>NC_080540.1:98004310-98693060 GCF_028640845.1 Ahaetulla prasina
CTTGATGAACGTATCTTTTCTTTTATGTACACTGAGAGCATATGCACCAAGACAAATTCCTTGTGTGTCCAATCACACTTGGCCAATAAAATTCTATTCTATTCTATTCATTACGGATATATTTTAACAGCTCGCCAACTGAAAAGTGGCATGCTATTTTTCTTAAAACAATCATATTATTAAGCTCATGTTTTTTGATTTTTGCAAAGTAATCATTTATACTGGTTGGAAGGAAATGGGATTTTCTACTCTAAGCAATCAAGAATAAATAACTTTCATTCTCTGCAACACCTTAACCTGTCCCTGTGGGAACACAAAGTTCCAAGTTTAAAATACAAATAATCTAAAGGAAGTTCTCACTATATTATACATTATTTCTTATTATGTATAAATTTGTATCCCACCTTTATTATTTTTATAAATAACTCAAGGCGGCAAACATATCCAACATAGTTTCGTCCTCCTATTTTCCTCATAACATTGCGAGAGGGGTTGGGTTGAAAGAGTGTGACTGGCTTGCATCCAGCTGGCTTGCAAAACTAAGGCAGAAGTAGAACTCACAGTCTCCTGGTTTCTAGCTTGTTACCTTAAGTACTAGACCAAACTGACTATTATCCTTTGATGTACATCCAGATACAGGACTCATTACATACATATTGTGTCAGAATAGCAAAAAGACTGTAGTATCTGTAGTCTGGTCATTGCATCATTAAATATGACTTCAAGATGTGGAATATATTATGTTTTTGCTAGTTATACAAAGATGGAAAGAAAATGAATCATAGTCCCTAAATTCACATATTCACTGGAGCTGATTCACTGGAGCTGATTTCGTTTCCATGAAAGTAACACAGCTGAATTTCATAAATAATGCCAAATTCTATGTACATGAATATGGCATTTCAGATATGCTGAGTGCAAATACTTTAGGAAAGAAATTTATTGTGTCGTATTGGAATTCTTTTGTTTTAGCAGGATCCCTTCCATAATGGCCATGGTTAAGCTGTAGCTAAACTTCCACAGAAGCTTGTAATACTAATGAACCCAGAGCCAAACATGGCTTCTGAAGATACTTGTCCTAATCTGTGGGAATTGAGCATCTCTCAACTTCAATACCGGCCATTCCTGGCACATCTCATGGCAACAACATTCATTCCTTTTTCACTCCTAAACATTAAGCAAGCTTATTTTTCAAAGAAATTATAAACTAAGAAATTTCTCTAAAGTTCTGGCATGTGTGTATGAGCTAGATATCCATTAACAGATATTTGTAAATGTGTGGTCTATGTTTTTTTAAATCTTCAACCAACACTTAGAATAAATCAGCTGTCAATAAAAACATTTTATCTGCGCTTAAATTGGGTAAATTTCAAGGACTTTAAAATAAATAAAATCACTATGATTTGCATATAATTTTGATTTTATTAACGTGTGGGTTCCAATTTGTCATCATAAACCTGTGTTATCTTAAATTTGGAAATAGTTAGAACAAAGTATTGCGGGGTTAATAAAATGCATGCTGTTGTTGAGGTGCATGCATTAATGATGATGCAGAATGTTAAAAGTTGCATAATTTTGCTTTAAGTCTTAGTTGCATTAATCTCTGCACTTACCCCAAACTCCTCCACCTCTTCTTCCTGTAACCAAGAGCCATATACAATGAAGCATGTATTTAAAAAAAGAAAGCAAAGGGGGGAAAATCACAGTTGAGAGTCAGAAAGGAAAAGGATGTAGACAGGAAAAATAAATGAAAATTTTGATCAGGTAAAAACACTTTTCAAACCAGTAAAACAATTTTTTACAATGGAATTCAGAGACAAAACTTGTTAGAATACATGGTGAACACAGAACACACAAAAAAACAATGATGTGAGCTTCAAGGACCATGTTTGGGAAACAGGACAACAGGCAGAGGAGCTTCCATCTAAATGTGGGTATAGTTTTCTAGAAATAGTCCCTTTTTCATCTGTTTTTATATGTAGAAGGTTCAAAGGTAATGAACACTATCTGTTTAACGTAATTTTAGAGCCAACTACTATTTTAAAAATATATTGAGTTACAAATTTATCAATTTAAAAATGATTTAATTTAGACTCTTAATCTAAAATTTTATACACTGCAATATATCGAACATAAAAAAATATTTACTAGCTATATAAGCATTTCAGACCTCAATGCAAGTATTGCAAATTAACAGAACATATATGTTTGCTTTCCATTCACATTTACATAACGATGAAATTAAATGAAAGATAAACATGGAAGTACAAACATGCAATTATTTATATTGCACACTTTTCTATTTCTAATGCCATACCTTTGTCTGAACATCACAGCAGGATCCATATTAGCAGAAGTCATTCTGACCACCTGGCGTATCTCTTTAGCAATCATTCTCAGTTTCTCAAAATTTACCAAACCATCCACCTTTGAATCATTTCCTGTACAATTAAAATATGTGGGGAAAACATTTAAGATTTTTTAACATACTTCTGAGGCTGTCAAATTATTTCTTTAATGCATCACAACACTTTATTTCATGTTAATATCCTTGAACACAAGCAAGAAATTGCAAGAAGATTTAAGACAAGGGAGAAGTTCCAATCATAATCCCAAAATATCCACACCCATTTTTTTTAACATCAGCAGTTGTCAGCAAAAAGAACATATAACAATAGATCTACACCACCTTTGAATTTTCAACAATAAAAGGAACTGATAACAAGGGAGTTATCTTAATTTCCACGGTTACTTGTTAGTTTGGGAAAGGGATGTTTATTTTCCCCAGAATTTTCAACTTTTTCAGTCTGAGAATTGATTCTTAAATATAGATCCAAAACCAAGAGACATTTTTTAATTACACATACTTTATCCCTCATAACATTTGGAAGCCAGGCGGAATACAAGTGGTATAAATAATAGTAAAACATCTGCCTATCCCAGGTCATTGGGAAGGACTCAATAGATGTACAAAAATGACAAATTTAATTTAAACAACTACCATATTATGCAACTAAGTATAATATATTCCATAGGGCTCTACTCATACTGGAAAGGTGAAAATCATTTTTGGTGGGCCACAGAGCTTTAAAATAAAAATAACTGAATGCATTATATTTTTAGTGTGTGTGTCCAGACTTGCCTTCATGTAGAAATGTAATATCTTTCTTGACCACTGGGAATAGTGGAATAATTGGAGGCTGCATGCTCTGACTGCTAAGGATATTGCGATACTTTGCCATATTCCTAGATGGATCAAAAAGATCCTGAAGATCTCTAAGATGTTTTTCATATTTGCTTGGTAACTTTTCCCATGTACCTCTGAGTCGAGCCACTGGTGCCAGATTAAGACCACTGCAAGAAATAATTTAATAGTTAGTATTGTACTAATGTGCTCTATCAAAAACATTTACTTTTAAAATAACAAAATGTTAACAAGAGCATAGGTGCTCTAACTACTTTCTGTTGGAGAGCCAGCAACTCCTATCTGAAAACGTTAGGGAAGAAAAAATTTCCTACAAAACTACTTATAGAAATCTCTCTGAGCTTTGAAAAATCAAATTCTTGCACATCAGCAACTTACTTAGATGTGATTTTGCCATCTTAGATATTGCAATGTGATGGAGCACCACACTGTAACAAAACCATTCTCTTTTTTCCTTACACCTTTGTAATGGAAGACAATTTCCACCTCAAATTGCAGTTAATATTACACTGAAGGTGATAAATAATAGTTATAGTAATACTGGATTAAGCAGATATTCTGGATAGCCTTAAAACTCTTGCCAAAGTATTATTATTTTATGCCTTTTGAGTCAGTTTGGACTCTTGGCAACTGCCTAGACAAGTCCCTGCAGTTTTCTTGGCAAGGTTTCTTTTAGCAGTGGTTTGCCTATGCCTTCTTCTTAGGGCTGAAAGTGACTGGCCAAGGACACATAGCTGGCTTTGTGCCTAAGACAGAGATAGAATTTACAGTCTCCCAATTTCTAGCCAGATGCCTTAACCACTACACCAAACTGGCTCTCCTAACAATGTGTTACTTTATAATTAAAAATAGTGACAGAACTGTGGCTTGTAATCTCTGGAATACTTAATTATATTGGCAGCATTTATCTATAAATAATTTCTACCAAAATGAAAACCTAAGTAGATCTGATTGTTAATATTTTCGAATACAAAGATCCTTCTGAGTCAAGCTCAACTTTTCCGGATTACATGGACATGTCCATTTTCTTGGCAATAATGTAGAAGTTGTTCTAGGATTTCCCTATCCCACCCAACCCAACCCCAGTTTCCAAGTCTAGCCCACAACCCCACTACAGAAAGTGCTTGGATTGTCATGGAAATTGGGACTGGAATTTCTATTGCCAATGGATGCAACTGTAAAGTGCAATGTCCCATGACTGCAACGTTCAGCGATGGAAATCCCAACATTCCCAGTTGTCTTAACACCAGGAGCACACCAGTCATTAAACAAGAAGAAGGGAGTCCTATGCAAGGAGCATTGGGGAGAGAACAGGATGCATAGGTGCCATAGGTGGACGCTAAGGAGTGGGGACAGGGTTTCAGGGGCCAAACCATAGAGCACAATCAGGCCAAACAGAAGCTGTGGGCAGGCATTAACTTTCAAGATCAGCCAACCTCCTGGGGCTATTACTGTTTGAGAAGTAAAAATCAAACAAAAACTGTTATAGGCCTGTAAATGGATTTCTACTCCATACATCTAAGTATCCACAATTAATATTTTTAAAAAGCTAAATCTAAAATTTCACTAATATCACTAATAATAAATAAATATTTAGGTATCATATTCATCTTAAGTCTGCAAATAACTTTTCACTTTGTTGAATAAAGTCTATGATCTTCAAAGCCACGTATATTCCATTTGCAGTTTCCTGCTTCTCTTTTATTTTTTAAAAGAAAATAACCAACCTAATAACAGCAAACATAGAGTTGAAGTTCTTGCATTCTCTGCAATGGAGAGCGATTTTTATGAAATGTTTTACAATCTTCATCCTTTTCAGCTGATTTGTTTCAGATAAAATTTCCGTAGCAACCCAAAACGTTTCTTGATTAATAACATCCTCAAATTGTTTCAGGTTAGTATTTCCTGTTTTAGAATACAGCTTATATAATTCATCAATATACTCGGTAGGCTCAATGTTTCGAAACAATTCAAAGTCTCTCATTGAAAGCTGAGTAGCCACTTCAATAGTACTCAGCTGTAAAAGTGAGATTTGGCTCTCTCTTAGCAATTCTTGAGCATCTTCATCTGAGCACAGAGTCTCTGTTTCCATATTATTTTTCAAATAATACCTAAAAATACAGTGAGAAGCATATATGATTTAATAGAGTTAATAACTTTGCAGAATTATAGTCCAAAGTAATAAGCTAAGTAACACTGAAGAAACAGCCTCTAGCAAAGACAAAATATTCCCTTTTCACCCTGCTGCCCTCAATACCCTTTTAAAATTACTGTGGTTAGATGCAGATTTGTAGAATGAAGGAAAGGATAGGAGAAAAGTTCATTAATACAAAAGGAGAGATTCGGTATTTTTGCCCATTACTCTTCATTACCAATCATAAGGCTTTTATATAAATTACTCGTATAAAGTATGGTTGACCTTCCACAAAAATATCATTAAATGTCTACACTATTTTGCCATGGCTACATTTATTCTCTAGGAGTTACTTCTAAAGCAGATTTTTCATTTTCCCAGAAACCATGTTCCTTTTTTGGAGTGCATTAGTGCACAATCTCAAGGTTAGAGCTAGATTAAGTCAATATTTTTCTCTGACATACTATTTCTCAGCTATTATTTTGTTGTTGTTGTTGTGATTTTTATACTTCGTGTTATGAGCTATCTATATTTTAATTATAAAGCATCTGTTGCTGTAACACTTCATTTTTACTTTGGTTTACTTAACATAATCTGGCAACTATGTATCAAATCAAAGGCAATAAAATCTGTTTAGGGTAAGAAATGCCACCTCTTTTTAGTATTTTCTTCTCTATCCCAATTGCAAAATGAAATATTTACCTCCCATTGAGCTGAATTCGGTCTGCTAATTTTGAGAACTGGTCGGGAAGCCTTCTCTGTTTGATGACTCCTTCAGTGCTCACAGAAACTTCACACAGAGAATAGGTCTCTGGAGTTCCTGTCAAATTGAATTCATGTACTGCGTGGCTTACAACTTCTTTTGCTGTAGTGTCTTTGCTGATGATAATGTAACAACTCTGTTGATCAACTTTGAAGACTCTTATAACCTGATCAGGAATGTCTGAGATTAAAATAGAAGAATTAACACGTTAACTTATTTCCATGGATGATGTATTATTTCTATTTTTAATTATACATATTTCTTTTTTTTAGCCTTTATAGAAAACTGACTTGTAATGAAATACTTTCCATAAACATGTATTTATTATTTTGTTCTTGGATAAAGAAAGCGCACCTGGCTCTGTAGGTCATTTCTCTGAGATCTAAACCCCCTTTTAAAAGGCCTTTTAAAAGCCTGTAACTAATTTGGATGTTTTGCTCTTCCTAATGGCTATCAACTAGGTTATTGTTTATCTGATACTTTGCTTTATAGTGGTACCAAGGAAAGAACTGTAATTGTTAACCTGACGTGGATTATGAGAAGAAATAAGTGTCTCATAAATCAATAAAGCTTACTAAACTTCAAGTATAGTGTATTGATTGCTTTTTCCTTATGGATAATTCATTCTTTGTTAAACAGCTTTGCTACATGATATACCTTCTGGTTTGGAAAAGCAAACATAGAGAGGCCAAGGGCATATAATTTAAATGGACTGACATTTTCTTCTAATGTTTCTACCCTGAATACACATGAATATACAAACTCTCTTCAAAAGACTGAATTTATAAAATAACCTTTACAGAATAATACACAACTGTGCCAAGCACAGTTTCATCTTAAAATCTGATTCAAATATGCAAAGAAAACGAAAGGATGAAAACTTTCTCACTTATTTCTGTTGCAGATTTAAAAAAGAGAACTATATTCATAATCTTATTCATATAAAAACCATTTCCCTACATAAAAAAAAACTGTTGAACCTTGGACCTTTGAGAAAAACACTTAGAAGGTTTGTCTAAATGTTTGTTTTCCTGACATGGTAGCTTTAAAAAAATACATGGAGCAACACTGAAATCTACTATCTGAAATAGTGTAATCAATGAAGCCTTGAGATGAGTTGGGCAACAAACAAATTTAACGAACAAAAAATCAATCAATCAATCAATGCTAGTATTAAAACATTCACTTAAAAAAAAATCCATTGGGATGTTGGGATACTTACAGTAAAAGCCAACTGTTGCAGAATGAAAAAAGAGGGAAAGTCAGAATCTAAATGTTATGCCACGAATAAAAACATTTACATAATTTCCTGTAATAAAAATCTAAATGTTTTATACAAGTCAAACATAAAGTGCTTGTGTCTGCCTCTGAGTCAATGTTGACTCCTGGCAACTATGCTGTTTCCTTGGAAAGATTTCAGAAGTGGTTTGCCATTGCCTCCCTACAAGGGCTGAGAAAGAGTGATTGGCCGAAGGTCACCCAACTGGCTTCATGCTCAAAGCTGGACTAGAGCTCCCAGTCTCTCAGTGTCTAACCTGTTGCCTTAACCAATGTACCAGATTGGTTCTCTTATGCACACAAATGGTGCTGAAATGGTATTTAAAGATAAAAATGTAAATAATATACAGAAACACAAGCAGGTCAAAGGCTTTTTTATGGAGGTCTCTCTCATAAACTTGCCAGGAATTAATATGAAAACAGATATAATGAGATTTTTTAAAAACCTGACCTACATTTGGGAATGAGTTTAGATAGGAGATCACAAGCTTGCAAATTATTGAATAGCCTCTAGAGCAGAAATTATCTAACTCATATGGTTGGTAATAAACAAATAATTATAAATTAAATTGGTTTGTCTGTTTCAAGAAAAGCACACACCCCCTCAATACCGTAATCCATGTTTCTTAACTTTTTTCTCTTAAGACTCTCCTTCCTACTTTTAACCATTATGGAGGACCTTGAAAGAACATCCCCTCCCCGATGGATTATCTTGGATATTTACTGCATTAAAAATTCAAATTACAACTATTTCTCACAATTATTTGATAGGATCTTAGAATTTTATTTTCAACATAGGCTGGCAAATAATTTTGATTTCACAGACCCTGGCAGAGTCTTGGGGAATCCCCTGGGATCCTAGGACCACACTTTAAGACTGCTGTATGGCATGAGCAGAAAACCTATAGCCTTCTGATATTTGTGAAACATAACTTCCAAAATGCATGATAAGGCACAGTAGATCAGCAGTATCTAAAAGGCCATAGGTTCTTCCTTTCCAGTTTAGGCATTTTGTGATAATGCACTTTCTTTTAAGAAAATATTTTACATAATTTTGTCTCTTATGGAATTAGCAGACACCTAATTCTCAGTATTTCATATTCTCCAGATTCTACAAATTATATTATAGGGTGTACCAAAAGTCAGGTCCCACAGCCAATTTATTATGTAAATTACATTAAATGTTCAATTTAGTTGCCATTTTCTTTTAAACATTTTATTTTTCCAATACATAGCCTTTTTAACATTCCTAAGTACAGTTCATTTTTCTCTGAAAAAAGTATTTAATAAACACATTGTATTGTATCTGGCCTATGGGATCTGGCTTTTAGTACAATCTGTAAATTAAAGATATTAGTAATTGTGTAAGTATGATTCATTTTTCCTATAAATGCATACATTTAAACAAATTCTGTTTAAATATAAGTGCATTTTATTCTTGTTCTTACTTAACTACAGAGTATTGGCATTTATCTAAACATGCTAGAAAAAATGATACTGTATAGCTACGGTTTATCCAGATATAAAGGATGGATCAAAAGATTATAGCAAGTATACTGAACATATATATGAAACTGCTGGGAGGGTATCTTGAGGTGAGATATTATCAATATACTAATGCCATCCATTTACACAGTGACATCCTGGCCAAGCCCACTGGATCAGAGTTGACAGCCATCTAATATCTGAGCAACATAGTAATATCAATTGTGGTAGTTATTCTTGATTGAATCACACTACCCCCCAAAAAAAAATTAGTGTGTGAATTCTAGGTTCTTTGGCTTTTGTACCCAGTTTCCGAACTGCTGATATTTACCTGGGAAGCCCTTACTGGAGCAACTCCAGGACATGTCAAAAAATACCATGCCAGAATTACACCCATTCAATCCTATGAAAAGAGAGGAGGGCTTGTTACAGTATCTCTCTGCTTGAACATCAGGCATTCTTAACATGCCCGTTATGTTATCAAATATCCCTCTCTAAATGCACCCAATCCTGATAATATTTTATAAACAAGTTAAAAGCAATTTTGCTCTACTGTGAGTTTGTCCCTTACAACTAGAGCAGCTGGCTTTAAGGATATCTTAAAGAATAAGGATATTTATGATGAAGTTTATTAATAGCTTTTAATATTACTTTATGTTAATACTTTTACTTTTATTCTTCTATTTTACAACTGACTTGATTGTACTGTCCAGAGTCCATTAGTTTTAAGTGGGTTATAATATTACTACTCATAATACTGATTTACAAACAACCATTAACAACTAACACTTTTTTTTCCAATAGAAGATGAACTTTAGACACATATCACAATAAAAAGACTTATTTCACCTGAAGGATTTGAAAAATCCAACATGCTAGTTGTGGGTTGCAGGAGATCAGGACTGCTAGATGAAAGAGTGCCAGGAATAGGCATTATTGCCAAACTGTGTCTGCACTGTCTTGTTCCCACAATGCTGTCATCTTGTGACTGGCTTACACTGCCATCGCTGTAAAAGAGTATTAGAAAGCTGTCAATATAGATGATCCAGAAAAGAAATTGTTTTAATAAAAACATAAGTGATGGAGGAACTCCAAAGGTACTTAGAAGTGCTATAACAGTCTGGAAATTAGAGACACAGATGGAAATATTCCTTGTATAGAAACACTCATATTGTTGATATAAAAGAAGAAATAGATTATTTATGGAACTCTGGATTAAGTAGTAACATTTATTCTACTTGGCCTTCTTAGAATTGATATAAAAGACAAGACTATGATACAGGTGGTCCTTGTTTAACAACTACTCATTCAGCAACCCTTTATGTTTGCAATGGCACTGAACTAGGCACTGAATATTATGAGTCCTTGAAGTTCTAGCCAGAGCAGCACCCCATATAACTGTGATCTGCGCCTTCAGCATTTGGTCCAGATTTTCAACTGCTGCAGTGTCCATGGGCATGTGACCACAGTTTGTGACCTTCTCTATAAGTCAATGGAGAAGGTGGCAGGAAGCTGGATCATTTGAGTTCCTCATTAATGACCCACATGTCTCTTGCTTAACCAGGGACTGCCAGAGCTGCTGTTGCTAAGTGGCACAGTCCTGAGACCTTGTGCTTTATGGCCACGGTGCTCAGCAACAGAAAATATATCCCCGAATACCATCATTACCTGTAACCTGAAATAGTGCAAATTCCTTTTCTACAACACTGAATTGAAACCTTCCCCTGAATGCTAATAAGATCCTAACACAAAGATAACTTTTAATTCAGTTTCTACATCTAGGCATTATGTTCTTGCATATGTATTGATACTATCCTGCTTGGAGTAGTGAAAATGGTTTTTTTTAGTATAAAAATTAATTTTTTATTAGCACTACAGCTGAAGAATTTGATAAACGGATTTCCTTTAAAAATCTCAAAAACTAAATAAAAGGGTTGACTGGATAAAAGATTGTACAAGTTGGATCACCAGTAGTACTCATTTTAACGCACATCAAAACATTTTCAACTCCCTTGAAAAAAAAGTGTAATATTTTATCATACCTGAATAATTTTGGAGGCAAGATACTGAATCTTGTTTTGTCTAAAATTTTCTTGATTCTGTTTCTTCCTCCAGACACAGTGTTCGCTTTCATTTTCTTGTTTGCTTTCTCACGTGGAAACATTTGTTCCACATCTCCAGGAATATCTGGGATGGAATAACGATTATTTTTCTTTTCTGCTATTTTGGGAATATGTGGAACTCCATTCTTCTCCTGTCCTATCCTACTAAGTAGTTCTTTGAATACTGTAAAAATGTAAAATATATTCCTTTATTAGAACACAGTGCTTATTTAAAACTGTATTTAGTATCAAAGGTATTTAAAGTTCACAGTAAGTCAAAAAGAACAGTAGTAAAACTTATCAAATTCTCTCTATAGAAATTTTGCTGTACATTAGTGCCAATTTAATGATGTGCAGCATGGTGACAGTTTTATTCAACTTTTCCAGCTGATGACCACCCGTTTATTTTTAAATAATTAAGCATCCACCTGTCCCAGGAGTTATGGCTAATGATGTTATATTAATTAGATGGATCAAAAAAATTGAGATGTTATTAATAGAGTTACTTCATAACATACACAACCACGAGATAATTCATAATTTTGAAGAGGGAGGCTGAAGGAGTGAAATAGATGTTTTAAACCTCATATCTTAAATTCCTTCCCACAATGCTTTAGTTCTACCCATCCTAAAAGTGCTCTAGGCCAGGGGTCCCCAACCACCAGTCCGCAGCCCTCTGCCGGGCCACAACCAGTTTGGAACAGGGCAGAAATGCTGCATTTGTGAAAGTGGAGTGCACGTGCATGAAACAATCCCTTTTTCCACCCTCCTGCTGCTGTTGCTTCCACCTCTGCCAGTTCACCGAGCCAGAAAGGTTGGAGACCACTGCTCTAGACCAGGGTGTTGAACTCAAGGCCCGGGGGCTGGATTCAGCCCATGGGGTGCTTAGCTCCGGCCCGTGGAGGCACCCTGGTGCCTCTGCCAGTGAAAACGGGCTAGCAAGCTCCATTTTTGGCTGTGATGGCTTTCTGAAACTCTCTGCCAGCGAAAATGGAGGTTGGGAGGGTCCTCCCAAGCTCCGTTTTTACTGGCAGAGTGCTGCAGGAGGCCGTCGCAGCCAAAAATAGCTCCCCAGCCCATTTGCACTGGCAGAGTGCTCAGGCCACCACAGACATCCCCAACATGAGTGACATTGAGCTGGCCAAGCCCACCCTGGCCACGCCCACTCCAACCCCCTGAGGTCAAACACAACCCTGAATGAAATTGAGTTTGACACCCCCTGCTCTAGACAATGATGCAGATGATGGAGATGTGCAATGAATACACATGAAGTGACGTGAAGTATATACACTGCACATCTCTGATAGAGTACATAAAGGAAAAGTATCTCTGAACTCAACTGAAAATATCTGGAAGTAACTTTGAAAGTTAATCATGCTCAAATTACTGTATGCCAGTCCAGCTTTAAAAAAAAAGTGTGGCCCTTATCACAGCAAGCCTGTGAATTAGGCTGTTTACAATTTGCAGTCTTGACTGCTATGATATTTCCTGTTGTATTGGATTATAAAGTTTATTTTATTTTATTTTATCATTTAAAAATCCAATCCCTTTCTTCCAAGGAAGATTTTTTTAAAAAAAAAATTAACTGCACTTAGGATCTTGGTCAACATCTCTGCAAGATACTCACCAAAAATATTTGTTTTTACAGTGATGGAAAGATGAGTATTGTTTCTCAAAATTTCAGTAGCTTTTGAAAATGTAATGTTCTCAAAGTTCTGCCCATTTACTTCCATTACCTATTGAATAATACAAACAAGTTAAGCATGTTAACTTTAAACATATAAGACACCATGCTTCTCAAATACTTTAGTACTTGATAACTTTATTATTGGCTCAGACTGAACTTGAAATATGATTACAAAATCACATTTTATTTATCTTAAATATCATCAGATTCAGTTCTTCCTTTATTTTTTTTTCTCAGTACATAAGAAAGAGATCTAATAATTTTGCTTCACTAAGAAATGAAAGCCACAGTTTAACTAAGTTTTCTAGTTATGGTTGGAAGGATAATAATGTATTTTGGGAGGGGGGGGAGGGTCTGAAACCAATAGAAAATTTCTTGGTCAGTATATTCAGCTGAACGTGTATGCCTATTGGTGTGTCACATAACAAAATAGATAAAAAATATAACTGTTAAAATTTAAGCTCACCTGATCACCACGTTTAAGCCCAGCTTCTGCTGCTTTGCTTCCTGATTCCACCGACTCTACAAAAATACCAAAACCTTTTTCGCTCCCTCCAAGAAGACTGAAGAAAAGTGGTGAATCTCTAGAAGGCTTTTGCAAGGTGACTTGTCTCCACTTTGCTTTTGCGGCACATGCAATGTTTAATAACCTGAGATGTCCTTTCATTTTCTGTAAATGGTCAAACAAGCAAACTTGAATGTTCTGCATCTAAACAACATGAAATCCTAATTATTAAGGAGGAGCTTATATAACCATTAATACTCAACTGTCATTAAATTTCTCTGATGGGAGATTTATGATTTAACAAACAGGAGTTTTAAATTTGCAGTTTCATGCGTCACACACAGGCCACACCCACCCTAGCTCCGCAAATGGGAAAAACTTCATGAAACATCACATGACAGCAATGTGATACCGAGAGTTTGACACCCGTGTTCTAGATTTTTGACAGGAATCCTGTGCAACCATGGATATCAGTCATGATTAGGCACAAGTCTGACTATTCCTGCCAATTTCTAAGAGTGACAAATGGAACCCTTAGAAGGAATTTTGACACCAAGTAGGCGGGGGAGGGAGTGCAAACTTAAACGACTTCAGTTAGTAACCAGTTCTCATTGATCTTTGTCATCCACATTTATGGATAAATATCTACCTTATTACATGAATTAAAAACAGCTGTTCCAAAGTCTGCATCTCTTTGGGATTGGAAGTCCATAAATAGTACTGAATACAAATTGAAGACTGAGCCCAGGTAGCTGCCTTGCATAATTCCAGTCCCACAGTTCTCGTGGACTGATTTCAATAACTGCTGCTTAGTTGGCTCATAATAGTTTAGAAAAATGATGGGTAAAGACTCCTACCCCGCCCTTGGAATATCAAGAACAAAAGCCAGTTTCTTTGGAATTAAGCAGCTCTATACAGATTGAAAGATTGGAGAGATCTTTTAACACCCAAAGTTAACAAATGAGCAAATGACCAATTGAAGAAACATTCAGAAGAGTACAGTCCTGTCCAGCCATTCTGTGGTACTCATGGACCACAAGATTCCCACCAAAAACGTCAGCGCTATAAAAAAAAATAGAATGCAGCTTTGTATAGGCATAAAATACCACATTGTGAATCAGAGACTGCAGTGAAGAATAGTCAAATTGCTCAGTGTAATATTCAGAGTGCACAGTACTATCCTCCTAATGACCTTGATTCTGGGTTATTTGCCAAAACTGTTATGTAAAAGAAAAGTCCAACAGTTTGGGCTTAAATATATATACTTTCCTGAATGACATTCAAAACAGAAATATGAATGACTTGTAGGACAGCCTTCTAAAATGTTTTGAACAGCTTTTTTTAATTTTTAAAGAGGTCTTAGAAGATATAAAAATAAAATGCATAATATATAATAGTACCGCATTTTCCAAATGTTTTTCAAATTCTTCCAAAAATCTTGTCATGGCTGGATCTCCTTCAAAATCATTAAAATGATTATTCACCCATAGCAGTACAACTCGAGTAACCTAAGAACAAATATAAGTTGACACTTCAATACAATTCCACTGCTATTTCTAGATAAAACAATGCTTAAACTGTTTATTATTTCATTTTATGAGTTTATCAAATTTTTAAATTACAAATTTAAAAAAGGAGAAACATCATTAGTACAATACAATACAGTAACCCCTAGAGACCCAAGGATCCATGTAGTCTCAAAAGGATTTGAAAGCAGCCCTCACATAATTTAAAAATTATAACTGATGACACTCAGGGAAAGGATTAAATCACACGAATTAAATATAATAATTTTAAATAAATATTATTTCAAATTGAAAATAACATAGGTTTATGGATATTTTCTTGCAACTTTCAGACATTTTAAATACCCAAAACTTCCAAATGCTGTTATGCTGATAATGAGTTCAAAGGCTAAGAAAATAGGAATACATTCTTCAATTTAGCTATACATTACAGCCCAATTACTTCTGTACTGTAATGTAATGGGAATTACATTTCCCAGTTACTTTATCAATCAATAGCAAGAAATACCCAGTCACATAAAATGTTACTCCAGATTTTGAACTGCAGTAACTTTGTATACAAAAATCAACATTATTTATATCTTTACAATTTCTCAAGTACACCAACCAGTAAACTTTTAAAATACTTTTTACACATATAGAGTGTCCATCTGAAGTAAATGAAGGAGCATGAACCACTTTTTTTCTGTCCAGGAATGGCATAGCCTATTACAAAGATCAGAGGGAAATCCTACCACTCTTTATTATTCATTGCTTGTTTTCCTGAATATTCACTGCATATTTTTGATGAAATATGTCCACTTTGAATGTACATATTTTTTAAAACAACTCCAACCCTCCTTTGGCAAAAGCTAATTAGATTGAAGTATATTTATTTAAATTAAGAACAGCCAGAATAAGCTTAATTTGGGATGCTACTTTCTGATAGCATAGCATGAATAATTGCATAGAATTTGCTCCTGTTAAAATCTCTCAATATACTTCAGAGAAAATCAAACACATCCAATAAGGTGCAGCAAAAATTCAACTGGTTTTCATCAGTAAAAATAACATTTATTTCAAACATATGACAATTAGAAAAACCAAATCAGTCATGTATAATTTAGGAACCAACCTTGTCCCTGAGACTGTCAACCTGAAACCACTCTAAAAGTTTGTCTCCAACTTCCAGAGGGCTTGACAAAAATGTTCTGAATGTTAATAAAAAGTCTTCAATGTAAGTTGGATCCACAATAGAGTGCTCTTCTATTAAATGCATAATGAGGCGTTCAGGTGTAGCCTTAAAAACAAAGAGATTGCAGTGAATCTTCTGACAACTTAATTTTGTAGTATTATCAACCATGATACAATAAGAGATAGTGACACATAAATTTGATTCCTAAATGTCATTCATAAACTTTTATGCTAAAACATTTGCCCACCTATCCTCCAAATTTTTCATATTAAAATCCTTCCTTATAAACATTTGCTATCCCTTATTATTATTTCATGATAAACTCTACCATTATTTTCTCACCCATGCACTTAAATGTGGTAACTACCATTCCAATTTCTGATGCATCACTAATGCGTTTCTAACCTAGCTACAATTATTTTTTAACAGCTGGGCATGAGAAGCAAGATGCGGCAGTTTCTAACCCAGCACTCACTGTAAGAAGAAAGATAGATATGATAATCTAAATTGAGAGTTTGGAGAGATTAGAACAGAAAACCTATATTATCTTCCTTTTTGGGAAAAGAAATATACTTGCTGTTATTTGTCAGGGGCCCAGGTAACAAAAGGGATGTCTTATTTAACATCAGCAAGATACTAGAATCTTAGCCAAAGACCGGGTCAATATAATAAGCTTTAATAACTCGTTTTATTCATAAAGCTTACTAATAAATACCACAAATAAACACTTAATTATACAAATTTTCTAGATATTTATTTAGCATAATAATTCATACCATATCTACACATTCAAATACTAAATTCCTTTTATATATCTATGAATCAAAGAATCCCTCTGTCAGGCTGGTGTAGGCAACTCCAAAATTGCTTGTCCTTGGAGACTCCAATTTACTGCCCTGTCATGTTGAGCTATAGTCATGTCAGGAATTTATGGCCTCTATGGTAATCATGGATTGTCCCAAACAATAGAAGGCTGAATGCATTACTTGGGGTGGGGTGTGGGTGGGTGTGTGTGTGTGCGTGTGTGTGCATATGTGTGTCACACATTGCATTTGCTTTTAGTCTCAGGGCAATTGCAATGTGATCTGGTTTTGAAGATATTACCATTAGTCTACTGATCATGTTTCAACTGCTTTTGACAGAATCAACTATGGTATCCTTTTGGACTGGCTGTGGAGTTTGAGATTGAGGGACGCCATTTGGCAGCCAGTCTCAATCACTATTGATAGAGGAGAAGTGACTGAGGCCAGAGACCCTCACTTATGGAGTGCAATACATCTCAATGCTCATGCCTCTTTTTTACATGAAACTGTCAGGTGATCCAAAGTTAGAAATTAGGTGGCTATATAAATGTTCTAAATAAAGAAATAAATCACTCTTTGGTTTATAGCCATTGACTTACTTTAGATCTTGATTCTGGACCAAGTAGGTGATGCTATTGAAGTCCTGTCCCAATGTCTGCAGGCTGTGTGAGTCTTGAAGCAAATAGTTTAAGACTCGATCCTAACAAGACTATATGGCTGTGGATATTTGCGTCCCCTTACATATGAGAATTTTCTATTTTTGCTCTTGGATGGGATTGCATTTTCCCATTCAAGATTGCTGCATGATCTGGGGATCAACCTGGACTCGCATCTCAAATGACAGCAGTGGCCAAAGGGCTTTTGCACATGAGCACCTAGTTGCACTCTTTCCTGGAATGGAGATCCTTCAAATAGTCACCATAGTCACCTAATGAATGGACCATTGTAATGCACTTTCTATGGGACTGCTCTTAAAAACTTCTAGGAAGTTTAAGAATGCAGGAGTATAGGTAATGGTGAGCATACCTCAGTATGCCTGTGTGACCCCACTGCTCCATAAAGCTGCACTGGTTAACTGTAAGCTTATGCATATAATTCAAGGTACTGGTTATCTCCTATAAAGCCCTTCTTGGCATAGGGCAAGGTAGTTTATCTGATAAACCACCTACCGTATCGCCTGCAAACTGGTGAGTTTGGGGCACAGTGGATCAGGGGTTCCATTGATCAAGCAGTGTCATGAAGGCAAATTCAAGAAATGTGCCTTCTCTATTGTGTACCTGCCTCTAGAATAATATCCTCCAAGAAATTTGGATAGCTCCCACTCTAATGATATTCAGGAAACTATTAAAGACTGACTATTCACACAGATGGATGGATGGAGCCCCTGTAGTGTGATTTTTGTTGTTGTTGTTGTTGTTTAAAAGTCTGTCTTAGTCCACTTACATATCTTTTTCTTTCTCTGTATTATTTTTATTTTTTTTAATTGTAAACTCAGAGATACTAAATGTTTGGCAGCCTTTAAGTAGTTTGCATAAATAAATAAAATAAAATAAAATAAAATAAAAGTAATGTAGTTTTTTGAGTTATTTAATAATCCTTTATGATAAGAAACAAGATTTATCCTGAAAACCAATCTTATGATATTCATAAAAGCTGGAGATTAATGAATCCTTAGTAAGATATCATTTTTTGCTTACCTTAATGACAATGTGTCCTTTTCTGGTTCCACTGCGGTCTAATTCTCTATGTTCCTTCACCATAACAATTTCGCCTTCTTCCTCTACTTTATGTGTATTTTTTTCAACATGGTTCAATATACGCCAGTAGTCCTGCTGGGCTATACATACAAACTGTTCCAAAACAAGAAGGACATTTTAAAAAAACAGCAATATTATGTAAAAATCTATTGCCAAAAATGCTTTTATACTATAAAACTCTCCTGTCTTTCTGTTTTTAACCTTCAATTAGCCAAAATGAACATATACCTGAACAAGTTTCTAAATCAATGTACCTCAAATGGGCTAACTTAAAAATGTTTTCAAATTCTGGACCCATGACTTTCAACTATCTTTACGAAAAATTGTATTTGCAGTGGATCATGGGTTGTCTAATAAGTGCTACATTCATCACAGAAAATTGGGAATGGACAAGAAAGCAGCAAAAATTTGACTGGTATTAGGCTTGTCACAGTTGGATAAACTCTTGGTTATTTTAAGGATAATATATTATGACTGTTTATAACAAGCTTCACAAAAGTAAAATATTTTACTCTTATATCATCTATCTTACCTGGCAATCATCTACTTTGGTCCTAACCACACCGTTCATGTGTTGCTTTTCCAGAGATGGGGTAATTCCAAAACTATTTCCCATACAAAGACTTTCTGTTTTCCCATCAGGATAGCTAATTTCCACAGTGCCATTTAAAATAACATACCAAGAGTCAAGCTAAAGTTAAAAAAAAATGCAATCTCAGTTATCTTGCTATCAATCAAAAATTCTCACTCAACAGATAAAAATGAGATTTGATACAAGTCCAGTTTACACTGCAAGGGTGACATGACAATCCAAGAAACAATAGATTAAATTCAGAGTTATGTTAATGATCATTGCCTTTATTACACAAAAACAATCAGAAATCAATAAATAATTAAGAATTTCTGTCAATTACCACTCTCTACAAAATCTTACCTTATGGTAAGCAGTCTGTTGTTGTATGACACCTAACCCCACTGATAATTGGAAATGGATAATGGACATATTATTGTGGTTAGGTGGAAAATATATAGCAGAAGGATTTGAGAAACTAAACATAAGGTTTGTAAATATGAATATAATATTTCCAGGATAAGTATACATAAAATATAAAGTATATAAAATTAAAAAGTATAACAACATTATCCAAATACATGTTAATTGAGTCAACTTATTCAGTGGTACAAGAGTATTTGCATATTTGAGAGCTGTGAAATCTAAATATTCATCACAAAATAATAGCAAGAGTATAGCTTAGCTATCCTCATTGATATTTTAATATGTTTGTCAGCCAAAAAAGAATATCTCCAACTAATCTGACCCATTAGGGAATACTAACGTTGAGAACTTCTCATTATATATATATTATAATGCCAAATAATTGTATGTTTCAGTAAACATTATTGTGATCATCCTATTTGCTCAATAGAGAAACTCAAAATATATGTATCTCATGTATAATACAGTAACATTTCCATGGCAACATGCCCTACTTACTTCTTGTCCATCTTCAAGGATGATGGCTCCTGCTTGCTCTACCACTTCAAATATCATGACTGAACAAAGTTCTCTTCTTACAGACATAGTCATGTTTGCAAATGCTGGAAGCTGATGCATAAATTCCAGTAATTGTTCTAGTGGAACAAAAGTTTCATGTTAAATGTAAATGATATACTTTATAAGATAAAACTATCATGTACATTGTCAAATGTTATTTAATTTTTATAACAAGACTGAATTTCTATCTGTATCATCCATCAATTCAAGCTAATTAACATAGGTAACTTCACTGACTTGAATTCAGTGCTGGCTTTCTATATTGAAAATGTACTTTAATCATATGGAAGGGTTATTATGTACTACAGGTTACACTGAGGGAAAGAGGGAGGAAGAGATTAAATACATAAGAACAAGACTTAGCATTAAGCACTATGCAAAAAAAGTTGTAACAACCATTTTCCTACATTAACATTTATTTATTTATTTATTTGTATGCATGCATGCATGTATGTATTGATTTAAAAAGTCTTACATAGCCACCCACCTAATATACAATAAAACTGAGCAGCAAACAAGGACACAATAAAACATAAAAACAATTCCCAGCAGTCCAAAACAAATTCCTCCACCATTGAGCATTCACATTTATTAGGCTCTAACCACACACTAACCCAGTCAGTCCTTGGAGAGAAAAACCAATTTTCCAAGGTTTTCCAGAAAGCCAGAAACATTGAAGGAGGATGTTTCATTGGACATAAACAGCTACAGAGAAGGTTCATTTCCTAGTCCCATCAGATGACAACATTTAATAGAAGTGTCCGGGACCATGACCACTCTATCCTATCTGGTGGAACAGACAGATACCCTTAGAGAGAGGTATTTCACACCTCTGGTCCTATGCCTTTCAGGGCTTTAAAGATAATAACCAGCATCTTGAATTTCATCTAGAAAGAAACTGGGTTCTAGTGCAACTTACAAAGCAATGGCATATAACACAGGCATAGTGCCTAGATCTGCAAGTGCCACTGCATTCCAAATCCAATTGTAACTTCACAATTATTTTTAAGGGTAGTCCTGTGTATTGAGTGTTGCAGAAATCCAATCAGGAAGTGATCAAAGTATGAACAACAATGAGCAGAGCTTCCAAGTTGAATTGGTGCTCAAGATGAATTTGTGCAAAGGCCATCCAGTCATGGCTGACGTGATCTAGGGGTGCTTTTCATTGCTTCATCTCCCACAGCACTTCCATAAAGCAGAATGCTATACAGGATCCACACTCACAGGGATTCTGCATAGCATGATCTAATCATGGCCCTTGTCACATGCCTATCTCAAGCAGCAATCTGGATTTCAGCTGGATAGTGTGTCACAGTCTTGGTAAAATTTCCAAGTTCCTTCTACAACCCAATTGTGGTGGGATGATTGAATACGACCCATCTCCCTACAATAGGGGATAATTGCTCAGAACTCCAGATACAAGAGAATGTGAGGCCACCATAGTTGCCAAGGTGGTCATGAACTCCCAAGCATTGCTGACTCCAGGTCCAGAGAAGGCAGGTAAAAATCCTCCATAAACATAAGCCTGGAGAAATCTACCCTGAAATTGGCCAAAAAGTTGAGAAATTTGAGCAGGGAGGAAGATAAGCAAGCAGCAGTCCCAAGTGATCTCTTTAACCCAGTTTCATAAACACAGTCCAGATCTGGCTATGTCTGCGGTAGTACCTCTAAAGCCCACCAGGACCCCAAAATGACAATAGCCACATTTCATCTCCTGCCCAGACTTGCAGATGATGCAAAACCCAAAATCTAGGAAGATACATTTGTGAGCGAAAATGGCACTTCCCATACTCAATCAGGTTTTAATGATACATGCCAGGCCTTTGGTCCATAGTCAAGTCATCAATAAGATGAACTTTATTACAAAAAAAACTAAGGTTAAGTAGCAACAGTCAGAATCCAGAGCTCCTAAATCTTCAGGAATCAGATCTTGGGACTACATACAAGAAATTAGAATGTAGAATTGGTCTCGGACCCTCAGGCCACTTTCCTTTAGGGCATGACCCATCATATCTCCCATCATACCTTCAGGATCCCATTGTGAGTGCATTGTTCTCCCTGCTCTCTTTTTCCTACATAATTTCTTTCTTTCCCCATGCCATTCCGTTCCCAAGTTGAGGGGATCTATCCAACCAACCAACCATCAACAAATGTGATAGCTCCAAACAGACTGCCAGAGCTTCTGTAAAACATATTTTGTTTTCCTTCCTACCACATCATCCAACCACTACACTTCACTCTGTTTTCTCCATAACCCTCCAGCCACTCTGCTGTCACCCAGGCCAGAACCAACTTTCTCTTAATTTTTTTTTGTTTTGTTTTGTTTACATTTATATCCCGCCCTTCTCCGAAGACTCAGGGCGGCTTACAGTGTATAAGGCAATAGTCTCATTCTATTTGTATATTTTTACAAAGTCAACTTATTGCCCCCCCCCCCAACAATCTGGGTCCTCATTTTATCTACCTTATAAAGGATGGAAGGCTGAGTCAACCTTGGGCCGGGCTTGAACCTGCAGTAATTGCAGGCTGCTGTGTTCTAATAACAGATCTCAACTAATCTATTAATTAATCTAATCTATTAATCTCTTAATAGATCTCAACTAATCTATTAACAATAACAAACCATATCTTAGGTCATTGGTTCGTCCAACTTTTTTTCCCCTTCCTACACAGTTGTAGTTTTACAGTCTCTTTATTGGCTGATGCCTATTGCTACAAGCATGATATCCTTTAACTTTTATAAGGATTACTAGTTGGGTAATTCATTACTGCATCACTATATATTAATTGTAATAGCTTATACAACAGTATAACAGATTTATTTATGGAGGCAATATTTTTATTTCTCACCAATATCATCATCTGTTTTGTCAGCAGGTTCTTTTTCAAGACACTCCCGAACAACATCTCGCCCTAGCAGAGGATCAGATGTTCTATCAATGTCTTCATCTTCTTCTTCATCATCTTCAGAATCTACAGGCGCTTCTGGGAGACCAGTTAAATCTACATCTCCCATCTCACTTTCTGTAGCCTAAACATACAAGCAATAAATGATATTTACGTTTCTGAAAGTTAAACATTTATGCATGTGATACTGGCTAATTGTCTATCTTTTATTTCCCAAGGCAATAAATCCTATGATCCATCCGTCAAACCACTCTTAGGGAAATCAAGTAAAACCCATTACTATTAGTTAAACAAATACCAACACAAGCAGTTATGAACCTGTATCTTATATATGGATATCTGAGTAACTTGCTGGATTCTAGATTGTTTTTAAAAATTACTTCAACACTGTTTAACTCTGAAATCAAATAGTTAAAACCTACTCAACAACAGGAAAAAGTGGTTTAAAAAATATTGGTTCATCCCAAAAGGATTTTATTAATAGCATGGATGGCATCAAAAGCAGAAAATCTTAATACAGTGAATTTTAACTAGATCACATAACTTGCCAGAAGAAAAAAAATATTCATATGGCAATAAGAGAAATTATATATTCAAACATCGTACAGGTGAACATTGTTTAACAACCACTCATTCAGCAACTATTCAAACTGAAAGAATTGTACTTATGAGTAGTCCTCATACTTATGACAGCTAGAGAGATCCCACAGTCACGTGATTGCCATTTGCCACCTTCTTTGACAGCTTCCTACAATCAAAGTCAATGAGGAAGCTGGCAGGAGGCCACAAACAATCACCACATGACATCCTCAAGTACAGATCATGATGTATTTAATAATTGCAACCAGAATGGCAGGATTTTTGTCGCTAAATAGCACGATCACATGACGTAGCACTTTACAACTGCAATGGAAGTTCTGATCCCAGTTGCTGTTGTTAACCGAGAATTATCTGTATCAGATTTAAAGTTAAATATGTACCAAAGTCATGATAAAATGTGGATAAATTTAAATCCAATCCCTACTTTATCTATATTTAACAGAGCCAACTAATTCTCAATTTGAAAAGTTCCAGATTGCATTTTATAAAGGAAAACAATATTTTCCTTCATAAAATTCTTCACAATCTATCAAAGCCTCAATTAATTTCATTCCTATTTGGCTAACATATAAAACTGAGTAAGAAGGATCAAATGACAACTTAAAAATTAGGAGCATTTCTACAATTTTTCACCACAAGAGGATTTTTGTTGTTTTGTTTTTAAAAAATACCAATTTGTTTTTTAGAGAAAAAGCAGGATTTTTTTTTTGTTCCTAATACTGCGGTGTATCCAAGAATTTTCTTTGAGGCATTAATAAGAGGTACGAGAGGGATGGGCCAATGTTTCTGATTACATAGCATGAATTAGGAAAAAATGTAAATATGGTATGTTTCAATTGTCTTCTTCTCTTATTTCACTACTCTAATACATTCTAACTGCAAAATAAAACTTGGCTTATCTGAAAAGGCACAGAGGAAACACATTACATGATTTAAATGGGAGGGGAAAGATAAATTCCAACGTTCAGTTTTTTCTGGAGAAAAAAGTTAATATTTCTGGAAGAAGGAAAACTCCTGTTGTTATTTGGAACCCTGACATTTGTATGTGTTACAATAAAGTAGTCTAACATTCTTAATAGGTTCAGAAGAAAATACCATCATAACTAGAAAAAATAAATGAATATTCCAGGATTACTGAAGTTTACGTTTGAAAACATTTAAGACCATGATACTACAGAAGCTAAGAAGCTTTGAATAAAAGAAATATTACTTTCCCAAAGTCCCATTTAAGAAAAAAATATTGATCTGACCAATAATTAGTATTTGCTGGACAGATTACATAGAATAATATAAAAATAAAATCTCAATCTCTCCATAATTAATACCTTCCCAACATGCTAATGAAGGCCTACTTACATTGACAAGAAACCCTGGTCTGATCAGGATTAACAGCTTTTAAAATTTATACAGCAAGCAATAGTTTCCTTGCCAGAAGTTAGATAATTACCCATAAAAAAGTTTTATCTCTCCCCCTCTGTTGAGAGATAGCTGTTCAGTTTTGACACAGATGGTCTCTTTGACCCCTCTTTCAAACCAGCAGTCCTCTCTGTCCAAAATGTGGACTTTGCTGTCTTCAAAAGAGTGGTCTTTGTCTTTTAAATATAGAAGGTCTGCTGAATCTTGTCCTGATGGGGGGTTTGATCTCCTATGTTGTGCCATGAGTTTAAGAAGTAGTTGTTTAGTTTCCCCAGATCTGCACGTCTCACTGAATTGTACTGCATATACCACATTGTGCAGCTCTGTACATTGGGGAAACAAAACAACCACTTCAAATTGATTCAAAATTCAAATTGAACAGCCCTTTCTCAACAGAGGGGGAGGGATAAGACATCATCTATCTCCAGTCTGCAACAGTCTGCTTTCAGCAGTTCCAGAATGCTCCACACCCATTTGCACTACTCAGGTGACCCTGAGGACACAGATAAACCTCCTCTACGACTATCTAAAAGAATGCACATGACCAGCTGTCGAAAAGGAATATAAATCCTTCCATTCCCCACCATCCAATCAGAGCTGAAAAAGCTTCTTGGATGAGAAGAGAAACGTCTTCAAAGAAAAAACAAGAAAGTCCAGGTGCCTCTTGAAAAAGCATCTTTGGGACAACCATGATCTGGATAACTTGAGAATCTCCATATATATGATGATGGATGAAATTATCCAGTGCTTCATGCAGATATTTTAAACTGGAGCCAAGAGAGCACCAAATCCTACATGAAGTAGCGGTCAAGGATAGGACCTCTCACTATGATCAATTGGAACTGGTTCAGAGGAAGAGGAAAGCCAGCACAATACAGTGCCATTCACCTCCAATCACTTCAGCTGATCTAGAAGGTCACTATAGTCAGCATTGCAGGCTGCCAAGGGATCAAGAAAACCAGGTGCACTACTCTATCCAGCTTACTCCAAGGGTTGCACAAAAGGGTGACAAGTGCTGTCTCTGCCCCACATTTACAGTAGGTCAGTATCACATCATAAATTCCTAATATATTTGGTAAATACACACATGGATAACAGCTTATATGTTGTATTTATTGGCTTAAAACGAGCCTTTAATTCTACTCCAAGGGACAGATTCTGGTGGAAGGTGTCCCTCATATTTATTGATCAGAGAAAATTTTATTTATATCACAACTTGTTCCAATAAATATGAGTAAGCTTACACTATGAAGTGCAGTCATGTCATGATTTATCATTTTTAGAATATACATCATCCAAGGATCAGGTTGCAATACAAACAAAAAACGTGTCTTCAGAGTCAGTACAGAAGTACAAATATTACATCTTTGCTGTGGTACATTACCAAATTCTCTTAATGCAATGGCTTAAAGATAATTAAAAATAATCCTTTCAAAATTAGGAAGTTGTGTACCTCACTTGTTGGTAATGGTGGTGGGATAGCAAAGTACTGCTAGCAACATTTGATGCATAATTTGTTTGATTTATTCCTCAGATATGAATATAATTTCCAATTTCATAGAGATTTGGGAGGAAGGTAATCCATGCAAAAATTAAAAGGAACATAAATGGAATTTAACAACTGCCTCATACAATGACTGTTTGCAGTTACATATTGCAGTTATATATTAAAATATTCCAAACCTCTACTTTTTATAGGATTATATTACTGTTTTCTGATATTTAATATTTGGAGGCTGCTTTGTGAACCAACAAACTATTACAGCAGCAAGTTTAATAACTGTGACACAATGGATTCATGAGTTCACACTTCTAATTAATATTTATCTACTGGATATTGATTATGTCAAAAATCTATTGTTTTTCTATTCGTTTCTGACTTCTGAACGTAATAAAAACCCTCAATTTCATGATTTCATGTGTTTCCTTCAGATGAGAATTCCCAGATGTTCTGCAGTCTTCCAAATCTGATATCCCCAGAATTACAACCTTTAAAATTCCCAACAAGAATAGGAAATTTCAGTCATGGCACTTTCAAAATTCACCTAGTTACAGAAGGCAGATGTAATGAGGCAATAATGAAAATAATATCCAAATTATTTAAGCAAAGACTAAAAACAAAGCAAAATTATTATATTGCTTTTTTAGAAGCAGCGAATGAGAAGTACACAAGTCTTCCCAAACTTAATATTTTTTTCACAGCAAGTAGATTTTCCTCCCAGTCTGTAAAAATTAAAATCTGTGTGCCTGGTAAAACATACCAGAAAAACAAGATAGAATATAAGGGAAAGATTAAGCATCCCTCTGCCTCCCTCTTTGTGTAAAACAGATATCCAAATTCAAAATTCACATACCAACAATAAGATTCTTCATAATAAAAATACTAGAAGAATCATCTTGTGACACAGACATTTAAAAAGGATTAGTGAGATTTTCACATCCACAGCTGGAAGTAATTTACTAATAAATTTAATTAAGGTGCAAATCTCATATAGTTGAATACAATAAAATCATTATAAACTAGCAGCCCAAGTTAAGAATTAAAAATTTATGTCCCATCCATTTCAATTGAAAACTTAAGCACATAACTGTATATAAATCTGTCCACTGGAAATCCATGAAACTAAAGACACTTAAACACCTACTAAATTATGCCCAAAATAATTATAGAAACATAAACATAACATAGGAAAGACTAATGATCTCTGTTGAACACAGATTTATATTGCAATCTATGTAGGCAGATTGAGTACTACATATATATGCATATGTAAGCAATGCATGCATTGGGCTTCTGCCTTAGATATTACTGCCCCAGCCTTAATAAAGTCTTTAAATTAAAAAAAAAATAAGGCTGAGTACATATAAACTAACTCCAAATAACACATACTGCCCCATTGTTAATTTGACTAACCATGGGTGAACAGATTTATTTATGGTATTTTAATGCCACCCAACTTCAAAGAGCTCCAAGTTGATTTGGCATTTTTCATTTACCTATGAATTTTTATAGGTTATATAATAGTCCAAGCATGTCATAATGTGAAGCACACAGCCTATGAAGAATTTATTCACATGCATAAACCTGATAAAATATACAAGTTTTTCTACAATCTGACCATTACCACCACTACCATTACTAGCACTGCTGATTCAGTCTGATAAAGCAACTAGTAACTTACTGTACAGATAGTAACTAAAAGAAGCTATTGTTTCACGTATCTAGTGCCATCACATTTCAAAAGAATTTTTTTCAACTCACACAAAAGAAAAAAAACAATCAAAAGTGACAAGGAATACTTGAAATTGACTTTTATCAACCAAAGCATTAGAATGGAATGGGAATGGGAATTGGGGTGGGGGTGGAGTGGAGTGGAATGGACTGGAATGGTAGAATAGAATAGAATAGAATAGAATAGAATAGAATAGAATAGAATAGAATAGAATAGAATAGAATAGAATTTTTTATTGGCCAAGTGTGATTGGACACACAAGGAATTTGTCTTCAGTGCATAAGCTCTCAGTGTACATAAAAGATATAAGTGATAAATCATTATCATAGTCATCATAAATACATTCATCATGAATCATAAGATAAACACTTAGTGATTGTCATAGGATACTACACATTAGTCTGTGTAGCTCAGTATTAAATCTACTGTCTGGCACTGCTGTACAATCTGTGGTTCTTGAGATGTGTTAAAAGTTCACTCTGTGTCATCAATTGTGCATTAAAATACAATTGTATCTATTCCCACTCTGTGATTTCCTTCCAGGTCTTTTTAAGAGAGACAAGAAATAACATTTAATATTGTTCTACATGACATGAACAATATTCTATCAATGAGTTACAAATGTTCCTAAATACAATTTTGTTTTGTTTTGCTTATAGTTTATGTTCTAGTCTTATCACCTCTTCCCCAGCAGCATGTGCAGAAGGAGTTTGCTTAATTGGGGATAGGAAACCAAATATAAAGCCAAATGAATCTTGGTTGGATTAACCAAATTTCTAAACCTGAGTTAAAAACATAGTTGTGTCCACACATTTCCATAATATAGTGAAATACTAACTACTCCGCTCTAGAAAATTCTTGCCCAATAAAGAATTCTATTCTATTCTCTTTCAGCTTAGCCTAGCTAGTTCCTAATGGTCAACTGCCTAAAGGATTCCAGCTACTTCATCTTTACAGATTCAAATCTTTAGCAATTATAGTATTACACATTTTTAAACACCTTTTTTCTTTAAATATCCTTATCTTTCCTTGCTATAATGCAAATAGCATATGCATTACTAAATTGTCAGCACTAATGGATCAATAAAATCTCCATTTAAACTATTTCCTCATTAATTCCATGGTAAAAACTTGTGAGATTTATTTACTTGCAAAAACAAAAAGTGTTCCTTGAGCCTGGTTGTTTGCTTGTAGATGTTTCATTTTCCAATTAGGTAACATCATCAACCAGTGCTATTGTGTGGACAGTTTGTTTACATATAATAACTTGCCCTGCCACTTTTGGTGGAAATGTATTTTACTCCTTGGTAATATTCCTTGTTTAGGCTATCGTTTTCTGATTGATTGATTGATAACTCACTGCCTGGTGTTAATCCCTGCTTGTCATTGTGTTGGCTGTTGGAGAGGAGAGATCACATTTAACAAAACAAAAACAAAAACAATGCTACACTTTCTCTATTCTGTGGAATATTTCAATAAATTGCACCTATGGTTATGAAACTAAAAGAGCTTTAAATTTACCTGATAGATGTCTGATAAACTGCTACTCCCAGAATCACTGGCAATGCTACAGCCAGACTGACTTGAAGGGACATGTGTCACCTGCGGATGTTGATTATCTGTGAGATGCATCTTGGTAAGGTCTGCTGGAAGCTGGAAAGAGGAAACAAAAAGAGGGGGGGGATCAGTATTAAATAGAGTTGCAAATTCAACTAATTAATATTCTTTCTGGAAATAATTTGACAGTAATTTAAAAAACATAGGTAACTTATTCTTCTTCAGAGTAGAAAATATCTTTTCAGTTTTCAGAATTTATTTACTGGCAATATATAATTTTTTTCCGAATGACAAACTTCTGTAGATAAGAATACTGGGTTGCACTTTTTCAAGGATTTTAAAAGATTAGCAATTGAGGAAAACAACAGAGACATATTTTCACAATAAAATGTTGTTGTAAATGAATTTGAAGAATTAGTGCCATTTGACTGAAATCATCAGGTATAAGTAGAATTACAACTGAATCTAAGTATGCAAAACACCTTACCAAATGGAGAAGTTCACTTTCTCATTCACTCAGATCTATTCTTTTGTCTTCTTTTGGTTTTTTTTTTTAAGTTTGCTAAGACTTGTGGATCTTTCCCAAATTGATACTGGACACAAATTAATTTGTAAACTACTTTTAGAAAACAAGGAGGTAATGAAACAGCAGCAAAAGGAACCAACAAGTAAGAGATACTGTCCATGTTGGTATTTTAAAAAGGAATGGCTGGAATGAGTACTTAGGTGTATTTCTGTATCTTTATAGGTTGGTCCCTATTGCTACTTTGGTGCTGGTAGTTAAGTGGCTTAGTTTGCAGTTCAGTAAGTCTTTATAAAGGATATTTGTGTAGTTGGAGATTTGTGGATGTTCCTTTAAGAGATAAATGGATTTTTTTTTATTTTTTTTGCTGTCTACTAGACATTTCAGGATATTTAGCATTGTAGGGAAAAATCTAATGAATGTAATTGGAAGTAAATTTTAAATACAAGGATTACTTTGTTCTTAGGAATGAATACCTGCCTACCGAAAACAAGCTCTATTTCTTTCAATGGTTACCACAAAAATATTTAATTATTATTATTATTATGTATTTTATTTATATGTACACAATATATACATATGTACAGTTTATATGTATTAATATTTAAAAACTTGAATATTTTAATATTGATAAATTTTACATGTACAGATTACATTTTATTTTAGTTTTATTTTCAATATTTGCTTTTAATTTGAGCTTTATCCAGATAAATAATGTGAACTGACTATGCCCCATTGTCTACTGCAAAGTAGATTGTTTAGAGTCATTAAACAAATAGTTTCAATCAGCCCCCTCACTGATGGCCCAAATACCAATGTTTAATAGATTTAGGTCTATACAGCGGATATGTTACAAATGGATATCTAGAACTTGATATGAAAGCAGCCTCAGTTTTAAATAGCTTAGTAGCAAATTGTCATATATATCAGTAAAATGTCAACTATGATGTAGAAGATAGCAAAGTGGTAGACAGTTTCTGCTTCTCAGGATTAACGTTCAAGAGTAAAGGAACAGTTAAGAAATATGCCATAGACTAGCATTTGGTAGAGCCTTGGAAAAAAATATTCCAGACACCATGAAGTGGAGTCAAAAACCTACAAAAATCAGAATAGTGAAAACAACGTTCCCTCTGACACAAGTGAAAGTTGGTTTTTAAAAAAAGCAGTATAGGAAGAGTATTAACACCGTTCAAGTGTTGTAGAAGACTCTTTGAGAATACCGTGGATGCCAACAAACATATGGATCGTTAAACTATATTTCTAACCAGAATTCTAACTCAAACTGTCTTATTTTGAGCACGTTATATGAAAGCCTAGCTATCTGGAGGAGATTCTAATGCTGGCAAAGTGGAAGGAAGAAAACATTACATCACTAGTAGACTTGAAAGGTCAAGTTAGGGACAGACTATCATGAAGAAAATTTATCTTTATGGTCTCTAAGAATTGACAATGACTTGATGGCACATAAAATTATTAAAACCATTATTATATCCTTAAGACAATATATATACGAGATCATCTCAATTTTGAAATACTGTATTTCCCGTATTTTAATATAAAATTAAAGTATCTGGTTCAGGGACAGCGTGTTCTGCATGACTGCTATTAAATTTTGCATTTTAAGATACACATTAGTGCCTCTACCTGAAATGAGGTAGTAAAAAACTTCTTTTCCAATGAAAAGATTTCAAATGTGTTCGGCGTTCTTCAGTTTAGCTCATCTCAAAATCAGATGAAAAGTGTGAACTTTTTTAAAAAAAGAAAATTGAGCTCAGACCAAAAATCTTAAAACAGTATTTTCCAGAATACTTCTACTAAGGAACAACAGATGCTAATTAGTGAAATTGTTCCAAGGACATTAGGAAGTTTCCAAATTTGGATAGTAAAAGTAAAATCAGCTTCCAACAGATTGGGCAGAATGTCAGCCTGCTTAAAATAACAAGCAAGCAAGCTGGGGGTTGGAAGGTGATCCTTTCCCTGACTGAGAATTGGATTTCAGACCTCTCATCAGATGATTATCCGATATGCATTGATATGACCGCTTTAGGGAACCACAAAGTCAAGTCTGAACCATAACACCTTGTATATAGTACAACAGCCTAACTATTCTCTTTGAATGTGCCTAAATACCAAATACTGGCTCATAGAATTATCGTGGGAAATCATGCAGGGATGCATGAACAAATGAGTTAATAATTCTAGCATAGAGAAACATATGTTAGCATTAAGTAAATATATGATGGTCCATCAAAACTACTTTTACAATTGTTCACAGAGTAAAAACAAAAGTAATCTAATAGCAGTATCTAAAACTATACACCCAACTGTAGATGTGTTTGTTTTGAAAGTTAGACTTCTGGTTATTTGAATGAGATAAATGCCTCTTACATCTGAGAGGGAATAACATTTTAATTAGATATTTAGGAGTAACAATGTCTGGCTATTATTCTAGAGGAGTTTTTAGGTTAGAATTCCAGAATTCTGCCCACAAAATTGTTATTACTTTTAAACTGTCCATTTACTTTACAAATACTTCGTATTTCCAGTTGTTTTAGTATTTCATCCCAATGTAAATTTCAGTCTCTATTTTCTATGTTTATTCATTGCTCATACGTTGAACTACCTGGGTAAGTGAACTATACTGTTATGATAGAGAGACATGATGCCAACTGTTTGTTTGTGTTTATTTGTTTGTTTGTTTGTTTGTTTAGTATCCATTTAAACACTTGTTAAAATGAGCTGTAGACTAGGCTTACAGTACTCAGTATAATGCAGCCGATTTATTTAACAGTGGACATCTGAAAAGAAAACCTATGTGAATCAAAACATGCTTTGCAGGAAAAGATGTGCCCCCTCCAGGCCAGATCATTACCTGACTTTAAAATGCTTTCTTTTAAGCATTCTTCTGACATAGTATTATTCATTCAACTACCTGAAAAAGTTTCTTTAATATGTATATTCCATTCTTTCCCTACCAATGGTATGGATTATTAATATATTGCACTTCATTATAACTATTTCAGCAACTTTCTCACTTTTTTGAAGAATAGTAATTATTATTATTATTATTATTATTATTATTATTATTATTATTATTATTATTATTATTATTATTATTATTATTATTTATTTGATTTTTATACCGCCCTTCTCCCGAAGGACTCAGGCAAAAATAAAACAGATAATATAATATACAATTTAAAAAGCAGATTAAAAAACTTATTTTAAAATTAGCCTGATAGGTTAAAATATACAAGACTAAAAAACCCCATTTAAAATTAATTAATAAAAATTTAAAATTTAAAATTAATAAAATTCAATTCAAGCCAGCCCCGCGCGAATGAAAAGATGTGTCTTCAGTTCGCGACGGAAAGTCCGAAGGTCAGGTATTTGGCGTAAACCCGGGGGAAGCTCGTTCCAGAGTGTGGGAGCCCCCACAGAGAAGGCCCTTCCCCTGGGGGCCGCCAGCCGACATTGTTTGGCGGACGGCACCCTGAGAAGTCCCTCTCTGTGAGAGCGTACGGGTCGGTGGGAGGCATGTGGTAACAGCAGGCGGTCCCGTAAGTACCCAGGCCCTAAGCCATGGAGCGCTTTAAAGGTCATAACCAACACTTTAAAGTGCACTTGAAAGGCCACAGGTAGCCAGTGCAGTCTGCGCAGGAGCGGTGTTACGTGGGAGCTACGTGTAGCTCCCTCTATCACCCGCGCAGCTGCATTCTGGACTAGCTGAAGCCTCCGAGTGCACTTCAAGGGGAGCCCCATGTAGAGAGCATTACAATAATCCAAGCGAGAGGTAACGAGCGCATGAGTGACTGTGCAGAACATAACTATCGTATTTTTTGATGTATAAGACGCACCTTTTTCTCCCCTAAAAGAGGGTGGAAATGTTGGTGTGTCTTATACACCAAATTCAGCCATTTTTGGCCTCCTGAAGCCCCGCCTGTTCTATTTTTGCAAAAAATGGGGGCATTTTTGCCCTCTTCCAGCCCCCAGGAGCACTTTGCAAGCCTCCCAAACCCTCTGTGCACCCCATTTTTTGAAAAAATGGGCAAAAAATGGGGCACACAGAGGATTTGGGAAGCCTGCAGAGTGCTCCTGAGGGCTAGGGAGGGCAACTTTTTTTTTTCTTACTAACTTCTTCAAAATCTTGGTGCATTTTATTTAATTTGTCATAACATTAATATACAGGAACATATATTGAAAGGAAACAATAGGACAGGAACGGTAGGCGTGTGTGTGTGTGTGTGTGTGTGTGTGTGTGTGTGTGTCCGTCCCTAACCCTAACCCTTATATATCGGTGTGTCTTATAGTCCGAAAAAAACAGTAGCAGTCAATTACAAGTTATAGTGCTGTATCTCTCTTATCTTGGAAAGACCCTTCTGAATTTGTCCTTACTGGCAGAGATGTCTGCCTTACTAGAAACATGCATGGGATCTTTTTCTGTGTTGTTCTTGAGATATGAAACATCCTCTTAAGTATGGTACTGTGTCCCATTGTTGTTGTTGTTTTTACAAAATCAATACAGCGAATGTTTCATCATAATTGTTAATTATTTTAGAAGCTTTCATTTTTGATTTCATTTTTGATACTGTTCATTTTTAAAATTTTGTTAATCACCCTGACTACTCAGTAAGATTTAAAGGCCAGAGTATAAATCAAACAGGTAAGTATTTGTTTTTCTTAGATTGTGGGACATATGTAAATGGATATCCCACTTCAGTTAGATTGTATCGCTTTATCTCCTCATCTCAATTTTCAATATGCGCTTCGTTGTCCCAAAACTATTTTTTCCTTCACTTTTCTGCATTCCTCAATACAAGAAATAAATTTTGAGATGACTACCAGCTGCTTGATTGTCTCAAGATCATCCAGCGTTCTTTGTACTACAGCTAACTTATGTTTTATAGACATCAGGCATCTTTAATCTTTTTATATCTTTTAAAGTAGGTTTATTCACCTCTTTTTATGACATGTAGGTAATATGAAAATAATTAATTGCCCCAAGGCTTTATCTTTATCTTCCATTCATACACTTTCTCATTGGAAATATCACAGTGGATCAGTCAACAGTGACTTTAAATTCAAGGGTCTCAAATGAACTCACCAAGTGAATTTGGGTTTTGCTTCAGTTCTATATGGGGGATATCACTGATCTATCTCAAAGGATTATTACGAAATTCTTAAAAAGAGATGCATAAGCAAGTATTTTCACTTTTCAGAAATATATTAACTATACAATTTTTCTTTTTTTAACCAAATGGTGATTATACAGTTTTGTTTTTTATTAAATAAAATATTAATCTGTATTCTATTTCATCCAATATATAAAATTATCTAGAAATTAGTAGGAACATACCCTTGTATTATATAATATAGGTTGCTTAGCAACCACACATTCAGTGTCAATTTGAAATTGTCATGGCGCTGAACAAGTGGCACTTACAACCAGTCCTTGAAGTTCTAGCCTTCCCATCACCCCTGCAGTCATGTCATTGCGATCTGGGCACTTGGCAATCTGTTTGTACATACAAGAGATGCAGCACTCCACAGTCATGTGGTCACAATTTGTGACTTGTCCTGCCACAAGAAAAGTCAATAGGGCAGCCAGCTGGGAAAGTTCCTAGTCACTCCAGTAAGTCTCTCCTGCCCAGCAGCAGACACCCCTGATCCTGCCACACCTCATTGGTTACCTATGCATGCTCCTTCACCCAGGCCTGAAATTGCATGCACCATTCCACCTATCCATGTGCTGCCCCAAACAGCAGCAGTCATCCCTGGGCTCATTGCTCACACATGCCATTGCACCCACCTGCACACCCTGCTCCATCATTCCTGGGTCCAAAAGTGGTGATGTGTGCCACTACAACCAACCTTGCCCTATCAGGCAGCAGCCATTTACCTGCCTGGTAGCCTGCTTGCAAGCTGCCTGGGACTTCCAACTTCCTGCCAGTTTCCCCACTGACTTCACTTGTTGGAAGCCAACAGAAAGTTGTGAGGAGGCTCTAGCTCAGTGGTAGTCAACCTGGTCCCTACCGCCCACTAGTGGGCATTCCAGCTTTCATGGTGGGCGGTAGAGGTTTTGCCCGATACTGAAGCACTTTCCTTTTTTTTAATTTAATTGACTTTTAAAAAAAATTTCATAGCATTATTTAAAAACATTTTCATTAGGTTTTCATAAAATTCCCCGTGACAATTTAAATTTCTGAAAATATACTATTTGTATTCCCGCGCATAAGTTTAGTTTACGTTACGTAAGTAAAACTAAATGGCGCTGTAGTGCGACTGCAAACAAAAGAGCCTCGTCCCAGAATAGCTCGCGCATCTCCCCGCTCCTTGCTGTAACAGAAACGCAGAGCTAATAGTTGGCGTCCTCCCCAAAACCTACTTTATAAATCACCATTACTGTGGAACCGGTGGGCAGTTAGAAAATTTTACTATTAACAGAGATACAAAAGTGGGCGGTAGGTATAAAAAGGTTGACTACCCCTGATCTAGCTTAATATCTATGATTCTCACAATGATAGAAAGAACTACTGTAGGGATTGCCATCACTAAGCAATAAGGTTATGTGATATAACAGTTTATGCCTGCATTGCTTAGCGACTGAGTAATCATGTTAAAAGTCAAAATCCATGTCCACTCTATGTAGCTTAATAGGCTACAAAAAGGAGAATGATTCACTATATGCATTGTGAAAGAACCTTTTAAAAATCACAGGTAAATAATGGCTTCTCCTACATAGCTAAACTAGTTATGTTGGCAAAATATGGAATCTGCTACCAAGATCTACATCTGCCATCACTACTATAAAAACTATGAACTGCATACTAGTACTGTAGGTCAAATAGAAATATGTATATAAACTACGATACTTGGAATGTAAATTTCTCAACTGTGTCCTCCAAATACCTAAAGATCACACCAAAAAACTAGAGGTCAGTGGTAAAAAAAATTATCTCTACAGTAAATAACATGCTAAAAAACTACAAGACATCATATACTCTCAAATTCTTATCCTATAGTAGACACAAACAAGAAGCCATATTATTATTATTTTATCCCACGTTTTTCATTTCAGCCCCAAACAATTAGAACTTCTAATTCAAATATCAGATACTTACAATTAACTGCAAATATAGCATCCTTTATCTGCATAAGTGAACTACTGGAAACTACTTTTAATTCCTGTACAAGAGTTCAGAATGAGTGCATTTTCCATGAGCAGTATACCTGGTTATAATTCCACATATTACTAACCTGACAGTTAATCACTTGGTATCTTGAATTAGTTTAGGGAAAAGAAATGACACATCAAATAGAGAAACCCACCATATTATTATAGTGCAACCATTTGCCATTACTGCATCTAACAGAGTGTGTCTCCCATACAGAGCATCAGGCTAATCTTACTTGGAATCATAAACTAGATTGGAAAACTGAAGAAAACATTTGAAAGTCAGGGTCAGGTTACTCTGTATTGCTGCCAAGAAAATGACACAGATGCTTTTGTGAAGTCACCTGTTTGTGAAGGAGATTTTATTTTTTACATCTGTAAATTTTTAAAATCTATAAAATCAGGTGTGATGATTTAAAATCAGAAATATTCTGTTTAGTGTTATTATTCTTTTAAATAATCTAGAAAAAATGGAATTACATATTCTGCCTTCTCAATAAATTATTTTTTTATACAAGAAATAAGACGATTTGCAATTCCCACATTTAGGTTTACACCTGAATGCTGCCTACATGGAAAGATTATGTTTTCCCAATTGAAAAGATTATGCTTTCCCAAACTGGTAGAAGTGGTCTTGAGAATTCAAAGGGTTTTTTTTATATTGGAGTATCTCAACATACATAGCTGAGTCTACTGTATCTTGTGCAGCTTCAGATTTCATAGTAACCATGACAACCATGGAGCTATTTAAATTATACTGTGCACAATCTATGTGGCAATATAGAGAGTGAAGCTGGTTTTCAATACTGAATGAAAGAGTAAGAGATCTCTGATTAAAGGATGCAGAAACGTACCGTATATACTCGAGTATAAGCCGAGTTTTTCAGCACATTTTTTGTGCTGAAAAACGTCCCCTCGGCTTATACTCGGGTCTATACGGCTTATACTCAAGTTTTTTTTTTTTAAGCCCCTCGGCTTATACTCGAGTATATACGGCTTATACTCGAGTTTTTTTTTTTCTTTTTTTCACATTTTACCGGACTGAAGCCCTGCCGGGGCAGTGGGAGGGCGGGGCGGGGGGGCCGCCAGCCTTCTCAGCTGAGGGAGGGAGGGTTTCCCCAACCGGTAGGTGCCTCATTTCCCACCCTCGGCTTATACTCGAGTCCCCAGTTTACCCCAGTTTTTGGGGTAAAATTGGGGACCTCGGCTTATACTCGGATCGGCTTATATTCGAGTATATACGGTAAGTGAATTTACACAACTTTTGCTGGTAGCAGCAATATTACTTTCTAATATTTTAGCCAAAATATGGAACAATACACATAATTTATTAAGAAACACATTTCAAGTATCAGCATAGGGTTGGGGAATACATATTCTAATGACAGAAAATTGACTGCTATATTTCAGAACAAATTATATGTGCAGGTGGGTAGGTGAGAGAGGAAGAGGGGATTATCAACTAATCTGCAGATTATAAAACTCAACTGTATAAATGGATTTTTTTTTATTATAGGCTGTTCTTGAATTACGACTACCTGTTCAGCAACAGTTTGAAGCTACAATACTGGTACTTACAATCAGACCTTGGAGTTTTGGCTGTCCCCACCCCCCACAGTCCCATGATTAGGAGCCCCATGACACTTATAAACAGCACATAAGCACTGCTTGACCAAGAACTGCAGTATTATCAGGGACCTTATACATCCCCTCCATGACCGGTTTTCATTATTGCCTTTTCGGAGGAGGCTTCATGGTATCCAAAGCCAAACAACTAGGTTCTATAATAGCTTTGTACCTTATCCTATCAACCTTGTTAATTCTCAAGACTCTTTTTTCGCTATGTATTCAAAACGGATATTTTGCGTGTGTGTGGATAGGAGAGAGAGAGAGAGAGAGAGAGAGAGAGAGAGAGAGAGAGAGAGAGAGAGAGAGGAGGGAAGGAGAGGGAGAGAGGGAAAAGGGAGGGAGAGAGAGTGGGGGAGAGAGGGAGAGAAAGGAGGGGGAGAGGGAGAGATAAAGAGAGAGAGAGTCATTTTTGTATAACTTGGCATTTTTGGCTGCTGCTGCTGTTATATTATCATCTTTAGAATTGTGACCTTGGTCGGTGGGTGGTGTCTTTCTTTCGAGAGTCGTGCATCAGAATTTCATTTTAATGTGTGCTAGTGTATATACAGGAAAATGACAATAAAGGTTATTTTAATGTATGATTACATGATCATCATTTGAAACTTTTCCTGCCAGTTACCGCAGAAAGTCAATGGGGAAACTGGCAGGGAAGTACACAAGTTGCTGGAATTAGTTTCTCCCACTCATGTATCTTCCACCAGCCTCTCTGCATTTATAGCACACCTGACACTCACACACTCTCCGAACCGTTGCCATGCCTTCCTCACACCATTGCATACTTTCCTCAACGCACGATGCACTTCTCGCACTCTTTTAAACTCTCTTCAATCCATACTTCTCTGACTCTTCCAAACATGTGCCATACCTCCCATACACATTCTGATCCTCCCCTGCGCCCCTCCCTCCAAAATCCCTCCCCCATCAGCAGAAGCCATTTGGCTGCCTGCTAGGTTGAGACTTGTAATTTTCCACTGACTTTGGTTGTGGGAAGCCAGTAGGAAGTTGCCTCACCTAATGACTGTAAAACCCAGTTAACGATGGCAACCAGGACTGTAAGTGAAGTGAAGTGATCTCACTTTACGACTAGATTGCTAAGCAATGGAAATTCTGGTCCCAATTGCTGTCATAAGCCAAGGTCTACTGTATAGCATAATGGAAAGAAACAGGATACCCAACTTTAAAAGGTTTAAGAAGGTTATTTTAAAAAATCACTTTGAAATTTCTTAAAAGCTTTTATAAATTCCCAGTATTTGAAGGATGGCAGCACAGATGTTTCAGATGAAACTCAGAAAAACGCATCTATATGGATCAACATTTAAACCATCTTTTTAAAATGTACATGCTTTTCTTCATTTTACATTTCAGACAGCCCTATCAGCCACTTCCGATTTTAATTCATTGCTTACATTTTACCACATTGCTTACACTTTACCACATAAAACATGGTAAAAAATTTGCCCACATTTGCTGTTGCTCTAAATTATTTCTTATAAAATTGTCTATCCAGAAAAAAATAATTTAAAAATCTTCTTTTCAAACATCTCCCACCTCTGAAATCATATCATAGAACTCATTGTTTCTTAAATCCTATCTGGCATTTCCTTTCGGTTTTCAGTGATACGTTAAAAATGTGCTATTTTTCAATGCCCTTAGCTTCTTAATCAGGATAAGGATGAGAAGTCTTTCCTTTTAACTGGTATGTATGTATGTATAATTTCAATTACATGAATATAGTTAAATATAATGTGAATGTACATATTACATAATTTAAATCTGGTATTAATAATTCTTGTTAGTCCCTGAAATGTTTCAGCAGAAAAGTGGGATAATAATTATTTCAACAAAAATAAAAATCAATAACAATCTAGCTGCAAGTCTGAAGTTTGACTCCAATGTCCATCATTTGTCATATTAAAAATTTCAAAAAAAATTAAACCGAACCTCAAACTACTACAGTATATAATTAAAGCATTTTGCATGGTTACCTGTCTCCATAAAAATGTCTTCCAACTTCTTACCAATTATGATTAATAAAGAGACTACAATATGTAGAGTGAACAAAGACTAAATTTTTACACTTTTTAACTATTTAGATTTTAGAGTTCTGAGAATCCATAAGAAGTCTTTCTATATTCCTTGTACAAATAGTTTTATCTTTATCTTAGTCTTTGTAGAAACCAGGTTTTGCTTCCACTGTAGGACTAGTGCTGAAAATCACTTTGATATACAGGATTTTGCTGTATCAGTATTCCTACTGATATATTTGGGAATCAGACAACACATACTCTACATAGGAATGCAATGTTTAATATATTTTATATCATGTATGTATAAATATACTTTGTAATTTGAAGATCGTGCCTAGGGATATTTTTTTCTTCCATACATTGTTTTAATAAATAAAGATGTCTGGGCTATAATTAAATAATTCCTCACACTCCATGCAATTATGTCCAAATTTATATGAATGTCTGCAAAATATAAGTGTGATCAACTGGTACAATTAGCCTAATCTGCATAATATGCCTGTAATATATCCACAGCTGTGCCATAGGCTCTATTACATACTTTGTGACATTTCAATGCTTCTATGGTAGCTCTGAATTCAAAAATATGTAATAATGTTTACTTTTCAAAATGACATCTTACAAAATTAGAAGAAAAACCAATATCATAGAATACAATCAAGATGCAAAAGGATTTTGATAGGCTGAAATACTGTGCCAAAACCAACAAAACAGAATATGAGCTAACAGTTGGATATACTGTGGCAACTAAAAAAAAAAAAGAATGTCTTAAATTTCATTGATAGAAACAATTTTTTACTTTAATTCAATCACCATGTCACTTTAGAATAGTACTTTTAGTCTGGACATCTTGTGTTAGTTAAAATGTTACAAATTAGAGCATGCCCAAATAAGGTGGGCTACAGTTTAGTGACAGAACACATGTTTTGTTTACCAACTTAATCACTTGATAAAAAGTTAAAATTCTTATTTAAAACCTAGACAGATTATGCCAGGGGTCTCCAACCTTGGTCCCTTTAAGACTTGTGGACGTCAACTCCCAGAGTTCCTCAGCCAGCTAACCCCTGGATTGTGCTAGTCAGAATTAACAGCTTTTGATTAAATGAGCCAAACATCTAATTCAGTATATGGCTGTTTCCTTTATGTCTAACAAGATGAGTGATGAGTCTACCAAATCCAATGAGTAATTGTTGAAAGTATTTTTCGAAGAAGCTTAAGAGGAAATTTGAGTGTAGATGATGGAATTGAGTTCTCTTTTATTCCACCAGACAACTAAATTCAATGGGTGAAATATTTCTGAAGTTTCCTAATTACAAGAACTATTTTATAGTGGAATAGACTATTTTAGGAGATACTTTACAGCGTGTGAATTAACGACTGAAGAGTTTACAACATGAGAAAGATTTATGTCATTCAATAAACAGTTTCAGACAAGAATTTCCAGATAAAAGATACTATTTAGACTGCTTAGGCAGGAACTGAGTAGACTTGGTATCAAAAGAAACTGTAATACTTAACAGTACTGAAATTTCAACAAAGAGCTTTTGATTTGGGTATGTATATTTTTACTTTCCTATCAGATGGAATATGTGCAGATAACGCTGGCACATAATTATATTCAGTCCAATGCTTCACGATTGTGTGATTCCTCTATCAACATTTTTTAAATTATACAACAAAGAGGAAGACTTACTGTCTTATTTTAATTCAATTCTAAATCTAGCATTAGCAATTCATTTATTCTTTTATATTTTCACATAATTTTTAGAAAAGGAAGAATATACTTATTTAGCATTCAGAATAAAGATATAAATTTATACAAATTTATACAAATTATAAGCTTATATTTGTAGGAAAGACAACTCTAATTACAGTCATTGCAAAGCTATTTGTAGAAAAAATATATAGGATTTCATGAAGAATTTTGTGAACCCAAAAAAGTAATTTTTCATTCAAAATGTGTAAAGAAACAGTCATATACTGTTCACTGTATCCTATAATGAATTAAAATATTAGATACATGTACCGATATAAGGTAATTTTATTTGTATTGTTCTTTTTCAAAGTGTGTACTTTTATATCTTAAATGCAACATTAATTATTTTGGATGAATTATTTGGGGTGCTTATCCATATTGTTCTGCATTTCCTCTATTAGTTTTAACATTATTTCACACTCCATATAGTAGATTTTTCATCTTGACATTGGTATTTTTAAGCAATTATATTACAATTGCTAAACTTTAACAATATTTCTGTTTCAGAATTGTAGTTCATTCAACTGTTCTACTATAATTAGCAGTAATGCAAAAATATTATATATCCTATATGGACTCTGGGTTGTGAAGTATTAAGGAAAGGGATGAAAAAGTGTAATTGTCATCCATCAGATAATATTTATAACTGAATAATAATGTCCATAACACAACAAAATTTTTAAAGGATCAAATATCTTGAAATAAAGAAGTGGGGGACATATTTATAGATAAACTACTTAGCTCTTTGAAACTTCAGGACTGATTCCTACATAAACATTCCTAAGATGCAAGTCAATCATCAATTATCTAAATGGTTGGCTGAGATGTTAGTGACAGTTGGTTCATCTATATATGGACATCTAAAATTTACTGTTCAGTTGGCAAGTAAATCAAATTACTGTCTTAATTATAACCCTTCAATAAAATGCAAATTAAAATTTGTATGGCCTCTTTTTATTTCTATAAAAAATGTTTTATAGAAATATAGAAGCATAATCTATAGAAAATAAAGTTTTACTGAAACTTATACAGAAGCTATACTGATTTATATCAGCAATGTTCACAACCCACCAGGAACAACCACTTCCAGGAGTTATAATAATTATGGAGAAAAAGTTATCTTTCATACTTAAATGAGCCACGGTGGCACAGTGGTTAGTGTGCAGTACTGCAGGCTACTTCTGCTGACTGCCAGCTGCTTCCAATTTGGCAGTCCAAATCTCACCAGGCTCAAGGTTGAGTAAGCCTTCCAGCCTTCTGAGGTGGGTAAAATGAGGAGCCAGATTGTTGGGGGCAATAGGCTGACAATGTAAAGAACTTGGAGAGGGCTGTAAAGCACTGTAAAGAGGTACATGAGTCTAAGGGCTATTGCTAGTGCTATTGTTAAATATAGAGGATATTTCTCATGCTCTGCTGCTGTAACTATAATAACTTTCTCATATTGAACATCCCTTTCAATTCTACCATCCCAAGAGGAGCATAAAGATATACATAATATTCACAAGAGTAAAAAAAACTGCTATAATAGTTTTTCCCTAAAATATATGGAACATTGAAATAATTAAGCTAACCAAATTTTAAGAACATTTTCAAGAAAAAAAATAAAAAGATAAAATCATTCCAGTTATGGTAAAAAGAGTAAAATATATGACAACATAATGCTTCTCCACAGATCTTCCATCTGCTTTTATTTACTGCAATCTTATAGAACAATAGTTAAGCACTGAATCAAACACAAAACAATGCACAGAAAATAAAACCCAAATATTTTCAATTAGTAGGCACAATGTTTTAGGATAAAGGTATGAATTTTATAAATGATCAGAAGTGAAGTCCCAATTTATGACCTCCGGACACAAATTCAACTTTTACTATACAAATTAATAGGTGGTTATTGGTCTGAATTCCACACTTCAACAATTTCAAAAACTTACAACTAATATTATATAAACTCTTACAAAAATCATGAACTACAATCTTCAAATCACAACAGAAAATTTACTCCACCCTCAGTTTTTTCTACATACAGACACATTAATACTGACAACAGTTCAGCAATATTTTAATTGGGAGTAACTAAAATAAGCTAACCAAAAGAGCTATTTTTAAAATTATTTCTTAGTGTTAGAAGCTTTGCTGGGGATTTCTGCTGTTATTAATATCTTCTTACTAATATTCAGTGTTTATCATATGGTTATGAATGTCCTTAAATGCGCATGTACACCGGAACACATACAAAGTTAACGTGTATTAAATTATTCTGCAACAGTAACAGCACAATTCTTTTCAGGCTACATATTGAATGGTGTTTGTGGGCCAGCATCACTAGTCAGGTCTGATTAGTTTCAAGCGAGAGATTTGAAAGCTTGAAGGATAAAAATGAACACTAAAGCACAGGAGACAGTGTTTGAGGAAATCATCCCCCCTTACCTGTTAACAGTCCAGTATTTTTAAAGAAATAGCTTGTATCTATTGAATTTTTTTTTCATGAATATGCCAGTTGTCCCAAATAATAAATATAATAATGTATTCACCTTGGTTTGCAACAAGAAAGGACTCAATACGGCTTATGTTGCTTGCCAGGGTGTCTTTTCTTTCAATTTACTTTTAAAAAGATTTTATCGGCAAGGAGCAGCTGATTGGGAATCTACATAGTAAGAGACACACGTATGATTTTTGATCTTTGTAGGTGAGGCTATTCCCAAGTAAGCCATATGATTTTCCCAAAGAAAATGGAACACAACACCAATGAAACTGAATTATGTGTAAATAGCTGGGATGTTATCTAAATTAGATAACAACCACTTCCAACAATCTTCCATGCCACTTTTATCTTTTGAATGAGCTCTACTAGTCTGAACTGCCCCCCCTCTTTTGATTGTCTCCACAACCAAGAAGTCCAATGGAAAAGCTGTTGTGATTCTCATATGTACCATGGAGCATAAAGAAGCAACAGAGAATCTAGAGCCACTGCAGGTACCCCTTCAAATGCCAGCTGGAGACTTATTGTTTTGTGAAAAATAAATCACTTCTTTATTGTATCTCTAGCAGTCGCTAAAACTGAGTGCTTGCCAAGGTTTTATGATCAGTTGAGATCTCTTAGCATCACTGTATCCTTGGACCTTGATCTACAGCATGGGACACTGATGTACAGCTTTATTGGACCTGTCTTCTCCAATTCCCTAGCTGTTAATAACTGAAGCAAACTAATCATATTACATGCCCAACAATACTTCTCCTTTTTTTCCTACCTTATTTAATCCCAAAGTGGACTCTCAAAAATAGCTTTGGGGGTTTCAGGGACCTTCCAGAGAAAATGTTATAGGACTGTAAAAGAACAGATTCACACTTTCCAATTCTCTCAGCAGGAATATGTTGAGTTTTATCTTAAGTTTTCCTCTGTATTTAAGTAAAGTGGTTCAGACATACTCTTAACAGGTAGATGATGCTATGACAAAAAACTTTTACTGTGCCAGGTGAAAATTACAAGAGTAATATTAGACTTTCATTAGTAGAACAGGTATATTGTTTTTGATTGTGTAAATGACTTTTATAGAACATTAATATTAATTTCCTATCTTCATCAGGTCTATGATATTAAAAAGATTAATTTTCCAAATAAAGAACATGATTGAATTCTATGTGATATTCACCTGTCTCATGTGATCAATGCTCTCAGAATCAACACAGATTACTTAAGGAAGGCTCCTTCATTTACTATTCAAATGTTATTATAGTACAATGTTAAAGGAAAAAAATTCCAGCTAAATGGGTTAAAATATCTTTCATTTCTTATGACCTGCATCTCATGCATCAAAAGAAAAGTGTTTCATGTACATAATTGAGTTTTTAATAGCTCTTATAAGCACAGACAGCTCAAGGAATTCTGAATGTCAAATGCAAGCAACCTGTATCCCCAAAGGTACCTATATGATTAAACAGAAAATCAGAACAAAAAATGTGCCATACTCTTAGGTAACAATTTTTAATTAAATGCAGTTTTTAACTTCAGAGCAAGTTTGCAAGATGCAATAATCTAGGATAAAATAACTAGGACTACTAAACTAAAACTGGGAGTAAAACCTAAATGTTGACTGTATCTGGACAATATGTGATTACTACAACTTATGATTAAATTCAAGCACAGCAGCCTGGGGCCATTGGGTTTTTCTCATAGACACACCCTGCCTTCAATCACTCCAGGCATCTTTCAATATGAGTATCATCTCTCTTTTTTACTTTAGATTTCTCTAGCTGGGAGAGAGAAAATGGGTTTAGAAGACAGACCAAAGGCATCTGAGTTAACTGAAATTATATACAATAATAATACAAATATAGTGAGATTATGATGTAAAAACTGTCCTTACATATTTGATCCTAATATCTGATGCAAGTACCTATGTCATAGGTTTTGTATCGCCATGAATCTGTCAACACTTGTCTGTCCCTGACTCCAAGCATTCCTATGAGTCAGATGTTATGTTAAACCAGCCTTTCCCAACCAGAGTGCAATTCACATGTGTGGGCTTTCAAAACACAAATTTCTCAGCAGTAACCATATTGGCTTGAAAAAATAGGAGACAGGTGGCTGTCCAGTCTTTTCTTAAAAATCTACAGTGATGAAGCACTTACAACTGAATGTAAGCTATTTATACTCACCCTTATATTTACACATCCAAGTAGGCCCAATACAAAACAAGTCTGCCATTTTAGGAGTCAATAAATATTCACGCAGAATTATTTCAAGACTCGCTGTTCTCAAACTGCTTTGACTTCTTTATATTATCAAGCAGCTATATGGCATTATCTTCCCAGGCACAGACTAAAAAATCTTGGATGATTTTTAAAACTTTTAAAGCCATTTACAACAATAACAAATGAGGTAACAATGAAGAAAGCAAAATATGAAGCGAAACCAGAAAACATTTTAGGCCCCAAACAAGTCCTTATGTGAATTACTGTTTACCATTACCAACAAAAAAAGTGTGCTTTAGAAAGTAGCTCTAGAGTAATAGAAAAGTATAAATTGCCATTACTAGTCTAATGCCAATACATTGACAGAATTCTAAATAAATCATAATTATCTTGGTTGGCACAACATATTAAGAGTGTTTTACAAATCCACAATAACTAATCCAGAACTAACCAAAGGCTTAGCCAATCTTAGGTCTCAGTTTAGAACTATAGTTCTGTGTCTCAGTGACTGCAGTCAGTTCTTTCCGTCTTACAAGGCTAGTGGCCTGTTCTTTCTAGAAAGAGCAAAGTCAGAACTGATTGATTAAATCAGAAAGGAATAGCAGTTCCCATCACTTTAATTCACCTGGCTAGAGAAATGTAACAGTACAAGGATAATGTTGGTTATATATTGTTTTCTGTCTTTGCTCTCATTTCTAGGGACAAAGCCAGAATGAATGTGTAGGATGATCTTGACAGTTGTCATAGCACAGGAAACACAATGTTGTGACAGTCACTGGAGGAAGGGGATAGAGCAGCAGGAGACAAGGGATGGGTACAGCAGAGTGTCCACACCGAAATGATGTTTTAATCTTTAGGGATTTTTTCTGAAGGGTTGGCAAGGCTGCTAAGAAATAAGCTCTTAGCAAGAAAATGACCAGCTGGATTGAATAGAAAATATGCCAATTAAATGAAATAGCCCCCAACAGTCTTAAAATCTACCAAGGAGCAAAGTTAGTAAAGAATTATAGCTTTTTGCTTATCAATGGATGCTTGAAAGCATTATAGGAGAACCAGGCTAATAGAACTCAAAAAAATTAATATATTTCTAATTTCCCATGTCAATCAATTCTATCATAAAAATATATGAGCACACCTCAAATGTTATTATTATTCATAACATTAAGGGGGGAAATATCAGATATACTTTTAAGGTATAAAAGCTATATGAAGGTTTCCTACCACTAGGCAACAGCTTAAGCTTAGCATCAACACAGAGAAAAGTTCTAGAACTAATTAATTACACTACAGATGCAAATGAAGAAACTTTTATGAAGGCATAATTTTCCACAAATAAGATTATACAAATTATATAAAAGTTTTTTTCTATAATATTGCAAACAGATGCTCTTAAACACTTACAGTCCCAAGTATATGCAAAACATGAACCACAAGGCTACACGATTTCAGAAAAGATTGATAACTAGGTCAAAGAGCAATATTAAACATTAATGCACCCTGCTAGATTTAAAGATATTTCTCTCACAGTACTGACTCAGATAAGATCAGTTCTATAGTACAAAGAATTTCAACATCATAAGAAAATCAACAGAAATTACATATGAGAATATTTTTAAGATTTATTTTCTTACTTTATTCAGTCAGAGGAAAAACCTGTTTATAAATCCTTACTTACTTTAGAGGCCCATGGCTGCAGACAATTGGCATAACAACGAACAAGAAAAGCCATTTCCTGTGTTTAAAAAGGAAAGCTTCCACTTGCAAACAAAAGTCACAAACAATAAATTAAGTAAGATCCTTGGAAGATTCTTTTTATAAACTATTAATCAAAGATATGGATCTTCAGGCACATGATTAGTCAGATTTTATATTCACAGTGGTTTTTTTAAAATTATCATTCAGCAGCTTTCATCTGGCAATGATTACTGCAAAAAAAAATCAGTCCAATTTCAACAAGCAGATAATTTCACACATTCAAAAAATTCAGCAGTACTTCTCATTTAAAATATTAACATCAATGAGAATATGCCTCAAACAGCAGACATAAAGTAAATTCAGGATCAGGCTGAAAGTTCATACAATAATTACGAAAAGATGAATATTAAATTCCTCTTAAGATTTTTTTTCTGTTTCAAGGCACAGTTAAAGCTGGTTAGTCTTCAGTTTCCCTTTTCCCATCTTCACATTTTATAAAGCAGGAACAGTTTTGCTAAGGGTCTTCTTCATTAAATCTTGAGTGACCAAAGAATCCTTCATATCAAAGTTTCTTTTTCTTTATACTCATGCCCACCAAAGCCGCAATACTGAATCCACACAGCCAGTATCTTCGGAGGCAAAACGTGAGTGTGTGTATGAGGTCTAACAGGTTTGCGTTGTAGAATTTCTCAAAGCTTCTGCAATCAAAGCCATTTCCCTCACACCCCCAATGCAGAGTTTAAAATGCTGCAGTATAGCTAAGAATTCTAATGCAACAGCCAGATACCATGGTTAATCCAAATCTAGCATTTTCCAATTTAAAAAATTCTAATACATTTGCAAAAAGCAACATCCACAGCAAGACTGAATGGTCGAGTCCTAATTCCTACTATCTTTGCTCGTTTCTCAGCAGCTCCCTCAGGAAAAGCTCTCATCGATTGGATGCTCCGCAGCAAGATGAAATATCTAATAAGGAGGGGAGAGTGTGGGAGGGGAATGGAGCTAAAAGGATGACATCACCTGTATAGAAAGCCTTTAGAAACTGCATTAGATCAATTGGCTACTGTATCTGCAGATGTAGCCAGAGCATCTTTATTGACCTAGTATAAACACATCTCTGTACAACAACAATTCAGCAAAATGCAGTATGTTACATTTCATATCACTATGCTGATCTGACATTGCACACAATTCCTTTGGGTGTTTTATTTTTAACCGTGTAATCTTGAAATTTGTGCATCTATACACATGTGTTTTTTTCCTAAGGTGTGTTATAAGCAAATAATATTTCTAGTTACTGTGATTTAAAATGATTAAGGTATTTCCTTCATTATATACATACCCATGGATCTCTAAAAAAAAAAAATTAAAATTGGAGAGCACAAACTTTTCCTAATATTGTAACCTTGAATAAAATCCATTTTAAATTGGAGAACTAAAATATATCGTGCCTTAAACTATACCAAAGCTTTGATATTTGAAGTCTTAATATTAAAAATGGGAAACAATGTTGTTAGCCATTATGGCAAAGAACCAGACACTTTAAAGGATTTAATGGTGTGGATTCAAAATTAAAATATATATCTTCTGTGTAATCAGTTAAGAGGGAAATACATGAACACTGTAGCTACAAGTTTAAAAAAAATTGTTGCCTACAAAAGCACAAAATCCAGGTTTTACATTAAATAAACACTTATTTCTGGAAGGAAATTATTTTTTTCATTTCTTATTCGAAACTCAAGTATTGACCAAGTTTCATATTTCATCTGAATCCTAAAGACAGATTGATACTGCTTTAATGATCAGAGCAGGACATTTCATGGTTGGTAATGAATGCCATTCATTCACAAATTCACATCAATTCGAGATTAATTTCATTTGTATCTTCTAAAAACTTAAAAATACTCTCAGTTGTCCAATGATGCACATATTATTGATAACCTGATTGAAAAATGTTTTAGGTTTAATTATCTGGCACAAAAAAACAGGAAATATTACAGAATGATCAGGGTTTAAACTAATGTTTTTGGTCATAAGAAAAAGCAAAAATATCATCACTATAGTAGCAACTCTGTTTAAATAAAGAGTTGTGTGAAACTGTTCCAAAGTTTGCACATAGAACACCTAAGCAGTATCATGTCTCCAATGACTTAAGGTAATTATTTAGCAATATATAGTTCCTTCTAAATATAACTTGGTTTAATAAAACATAACTTCTTCTATTACCTAAATATTAGCAATTAGAACGTACAGCCTAAAAATTGCCTTTTAAAAATGTTTTATTGTGCCATGCAATTCAGTCCACTAAAGAGTATAGCATGAATGCAATATTTCACAGCTACTATAACTGTGAGCCCAATAACGGGTGAAAATTCTATTTCCCCTTTAAGTGAAGATGACATCATCCTTTTCCCTTTCTTACAAATCAGACTGCAGCTACTGCAACTCCCTGGGGAAGATTTTACATGCAACACTGCCAGCCTAACAGCTATGTGAAGGGGGTAAGACTAACCTAATTCTGTGCTAGACTAGAAGATTTAGAAATTATTCTTTTAACACTACTAAGCCAAAATTTTATGAACCCATTGTATATTGTGAGCAAATGTAAAATGATCAAAATGCATTTGCAAAGGAAGTAATATTTTTACAAATATTTTGTACGATTTATTTCAAGCAATTAAGTCTAACTTTAAAGATACAATGTGCTATACTAAGCTGGTCAACAAATAAATAAATCATTTAATAAAGTTACAAATGCAAACAGTATACTTTATTAATTTAAAAATATAATGAACTTAGAAAAGAAGAAGCTCAAGAGTTTACATTAGATATGGATAGATACATAGACAGAAAGACAGATGTCAAGCAGTTAATTTTTATTCTAGATTGTATTTTAATAAACTCCAGGTACTTCAGATATTTGCTCACATTTTTAATATTTCCATCAGAATTTCCCCAAATGCCCCATATAAAAAAACAATTCTAAAAGAAAAATGAGGACACACTATATATGAAATTTCTGAATCTATACAGTAAATAGCGATATAGTTTCAGTAAGCCATTATGCTCAAAATGGAATTCAAGAAGCTAAAGACTCACAGCACCTGATAATTGGCAAGCTGAATGACAGGTTACAAAGCAATGTAAAATTCTTTATAGTTTGGCAAACTGAAGTGCTTAACGTTTTAATTACAAAAAAGGTTATCAAAAGTTTATTGTAACATATACAAGTGTCAGTTTGAAATGTGTTCTGGAAGAGAAAAGGCCAATGGTGAAAATTATTACTGGCAGATGGGACAACATCTGGCAGCATCTCCACTACACACTGTGTCTTCTGTGATTTAGAATATCTAAAACACCTACATCATTTAAGCTTCTCTATCTCAAATTATTTTGTTTTCAAGAAAGGTTAGAATTATAATTATTGCATTTAAAAAAAACTATGCAAGGCTTCGTATCACAATTATTAAAAATATCCCAAAGAGCTATCAACAGTTTCTTTTTTATTATACTATTATGTTCCAATATTAAACAAGGAATGTGTTCAATTTCACTGCAGTTACAGCATTCTATGGTCTAAAAATTCTACCAAACTAATGGTATAATCCAATAATAGTAGAAACATATAACCTATCCTGAGTTGGGTGGGAGGGAGAAAGGGGAGGGAGAGGAGAAATGTAAGCAAGAGGCTGTCACTAGAACAAAAATGATGTAAGCTTCTAAAAATAGAACTGGAGATACAGAGGGAACAATAAAAAAGGACCATAGATTCAATTTCCCTCTAGGCATTATAAACTCCTTTTCTTCTCACAGGTAATATACTATATATTTAAAAAGTCTTTTCTTATTTAGAGTATTTGACATTTATAGCTGCATAAATTCCATCTGATTTACTTCATTCACTGTAGATTCATGTATTAACCATATCCAGATGCCATATGAACAAACAAGTCATTTCTTACATTACATACACCTTTTTGTAAGTAACATTGGATTTCTCTTTAGAATGTTACTGAAAATTAAAATTATTTAATCAATTTTAAATTAATAACTTGCAGATTCAAAGGCTTGCTTCAGCAGAAGACAGCCAAAGGAATTAAAATAGCAAAAGTATAAAAATATGTACAGAATAAAAGCATAAGGGCAGCAATGTTCCCTCTAAATTGCATGCATACTGTTTGTGGCCATCATGTGCCCAGTCATGAGACACAGTTCCCTGCTCAATGTCAAAGATGATGAATTAACACATCTGGGAGGGAGGGAGGGAGGGAGGGAGGGAGGGAGGGAGGGAGGGAGGAAGGAAGGAAGGAAGGAAGGAAGGAAGGAAGGAAGGAAGGAAGGAAGGAAGGAAGGAAGCTTTTCATCCAGGAAATAGGTTGAAACCCAAATATAATCTCCTGGGCTCCAAACTAAAAGATATTAAGACTGAGCAGCAGCAACAAAGAAAGGGGGAAGCCCCTAACACAAATAGACTTCACAGAAGATAATGTTGAAAAAGCTCTTAGCAAACTGAAACCTTCTCTATCTATTGGGCCTGATGGACTATGTGCATACTTCTTAAAAAAACTTTCCACTAAGAAAGTTAGAACCCCTAAGCATAATCTTTGAAAAAGCTTTCATGACCAGCTCCCTTCCCAAACTTTGGTCACTAGCCATAGTCATCCCTGTCTTCAAAAAAGGAGAGCCCAGCCTAGTTGAAAATTACAGACTAATCTCTTTATGCTGTGTCACCTGCAAAGTAATGGAATCTATCATCAACCAATCCATTACTCTCCACCTAGAAGCAAACAACCTACTCTCTAATAAACAATTTGGTTTCAGAAAAAAGTTATCATGTAACTTACAACTTCTTCACTGCAAAAACATATGGACCACAAATCTTGATCAAGGCAAAGCAATAGATGCAATCTATATAGACTTCTGTAAGGCTTTTGACTCAGTAGTACATGATAAACTTCTAAAACTAAAATCCTACAGCATTTCAGGACCCCTCCACAATTGGATAACTGCTTTCCTATCAAACAGACAACAAGTGGTCAAAATAGGCAATGCTCTATCAAATCCTGTTCCTGTCAAGAGTGGCGTTCCCCAAGGCAGCGTTCTTGGACCAACACTCTTCATATTATACATTAATTATCTCGGTGACCATATCACAAGTAATTGTGTTCTCTTTGCTGACGATATCAAACTATTTAACACCACCAACAATACAACTACCCTTCAAAAAGATCTTGACTTTGTATCTGAATGGTCTAAAACTTGGCAACTCCAAATCTCAACCAGCAAATGCTCAGTCTTACATATTCGAAAAAAGAACCCAAACACTAAGTACAAGCTTGATGGACATTACCTTACAGATGACCTCACCCTGTTAAAGACCTTGGAGTTTTAATATCAAATGATCTAAGTGCCACTGCAACTACATCGCAAAAAAGGCTCTAAGAGTTGTAAACCTAATCTTGCATAGCTTCTTTTCCAAAAACACTATACTACTAACCAGAGCATATAAAACATTTGCTAGACCAATCCTTGAATACAGCTCGCCTGTCTGGAACCCATACCTCATTTCGGACATTAATACAATTGAGCGTGTCCAGAAATATTTTACAAGAGTTCTCCATTCTTCTGATCACAACAAAATACCTTATGCCACCAGATTTGAAATCCTAGGTTTAGAAAACTTAGAACTCCGCCGTCTCCGACAGGACCTGTGCTTAACTCATAGAATCATCTATTGCAATGTCCTTCCTGTTGAAAACTACTTCAGCTTCAATCGCAACAATACAAAAGCAAACAATAGATTTAAACTTAAATCTATTTTAAATCTATTTTAACCGCTTCAAACTTGATTTCAGAAAATATGATTTCTGTAACAGAGTCACTAACACTTGGAACACACTACCTGACTTGTGGTCTCTTCTCAAAATTCCAAAATCTTTAACCAAAAACTATCTACTATTGACCTTACCCCATTCCTAAGAGGACTATAAGGGGCATGCATAAGAGCACAAAAGTGCCTACCGTTCCTGTCCTATTGTTTCTTTTCATTATATCCAATTAATATAGTTATTACATACTTATGCTCATATATATGCTTATATATTATATAGCTATTTCATTTCATGTTAATGCCTATATATACTGATATGACAAAATAAAATTAAAAAAGCAAAAAAGAAAGCAAAGGAAAAAGGAAGAGAAAGAGAAAGGAAGGGGAGGGGGAGGGGAGGGGAGGGGAGGGGAAGCTTCTCATCCAGATCTAAGCCAAAGCCCAGAAATCTTCTGCCAGGCTACACACCAAAGGAATCCCCACTAAATGACAGGGAGGAAGAAAAGACAGAACAAAGGAAACAAAGCAATGGGAAAGAGAAGACAAACCAAAGGAGAGAACAAGATACAACTTCTCAATTTTTAAAAAATAATTTGAAAGTTTATAAAGTATGTTGCATGCTATTTTTCAAAAATATAGTCCTCTTGGGCTGAATTTGTCCAAACCAATTCAACTGCTGCTTACTTGAGCGTCTGCTTCCCTGGCTTAGAGATTAACTGATTAACTTTTGCTTTTATTCAGACAAATTCATTAGAAGGAAAAATCCTTCCATTCCCACCATCCAGTCAGAGCTAAAGAAGCTTCTTGGATGAGAAGCAAAACATCTTTAAAGAAAAAACAAGAAAGTCCAGTTGCCCTGTGAAAAAGCACCTTTGGGACACCCACGACCAGGATGACGAAGAATCTCCATGCACTTTTTAGTCATGCACATTGGGATGAACACCCTTCAAATGGTGTGAGAATATACATGGATTTCCAAGAAAAAATGCAGACTACAGGAACCATTTGCACTACTCAGGTGACCTTGAGGACACAGATAAATCTCCAGGTGACCTTAATGACTTGCTAAAAGAATGCAAATGACCAGCTGTCTGCAAGGAATATAAATCCTTCCATTCCCCATCATCCAATCAGAGCTGAAGAAGCTTCTTGGATGAGAAGTGAAACAGCTTCAAAGAAAAAAACAAGAAAGTCCAGTTGCCTCTTGAAAAAGCACCTTTGGGACAACCATGACCTGGATGACTGAGAATCTTCACAAACTAGAAGAAAAATTATTAAAGGTAAAGGTTTCCCTCGCACGTATGTGCTAGTCGTTCCCGACTCTAGGGGGTGGTACTCATCTCCGTTTCAAAGCCAAAGAGTCAGCGCTGTCTGAAGATATCTCCATGGTCATGTGGCCGGCATGACTAAATGCCAAAGGTGCACGGGACGCTGTTACCTTCCCATCAAAGGTGGTCTCTATTTTTCTAGTTGCATTTTTTATGTGCTTTCGAACTGCTAGATTGGAAGAAGCTGGGACAAGTAACGGGAGCTCACCCCATTACGTGGCACTAGGGATTCGAACCGCTCAACTGCCGACCTTTCGATCAACAAGCTAGCATCTTAGCCACTAAGCCACTGTGTCCCTTTGAAAAATTATTAGCATATACCAATTTCATATTTGTTTCCCCTAAATTTGAATGAAGAAAAGTCTACATTTCCTTTTGAAATACTGCCTATCTCTCAAACCTCTAAGATTTAGCTAGTGAAAGAAACTAAATCTCCTTCTGAGTATAAATATTACTTGTATCATATATTTTTTTAAAAATTAAAAAATTATTATATGACCATCCTTCAAATATCATATAGATATGGAGTATTTAAACTGCAATGGAAGTATCATTTAACATATCATTTATAACAGGTTCTTTTTTAAAATATCACCAAGAATTTTACACAAAACACAACACAAAATTTGGCTGCTTGGAAGATGGCATAAAAGCTCATGTCTGTGGAAGGAGAAAATTATAACAAGCTTCCCAGTGCCTAAAAAGGTAAAATAATACAATAAATCATGTTGCATATAAAGTTCCACACAAAAGAAGCAATGTCCAATAGTTTTCACTGATCCTGTTCACCAAGGGCAACCATTTTCATTATATGGTACTTTACTTAATTCTCTACCAATGTAGACAGAATGACAATAGTTGGGCCTTGAAAAAAAGCACTCCAATACTTGGACAGAGCTGGAGCCTTCTGTAAACGGCTGGTTGGGTGCACAGAAATTACATTTCCCTGCTTTGATAGTCTAAATTACCATTTGCTAGATCAATTTGCAGTTCTACATCTGTGATACGTTATAAGAAGCCCTTTTACAGGGCACAATTCCAAGAAACTCTGATGATAGTCCATATGATAGGGTGTTTTATTTTTCTATGAACTATCTTTTGCCTAACTGATTGGAAATTATTAGATAAAATTAGTGGATACGGTTTTAAGCCAGTACTTGTGAACAGAGTTTTTATCATATGCAAAAAAAATGTGATTTTTTTTTAGACATTCATCATGCTATCTTAGTATAGGACAATTCATCACACAGTGTTTTGTGCATGACATATAAAGAGTTCAATTGAGCTGCTATCCATTTGTGTCATGAAAATGTTCCATGTGGTGTGGAAGCAATTATTTTATTAGGGCAATGCAGCACTTTGCAATCAAAGAGGAAAAGATGTGTCAAATTTTGTAAAGCTAGTCATAAAGCATGCCGGCCATTCCTGAAAGAAGCAGTGTCTTTATTCCAGAATGCCATGATTCCAGAAACAATTTGATTGTATTTGATTTAAAGTGCTCCTTACAATTGCTACTGGACATCCCCTTACATATATAAATATGAGCTATGCAAATGTTGCATAGCTCTATTATATTATGTAAACTTTTAATGGAAACAAACATGCACAGAAGCTGATTTAAAGAAGGTCTCCATGAGAAAGACAAATTCAAGCCAGGCCATGTTTTCAAGTACATTTCATTCCTTAGGCAACTGTATCAATTTAACATGACATCAGTTCCATGTCGCATAAAGACACTATACAATTAGAATTGGTGCTCAAGTGCATAATAGAAATAACATGGAAACAAAGGCAGGATGAAACTGTAGCTGAATGACATGTTCACAAACAAGGCTACACAAATGACAGAACATTTGATTTTCAGCCCTATTTCTTAGACCTAGAAATATTTTATTTCCAGTAGTTACTAGACTAGAGTAAACTAGATATATAATTCCAAACATGATTGCATTCAAATTAAAATCAAGATGCTTTGAGAAATGTATGCCAGATTATGCACATTACTTTTTCATTTCTATATATCAAATTTCCCCTATTTCTTTCAGTTCTGATATTATAAGATTGCAAAGTCCGAATCGGAGAAATGAACACCCTTCCTCAACTTTGAAAATATAGTACATTCTAAGATAGGATCTGTTTCTGATAACTGGAACACAGCCCATTGTGAAACTATTAAAACATTTAAGATAAAATTACTACTGTCTTTTCTGAGAAAAAATTAACTTTAAACTGAATAATTCATGTTATATTCCAATGTTGATATCTATTTTACCATGAATCAAAAAAATTCTTATTTCAGTGACATACATAATATTCTGAAAACTTGATATGTTAGGTCTTCAGCACTGAATGATTTGCCATTACTGATTACTTTCTGGCAAAACCATCACAAATTAGCCCTACTCTCTCCATATAACTTTAATTATGATAATTAGCACGTAAAAACTACACAATCAAAATGATTTTTAAAAACAAAAGGAAATAAGAAATTATTTAATTTCTTTAAGAAAGAGTTATTTTTTATTCCAAAATATAGGGGGTTTTTTATCTAAAACTTAATGCAAACTGTTTTCAACAAAAACATGAAGCATATTTCATTTTAATACTTATGTCTCTGATATCAGGCATTTGAGTCAAATCGATATAAACGATTCCTAACAGGAAAACATAGCAGGATGATTTGACTGAGTAGAATGCTGATTGGAAAAATCAGAAACATTTTAGAATATTTAATTAATTAATATGTTTTCAAGAGTATATTATTGAACAGTCTCAAACTCCATATTGAGCATGGGAATACTTTTCACATGTTATGCACTGAACACAACAAACAGTCTTTTGTTTAAACAGAAGAAAATGCACCTCAGAGTTCCACTGTAGAGTGCTTGGTGTTCTGTATGTATGTGTTTGGTTGTTTGCTTGCAGACACTTCATTACAAAACCAGGTAATACGATGTCACTTCATTTGGGCAATGAAACTTCTGCAACCAAACAACCAAGCTCAGGCAGTCCAAGGCTTCCATATGTAATAGTTCGACTAACAATCTGGACAATATAGCAATAACGATGTTCCATTTTTTTTTCCAATATATTTGAATCAATGTGATTGAATTTGCTCTCTCAAGGAATGTGAATGTGCATTAAGAATGTAAAAAGTTTCTTAATGAGGCAATGAACTAAAATATATTTGAGTAACATTAGTCACATGTTAAAATAGATGAAATCACGATACCTCCAATAGTAAAAAGGGTGCATGCCATTGCTCTTTAATGACTAATTTAAGTGCGATCCAGACTTGTCTCTTCTGTTCTAGTAACAAATACCCAATTTCTTTAAAATGATTTCATGATACATTATTTCAGAAATAAACTACTAAAAGGAAAGAGAACTGCTTATTAACTTGTCAATAAGATGCCTATTCTTAAACTGTTTTTTTAAATATCTGATATTTTGCTTTTGAATCAGTAATTTGGCATTCAGCTAGAAAAGCAGCTTTCTGTAAACAGATGACAACATCAGTTAACACTACAACGACAGACAGGACTATCAGCTCTCCACATATGATGTTAAACCAGTAAGAATGGGTTTTTTTTCAAAAAAATTAAAGAGCTTTGCCCACTCTGCTAATCAATAGAAAATACTCAACCATATAATTTTGCACCATTCCCATGCAGTGTTTTGTTACATATGTTAAAACAAACACTTTTTTTTCCTTGTAAGCACTTAGGTAACAATAATTGAAATTTTTAGAGATGGCATACTTAAGTAAGTAACTATTTTTATGCTGCTTGGGAAATTACTTCATAACAGTTATATTTTTCTTTTGTAAACAAATTTGAAAGTCATTTTAATGCAACATTATCACAAACCACAAACAAAAGCCCGAATTGATATACAACTGGTATACAACTGAAGTTCTTTTAATTACATGTTGAGCTCAGGTGAGATGAGCAAGGACATGAGATGACACCCCAAAAAAATTGGAAGCAAAAAAAAAAAGAACATTATTTTTCCTCTCTCAGGTTTTTCTCAAAAATAAATGGTGGTTAAAAACTGCTATTTTTTTAACAATAAAGCTGAGAATAGGTCAACTGAAATGAAGAAAATTGAAATAAATTACCCATGAAACAGCAATTACTAAGTTATCATAAGAGCATACATTCAACAGCATTATTCCATATTATAAAAAATCAGCTTTCTTAAAAATGATCATATAACATGTCTTAAAACTGCCAGTAACACAAAGATTATACACTACACCATTTCTCCACACCATTCATAATTTTATACATCTTTAGCACACTTTAACTTTGCTACGCGCTTGCTTGCTTGCTTGCTTTCTCTCTTTCCTATCTTCTCATCATTCCCATTACCCATCTCCTTCCATTTATAACTGTAACTTTGTTGCTTGTATCCTTACGATTTATACTGATATTGTTTCCTGATTGCTTATTTGTACTCTATGACTATCATTAACTGTTATAAGTGTTGTACCTTGAAGAAGGTATCTTTTCTTTATGTACACTGGGAGCATATGCAAGAAGACAAATTCCTTGTGTGTCCAATCACACTTGGCCAATACAAAAATCTATTCTATTCTATTCTATTTCTCTTCCCTCCTCCTCCTCTCTTTTTGTAAACAAAATACTGTAACCACTTGTAACTTTTCTTCTAGAAATAATTTCTATTTACTTTCACAATCCTTCTGTTACAAGCCTGCAATGCTATTAAAATTAAATGTATTTGGGTAAATTAACCAATAAAGGAAATCTAACATAAATCTAATTTATAAGTACTAAAACAAACAGGAGGGAAAAAACCAACCAGCAGCAAAAAGCTATGTCGGCATATACAGGGCTATTGAGATAACACAATTAAAATATCAAATGGATTCAAGGAAAAAAACCTTAGTACGTTTATATCTTAACATATTAAAACATTTTTAAAACTTCTCATTTTTTACTGTGTTTAAAATAAATGTTTTGCCAGAATATGATGATGAAGAAACTAACAGTTGTAGTTTGGATGGATGGATGGATGGATGGATGGATGGATGGATGGATGGATGAATAGATATGATCCTAATGTAATAATTTATTGGAAATCATCTTAGTTTGCTATACATATCTGATTTAGTATGTTAATTGTACATAAAGATATTATTTTGTGTGTGTGTGTATGTATATATATGTGTACATACACACACACACACAAAACCTTACCAATGCATGAGTTCAGTCAAAAAAATACCACATAGCAATCATAACTTCCTTTATTATAATCTAAATTATACAAATATCTGAATAATAGATGATGAAATATTTCATCTAATGTGATCTTAAAAGAAGCTTTACCTAACCAAGCAGTTTAATAAAGTTTAGCACTGCAATCACTGGGAATTTGGTTAATATCAGTTCCAACATATCTGGAAGAAATGAGTTTTTATTTATTTGCTTAATAGTATTTATATTCCACCCCAATGTGCAAAAACTCTGGGAAGCCTGAGAAAAACGTATTTATATCCTTTCAGTTCCTTTGATCTTTGAACAAAGTTGAAATTTAAGGAGTGGAAACCAGAAAGCAGTTTTAAATAGAACAAGATAATTTTCAAAATTGTTTTTTCCTCTATGGTATTTGTGCCCCTTATAAGAATATGTATGGTATCTAATAAAGGAAGGACGTTTCTGGGATGAACGCTAAAATCCTAAAATTCTCTTGCAGTGATTGAACAATCTATCTGTTTCTTAATGTATGTGTACTTTGAAATCTTTTCCGTTTTAGAAGCTGGAATACTGCAAAGCAAAGAACCAAAAACCAGCAACACCCTACTTCCAAAAATCCCTTTAGGTTTTAAAGTAGTCCTATGGCTTCTCTTTAGAAAAGGATTGACAGCTTAAACTCAGAGCTTTGTTTGAAAATATCTTTTTTTGTAAACAAGCAAGCTGTATCAGCAGAGCACTCAGAACATATTCTTCAAATGCAACAAGTTCCCAACAACCCAAAATGATGGAGGGCCTATATTAGAAGAAATGAGGAATATAAACATAATCATATACAAGTAAAAAAGGAATTATCAGCTACTGCTGAAAGACTGAAATATAATATACAAATAACAGAATAAATTTGTATCACCTTCAATATATCTTTTAATGATCAATTATTATTAAAACAAGATACATTCATGAAGAAATATTCTATGCATTATAGGATAAAAATGTACATTAAAAAGAACCGCCCCCTTAGGAAATGTTCTTCTTGAAACATGAACAATCAGCAAACTTCTAATATCTGCAACAAAGACTAAAAGCAAGTGCTTTCTTATTCTATAAATCAATCCCTAGAACAACTTGAGAATTCATTTCAGTTCAAGACATGGGGGGAGGGATGGCTTGGAAGAGAAGGCAGTTTTAATCTCTCATCTGTCGTAGTATACGGGGAATTCCTGATTTTTTAAATCAGTTTTAATGTTTTGTTAATTGTGTTTAGAAAAATTTGTCTAATTTCATTCCTGACCAATCTAAGCAATTTTAAAACTAGCTTTTGGGTCTGCAAGTCAGGCTAATGGAAGGTAAACAATCTTGGAAGTTCACTGCAATTTGATTTGCCAGAAGTTATTGTTTTTCTATGATGCTCAAAGACATTACAACTAAGACGAAAAGAAATACACTATTAAATTGAAATTATAGCTCATTTGATACAAATAAATGACTTACCGTGCTCAGCATGAATTTTCTTCATGGCAGCTAAACTTCCACAAAATATTTCTAAACACATTTCAATGTAAAAGCTCTCATTGTCCAAAAGTACTAAATTGCCGCAATGTTGATCTTTAGAGTTTATAGAGCATTAGAATGAATCTGAAAGATCTACAGCTGCTTTGAAGTGTTAACTTTCTATGATTCCAATTTTATAAAATCCATTTTGTAATTATATGTATCTCTTCATTTGCTCCAACAGAAAATCAAACACAGTTAGCGATGAATACAGATAGGTAAATAATTAACAGTAGAGGAAATACACTCACGGAAAGGTAGCTACTAACATCCACATTATCTGTAATGGTCTGACGTTCTCCCCTCTGATTAATCTTCCGAAACCTTCGGCGAGATTGTCGAAGAGGCACTTCCCTCTGCAAGATATTGTCTTCATTCTCTTTTGAATTATCTACCTGGAACACATGTTCAGGATCCTGATTAAACATCCAGTTCTTCCATATCACTGAAAGTCTATGTAAGTTTAAAAAATTCATGAAGACAGGCTCAGCATGAGTTAATACTGTGACTGTGTCATAAGAAATCTACACAAGTTCCTGCAACTAAAGCAACACTTCTTCAATTACTCACTACAATGAGCTGAGAGGCCACAATTTCCTTCCGGGAAGCAGTGTTGTTTAAAAAGAAAAGAAAAACCTAAGTAACGCTACATATCTATAAAAACCGTTCACTGCATTTGAACAGTTTTATATACTTAAAATGGCTATCTAGACAAAAATAAACTGTACTATTATGGCAGTTATTGTTTGCTACAAAGTTATATTTGTAAACCACATATGTTGAAATAAAAAATTATCAGATTAACTTCATATAAAGCTAGAGTACTGCCTCTAGTTTGTTTCATGACATACATATCATAAAAGTTTTGAACTAAATTTGAACAATGTTGATAACTTGTTCTTTTTCATGTTCATTTATGCTATAAAAAGAAAGTCTACATTCACATTTCCTTTGGAACTCTCAGCCGGAAAGAGAAGAGACAAACACATATATACAAAGAACTAACAAAAGGAGACATGAGATAATTCAAATATGTGTAAGAGATATGCAGCAAAATATATATACATATATATTTCAAAACAAGGTTTCCTTCAATTTTCTGTAATATGAAGATTTAAAAGGCCAAAAGTAAATATATTTGTATGATAATTTCCAAAATAGGGGAAAATCCTTTCATTGCCTAGTCTTTTACCCAGGAATTTAATGAGAGTTCCGTGTTTTGTTGCAATTACTATATGACTTAATTTTTGAAAACATTATTAGATAGCCACAAAGTTAGCATATGCAGAAACAACTGGTTTCAAACAGTGAATTAAACAGGCACCTAAATGACTTCCGCTGTTAATGAATCTTAAAAATGCAAATCTTTGAAAAATGCTGAATAAAACATAATAGTTATTTCAGGAATGATCCATTTACCACAACAGCAATGTATTTATCCATTTATCAGAGAATACACATTGACATTACAATATCCAAGTGCTTTCTCCAGAAGTTTATAAATATTATTAATTATGTAAATTATTCAAGCAAATCATGTTCTTTCTTACTTCTTTTATTAAAAAATAAAGCATACTTTCAATCTATCAAATTACTCATTGTTTTTAGTTCTAAATACCATTACAGATGTGCCTGTAGTTATCTTTAGGCTAGTTCTCATGCTACACAACATGCTGTCATAACGCAAGAGGCTATCCTGGTTGCTACAACAGAGCCCAGAATTCAAAAGTAAATATAACATATAAATAAGCTTGCAAAATACAGCTTGCTGTACTCGACACATCATATGCTTTTACAAAACCTTTGAGAAGGGGTAGCTAGGCAATTATCAGAAAGACTATCAGAACTATAATTCTATTTCAGAAATTTCCAAAGAAGCTTGAACTACCTGACTCAGGAAATCGCTTCTAACTCTGATTCTATGCTTAGTGAACACTGAAAATGTAGTAATTTCCAATTAATAATATCTTGCCTGGCAGGGAAACCCCCAATGTCAAAACAAAACAAAAACCCATGAAATAACTCATAAAATCTTCCAACAAAATCTCAAGTTGCACATATATGTGTATTTGTTCTTTTATGGTATATAGCATTTACCATATAATCACTTTGTAATTTTCATACTATCAAAACAACCTTGTAACATTATGAAAAAACGCAAAGAAACACTTGAAAATTGATCTGCAATGTTTTCATTCCATGTTTCTTTCATTCGTGTCTTCAATAGTATATTTGTATTTCATACACTCTTCTATCTTCTACCTCAGCTCATCAAGTATTTACCTACTTATTAGATAAGTAAATATTAGATATTCCATCTTTCATTCAGGAGCAAAGAGTAACATAGAGGGAGAACTGCCTTTCTCTGAGAATAGCTACCCATCCTACCAGATAGGATAGAATAGGACACTCCATGAAATCTTGCCATCTAGTGGGACCTTGGAAATAGAAGCCTTATGGAACACTCTCATCCCAGTGGGTTTTTTTTCAGCCTGGTGCTAGTACAGAATAGGGATATCTAAAGCTGGTTGTTAGGAATCTCAAAGGGATGGTTGAGATGCTGGGTTTGTTGTTTTTGATTTTATAGTTATTTATTTTATTGCTGTGAAACATCCAGAGTTGTGCTTAAGTTGGACAGCCATGCAAATGTTTAATTAATTAATTAAAAACTTAGCACCATTTCCACATATATAATGGTGCTTAAAAGTTTCTGAACCCTTTTGAAAGTTCAATATTTCTGCATAAATATGACCTAAAACTATTTAAAGACAATCTACTTAAACGAATAAATAAAAACATTATACTTGTTCATTTATTTATTGAGGAAAATGATCCAAAGCTACATGTCACAGAAGTACATGAACAGAAGTACATAAACCTTTTCAGTTTATTTGAATGGGAAATTAAGGTGTTTCAATAAGGGGATGATAACCAGATGGGAGTATGGGAGATCCTGACTTAATTAAGAATAGAATTTTGGGTATTCACCATCAAAGTCTGACCTTCACAATGCAAGTCTATTGTAATGAGTCATGACTCAAATAAAGGAGTTATTCGAGAAAATCTCTGAAAAACTATGACTGATACTCTGCAGGCTGGGAAAGATTACAAAACTATTGTGTTTTTAAAATAAATGTATTAAAGATTTTTAAAATAATAAAGAATAATACAAAATAAAACAGAAAAAAAGAGAAAGTGCAGAAAAATAGAAAAGAAACATGTACACAAAAATATATTAAATATATATTTAAGTGACTCCCTATCTTCTTTTCAGCAAGAGACTTAACATCACTTCCCAGATTCAATGTTTTTGATTGGTAGATCCAAAAATCACTAGCTGTGTTCTATCCATTTTCAGCAAAAACTCCATAAAGTGTTTTCAGTATTTTGTAAATGTGCTTATTGCCTTATCCCTGATCAAACAAGTCAATTTTGTATTCCTTTCTCTTCTGTAGTATTCTGGGACTATTAATTGCTAATTTAACGTTAAAATGCTGTTGTAGAACCTGATCACTAACCATATTTTCTTTCTCCCATCTTAAAAAAAATTTTTAAGGCTTCAACACCTATCTCCTTACAATTTTCTCCAAGTTGTTCTGTAAGTCAAGCAACTCTTTCTCAATTATCTGAATCTTTTTCATTGATTTAATATTTGTACTTCCTGTGTTTATTTCTATTTTCCAAATTTCCACCTTGACTCTGTTTCACCTCTCCACTCAGTTGTTCTGCAGATCCTTGTTATTTTTCATCTCCTCTTTGATCTCTTATTTTAGATCTCTTTGAAATGATGCATTCACAAAGGCAGTTATTGATCCTGTTATTGCAGCTATAACAATCTTACCCAATTCCTCAAAGACCAAAGATCATTTGAAAGACCAGACCTAATTGATCCAGCAGTTAAAAGTGGCAGCGGATCGAGATTTGTACCTTCAGACTTGCAAGATTCTGTTAATGTAGCTTTGTAATAAAATAGAACTAGTCAGTTCTGGTTTACCTGGGAGGGATGATAGATCTTCTTTAATATTTCAAATGTTATAGTGTTTTGTGTGATTTTAAAAATCTCTAATCAAAATCAAAGGCAGGCTTTTTTCTTCCTTTTTGCCTACACTTTAGTCCCTCTCTAGTGTCCAACTTAAATCATAAGATCTCTAAACTTTGTCATGACTTACAGTATACAAAATAATTCTGGTTCCCATGAAAAGCTATTTATTTTATCTGTATAGCTAATTCCAAAATCTTACACTTTTAAGTTTCACAGAGAAATGTCAGGGTTCATGTGACCACCATCAAGATAGTAGTAAACAAAATGGTGTACCTGGCAGCGTTCCAAGGAGAAAACCACTTTGTTTTAGTTTCCAAAAACAAACTTTGATGCCATGTAAGAATGACTACATGGATAAGCAGAAAACTACTGGAACAACGTTTTGTGGACAGATGAGATAAAAACAGTACTTTAGGGCCTAAATGAAAAGTATTATGTTTGGTGAAAGACAAATGCTACATTCCAGCATAAGAGGCTTATGCCTTCTATAAAACCTGGTAGTCGCAATATCATGGTTTGGGCCTGCATTGTTGTTTCTGGACCAGGACAGCTTACTATCATTAATGTAACTATGAATTCTGAATTGTACCAGCAAATTCTACAGGGAAATGTCAGGATATCTGTCTGTATGAATTGAAGACCTTGTGAACTGAAACTCAAGGAAAAATGGTTCACGCAGCAAGACCATAACCCAAAGCCTACAAGCCATAAACCAGTGAATGGTTGAAGCAGGAGAAAATTAATGTTTTGAAATGGCCAAGTCAAAGTCCTGCCCTTAATCCTACAGAAATGTTGTGAAAGGACATGAAATGGGCAATTCATGAGAGGAAGTCCACCAATATCCCGGAGTTGAAGCTGTTCTGTAAGATGAAATGGACTAAAATTCTTCCAAGCTGATGTGCAGGACCCATCAACAGTAATGGGAAAAGTTTAATTGCAATTATAGCTGCTGAATGAGGGCACAGCAGTTAGTAAAAATAAAGGTTCACATAATTTTGCCATATACAAATATATAACTTTGGATCATTTTACTCAATAAATAAATGAATGCCTCTTTTTTACTTATTAAGTAGGGTTCTTATATATTTTTTTATATATTTTTAGGATCTCATGTTAGATAATATTATAGAGAAATGTTGACAATTTTTAAAGGGTTCACAAGCTTTCAAGTACCACTGTAACTATATCCCTGTGGAGATAGATTGGACGAAGAGAGAGGACCAAATTCACCAAATGAACATTTGTCACTGAGAGCAGAATCAAACCTAGGTCCTTGATGTCAGTTCAGAACCTTAACCATATACAGTATAATTCAGAATTCTGATACATTCAGTCACTGTCTGTTTTATAAGTACTAATTTCTTAAGATAGAGAGATCCTTCCATCTTATATATGCTCATACCAGTTTGTCATTCAGAGGCATCATCATCATTTGCTATAATAGTATATAAAATCCTTTTCCCAAGATCACTCTATTGCTTAATATTATTCAAGTTCACGTCTAATAGTCAGTCTGATGAGAACAATTTGTCTAAAATCCACAAAATATTAAAAATATCTTCAGGATAAATATATGAGTGTGAAAAATTAGGGCTCTAAAAATTTTCATGAATCATACACTATTATTTTGTGTGCTTGTAGAAACCTTCATTGTTTTCAGGTTCTTATGTGACTACATCATAGCAAAATTCCAAATAGAGGCTATGTAATCTGAAAGCAAAATAATATTAAGCATGGTTGTTACCAGAAAAGCAAACACAATGAATTGTTATCAAGAACTATAGAAGTACGTCCACCTGCTTCCTTCAGATATTGTCAGAACTATGAAACTACAAACATAATAAAAAGTTTAGAGAAGTCTTGTAACAGTATCTTTGCCTTAAATTCTATAAAATAATATTTTCTAGGTACTGCACATAGAAGCATATGCTATACAAAATAACTACCGTGTTTCTCCAAAAAGACGACCTACCTTGAAAAAAAGTCCTTTCATGTTTTTGAGCGCATACGATCAAATTAAGCCTCACCTACAAAATTAGCCCTAATTATGACCAAGGCACACAGGTAAAAAATAAGCTAGGGTGGGGATGGGGGTGGTGGAGCTGCCCTACTTACCAGGCCTTGCACACCCCGACACTTGCCTTGCCTTCTTCTGCGGCTGCTTGCTGCCACACGCACGCCTCCATTTCGCCTTCACATGCCTGCCGGCATCTGTTTTCTACAGCCGATAACAGAGCTCCAGATCAATCCAGAGCTCTGTTATAGGCTGCACTTGCCTTCCAGCAGGCATCTGAAGGTGAAACAGAGGCCGGGGCAAAGCGTGCAAGTGGTGGCAAGCAGCCACAGAAGAAGTGGGCCAGCAACGGGCTCCTACTGTGCGGGGCTGTCGGTGCCACTGCCATGAGGTGAGCCAATGATTAGAACCCTCCAAAAAGAAGGCCTAGCCATTTTTTCAGAGGACGAAAGAAAATAAGACCCGGCCTTCTTTTTGGAGAAAAACAGTAACAAGTTATTTCAAATGACATTTTTTTAAATCAATGTAATATTAAAGCTAGTTTTTTTAAGATGTAAAATTTTAGATTAATAGCAATAGCAATAGTATTTAGACTTATATACCACTTTACAGTGTTTCACAGCCTTCTTTAAGTGGTTTACAATGTCAGTATATTGCCTCCAACAATTTGGGTTCTCATTTGACCGACCTCGGAAGGATGGAAGGCTGAGTCAACCTTGAGCCGGTGAGACTCGAACTGCCAGACTGCTGGTAGCCGGGAGTCAACAGAAGTAGCCTGCAGTACTGCATCCTAACCACTGAGCTACCAAGGCTCAAAATTTCAGATTAAATGATAGAATTATAGAATCCTACCCTTCCACTACAATTCCAGTGCATGCAGACATTACTTTTCTTACACATATTTCTTAAAAGACATAAAAATGTATACTCCTGGTTTTCCAGTACCATTGTAACCAAGGAATATCCAAAATTCAAGACATGATGAAATAGTTGAATCAAGAATATCTTACATGGATCAAAATATTTGACCTAAAAAAAAGAAGTCAAATCTTTGACAAGTTAAATACATGGAAGAATCAATAGTCAGTCAGTCAGTCAGTCAGTCTGTCTGTCAGTCTTTGAACCAACTCAGAAGGGTGTGTGTGTGTGTGTGTGTGTGTGTGTGTGTGTGTGTGTGTGTACACATACATACACACACACACATCTACATTGATAGATAGATAGATAGATAGATAGATAGATAGATAGATAGATAGATAGATAGATAGATAGATAGATAGATAGATAGATAGATCTTTCAACCAACTCAGGGTTTGAAGATCATATAAAATAAAAGAACATATAAAATCATATTAAAACTATAAAATTAAACATAGGTATATTTTCAAATGAAGGAGGGAAGGAGGGAGAGAGAGAGGGAGAGAGGAAGGAAGGAAGGTTTTATTAATTCATTAAATTTGTTTGCCACCCATCTTGCTGCAATATAACTCTGGGTGCCTTACAACATTAAAATGAAACTATATATATGGATGTAAGTATTTATAAAAGTATGTATATACATACATATGTATGTCTTTGGTTATTCGGGTTTTCTCCCGTGTAAAATTGGAGTGTCTTGGTGACGTTTCAACGAAGTCTCATTCTCCATCTTCAGGCTTCAACTTCGTGCTTCTGGGAGCAATGTGTGATCGCAGTTGTTTCGCAGCTGTTTCAAACAGCTGCGATCACACATTGCTCCCAGAAGCACGAAGCTGAAGCCTGAAGATGACGAATGAGACTTCATTGAAATGTCGCCAAGACACTTCCAATTTTACGCAGGAGAAAACCTGAATAACCAAAGACCTACATACAAACACCCACGAAAACCTCAGAATACATATATATACATATATATGTATGTGCATAAGTAGTAGGTAGGTATAAAATCACACTAAAATTCCAATAAAATATAAGTTATAACTAAAGAAGATAGATAACGAAGGAGGGAGGTACAGGCCAGATAGAAAGCAAGCATAATAAATACTTTAGAACACTGATATTATACCATTTCCCGTAAAATAAGACATCCCGATAATAAGCCCATTCGGTTTTTTGAGCGCATGCGCTAAAATAACCCACCCATCCCCGAAAATAAGCCCTCCCCGAAAATATTTAAACATATCTGCAGCTGGTCCCCGCCATTTCCTCTGATTAGGGTTAGGGAGACAGAGCTGGAAATCAGGTAAGACGGCAAGAGGAGCCCCATCTTGCTCCACGCGCCTTAAAATAATAAGACATCTCCGAAAATAAGGCCAAGCACTTATTTCGGGGTTCAAAAAAATATAAGACAGGGTCTTATTTTCGGGGAAACACAGAATGTATGGCATATGTATTCGTTTAAAAACATCCAGTGCTCATATAAGAAATTACTAATACAAAATACAACAAATCAGTGAAAAGCACAGATTCATGAGATAATTTTCTGTAGCCATAGCCAGAAGAAGGTAAAATGAATAATTCCTTCTTCTTTAATCAATTATTTCAAAGAATGGTCCTTACCACGATCATTTCTGAAGGTTCCAACACAATGCATTCACAACCTCGTTTTCCTCCAGATTGCTTGCCAAAGCTGTGAAGAAAAATGGGAAAGTGTAAACTCCACATTACATAGTAAGTAGGCAGGACAGAAACAAAATTTAGTAATAATAAAGTATTATGCAAAACAAAAAGGTTTCTTGCATTATATTCCATATCACTATTTTAAAGAGCAACATAACTTTTTTATATATCACCTGTTTTATATAATTCATTAAAACATCAATTTAGAAAAGCATCCAAAAACACTATGCAAAATGGGTCTATATACTATAAGTTACAAAAAATGAAAGCAAAATAAAGAGAGATAATCGTATTAATGACAGGCAGTTTGAGTTAAGGCACTGGGCTAGAAACTGGGAGACCGTGAGTTCTAGTCCCATCTTACATACGAAGCCAGCTGGTGACCTTGCGAAAGTCTTAGCCCTGGGAAGGAGACAGTGGCAAACCATTTCCAAAATCTGAAGGGACTTTCCAAAAGACATTTCGGGAGTATGATAAAAGAATTAGCCTGTAGAGTCTGCTTTCAATAAATCAACACTAGTGCATTTATTTTAGTTCCAGATCACTCAAAAGAGTTCTTGCGTATAAGGAAATTTAAAATATAGCACAAACAGTAGTGACGTCCATACATTTCAGAGTTAATTGCACTAAATTAGAAAGAGTATTATTCCACTAATAAGAAAGATCATAGGAAAATGATAGAAAATAGGTTTGTACAAAATATTCAAAAAGGTACCTTTGCTTAAAAAAAAAAAAGCTCACAGAAATGAGCAAAATATTTCCCCTCAAACCAGCTACATCCTCTAAAAGGCTTGGTGTGCTGTTTTGAAGGCTTTCCTCAGCTGTATGCACATGTGCATGCATGCCCAGCTGCTGTGCTTCACTGCAGTTGCAGCAGAAATACGATTTATGTATCCATATTTGCATGTGCACATAAACCTGTGAAGTAAAAAAAAAAACCTACAAAAGATGTTGCACTATGTCTTCCAGAAGACTGTTGCCTTAACACTTTGAGGACACGTCCTTGCTTGTGCCAGCATGCTTTGCAAAGGACTAGTGTGCGTTCTATTGCTTTGCAAAACCTTAACACTCTGCATGCAAGAGCCGAGGTGGTGCAGTGGTTAGAGTGCAGTACTGCAGGCTACTTCAATTGACTGCTAGCTGTAGTTTGTCAGTTCAAAATTCAACTGGTTCAAGGTTGACTCAGCCTACCATCCTTCCGAGGTCGGTAAAATGAGGACCCAGATGCTGATTCTGTAAACCGCTTACAGAGGTCTGTAAAAGCACTATGAAGCGGTATATAAGTCTAAGTGCTATTGCTATTAGCTCCTATATTTAATTCTCATCACTTTCCAAGTATTATAAGAAAACACCACTATTGAAAATCTGGAGAGTAGCAATAAATAGCTGCATGAATCAAGAACTACTTCAGTATCAAAATACTTCTAGAAAATGGTATTAGCAATATTATTTTACTTAAATGTTAAAAGAAAAAAAATTGAGCTCAGTCTTCTGATTAAATAAAATTATAATTAGAAACACTATTGACTCTTTGGAAATGTTATCTGAAGGTTTCATTTTCTTTTTTTCAAGTCATACACTCACACCAGTGACCTACTCAACCAGCATTTCAACCTCACTTATACTTTAAGGAAAATGTTCATAGATATTCATGTAGAACAATTATTTTCTGCATGCTTACACATCCTGCATGCTAAGTAGGATGCATTTGTCAAACTTGGAAAATTCTCTCCAGTTGCTCTGCCCCCTACATCCTTGAGACATAACTCCCAGAATTAAGGGATTAAACAAACATACATACAAAGTTTTCTTGTTTTCAAATATCCTACCCTACTGGCCAGCTTTGATGCAACATTAAGTTGATTGCTACAATGGTAGTTAGTTTTAATGCAAAATTTAGGAAGCCCTGGTCAAACTACATTTTACAATGAATCTCTAAGTAAACAGACATTGATAGAATCTCAACCTGGTACAAAGTCAAACACATATTTCTGAAAATTTAAATGCATAATTATATTTGTTTACAGATTGAATATGGCGGGTGCAAAATTTGGACACTCTTGTAGGTAGTTATTTCTTTGCAGTATCCTTCCCCTGCCATGCCCACCAAGCCACGCCCACAGAATCGGTAAAAAAAAATTCACCACTGCTAGAATGTAATATGTGTACTGGGTAAAACTGGGCTTTGATTGCGCTTATGACCTATCGGCAAAATATACCAAAAATTTAGTATTGCGTCTTGGTTCAGATTGTAATGGAGTCTTACTTATTTTTTATCTTACAAAAAACAACATAAATATGGAGCTTTGCATAATATTGCTTGGCCCCAAAATAATGTGATTGATATGTATATATGTAGTTCAGTTTTAAAAAGGAAGAATAATATTTGATTTAAATTGATATTTTTTCTGTAGGGTTTCAAAAAATTATAGATACAGATAATATTTTTGAGCTGTCAGAACTAAAATGATTAAGCTTATTAAAATCCTTTTAAAATAGTGACTTAAATACCATTTACACTAATTATTGAATTATTCTCATTAAGATAAAGTAAGCTCTTATCTCACTTTTTAAAAAGCTGCTACTGCCTGCTAGTGTAATCAGATAATTGGGAGTTCTGATTTTTTGATTCTTTCCTGGTTTACATATTGTGTTAAACCATGGTTTGCTTAGTCACGCTTTTTGTATTAAAGTACAGTTGATTGAGTTTATTCATATGCTAAGTCAAAATCAAGTAAATCACATTATGTGTTAGTACAAGTGGTTAACCAATTCTTGGTTTCTAATTTACATATTCTTCATAAGATTAATTGTCAAGAGGGTTTGCTCCTCTGTGTATGCAAGTTTATTTTTAAGCTGACATATCTTAGTTTCTCTTTATCACATGGCCCAGAAACTTACTTTATAGCATTATCAAAAGGAATGTATTCAAAGGAATTCAGTACAATCCTAAAATAGAACGCCTGCCAAATAGTTGCAAGTAATCAAAAAAAGATTATTTTTTAAAAAAACTTATATTTGTAAAAGTCAGATACCAAAAATGAGAGCATTGTTATAACAACTATGACCATAATTATTTATAAAAAACATAAGCATGCCTTAAAGTATGTAGCATATGCTCTCTTCTATTGAAAAGGAAAATAAAAAAACCCAGAAATGTCCCCCACAAATGAAAGACTCAGAATTGTTTTATCTTCTGTGATGTCCATGTTTGCAAAATTGACTGTGGCATGAGGTAGTAGTGACTTGTACTGTAAATGAATAATGTATACCATAAATTCAACGTTCTTAAACTGAAAGAAATTCAGAAATTTGCCCCTCCCCAAATTATCTTCATCTAACCTCTTGGGGATAGCATTGTTCAGTAATATAATCCATCTAAAATAAGAATGTCCTTATTTATTTCTGCCAAAGTTTATGTTTCAGATAAGCAAAATTTAGAAGGTTATTTTTCTGCTAGCTTGACCTTGGATCTGGTCCAGTGCTTCTTGGCAGGCCATCCTCTCTTTGTATCTCACTTGTCTTAGGTATCAGCAGTCATGTTCTTATTTGCCTTATTCTTAGCTTTGCCTTTTAACTTCTTAAGCCTTCCATGTTTTTATCAATTTTATCAGCATATTCTAAAACAGAGTAATTTATTACTTGGATTATCAGCAGAATCTCAAAATTAGTTACATCCTAGTGGATACAGAGAAACTTTGGAAGTTTAAAAAACTCTCTTTTAAACTCTCTTTAAAATATAGTTTAAAGAACTATGTCCCATTTGAATTGGAGTTTCAACCAAAACATCATTTAACGGGTGTGGGGGGGAATTGTTTCTCAAACCGTCATTTCAGAACTCTCAAACTGCTTCACTAGAAGTCGGATCTTGGGGTATTGTCTGACAGAACTTTGCTCAGGTGGAAGAGAAAGAAAGAAGTTGTTTCTTAGTTTTATAAGGCATTTATCTCCCAAAAATAGCCATAGAAATAGCCATAGAAATAGCAGTAGATCGTCCCTACTTAGTGTCCAGTAATGCCAAGCAGGAATCCTGCCTCTTCAATCAACTCTCAATTTCCTGGTGCAATAAATGCACTCTTTCAGCATATTCTGAACTAAAATATATGTTGAATTGTTCTGCTTTTTTATTATCTGTTATCTTTTTGCCAAATTCACAAAACTTCTTTTTCATTGTTAGCATCACATACCTCTTTTCAGTGTCAATTCTGTCACTGCAGCTTCAAGGATATTTTGATATTTAGTTAAATTCATTCTCACCCACATAATTCTTATAATTCTTCCTGCCAGTCAAAATCCCTAAGTATAAAGGAACTCCTCTGCTTAATGTTTGGCAAGGTGTTATCTTCTTCAGTCCTTCTTCCTACGCTTTGTGGTTCTGACCAAATTGTTCAATGTTAATTCTATCAGTCCAAAATAATTCTGTTTCAGAATACTTCAGACTAATCTAGATTTTCTGTTACACAATGACATTTATGATGAGATGCTAAGAGTTTTCCTCTGGAGCTCTGTTCCACGCAGATCTTAGCTATACAAGCAAATGAGGTAGATAACTACTTCAGTGTCAGCTCTTTTTTCTTTGTTTGCAGATCATCTGCAGAGATATTTGAGTTGATTGATCAGTTCTAACATATTGTTCTTGGTCTTGAAACTCATCTTGCCTAGTTAGTGAACAAATTAAAGCTGAAAAGAAATTGGATATTAGCAAGAGAGTGACTGGAAGTGTACTTTCAAATCAACCACAAAGTAATTCCAGAAAAGAGAGAAAAGAATTTGGAATATCCTTTATAATCATAAACCTGAATAGGGATATTTCAAACATATAATACATGCAAGATTTAATAACATTTCTGAATCAGAAGAATTCTGCAAGGAATAGTGGGGAAAATGTTCCAAAATCAAAAATAGTTGGCTGTAAGAAAAGTTTGAAAACTCTTGTTTCTATAAAAATCTCCATTCCCACCCCACTCCAGGGGAAGGATACTGTAAACTCTCCATTCCCACTCCACTCTGGGGCCAGCCAGAGGTGGTATTTGCCAGTTCTCCAAACTACTCAAAATTTCCACTAGAAAATCCCAGAACCTGATGGATTTCACCCCTGCATTCTAGGTGTTTTACTCTAATCTAGAGACTACTTTGCAAGCAATATACTTTCACCCAAATACCAACAATTCAGCATTACATGCACTGTACAAATACATGCATCCCTTATTCTATGTTATAGTTCTATGCTGGTCTATCCCTGTAACAAAGATTTGATTTTATAATCCATTCTTTTCAACTAAATATTGTCTATGATATTCCTTAAAATTTAAAAAGAAATAGATTAAGTGTACAAACTTATTTTTCTCATCATATATTATATATATTTAACTGGGTTATCAAGGTTACTTATTTTTCCTGGTCAACATTGATTTCTTACATACCTGCAGGGTGGCAAAAACATAGAATCCTTCATAAGCACAGATCCAGAAAGAAGAATATACCAGCATCTTGCAATAGTATCAGAGCTAAAGAAGAAAAAAATGAATATACATAAAGTGCTTCTTCTATCAAGAACTATTCTCTGTTATCTGTCCAAATATACGCGTGCAGAAAAAAGGTTTTTGAATCCTGAATGAGTGATAAAACACATGAATTCTGTTCCAGATCTTGAGTGTCAATTATAAATTTAAGTTTGTGGATAGTCTAATTTCTTTGGATAAATCTTTTATTTGGATAATAAATTGTACGTGCATTACAAAGATGTAGATAGGACTCTTCTGATTCCAGTTATATGTTTTGTCTTACATTTTCATTTTAGGTAATGATTAAATGTACTTACCAAAATAAAACTTGATTTCCATCGTATCTTTTATACCGTGCACTGGAAGTCATAATTCTGTGAACAAAAATTTAAGTATCATCATATAATATTCACGTCTTGCTATAATCATTTCTATGTCAGATTTTGTAATATTTCAATTTCTTAAAGAATCGTGCAAAATCTCTCATCTAGAATACAGAAGACTTATTTTATACTTAAAGAATTATAACAATCCACCAAAAAGGCAAATACAAAACTTCTACCTGTGCAGTGAGACCTGAAATACATTATAATTGGCCAGAAATAAGCCCCACTGATTCCAGAATCAGCCCCAGCTAATTTGTTACCGAACTGGGAGGATGGATTTTTATTTTGTTTGTGTAACTGTAACTTCTCTGTTGTTGTTAACTGCTTGTTGTATTCCATGATTTGGAAAATTTTCCAAAATTGAAACAAGTATATATAATGCATATTTGTATTATGTAATACTTGGGGTTTTCTCCTCTTGCCTTGAGATAGTATTTTAAAAGTAACCATTAAAATAAGTTACTTTGCATGTCAAAGTACCCTTGCTATGAAAAGCTAACTGTATAAAATGGATATTGTAGTAGCATATCTAAACATCCCATTTTCATTGATTACCCTCCCTTACCTTAACTGATGCTCCCTGAGATGAGATAATATATCCATTCCATGAAGATAATAATAGATAGTATTTAATTCCTGAAAACAACAACAGCAGCAGGTTAATTCATACAATTTTGAACAAGACATTGAAAAACTAGGAACACAAAAAGGTTAACACAGTTTTTCTTGGGGCTGTCACAGTGGGCATATACCAGACTGAAAAAAGTTAACAGAGTACGTTCTTCTGAACTTGATTTCCCATTCCCATTTTACCATTTCAGAATGTAAGCAAAAAAAAAATAAACTGGATTTCCAAAAATAAACTGGATTATGGCAGTTTCTCAGTTCCACAGAATAATTGTGTTGGTAATTTAATAAGGGAATCACCCAAGTATTTGATATCCTTTGCTTTTGGGAACAATGATGTGATATAAGATATTAAGAACCACACTAACACAGAAACGTAAGACAGAACAAGTAAATGATTTCAAAGTGGAACAGCAGTTGCCATTGTGTCCTTCCTAGGGTTGAGAGAAAGTGACTGGTTCAAGGTCATCCAGCTGGCTTTGATCCCAAGGCACTCATGGTCTCCCCCTTTCTAGCCTGATGTCTTAACCACTATACCAGATTGCTACATCAATCTTACAACTCAGAGCTACTTTGGGTGTATTCCCTTGGCTCTGTTTTTCTCCAACCCAGTATTTGCTGCCATCAGGACAATCACCACCCAACCAATCTCAATAAAGTGTAATGGGGATGGCCTTGGATGAATGCAAGTCATGAGTGCCTGAGTGATTAGGAGTGGTTTTTGAAGTGGAGAGAGGTGGCATAGCATTCTTCTGCCACTTGGACAGAAGGGGACAATTGCAGAACTCCCCTCAATTTCAGGAGCTTCTGCTGCAGTAAATGGCAGTGTTGTCAGTTACAGTTAGGGTTTTTTTTTCTTTGACAATGACTCAGTTATGATTGCCTTAGAAAAGATAATCACCCCCGCAGCCACACGGTCACATTTCGGGTGCTTGGCAACTAGCTCGCATATACAATGGTCGGAACATCTTGCAGCATCACATGATCGCAATTTGCCACCTTCTGAAATGGCCTCTGACAAGTTAATTGGGGAAGCCTGATTCACTTAATGACTGCATGATTCTCTTTAACAGTGGTGGTTTGCTTAATACCCATGGTAAAAATAATCATAAAATGGGAGTCCAGTCACATGATGAACAAATTGTACTGCTTAACAAATTGCACTGCTTAATGACTGAAATCCCAGTCCTAACTATGGCTGTAAGTCAAGGGCTATCTAGATTGGCGGTGGACAGCAGCATGTTGAAAAAAATATCACTATCTCACTTTTCAAAGTAATGAAAACATTCAAAGACAAGAGCCATACAAAAAGCAGTCCCAGCAGAGACAGCAGAAAAATTCTCTTGCCGTCCCTTGGGACAAAACCAGAAGAGCAACTCTCACGGTTTAAATCAATTTGCAGCCCTGTACTTTTACAGATAGGTCTACTGAACTTTTGAAAGTGAAGATGTGATTAATAACAAGCTTAGTGATTTTCCAGACACCTGGTATGCTTTGCAAAGAATGAGTCAGATATTATACAGGGAGGTGACCAGGGACTGGGTCAGGACAGCAATGAATTCTCAACACTCTCCTTGTTCCTATTTAACATCTACATGCAGCTGCTGGGCAAATCAATACAATCCACAGTTTGCCGGTGTTACCCAGTTTTACATTTTAACCTCAGGCAAAAAGATGATTCCCACTGAGGTGCTCTTCCAATATCTGGAGACTTAGGGCCTGAAGAGGAAAGGCTTGATCCCAGCAAGATGGGAGCAGGTTTAGCTTCAAAAGCCATCCAGTTCCACAGAAAGAAGCATCATTAGTTTTGACAGGATCATACTCCCCTGTACGGAACCAACCCTCCACAATTTCATCACCAAGATCATGAATGAGGTATTACAAACTATTTGTCTGCCAGAAGACAACAAAAGACATTGTTTTAGAACTACAACAAGCTGAGGAAAAATTTAAGCTTCCACATGAGGCCACATTCTAAAAATAGTTAGGGGGCTGGTGTTGTTGGGTTTTTGGGGGGGGAGGGTTTGCTGCTATTTGAAAAATGTGTACATGAGCTTTAGTTCAGGTGTGTGAGGAAAAAATGTGAAACTGCTCCACAATCTTTTAAAATCCATTAAACTCTTACTCTAGAATTCTGATGTTCAAATTAGACTGCCTGAGTTGTAACACTGCTTCCTCTTAAACAGAAACAATGCAGTACAAAGGAATTTTACAAGACTCAATGCAAGCAAGCAAGCTGTGTTGAATCAGAGACAGAATCAACTCCTACTGACCTTATAATTTTACAACTTATAACATTACGTCAAAAAAAAAGTATCAAGTTAGTAATATAATCCTACGCTATCAAGATTATTTATACACTATGTATTATTTTTATTTTATTTAATTATTCTTTCCTATTTCTTTTTCTTTATTTTTATTAATTGATTAGTCTTACTACCATACAAAAATTAAAATACTGTACAGGATCTAACTCCAGAGTAAAATATATACAAATAATACAGTAATAAAATAGATACGTGGTAAATACAAATTCAGATAAATATAACATCTTTATACAATGCCCTGATCTGTTCTATATAATGGGTTCTTAGCTGAACTGTCTTAAGTATAAACTTAGCAGTTCTGCTCACAATGTCCCTGGAGGAAATAGGGCAATCTGCAGTTCAGATCCCAGTAGGCTGCTGTTCTTTCAAGTAGGGGTTTTATTTATTTTATTTTATTTATCAAAATTAGAAACCACCCATCTACCTCACTTTGTTTTTTGTCTATTTGCTGTTTTCTGTCCTTTGAAGTATTTTAAATACCTAAGCTTAAAAGAGGCATGCAGCTGACAGTCAAACAAAACATGCACAATATCTTTGATAGCTGGGGTACCACATATACACATCCGTTCATGATGGCAGATGGTAGAAGTGCTCATATTTGGTGATGGAATTGAATAACTCAAATCTTGCTCTAGCATAGGTCCTTCTTAAGAAACTCATTAACAGGTATTTTTCAAATTGTAAATGATTTTGTTCTTAGCCAACCAATATAAAGATTTTTTTTAACTAATAAAACCATGTCAGTTTGGAATTGATGTCCAAGACTCGTTGCTTAAAATTTCCCTTGCCTGGGAGATAACGGAGAGTAAATACTGGATCGAAAACCCAATGCTATGGGTTTGTCAACTTTTGTCAATTCAGCTACTTATTTCTTAGACTGATAACCCATCCACATTTATAAACCCTGGATGGCTACCAAAATGTGGAAAAAGAAATATCTTTTAGAATAGAATAGAATAGAATTTTTATTGGCCAAGTGTGATTGGACACACAAGGAATTTGTCTTGGTGCATATGCTCTCAGTGTACATAAAAGAAAAGATACGTTCATCAAGGTACAACATTTACAACACAATTGATGATCAATATATCAATATAAATCATAAGGATTGCCAGCAACAAGTTATAGTCATACAGTCATAAGTGGAAAGAGATTGATGATGGGAGCTATGAAACGATTAATAGTAGTGCAGATTCAGTAAATAGTCTGACAGTGTTGAGGGAATTATTTGTTTAGCAGAGTGATGGCCTTCGGGAAAAAACTGTTCTTGTGTCTAGTTGTTCTGGTGTGCATTTACAAATGTTTAAATCCCAGAAATTAAAACTGATAAAACAACTGGAATAAAAATGAAAATCTGAAACTAATAACAATAAAAATTTATAATAGCAAGTTAAATGTAGGTCAGAACGTGCTTCGTTTGCTTCATGGAATATGACTCCAAAAGATCAGGAGAGTAGGGCTATCTGGAGTGCATGATGTTGTGTGTTTCAAAGAGACAGGTGTGCCACAAAGAAAGCCTGCTTTTGAGGTCTGTTCCCTAAAACTGCATTATATTTGAATAATACTTAGTAGAGGAAGGTTCCAATTCCATGGGATCAACACTTACTAAGTGTTGGTAAATAGGAAATATGGATTAAACAAAATGAAAAAATATAGATGGCTATAAGAAACATTATTATGCATTACAATAAACTAAACCAGAACAATATCTAACTAAAGATTCACTGCTCAAAATGCTATTTATCTATTCCGGATATTAGCTGTCAAAGAGCTTATTAGCCAAAACATGATTTACTGTTCCAAGGAAAACTAGTTAAGCATCACGTATTAAACCTCCCAGGATCTACTGTCAAAACATTCTTATCAAGAATTACAGTTTATCGACTTAGATGGTTATAGTTATTGAAATAGCAAACATTTTCTTTAATGAATGCTTCAAGAGAAACCATAATGTTGATACCATGCAACTTGAATGTAACCTAAAAGATCTGCATCTACAATATCCCAGCAAAACTACAAATGTCTCAGTTGCGAAAGAGCTGCATATGCTCCATTATAAAACAAACTAGCAACCCTACACTGTTAAGGACTGAGATTGTTAATTGATGGTAACCAGCTAACCATCCTTTAAGGATATCTCATTGCCATTTGAATCTGTATTTGTATCTCGGTTGGTAAAGAGAAAAGCAAGTTATTGTGGCTAAGTGGAATACCCCATCCTGGGATATGTACCCGACTTCAGCATTAATTCTTAATTATTGACTGCAAAGAATGTAATTTTCACAATTAATTAATATGCAATTTAGCCTTTGTTAGCTTCTGGAAGGCTATAAGCAAAAAGTCCTGTCTTGGTTCTAGATAGCAAGCAGTCTATTCCAAAGAACAGATGCCATAGTTTAAAAACAATGTTTTCAAATCTCAGTTCTCACATTACTAGAATGGGCTACCACAAGCAACATATTCTGCAAGTATCTCCTTGGTTAGGTAGACACTAGATGGCAATAAGACAGTCCTGCAATACCCTGGTGCCAAATTGTACAAGGCTATATTATTCAGCTACAACCACTGAACTGCACTTGGAAACCCATTAGTAACCAATGCAAAAGTCTTAAGATGGATCTACTATCACAGTAACTAGCACCAATCAACAAACTGTATCAGTACTTTCTGAGAGGTATTTAATTTCTACACTACCCATCCCCTCTAAGCAACTCTGGAAAGTTTATTAACAATAACTTTAAATGAACCTCACCTAGTGTGCATGTTCATTGCACGGTGTAGACTTTTCTTACAAATAAAACTGGCTCTAAGCTGGCATTCCCCCCTCCCAAAGTAATGTATCCTCCAGGCAACAAATTTTTAAAAACTTAAGAAATATTTGCTTGTCTGATGCCTAATTAGGTAAATGACAGTTGCTGAGCAAAGTGTAAAATTCATTTCCAAAATCCACTAGTTTTGATTGCTCCATAGAAAAATAAATGTGAATAAGAATAGAACAAACAAGACTATATGTCTAGACTCAAAGCAAGCTTTTTTGGCTTGCCTGCCCACTTCCTTCCTGATCAAAATACAGCAACTAAATCTATACTAGGCCAGCATGTTAATATATAAAAGTCCTATTTTTGTTTTCATTTTTTAACCAAGAGTTCCACAAACCCTATTTTTAAACTATTTAATATGTCTACCTTATATTTTTTAAAATTTCCGTTTCATTATCTCCATATCATTCCTACTATATTCTTCCACGGAATATGCAACCATTATTAGTCTAAAACACAATAGGGTTTTTCTTCAGAACTCTTTTTCATAATCTTATTTTCTTGTGTCTTTTGCTCTTTCCCTGAAAAAGCATTCTAATCCACCTTTCCTTCAAATTCTATTCTATTTTGCCCACTGTCTAACACCTTTTAAGTATTTTACCCCGAGATTACTAAACATCTAGCTTTTCTACCTCTTCAAAACCCTTATTCATAACCTATGTGACTTTTCAGTCCGAGTATAAATGCTATTCCTTTTTACTGCAATAGACGATCAATTTTAAGCCAATTAATATTCCATGTTACCACAATGTGGAGTGCAATATGAACTAGTTGATAGCTAACACAGGACCACTGCACCCATCGGTTCTGTTTAAAAAGCTACACTGATCACTGTAGAGCTTTGTCTAGTTGGCATACATTTTTCACTCTTCCAAAATGTTCCCTGTATTTATTATTTTATAAACAATTCAATAATTATTAAATTTACCCTTATGCTTATTGTGAATGGGTCCTGCTAACAAGTATACAGGTAGTCCTTGACTTACAACAGTTCATTTAGTGACTCTTCAAAGTTACAATGGCATCGAAAAAAGTAAATTAATTCACTTAGAACCACTGCAGCATCTCCATGGTCATGTGATCAAAATTCAGATGCTTGGCAACTGATTCATAGTTATGATGGTTGCAGTGACCCCAAGGTCATTTGTTCACCTTTTGCAACCTTCTGACAAGCAAAGTCAATAGGGAAGACAGATTGACTTAACAGCCATGTTACTAACAACTGTAGTGATTCACTTAACAACTGTGGCAAGAAAAGTTGTAAAATGGGGCAAAACTCACCTAACAGCTGTCCCACTTAGCAACAGAAATTTTGGGTTCAGTTGTGGTCGTAAGTCAAAGACTATCTTTACTACTGGACATAAATTAGTGCTTACTCATGGCTCAATTCTATTAAATGACATCACAGGCAATAAATGTTACTTTTATAATGAAGACTTATTTATACACAGATAACTGTTCAAAGTATTGATACTTCAGTCAGATACTGTTTCTTTTAAGTTTCTCCCCTCCCTCTAAAAACCAGCATCATAAGATTTCCTACAGAAAGAAAGCAATGTTACTCTGCTTCTTTGTCAAATATTGCTTTCCCCTAAATTCACAGATCTTACTTGAGCCTCTCATTTGGCAAACATAGAAGAAAAATCAGTCATTTCTGCCAGTACCAAAATTCATGGATGCCTGGTCATGTTTGCTCATGTTCCATAAATGCTTTTCATAGAACTGTTAAGTTTTTTTACTTTTCAACATTCAAATGAATTTATCATTGCTGGCATAGCTATTATATAACTATTTTGAAAACATCTATTACAAAATTGCTCCACAATTGTGTAAGAATAATACTTGCATTGTGTAACAGCACAAGAAATATAATCAACAATGTCTTTTAAAAAAAAAACTTGATACAAAAAAAAGACACTTCCTGTTAGAAGGAACTGCAGATTATGTGGGCCATCTAGTGGGAAAGCATTGCAACTCCATTCAAAGCTGACATTCTAAAGCAGGGGACTCCAACCTTGGTCCCTTTAAGACTTGTGGACTTCAACTCCCAGAGTCCCTCAGCCAGCAAAGCTGGATAAAGAAAAGAAACAGCTAAGCTGTTCTAAAGAATGAAATACTCAAATGTACAGCGTGTGTGTGAGAGACAGTGGGAGAGAGAGGGAGAGAGGGAGGGAGAGCTAAGTTGTAATTTATATAAGGTTATCTTTATCATAGTTAAGAAAAAGTATGATGGAGCCTATTAAGAAACAAAAAACATAAAGTATGTATATAGCATTTTTAAACTTTATTTTGGTCTTTTAACCCTCTTTTACATTATTAAATAAGCATACATAGTGGATCATTAAAGCTAACCTACTCACCTATCTCCATTTTTAATAAGTCACTGGTTTAATTGATATTATAATCTTATGTGCTAAGCACCCTATGTTTACATGAAAATAAATCTAAGTGGCATTTAATGAAGTGTAACACTGCATTGCTAATCTTAAAAGTGTAAATATCTAGTGGAGAAGATGTAATCTTCCATAAACACACTATACAATTAATGCTAGATGCACAAGAATTTACATTTCAGCTGATTAAGCCAAAATCTGTAACAACAGGGTCTATTTTCCAAGCAAGTCAAGCAACACCTTTCTACTAGCCTACATTTTATTTATTTATATATTTAAGAGAATGTATATGGCCACCCAATTCAGTGACTCCAGGTAGCTTAAAAATATTTACATAAATTTCAAATAGGCATTTACATTTGGTTTATGTATAAACCAAATAGGCATTTGCATTTGGTTTATGTATAAACTTTTTCCTGATGTAAAATATTAACAACTTCCAGGTTCAGTTTCATCTCTCCTAAGCATCATAAAATAAAATAAGAGAACATCTTGTATATCATTCTAAGTTCATAGAAAAGACAACCGGATACAATTGTACCAAATGCAAACAAAATAATAAAGCATACCGTATATACTCGAGTATAAGCCGAGTTTTTCAGCACGTTTTTTGTGCTGAAAAACGTCCCCTCGGCTTATACTCGAGTATATACGGTATTTATATTCTGTGGCAACAATTCTAAAACATTTGCATGTTGCATGTTCTGTCAATTAATATCTTTTTTTCTTCTTTTTTTCACATTATACCGGATGGCGGGCTTTTGCATTAGCGCGGGGAAGCCCTGCCGGTGCAGTGAGAGGGCGGGGCGGGGGAGCCGCCAGCCTTCTCGGCTGAGGGAGGGAGGCTTTCCCTGACCGGTAGCTGCCTCATTTCCCACCCTCGGCTTATACTCGAGTCCCCAGTTTACCCCAGTTTTTTGGGGTAAAATTGGGGACCTCGGCTTATACTCGGATCGGCTTATATTCGAGTATATACGGTATTTATATTCTGTGGCAACAATTCTAAAACATTTGCATGTTGCATGTTCTGTCAATTAATATCAAGGCTGATTCAGTTACAGAAGAAAAGAAAACTTGCAGCATGGATGAACTCACAAATGGATATCTGCTTTTCTGTCTAACAGACAACAAGTGGTCAAAATTGGCAATGCTCTATCAAACCCTGTTCCTGTCAAGAGTGGTGTTCCTCAAGGCAGCGTTCTTGGACCAACACTCTTCATACTATACATAAATGATCTTTGTGACCATATCTCAAGTAGTTGTGTTCTCTTTGCTGACGATGTCAAACTATTTAACACCACAGATAATACATCGCTAGAAAATAGCTATCGAGGTGTTGTCCCGGTGTCTGGAGGCCGTACGGGTCTGGATGGGGAGAAACAGGCTCAAGCTCAATCCCTCCAAGACGGAGTGGCTGTGGATGCCAGCATCCCGGTACAGTCAGCTGCAGCCGCGGCTGACTGTTGGGGGCGAGTCATTGGCCCCAATGGAGAGGGTGCGCAATTTGGGCGTTCTCCTGGATGGACGGCTGTCTTTTGAAGATCATTTGACGGCCGTCTCCAGGAGAGCCTTTCACCAGGTTCGCCTGGTTCGCCAATTGCACCCCTTTCTAGACCGGGATGCCCTGTGCACGGTCACTCATGCTCTCATGACATCTCGGCTGGACTACTGCAATGCTCTCTACATGGGGCTCCCCTTGAGGAGCACCTGGAGACTCCAGGTAGTTCAGAATGCAGCTGCGCGGGTGATAGAGGGAGCCCCTCGTGGCTCCCACGTAACACCTCTCCTGCGCAGACTGCACTGGCTGCCTGTGGTTTTCCGGGTGCGCTTCAAGGTTCTGGTAATGATCTTCAAAGCGCTCCATGGCATAGGGCCGGGTTACTTACGGGACCGTCTGCTGCCACCGAATGCCTCCCACCGACCCGTGCGCTCTCACAGGGAGGGACTCCTCAGGGTGCCGTCGGCCAGGCAGTGCCGACTGGCGACGCCCAGGGGAAGGGCCTTTTCTGTGGGGGCTCCCACCCTCTGGGACGAGCTTCCCCCAGGACTTCGTCAACTTCCTGACCTTCGGACCTTCCGCCGCGAGCTTAAGACACATCTATTCATTTGCGCAGGACTGGACTAGGGTTTTAAATTTTAAATGACTAAATTTTAGATTTTGGTTTTAAATTGGGTTTTATTATTTATATGTTTATTTTAAATATTTGGCCTTTATAATAAGTTTTTTAGATGAATGTTTTACTTTGTATATTTATGTGTTTTTACATGGCTGTACACCGCCCTGAGTCCTTAGGGAGATAGGGCGGTATAAAAATACGAATAAATAAATAAATAAATAAATAAATAAATAAATCTACCATTCAAAAAGACCTTGATCATTTAACCGCTTGGTCTAAAACTTGGCAACTCCAAATCTCAACCAGCAAATGCTCAGTCTTACATATTGGAAAAAAGAACCCAAACACTAAGTACATGCTTGATGGACATTACCTTACAGATGACCCCCCACCCTGTTAAAGACCTTGGAGTTTTCATATCAAATGATTTAAGTGCCAAAGCCCACTGCAACTACATAGCAAAAAAGGCTCTAAGAGTTGTAAACCTAATCTTACATAGTTTCTTTTCCAAAAACAGTATACTACTAACCAGAGCATATAAAACATTTGCTAGACCAATTCTAGAATACAGCTCACCTGTCTGGAACCCTCACCACATTTCTGACATCAATACAATTGAACATGTCCAGAAATATTTTACAAGAAGAGTTCTTCACTCCTCTGAAAACAACAAAATACCTTATCCCACCAGACTTGAAATCCTAGGCTTAGAAAACTTAGAACTCCGTCGCCTTCGACAAGAACTAAATTTAACTCATAGAATCATCTATTGTAATGTCCTTCCTGTTAAAGACTACTTCAGCTTTAATTGCAATAATACAAGAGCAACCAATAGATTTAAACTTAATGTTAACCGCTTTAATCTAGATTGCAGAAAATATGACTTCTGTAACAGAATCATCAGTGCTTGGAACACTTTACCTGACTCTGTGGTCTCTTCCCATAATCCCAAAAGCTTTAACCAAAAACTTTCTACTATTGACCTCACCCCATTCCTAAGAGGACCATAAGGGGCATGCATAAGAGCTGAAACGTGCCTACCGTTCCTGTCTTATTGTTTTTTCTTTTATATATATATATATGTTTATACCTCCTAATATTCCCTCATATATATGTTTATATACTATATAATCTTTTTGTGTGATGCTTATATATATTGTTGTGACAAATAAAATAAAATAAATAAATAAATAAATAAATATGAAGCAAGCTTTGCCCCTGTAATATTCTACTGCATTAAAATATATTTTAAATGTATTTTAAATTCTTCTTCAATCAGTTGCTCTAAATTATTTCATATCTTGCCCAAGTGTTCTTCTTTCCCTGGCTAGACCAGCGTTGCTTCAAAAGTATAATAATTTATTGTGATACTTAATTAAAAGATAGGATTTCTTAATTAGCTATTTACATCCCTCCGAATATATTCAAATAGGAAAAGAAAAATTAAAAGCAGGACAATAGTTTGGGTACTCAAGGGAATACCGTAATCAAGTCCAGCAATCTTGCTGTGGAATATCTTCTTTTCTTTTCTTTTTTCTTTTCTTTCACCCTTACCAGCTTTATAGACTTCTCTGAGATAGGTTCAACGTTTGTGTCAGATCATTTGTGCTTTGAGTAAGAACCTGACTTGATTTATTATAAAATCCATTTAATTGTTTTCTTGACCACCCATTGTATTCTCAGGTGTCTTTTCTAACACCAAAGTTCAAAACCATTAATATCTTTTTTTTCTTCTTTCATTTTTATAGTGTGTCACAGGGAAAACCACTCTCTGAAAGCTTCTGATAATTGTAGGTATAAGCATATCATGACATCTTAATTTCTTTTCCAAGGTCTTCACTGATACTCTATCAAATGCTGGTCTGTTGCATATTTTTATCATTTCTATATGAGACAGACAGTGGTTTATAAATGGGAATGAATGAATGAATGAACGAACGAACAAACAAATGAATGAATGTTATAAAGATTTTAACGGTTGTGTTAGCAAATGGATTATAGCAAATGATATTGTTCATTATTAAGAAGATCAAGCATGGTTTATAAAAACTAGGAAAGCAGCAGACATTAGTTAATCATAGATCTAATAGTCTTGATTAAATGTCAAAGTAATTATATTTAATTTAATTGATAAATAATTATATTATTAAAGATGAAAAAGTTTTGACAAAATACATAAGCAGTATACTAAATACATTTGGAATTCTTTTAGAATTCATAAAATGGATTAAGATACTATATAAATCACCCACATCTAAAGTGAAAGTTAATTGCATGTTTTCTACTACTTTCCCACTATTTAGAGAAACTAGACAAGGATGCTGCTGACTATGTCACCCTTGATTTTTTTAATACCTGCGTGGAACTCTTGGCTTGCACTATTAGTCAAGACAGGGAGATCTACAGAGTAGTACATAACTTGGTTGAACATAATTTGTTTTATTTGCAGATGACATTCTTTTGTTTATTTCCAAACCACATACTAGCTTCCCAGTGTTGATGCAAAAAATAGATGCCCTTATTAAAATAGCACTATGCTCTATTAATTGGTCCAGATCAGAACGGATGCCTATAAGTGAATTTTGCTATCCATCCATTTAAGGAGTATCAACTCCGTATTTTTACCAAATCCATTAAATATTTAGCTAGGTCTATACCAAAGGATATAACTCAGTAACATATAATAAAAATAAAATGTATAGACAGATTTCTTCAGATACTGATAGATAGGGAGTCATTAAAGCTTACATAAGACGAACACCCAGGTGATCATCCCTTGCAATTTTCTCTGCTGACTCCTGACATGCCCTGTAGTATCTGTCAACGCTGCGCTATAGTTGCAACTGAAACAGTCACCTATGGTCCTTGATGTATCTGCACTGTGGCAGCACCTACTCAAACAGCCTGTGTCCAAGCTCCCTGTTGTAGTTGCACTGCACCACTGCACATGCAGTGCCCCACTACACGCACAGTATATGGCCTTGACCACCCACATGCCCCACTGAACTTGTGCCAGGCCACTACTACCCAGTTCATCTGCACTCTGTAGCACTCACCTGCTCACCAGCCCATTTGCAAGCCACCTAAAGAAAGGCTTGCCATGATGGGGATGTGAAGTTTCCTGCCAGCTTCTCCATTAAATCTGCTTGTTGAAAGCCAGCAAGAAGTCTCAAGTTTTGAATCATGTAAGATCCATATAACTGACCCACATTCCTTGGCAATGGAGACTGCCACGGTTGCTATTGCTAAAGGATGCACTCACATGACTTAACACTTTACAGCCATATTATTTAGTGATGGAAATTCCAGTCCCAACTACAATGGTTAAGCAAGGACTACCTGAATCATACCACCGGTGTTACTGTACAGCATTATTCCAAAAGGTAGCCAATTTAATGTTAAATGCAATCCTATCCTGAAAAAGGCTCAATATCTTTATCTGGAGGACTATTCCAGAAATTTGCAAGATCAAACCAGCTGCAAACACAGTTAAAATACCTCAAACTGGCAATGAATGAAAAGTTAAGATAACGTGCACAGCACGCAAAAAGAAAATAAAATCTCAAGAATTACTACAGTCACTACAGAAAAAATATTTAAGATCAATATAGAAATGTATAAATGTTGAGATACAAATTATAGGATAGACAGCTGAAAGAACTTTAACTGTTATTCCATCCCCGCCAAAGTAGCAGACGAAGTGAAGCAAAAGCTTGCCAGGACCATCTGAAGGTGTTCAGCGTATAAGGACACACATGTTTCCAATGCTTACTAACATACTGAAAGAACCAACAATTTTCAAACTGTCAAAGACTCCAGCATTGCAGCATTAGGTCATGAGCCTAAATATGAATGAGTGTCTGGCAGTTCCCTAAAAATTAAGTAACCGCCTTAATTTGGCACAAAAATTGCCAACACCAATGAAATGTGGCCAATTTCTCACTGAATTTCAGTGGAACAATGTTTTATGGGGGAAGTAGGGGGTCATTTGAAAGTTTTAAAGAATGAAAAAAGACAGTTTTTAAGCCTTCTGTGCTTAATCTAAATCCAACCCAAAAGGGAAAAAATGGGAATAGTAGTGGTTTTTACTGAGAAGTCGAAAGATCATTATATCACATCAAAAAGCCTGTGTCAAGTGCAGAGTTAAGTATTTTTTATGTTTTAAATAGCTTTTTGTTCCTGATCAATCATATTATTTAGGGCTCTATGCCACGGTGAGCACAGATATGCAGGACTCTGAAGATAGCAACAGCAATAGCATTTAAGACTTATATACCACTTTACAGTGCTTTACAGCCCTCTCTAAGCAGATTACAGAGTCAGCATATTGCCCCCAACAATTTGGGTCCTCATTTTACCCACCTTGGAAGGATGGAAGGCTGAGTCAACCTTGAGCCTGGTGAGATTCGATCTGCCAAATTGCAGGCAGCCGGCAGGCAGCGGAAGTAATCTGCAGTACAGCATTCTAACCACTGTGCCACCGTGGCTCATTTCCTTGGTCTGATGTTAGTTGAGATTATGTTAGACCCTAATTTTAAAAAGATGGTTTATCCAAGTGAGGTAGTCCTCTATCAATAATTAAAGACTTTGAAGAGGCATTACATTGTTTATAATGCATGTCTGATTCATCTGACTGTTGGGGCTTTCAAACTGTCAAAGATTCCAGCATTGCAGCGTCTTAAGTCGGAGGTCTAGATACGAATGAAAGTCTGGCAGTTCCATAAAACACTTTTAATAGTCCCACACTGCTGCCCTTATTTTATTGTAAGGTTACAGTAAAATAATCTTATACATCTGAAAGCATTTCCATCACTACTCCTTATAGTTATTGCTTTTTAATTATAAAATATATATTGCATATTTTATATAAAATATATTTTATATATTGTGCATTTTATTGTTTGACTTATAAAGCTGCCCACCATCAGTAATTTTTCATAAATAAATAATAAACAATCCGGAGAACTGAGTAGGGTCAGTTCTGGGATGTTTACTGAAATTACTTTCCTGGTATGGATCCAGATTTGATCAGACAACTGTCCAACACTTCAGTATTTCCCCGTGTTATTCAAGGTTATTCTCACAATCCACTATACATATGTCAGGTAAGCAAAATAATGTGGAAAAATTCATCCAGAGTTCAGTTTTTTACTTGCTTAGATATGACAGACAGAATCTTGCCAGACCTAAGAGCAAGATTACTACTCCCAGCCTAACAGATATCCCTCGGAGATTCTAGGGAGTGGTTGTTCTTACCGTCTCCCTTTGTCTCCTATCCAGCTCTGGGGTGTGCTGCTTCTTGTCTCCCTTCCCTTAGTGGAACGTGCTCCCTCCTTCCTGGGACACTGACACTGTAGTCCATCACCCCAGCTTTCCCTCTGTGGGAACTATCTTTCACATATACATGTAAGTCTGCATCACCAAAAAAAGGGGGGAGAGGGACTAAATGACAAACGCTCAATAAAGAAAAAGAAATTAAATACTGCCACCTTTGTAAGTTTATTTGAAATATGGATAATTAATAAATGAAATAGGCAAATAATACTTGAAATGAACTATTTTGTTATCCCATATTTACTTCCACAAATAATCAACATCAATAATCAGACATCTCTGCCAATGATGAACAAATTTCTCAAAGTTGTCACACAAGAATTCCACACTGTCTTTTCAATCAAGAATATAAAAGAGATTCGGATTCCCTCTCTTTTTGTAGTTGTTACCTGCATGTATCTTGTATGTGTCTGGAACAGCTAATCATTTAAGCTTGATCAAGATTAAATGCTATTTTACTCCAAAAAAAAAGTAATGTTACAGCAACATTTCTTCTATTTAATTCTATTTAAACTTTGTTCCAAAGTGTTAAGTATTGCAAATGTAGTTGCAATGCTGCCAGATTCAAGAAAATCCATGTAAATAACACGTGTCCCCAAACACTGTAACCAAGAATCTTCCTACTGGAGCCAATATTCTTTTTTAATGGTATCCCATGGACTTCCTTTCTGAGCCATAATGATGAGTCCATGTTTTGTCATCTGTCCTTACCTTCATCCTCATATGGCAACAAAAAAAAAACCTGAAAATTTTCCTAAATTTTTATCTGCCATCAACAAGTAAGTAACCCATGTTGTGCAAAGCTTCTAATATTGAAAAACAGCAATAATTGATCCAAATATTCTCCTCTATCAATAATTGACTCATAAGTTACTGTGAAACACTAAGCTTGGCAGCAAGTTCCCTTTGAATGATCTGCCAATTGTCCTTAATTAATTCATTAACCTTTCTCATGTGAAACTTATAAACATTCAAAATAGGTTTCATTTCTTTTGGTTTGTTCGTTGCATCACTTATTTTGGCAGTCCTATTCATTATTGAATTGATATCTTCCCTTGAGGATGGCAGTGAATTGCAATATGAAGATAAGTTGCTTCTTTTTATATTTGGTGCAGTTTAGAGGTCTTTAGATGTTCTAAGAGTGCCAGTGTTGGACATCTAAACTGCATCAAATATAAAAAGAAGCAACTTATCTTCATACTGCAATTCACTGCCATCCTCAAGGGAAGATATCAACTCAATAATGAATAGGACTGCCAAAATAAGTGTAGTAAATATCAAGTGTTGCATACTACATTCCAATTAACAATACTAATGAAGAACCATAAAGTTTTGAGTTTTGAGAAAAACTGTGCAAACTATAAAACAAATGTGATTTTGGTGAAAAAAAAACATATTCTGCTATGTGTCAAAAATGGCTGGGGGAAAAAGATGAGAGTATAGAAAATGTAACTGGAGATCCAAGAATGAATTATTTGCCTATACGTTGAGAGAATAGATAAAATAAATTTACCGACAACTGTTTCAAATACTTTGTGTAAATATGAGATTAATAATCAGTGAAGACTAAAAGTTTTTATTATATATGGTTTGATTGTTAGTCCTTGAGTTATGACTATACATTCAGCAAATGTCTATGGAGATTCTCAGTCACCCAGGTTTTGGCTGTCCCAAAAGCGCTTTTCCCAGAGGCAATCTTTGTATTTCAATTACTGAGTATTGAGTATTGATATTTTACAAAGTTTTCCAGTTCCTTTTGAGCTTTTCTGGTGTTATTTCATATTAACATGTCTATATTTTTAATTCATTTTCTTCAGCTACAGTGATGTTCAGTATATTGTGTGTACATGGCTGCCTATCTGAATTTTGAAAGCCTATAAGCATTTTATGTGATCATTCTGGAACACTTTTCCAACGCTCTATAATCAGACCAATAAATCCATACTTTTTGCAATGCATCATTTTTACTACATAATCATGTCGTCTTATTTTATAATCTGCCCAGGCAATTTCATTAAAGTTCCTGATTATATGGTCAACAATCCCATATTTCTTTCTATCTACTTTACATCTGTTGTTTTTCCAGTTTTTTAAATTTTTATTTTTATGACATTAGCTGTTAATGCTCATTTGTGGTCTGCAAATATAAAATCTTCCATTTCCTTTCTGATGAATCTAATCTGAAACCATTTTCAAGTTTTGTTATTATTCACTGTGCCTTCAATTTATTTTAGATATACAGAGATTTGCCTTTTCAATTTTGCATTTGCCACTGTAACTGTTCAGCTTAATATGTCAACTTTGATTCTGTGACATACAAAAGGTTATCTTTGCAAATATTTATTAACCTTGTCTCTTTTCTTGCTTTTACGTAATCATTTGCACCTCTGATTTTATCCCCATTGTCAACTCCACTTGTAACAAACCAATTTTCTTTGGTAAATACAAGTGATCTGTCACTTTTTGGGTATACAGTGCTGACAGCATGAACAATTTTTTTCATTTAAATATCTGGGCCGCAATCTATAACAGTGACCTAGTACGGCAGGTAATTGTTTTTCAATTTCACAGGGAGTAAATGCACTCTAAGACACCCAGATTTTGGTACTCAGGGAACTAAAACTTGAGTCTTTCCACCACACTATTATCTTTCCTATATATGTGTGGGTGCATCTATGTTGGGCAAATGTGCATGGGAAAAAGTTCATGTATATATTAATATATAGCACCATTAGATAACTGGATTATAACTATTATATTTCAAAACAGAATAGATTAGAGGTAGGTCCCGTCATTATAGTGATTTGTAATTGTGAAAATGCATTTTGAATCTTTTTCTAATGTCACATTGATGTTGTAGGATAATCTAGACACTAAAATTGATTTTAAAATCCTGCCAAAAAGATTTAGATGAAAACTGGGTTTCTTACTTTAGATCAATTACAGGATGATATGAATACTACTTGTACACTGCCACCCGATAATATTTTACAAGTACATCAACTGAAATTTCAATGTGGACTGGCAGCATTTTCAGCTTCAGAGCCATCTAATTTATTAGAAGCAATTACTAAATCCTATGAGACAAAAAGCCCATGCTTAAACTTTTTATAAAAGTGTTAAGCAATATGATAGGCAAATGTCAATGGAATAAGGAATTAGACTGAATGGAATAAGGAATTAAAAGACTCATAACAACAATGTGAAACTATCTGAATCTCAAAATGGGATGTTGGTCTTACCTAAGAGGTTCTTTCTCTGTGGATAGTGGGAGGGTCCAAGAATGGGTTCAATGATGGCCTTTCTGCCCAGAGACTAAGTAATAAATTGAAGCCACGCCCAGATGCCTCTCTCTCTGGCTCCAGTTTTCAATGAAGGTATAGCTGTGAATAAAGTCTGTCCGTGCCATTAGTCACCCTTGACTCTGGACCATACGGTCGTATAGGGTGTGTTTGGACCCTTCCACTATCCACAGAGAAGGAACATCTCAGGTAAGACCAACGTCCCTTCTCCAGTGTGATACTGGTAGAGTCCAAGAATGGGATTTACCAAAACCGCCTATCCTAAGGGCAGGAAGATGTCTGGGCCAGAGTCCCCCATGTGGAATGCAACTTCTGTAAGACCCTTCTCCCGAAGGCTACGTCGGCCAACGCAAAGGAGTCTAACTTATAAAACGCAAAGGAGTCTAACTTATAGTGCCTAATAAATGGTGAGGGGGAAGCCCACGTCACCACTCTGCAAATTTCTTCGATGGAGGCTTGGATAGCCCAAGCTGCCATTGTGGCTGCACTCCTAGTTGAGTGCACAGTTACCTGTCCAGATAGTGGCAGGGCCTTAGATTGGTAGGCCGTAGCTATGCAAGCTCTTAACCATCTGCCAATCATCAAAGGGGTCCCTCTAGAGCCTATGGAGGATGGTTGGAAAGATACAAAGAGGGACTCTGTTTTCCTATCCTTGGCCGTCCTCCTGATGTAGATCCGGAGAGCCCCCCACACTACATCTAAGGTATGCCATTGTCTTTCCAAGGCATGGGAAGGCCCTGAACAAAAGTTAGGTAAGACAATCTCCTGGGCTCGATGAAACCAGGTGTTAATTTTTGGAATGAAAAAGGGGTCTAATCTGAGGACCATTCTTTTTGAATGGAATATGCAGAAGTCGTCTCTAACTGACAGGGCCGCTAACGCCGAAATACGTCTGGCTGATGTGATGGCCACCAAATATACGACCTTCAGGGTCATAAAATGGAGAGTAGTAGTCCTTAGCGGCTCGAAAGGCGTCAATGTGAGCACCTGCAGTACCGTAGGTAGAACCCAACTGGGATATCTATGGACCACAGGCCGACGTACGTTAGCCACCCCTCTGATGAATTGTTGAATCACCGGATGATGAGATGGGGTCCCGTTCCCAGCCAGTCAATACTGTGGAGAGGGCTGCCACTTGCCTGCGGATGGTGTTGTATGAGAGACCTCTATCCAGCCTGTCCTGGAGGAAGTCTAGGACTTGTGACACTGAAGCCACAACAGGGTCAATGGTCTTCTTCAAGCACCAAGTGGTGAACGTCTTCTAGGTGGCATTGTAAATCCAGGTAGTTGATGGCCTCCTGTAGGCCTAAATAGTTTGTATGATCCTGGAGGAATATTTGTCCTCCCTCAAGAGATTCCCCTCAAGTGCCAGACGGTCAACTGGAGCCATTTAGCCACTTGCCTAGGCCAGTGAGGAGCCACCAGCAGCACCTCCACCCTTTCCACTAGTACCTTCCTGATGACTGCAGGAATAAGGCGAAGGGGTGGAAAGGCATACAGAAGGCCGCTTGGCCAAGGGCTGTGCAGAGCATTGGTTCCTTCTGATCCCGAGGTCGGGAATCTGGTGAAGAAGCATGGTACTTGGACATTTGCCAGGGAGGCGAACAGGTCCATGACCGGGTGACCGAACCTCTGACACATTTCCTGGAAGATGTCTGGGTGAAGTTCCATCTGGAATGGCCGATTGTGTTCCTGTTCAAGGAGTCCGCCTGCATGTTCATGGACCCGGCAATGTGCTCTGCCTTTAGGGAGAGGAGATGTGCCTCTGCTCAAGTACCTGTTGTGACTCTAGCCCCCGAACCTGGCCCCATGCCCGAAAATGACTCAGAGAGTGAGGGGGAAGGGCCGATAAGGCTTACCTCAGGAGCACCGATTCCTTTGGCTCGGCTCCAGGAGCCAGAACCAGACCAGTCGGAGGACATAATGAAGCCGTCATCCCGATTCCTCCCTTCCCCAGGCTACGCCTTCAGACCCAGCTGATAATAATAATCAAGCTTAGCTTGACCCACGCTTCAGAAGATTAGAGAGGCGTCGTCATCAAAAGAAAGGGTGGGGCTCAGCTGGGTATATAAGGAGCTTTGGGACTGCTCTCACTCCACGGGAAGCAAAGTTTAGCTGAACCGTTTCAAAAAGAGCTGAAAGTCTTGCTACGTGAGTCATTTGTTTGAACTTTGGCAGGCAGCTGCGATTTCTCTGCCAGGACTGATAAGAGCTGTGAATCCACTGGCTGAAGGCCAGCTCATGGGTCTGAAGTAGGGAAGGAGACAGAACAGTACCCAGGTGACTCATCTCAGTCATGAATGCCCTTGTGGGTGCCCCCTTGCCGATTTATGTGGGCTTTTGCAGTCATACTGTCGGTCAAAATCAGGACATGGTGTCCCTGGACTAGTCCCTGAAAGTGGCAGCTGGCCAGATGTACTTCCCTGAGCTCCAGCCAATTTATGTTGTTGGCAAGCTCCGCCAGTGATCAATGACCCTGTACCATATGGGTCAGCAGGTGGGTGCCTCAGCCAAAAAGGCTGGCATCTGATGTAATCACCAACTTGTCGGGCTTTTGGAAGAGACTGCCCTTGGCCAGAGCCGGCAACGTCCACCTTTGAAGTGAGTGGAGAACTGACGATGACACCGAAATCCTGATCCATGAACTGCTGCTCCCTGACCACTGGAATGGAAGCAGGAACCACTGCAGGGAATGGGCATGGAGCCATGACCAGGGAACAATGGAAACACATGAAGCCATTTTCCACATAAGCTGAAACAGTAGAGCCACGGATACCATGCGCCTCTCCCACACTCGGTTTACCAGAGCTGTCAAGCTGTCCCTGCGCTCTTGGAACAGATACACCTCGCTCAAGGTGGTGTCGATTACAGCCCCGAGTTGCAGAATCCGTGTCGTTGGTACTATATGGCTTTTTTTGAAATTTACAGAGAAGCTATTGGCTTGTAAGACTCGAATTGTCATACTTACGTCCTCTGTCGCTCGTGATGGAGATGAGGCCTAAATTAAGATGTCATCGAGATAGCATTGGAGCCTGACCAGGATGGATTTCAGGTGAGCTGCCAGTGCCACCAGGACCTTGGTAAAGCATCTGGGGACCGAAGCCAGCCCAAAGGATAATGCCCTGTACTGATAGTGACTCGTACCGTAATGAAATCTCAGCAACCAACAATGGGCTGCAGAATCAGCACATGGAAGTAGGCCTCCATGAGATCGATGGAAGCCAGGAAGTCGTCCACCCGTATGCCCTCCAAGCAAGGAGCTCATCTTGAATTTCCTGTAGACCAAATGGGTATCAAGATGTTTTAGATCCAGAATCGCTCTCCACCCCCACCCCCCAAAGCCTTTGGAACAATGAACAGAATGGAATGAAACCCCTGTCTCCTTTGGTCAGTGGGACTAGCTCTATGGCCTAAATATCCAACAAGTGCTGGATGGCCATTTCCATGAGACCACGTTTTTTGCTGTTGCTAGAGACAGGGCACTGAACAAAGTGATTCGGGAGCATGGAAAAGAAGTCCAGAGAGAGGCCTAACCTCACCGTATTGAGTACCCAATTGTCTGTGGTGGTTTCCTCCCACTGTAGGGCAAAAAGAGCCAATCTGCCACCAATGGGAGTGTTGGTCTGACAGTCTTTTAAGCTCTACAGAATGGATGGCTTCCTCGAAAGGGCCAGTGGGACTGAAAGGCTTGCCTGGGTTGGTCGCGAAAGCCAGACCTCTCTGGCTATTGGTCCTGTTGAGTGGAGTTGTCTCCCTCAGGAGGCTGGAACACCAGTCTGCAGTAATGGGGGAAGGTCTGCGGTATGCCCTCCAAAACATGCCCAGCATAACCTTCCTCCTGTCTTTGTTCTCAATCAGTATTGGATCAAGAGCCTCCCCAAATAACCTAGCCCCTCTGAAAGGGGCAAAGAGCCAGCCTCCACTTTGACCTGGCATCTGCCTGCTAATTGCAGAGCCATAGCAGTCTTCTCAAGTAAAAGAGGAGGAGAGGGTGCAGGAGGCAAATTTTGCAGCATTTAAGGTAGCGCCCGCTGAAAATTGGGTGGCAGCCACTAATTTGTTGATATCTTGGTGTAGGCGCGCTTCCTGTGCTGGCAACTTCACTTGCAACTGGGTGAACCAGAGCAAGGAATTGCAGTTAAAAAAGGAAGTGGCCATGGCCGCCTTCACCGCCCATGCTGCAGAGCTTGGTAGATCTTATGGAGGACAAGTTCTGCTTTCTTGTCCTCGGCCCTTAGGTTGTCAGCCAAATCCCCAGCCATAATAGAGGAAGATGAGGCGAGGTTCGCCACTGGTTCATCCACCGTAGGCGGCTGCAAAAGATCAGTCAGGTCTGGACCAGCATTTTAAAAATGTCATTGCCTCTCAGTTGATCCCATTGTTTTTGAATAACCTCCAGAAATAGTTTTGGAGTAGGGATCTCCTCCTGCGCTGACTTAGGCTCATGAAAGAGGCCTTCAGCAGGATTTGAGGAGCCACCGGTGACATTGTCTGCATTCCCAATTTGATGGTGGATTTAGCCTTATGAAGTAAAGGCTTAAAAAGGGCTGGAGGGAAGAGTCCAGTAAAGGCCGGAGGATCCGGCATCATGTCCTCATCCTCTGCGAGCTCCAGCTCTCTGTGCCCGTCATCACCCCAAAGGGAGTTTTGACTTCCCACTGAGGGGCTGTGGGAACGATGTTCCTGATAGTTAGGTCTGCTGGCCGAAGGCAAAGAATGAGGAAAACGACATGCCTTCCTGTGATAAAGAGTCAGGGCGGTAGGTTTGCTGCAAGCCTGCAGCAATACTTTGGGAAATGGACTGAGAAATTATAAGTTTCATGTCCTGAGACATGTCAGGCCCCTGACTTTCCACTGGGCGGAGCCCTGCTGCAGTGGGTGTAAAGGTAGTGACAGTAACTGTCCTGTCAGAAAATTCCTGCCTGCCAGTTGCTATGCAAGGAAAAGGATCCAGATTTCTTTTCTTTGCTGTCAAGCTGCAAGGAGATAACTTTCCTGCTCCCTCTAGTGGTTCCTCCAGCAGAACTGCATCTTGTGGCTGAACCACGGGCTCTGACTGAAAAGTGTGTGAACTGCTTGGAGCTGTCAAGGGAGAACCTGGCAGCTTGCCATGTTTCTTTGCAGCCCTTGAAAATTGCTTTTCAAGGGCTTTCAGGTGCCTCTTAGCATCCTTTTCCTCTGCACTGGTATTTCTGAAGGACCTGAGAGCCTTAGTCTTGTCAGCTGCTCTCTTAGAAGCTGACCTGGATTTAGCAGATTCTTTGCTGGCATGCTCCAGTGAAGCTGGGGAGCGATCGTTAGCTCTGTTCCTGTCATCAAAGGAGCTGTCTGCCATTTTGACAGTTCATCTGAAAGGGGAGACTGGAAACAGGCAAGGGCTCCGCAGGAGGTCAGCTGGCTGATGATGGTAGGAAAGGTGGTGGCGGCTTTGTCGCTGCCCGAACTAGCCAGTGCTCACACCAAGATGGCCAGAAATGTCCAAAAGCCCCAGCTCAAGTGGCGCTGTCAAAGGCTGGACCCAAAACCAGCGCGGAAATGCCAAGCGGCTTGGAATTTTAAAAGGCTGGCTCAAGCGGCTCCAAAAGCCACAGCAGCAACAATAGTGTGATCCAAGTGCTTTCGTGAGTTGACGGCTGTGCCAGGTGGACTGGGCTACCCAGCACATTCCCCCTGGTCCCAGTTGAAGCTTTTTCAGAATGGTGGCATTGCCAGAACACCTGGACTGGCCAGCATGACTGAGTAGCACAGATCTGAGCCCTGGAAGTGGAAACACAGGGTGAGAGCTGCTGCTATTTCCGCAAGTCTCCAATAGTTAGAATCAGCCTAAACCACAAGTAAGGAAACCTGTTCCCAGGAAGAAGACCAAGAATGGTAATCTCTGATGTCCAAAGCGACTCTCTTGGGCAAGACTGAGTTGAAAACTGGGGCCAGAAAGAGAGGAATCCGGGAATGGCTTCAATTTATCACTCAGTCTCTAGGCAGAAAGGACATCACTGAACTCATTCTTGGACCCTCCCACTATCACACTGGAGAATTAACATTTCATCTTAGATTATAGCTGACTTCCCTTCCCCCCAAAAAATTCAACCTCGTTGTCTTTATATAATTACAAATGAATAAATTATGATGATGTTAGGTGTGTAAAGACAATAATGTGTTACATGTTTTACAATATCTTAAAAGTTCTTATGTCATATATCCATTTATTTTTAGATCAATTTTATATAAACCAGAAAGAGCCAGATAATGTATTTTCATTTTTAATGTGTTAAAAATACTGTTAATTGGTAAGACATTTGAAATTTGTCTCATGTGTAACCTGCTCCTATGTAGCCAACTTGTCTTTTTCTTCCTTCTCTCCCCCTCTCCCATCTCATTCCAGATTAAATCCTACATCAATTTAACCATTCCATTACATCTGACAAAGTGAGGTGTGGCTTTTGAAAGCTTATGTCTTTTAATAAAATCTGCTTGTTTAAAACATTGCTACTAATCTCCCCCCCCCACCGCACCCCAGATTAAAGTGAATCTTTACATGCAATATCGAGTGAGGAAAGTAAATGTCATTATAGTCCCTTCTCTATAGGTATTTTCAAAAAATAAATTAATGAACGTTCCAAGCCAAGATCATTCTATTATATTTTTCCACATGAGAAGCAAAAAACTCTCAAACATTTAAATACCCAAGAAGCTTTTCTAACTTGAATATTAATTACTTTAAGAGCAGACATTAAGTGTTTGTGTACTATGACAATAAAAGACTGAAACTTGGTCATGTTTCTACCTACTGAATGTAATTACTTTTGAAATTCATACTGTATTACTCAGTTTACATCTCAACTGAGAAACGGATGAAATTTGCTTGAGGTGCCGATTAGATAGGTTGCTGTTATAGAAATGGCTAGTATATATTATTATATAAAAGTAAAAAGTTGAGGTTGTATGCTATTACCTTAATCTATTGGGCCAAAAAGAGTCGGCAGTCCAAGTTTTCCTTTTTCTTCTTCCTTTTACCCTACACTTTTTTCCTCTTCCCTGTTCCTCCCTTTTTTTCGCATTATTTTCATTTTTCTTTGTATCTCTGTATTATTTACATTTCCTGAACATGAGCATCATTTGTTGTATTGTATTTATTTCTCTTTAGCAATTTATGGTGAAAGAAAAAAAGGCTTTTAAATAAACTGCAGCTAGATGTTAAGAACAATAAAATTCTTTGGCACTTTTGTTGAAATTAATTGATTCTAGTCAATAGTTGAGAGACCATGAGCAGGAAAAGTTCAAAATGCATTAAAATGAGAGATAAATATAATTAAGATTTAATACTTAAGACTGAGACATAAACTCAGTAGCCCAGACAGAAGCATGGTTATTAGGAAATGTGTCATGATTACAAGCAGATTGCTGAGAAGGGAAGTTGCATTACTTTCCCTGGAGAGTTTTTATTTTCAATTGAAGTAACAGTTAGGGACGACTTACTGGTAAAAACAATGCTTTAACAGAGCTTAACAACTTGATCAAATTTGATTTCATTGAGGGACAAATCAGGATTGTGTTTGATCTCACTGGGGTGGGCAGAGCCAGGGTGGGCATGGCTAGCTCGACATCACTTGTATCAGGGGGCACCTGTGGCGGCCAAATGCAAAGGCAGGACTTCCCTCAGACCAGTGGTGAAATCCAATTTTTTTACAACCAGTTCTGTGGGCGTGGCTTGGTGGGTGTGGTGTAGTGGGCATGACTGGCTGGGTTGCCGTGGCAGGGGAAGGATACTGCAAAATCTCCATTCCCACCCCACTCCAAGGGAAGGATACTGCAAAATCCCCATTCCCTACCCACTCCTGGGGGAAGGATATTGCAAAATTTCCATTTCCACCCCACTCTGGGGCCAGCCAGAGGTGGTATTTGCCTGTTCTCTGAATTACCCAAAATTTCTGCTACCGGTTCTCTGAACTGCTCAAAATTTTTGCTACCGGTTCTCTAGAACCTGTCAAAACCTGCTGGATTTCAGCCCTGTGGGCCAGATTTAACCACCCTGAAGGCCGGATGCAGCCCTTCGGTCTTGAGTTTGACACCTCTCTAACAAAAAAAATTGAAACAAACAATAACTGAGCATCTACAATAGCATAAAAAGAAAACAATAAGGTTGCCTGCATCAAAGCTTGTTCCAAAGAAACAGCTAGCACAAATATTAAAATATGTCACTTCTGTAATATCAAATGCAAGCACCAGTTCACTGCAAGAAATATACCAACTAATGTCCAGATGGGTGCAATTAGAATATAATAGAATACTTTATTGGACAAGTGTGATTACACACACACATTTGTAAGTGGGATGCAAAATCAACAAAGAAGGAAAAAACCCAAACAGTGCACTACCAAAATGGAAGCACCTGGAGGAAACTGTCTATCTAGACCCGTTCCAGTCCGGTTTCCGGCCCGGATACAGCACGGAGACGGCTTTGGTCGCGTTGGTGGATGAACTCTGGAGGGCCAGGGATAGGGGTTGCTCCTCTGCCCTGGTCCTATTAGACCTCTCAGCGGCTTTTGATACCATCGACCATGGTATCCTGCTGCACCGGTTGGAGGGATTGGGAGTGGGAGGCACCGTTTATCGGTGGTTCTCCTCCTATCTCTCCGATCGGTCGCAGACGGTGTTGACAGGGGGCAGAGGTCGGCCCCGAGGTGCCTCACTTGTGGGGTGCCGCAGGGGTCGATTCTCTCGCCCCTTCTGTTCAACATCTATATGAAGCCGTTGGGTGAGATCATCAGTGGCTTCGGTGTGAGGTACCAGCTGTACGCTGATGACACTCAGCTGTACTTTTCCACACCGGGCCACCCCAACGAAGCTATCGAAGTGCTGTCCCGGTGTCTGGAAGCCGTACGGGTCTGGATGGGGAGAAACAGGCTCAAGCTCAATCCCTCCAAGACAGAGTGGCTGTGGATGCCGGCATCCCGGTACAGTCAGCTGAGTCCGCGGCTGACTGTTGGGGGCGAGTCATTGGCCCCAATGGAGAAGGTGTGCAACTTGGGCGTCCTCCTGGATGAACGGCTGTCTTTTGAAGATCATTTGACGGCCGTCTCCAGGAGAGCTTTTTACCAGGTTCGCCTGGTTCGCCAGTTGCGCCCCTTTCTAGACCGGGATGCCCTATGCACGGTCACTCACGCCCTCGTGACGTCTCGTCTGGATTACTGCAATGCTCTCTACATGGGGCTCCCCTTGAAGGGCATCCGGAGGCTTCAGTTAGTTCAGAATGCGGCTGCGCGGGTGATAGAGGGAGCCCCTCGTGGCTCCCATGTGACACCTCTCCTGCGCAGACTGCACTGGCTACCTGTGGCCTTCCGGGTGCGCTTCAAGGTTTTGGTAACTATCTTTAAAGCGCTCCATGGCATAGGGCCAGGCTATTTACGGGACCGCCTGCTGCTACCGAATACCTCTCACCGACCCGTGCGCTCTCACAGAGAGGGACTCCTCAGGGTGCCGTCTGCTAGACAGTGTCGTTTGGCGACACCCAGGGGAAGGGCCTTCTCTGTGGGGGCTCCCACCCTCTGGAACGAACTCCCCCCAGGACTTCGTCAACTTCCGGATCTCCGAACCTTCCGCCGCGAGCTTAAAACATATTTATTCATCTGCGCAGGACTGGACTAGATTTTAAATTTATATTGGTTTTAATGGGTTTTATTATTTATATTGTTCTTTTTAATTATTTGGCTGTGTAAAATAAGTTTTTAAATTGATATTTTATTCTGTATTTATATGTACTTTTTTATTTGCCTGTGAACCGCCCTGAGTCCCTTGGGAGATAGGGCGGTATACAAATACGATATATAAATAAATAAAAATAAATAAATAAAGATCAGGCTGGAAAATAAGATCAACATGCTAAGATCAGATGCAAGCAAGCTAGTACAGATGCAAGAAAAGAAGCTGAAGAACAAAACGAGTACCCAGTCAAGAAAAATTACCTAGAAACAAGAAAGCACTGGAAAAAACAGCAAATAAAAATTAAAGCCAGGCAGATCAGCAGTTATGAAGTTCTGCACATTATAGGCAGAATTTCCAATTTTAATCGCATCAATAATGTTTCTATCGATCCATCGAGAGACTGCAATCCAGAACTAACAAAATAAAAACAGCGCAATTCCAGCTATGGCCGAGAACTTCAATCTCTGGTCTGCAGCCTACTACCAGGCTGTGGTCTATTTGGAACTGGGGTATGCGCGCATGGGCAGCTTGATCTGCAGAAGTCGAAGTCGCATATGTGTGCGCACCTGCCCACCACTTACACAAATTGAGCTGCACATGCATGCCTGCCAGCCCACTGCTCACGTGGTCCAATTCACCTCCCCACAAGCTGGGCTGCCGAGCCACAAAGGTTGGGGATCACTAAGCTATGGGGGAACCCAAAGAAATATAACATGAATGCAGCTTGGATAAAGGAACTGCACAAGGATAAAAAAAGAAGCTGAAATAACATCCTATAATAGCAGCAGAAATGGTGGACAAAAGGGACAGGAAGACTGGTCCCTTTTGGGCAGCACCAGCTGAAGACGACAGGTAGGTGAAATGGACGGTGTGGAAATAATATAAATGAATAGTTTTTGATTGAAACATCTGACTGATTCATTGCCAAGCAGTTTAACAACATACTTCAAGAAGATGAAATTGAAGATTGGTTAACATCTGCCAAAACCTGATAATGAAAGATCCAACAAAAAGGGCAGCACCAGGTAATTACAGGTCAATTGCACTGGACTGCCTGCCACATGATTGGATAATCAGATACCTAGGAATAACAAGAGTCAATAGGAACATCAGAGGCTTTGTGCAAAGATCAATGGCACGATGCAAAACAAACTTGTTGGTCAATAATAGATTGGAAAAAAGAGGAATCTTTCAAGGGTTCTCACTATCACCACTACTGTTTGTCATTTCACTGATACCTCTGTGAACAATACTGAACAAGTCAGTCCACAGATATCAAACATCAAAAACATCTACCAGGCTATCTCACCTCATTTACATGGATGATCTGAAGCTGTATGGAAAAGCAGCTTCAGATCATCCATGAAGTAAAATCCCTGCTTAATATTGTCCTTACATTCAGCCAAGATATTGCAATGGACTAGACAAGTGTACCGCTCTCACCACCAAAGGGAAAAAATAGCAAAATCTAAAGGAATCAAAATACATCAAATCAAACAATAACACTGAGAGTTTGGTTGAAGACAATCTCTACCTAGGCATCCTTCAAGTAACACCATTAAGTACAGTGATGACAAGAAGAAAGTCAGAAGTGAATACATCATGAGGGTGAAAAACATCATAAAGCACAAATGCAGTGGAGGAAATACCACCAAGGCAATTAACATCTGGGCAATTTCAGTCATTAGATATACAGCTGGAGCAGTAGACAGGACTTAATTAGAAATAAAAGCCCTGGATAGGAAGGCCAGAATAATAAGGGCAATGAATCATGCCCTTCATCCACGCAGCAATATTGACAGACTCTACTTACCAAGGCATGGAAAGTTGCAAGTACATCAGACAGCTGAAGAAGAAAAAAGGGCATTGAATTATAAAAAGACAGTGAAGAAGATGTGGTGAAGCTACTGTCAGAAACGCTTACTGAGTATTGGAGACACCAAACTGGACAACAAAATAGACCATGTGAAGAGGGAGGGAGGGAGGGAGGGAGGGAGGGAGGGAGGGAGGGAGGGAGGAAGGAAGGAAGGAAGGAAGGAAGGAAGGAAGGAAGGAAGGAAGGAAGGAAGGAAGGAAGGAAGGAAGGAATCCGGGAATGGCTAAGAGCTGGAAAGTTGAAGAGACAGGGAGGCTAATACCAGCTGCATAAGACCAAGCCTTAAGAATAAATTCATACAAAGCCAGAATTGAGAAGACGGAACAGACAGCAAATGCCACCTCTGCAAGAAAGCTGAAGAAAGAATGGACCACCTAGTTAGCTGCTACAAGACGATCACCCAGACTGACTACAAACAATGGCATGACAAAGTAGCAAACAATGATGCATTGGAATAACTGCAAGAAACACGATTTGCCTGCAAGCAAGAACTAGTGTGTCCACAAAATAGACAAAGTAATAGAAAACAAAGATGCTAAAGTGCTCTGGAAATTTTAAATTCAAACAGACAAGCATCTGCCACATAATATCCCAGATGTAAGAATCGTTGATAAGAACGACCAATAGTCTGGATAGTGGATGTTGCAATAGCTAGAGATAGCAGAAGAGAAAAGAATTGAAGAAAATTACAAAATACCAAGACCTGCAAACAGAAATATAAAAACTGTGGCAAAAGAAAGCAAAAATAGTTCCAATAGCAATAGGCACCTCTTGGGTGCAATCCCAAGATAACCCGATCGCCATCAGCATTAACAAATCACCACCAGTCAATAGAAAAAGGCAGCTTTTCTTGGAACAGTTTATATCCTACAATACTATCAAACAACATCTGCCTATCCCAGGTCCTTTATAAAGCTGTTTGTACATCTACACATAGACAATTAAATAATTAGAATTAATACTGAATTGTATATTAAAAGATGGGCCAATTGTATTTAAAAAAGAAAAGTAGTAGTTTTGGGGGAAAAATTCTCAAAAATATTAAAGCCAGCCTAGAAAATGTATAGGAATACAATGAACAAAGAACCCATGTAAGAGCATACTGACACAAAGTACAGTAAATCTTAAAATTAATTCAGACTGAAAGTTTTAATTTTTTAAAAAAAAAATTTTTACCCCTTCAGGAGGCCTACAGCAAAAATATTTACCATCAAAACATATTTAAACAATTTAAATTAAAACAAAAAATGCTAAGCCATTTCCAAATTCTTTTTTAGGTTCTTTTTAAACCCTAACAAGGACATCAACTCTCTTAAAGCAAAGGGAACCCATTCAAAAATGTGGAGCAACTTCAATCAAATTGGACCGTAAATAATTGCTAGGCAAATCTGCAGCTTCTGTAAGGGAAGTTCTACAAATGACCTCAACAAGTGAACTATTTTCATTTATGCATTCTGTATTCCTGATTTAAAGAGCCTCCATTACTCTGGATATATACAAAGCTCCAGAACCAGTTGCTCAGAACATCTAAAACATTGGATTGTCACATAACAAATCAATGTTTCTTATTAGGATAATTATTCTCAGAAGGTTACAGCAATGCTCATAACAAAGCTATGCCATAATGAAGCTGTGCCATAACTCACCAACCTCTCAGTCTTCATTAGTCATGGAAAATAATTACCTAAATAGGAAAATCTGATAACAAAGAGGTTTTTTTTCCCAATGGGCAAAGTTGAACAAAAAGCAATCATCCTGAATTTTCAAGCATATTTTCATATCAGGCATCTTCCTTCTTGACCACATCACAAATGACACCATTGGGACATTTTGGTGTGGCAACAATTATAGAGAAGATAGAGAAGGCCAACCCTGCTGGTATGGACATGTCCTAAGAGCAGCACCTTCCACCATTGCCAAGACTGCCTACCAATTAGAAGTCAACGGCTGGTGACCTTGCGGGCACCCAAAACAGAGGTGGCAAGACACTAGCAACAAAGATATGCAAGCCACGGGCCTGCACTTTGGAGACACAGCTGACCATGCAAAGTGGCGTTCAATGATCAAAAAAGCGGACCCTGTAATCGCGGGAATAGGCTAGGAAGAAGATGATGATCCTGAATTTTCAAGCCATATTTTCCTTCACATTTTGTGAAAAAAAGAAAGGAAACATCTACTTCAAATACCAGTTATTTCTGGAAACAAGAAGCAGATGTTTTCTTCTGTTTGGCTGAACTATGCAACAGAACAACAGGCCCTTTGTTACGCTGTCAGCAAGAATGTTATTGCTGCCTTTTTAAAAAATGTCTATCATTAAAGAATCTGGTTGCGTGGTACGCTGTATAGTAAATGAGAATTAACAATAATAGTTTAGACAAAGAACAGTTGCAATGTGAACTATTTCATTAATATTCTTCCATGATTTTAAAGGACAAAAGAATCGTACACGTGTAACAAGCCAGCAAATATATTTTAACAGGATATACCAAAAATAAAGGTTTTAATAGCCAGGATATCCCAGATTATATTATGCAGTTTGAGTTTGATTCCCACTAGACTGCTCCAAAAACTAAATGGTTGAAAACTGCATTCCCTTTTATTTTGAAATTTATAGAAAAGAGGTTTATTTACTGTGGCTCAGTTTGGTTTGTTCATGCACTACTTTAAAAACCCAATGCAAAATAATTTTTAAAATTTTCATCAGAACAATTTACCCAAATACCCCCACGCAAAAAGGAATATGCACAGCCTTCTCAAGAAATACATTTTCATATTAGGATTTATACCCCTACTCATCAAGAAACGATCATGATTCAACAAAGTTACAAAAGGTCACTGTGCATTTCTTTGCATGGGGAGGTAGAGTAGTTCCAAACAACGAGCTATTTTTTTAAAAAATTCCCTTAGTTAAAATTGATACCACACCCTTGTAAACAAGGGAAGAAACATAATGAAAACAATGTGGAATAAAGACTGTATTTATATATGGTAAATAATGGGAACTTAAACCTCAGCTTCAGATTCCAACTCCTCACAGCCTCAATAGGTATAAACCACAACAAAAGGTATAGTTCAGCAAGAGTTCCTGAAGCATATATTAATGAGAGTAATAGTAATCTCATCTGTTTCCTAGTGCAGTTCAAGGTGTTAGTTAAAGTTAAAGTTAAAGTTAGTTAGTTAAAGCCTTTAGTGGCATAGGTATAGGATACCTGATGGACCCCTCGTCCCATTAGGAGAAGCCCATCCTACTTGTGCTGGTAGAGAGGGCCTATTTTTGATCCTGTCAATCAAAGAATCCCAACTGTAGGGATCCAGAAGAGCCTTCTCTGCTGCAGCACCTGCTCTTTGGAACATCTTACACTCTAAGGCAAGATTCCAGACTCCTCTTGCTAGCTGCTTTTCTCCCATCCGTCTTTTTGGTTATCATATTGATGTGTTTATTCTTCTTGTGTTCTTCTGTCATTATTTTATTGTTATATTTTTTTTACTTCTCTTCTGTTTATACACCTTTCATTTTTCTTTCTTTTTATTATTACAAGCTGCCTTGAGTAGTGGTATGGCCAGATAAGTGGCTAACAACAACAACAACAACAACAATAAAATAACCTCTGACAATGAAAATAGCTCTATTTTGCATTTTGTCTTTGTTGTATCCTATATATAATTCTAAAGATTGATAGTGATAGTGATAGCAATTTTTATTAAGTTCCATGTAGTTTACTCTCATTTGTTTACTGCAGTCAAGAATTTTTCAGCAATTCACAGTAGTAAAGTGTAAGAAAAATAAAAAGTCCATGGAAAAATTTAAAATATATATAATAATCATAATATAATATATAATATAATATATACAAATCCAACTAAGGCATCATCCATAACCAACAGACCCTCTAGAATTGCTTCAAGAAGGAGACTGTAATATAAGCACTGCCACAAAAAAGCAGCAGCTACAAAATTCTGAATAATATCTGGAAACAGGTGTGCAATCAGATTTTTTTACAGAAGACATGATTTATCTTGGTGGCTAGAGAACGTGGCCCTGGAGATACCTTGCTACCAAACATAATGAGCTTTATAGATAATTATCAGCACCTTGAATTTCACTTGAAAACTGATGCCATGTCCGGAAAATAGTTTTACAATTAAGTTTATTAATTGTAACCCAGGCCAATGATCTATGCAGTTATGTTAAAGCCCTTTCCTCAACTGGTCAGACTTGACAACAGTCTGCTATGACTTAGATATACCACATCTGGAGTTCATCTGATCCCGAATCATGTTTTAGGAAGTGTCTGGAAGCTGGAATTCATAAAAAATAAAGCAGCTAGATCAGTGATGGTTAACCTTTTTGGTGCCAAGTGCCCAAAGCGCACGTGCCCCAATCCCCAAAATGCAATGCAAGTGCTCCCCCGCGCATGCGCCCTGACCCTCACATGTGCACGCGTTCCCCGCACATGTGCCCCTTGGCACATGCACCCCAGCCCTCATTTTGGCTTCCAAGTTGGTTCTTCTGCATTTCTGCCTGCCCTGCCTTCCCTGATCTCCTCAGTTTCTCCCCCCAGAGTGTCCTAGCTTTCTCCTGCATTTCTACTGCGGAGGGTGGAACCTGCAGAGATCTGAGAAGGCATGGGTGGCAAAACTGTAAGAGAAAGCTAGCACATGCTGGGGGGAGAAACTGCAGAGATCGGGGACCCAAAGACCAGCTGGCCAGCGGGAGGTACACACACATGCACAGTGGAGCTGGACTAGGCGATGGCTGGTGTGCCTTGAGAGAGGGCTCTGCGTGCCACCTGTGGCATGCGTACCATAGGTTCACCATCACGGAGCTAGATCACAACATATTGTAGTCTGGGTTTAGAAGCTAATCAGGCTGAGCCTCATTTGCAATGTGTATAGAAAATCAATTCTGGAAAAAGATTTCAGAAGAAATTTCTATATTGTTCCCTAGCATCATGTAGCAATAAAGTCAATCAGAAGATGAACCTGACATAAAAGAATCTTTAATTTTAGACTGCTTAATTAGTAGAAGGTACAGGGATTATATGATCCCTATATTGAAAGGCTTTCAGTTTGCCAATGGCTTACTGCATACTGTTTAAGGCACTGCATTAACCTTTAAATCCCTAAATATCAGGCCTTACTATTTAAACCAGTGGTTCCCAACCTTTTTTTGGCCATGCCTCACCTAAGCCTCTCTAAATTTCTGATGCCCACCCCACCCCACCCCGACATATAATTCTTACTATTCAAAAAGTGAACTCTACTCACACGGAGGAAGCCTAAAAGGCCATGAACTTGGTTTAAACAAGGTTCCAAATTTCCCCCATTAAAAATCAAATTGTCCCCCTGTGGGGCATAGGCCCCACGTTGGGAACCACTGAATTAAACAATCTCCTCTTTTGCTATGAAATTGACCAGTTATTATAACCTATTTTGAATATGCCCTTGCTGCTGCAGACCCATCATTTTGGCACACATAACAGAGACTTTTCTTATAATGGTTCCAAGCTATATAGTGTACTCTATCTGGTGCTGTGTTGACAGTCTTGCTTTTTAAAAAATCTGTAAAGTCAAACTTGCTTTTCCTGGTTTTTCAGTGTTAATTTTAGCATTAGTCATGATGTTGATTTTAATCCAGGTTTAATTTTTAAGTTGACTTTGTTTTAAAATTGTAACCTCCCCTTAATAATAATTTTATAGGGTGGTAATTCCAAGCTAGACCTGCCAAAGCCTTTCCTGAGAGCTTTCTCCTGCCTGAATTGGGGGGGGGGGGCTTAGGTAAAAGAACTCCATCTGGAGCAGCTGGTGAAGCTGCCGCTATCAGTTCCTGTTATTGGAGGATGCTTCCTTTAACTCAGTGGTCCCCAATCTTTCTGGCTCTATGGACTGGCAGCGGCATCGATGAGGGGACAGGGGATGGTTTCACAGGCATGTCCACCACTTAGAGAAATAGAACTTCGCACACTAACATGCTCGCCCACCACTTGCATGGCCCAGTTCCCAACAGACCTTGCACTGGTACTGGGCTGCCAGACCAGGAGTTGGGGACCCCTGCCTTAACTGAACGCTTTTAAATTAATGGCTTAATCTTTCTGTTTTTATCCCTTCACATTTTTCCCCCTTTTACCAAAATTACCAGGCTCACACAGTCCTGGAGCCCATAGAGGTACTACAAATGCAACACTTGATTATTTTAATATCTGCACAAAAAGATTATAAAAGTTATAGAATGATTAGATCAACATACAAAGAGCCAGTTCAGTGTGGGGCTTAAGGCACCAGCTAGAAAAAGGGAACTATGAGTTTTAATCTGCTTTTAGGCACAAAACTAGCTAGGTAACCTTAGGTCAATCACTCTCTCCCAGCCCTAGGAAGCAGACAATGGCAAAATCTTCTCAAGAAAACTGCAAGGACAAATCCAAGGAGTCACCAGGAGGGTTCAAGACTGACATGGATGCACCAAAAACTAAGTCAACATATAAAAATTGGAATTATTAATCTGCAATCAACAAAACAAAAACAATTAAGCGACATAAAATGGGATAAAAGGTAAAAATCACAAAACTGAGGAAAGCAGCACCGAACAAAAAATCAAACACCCCTAATGTTTCTCCATATGTTTCCCTGCCATCTTCTTATTAGCTTTCCCAAGGCTTCTGGGCAGGAGGATTGAGTGCCAGCCCAAGATAGAAAATCTGATGCTTTTATCCTAGTTGCTTTGAAGATCTGCACCTATTCACACAGAAGAAAGCAAAACATTTTGCTCCCTTTGCCTGCCTGAACCATACCCCACTACACCTAAGCCTAAGGCTTTAAAACTATAGCTATCATGTAGTACTCCAAATGAACTATAAGCCATTATTGAGAATGGCAGAACCTAAATTTTAACACAAATAAGAATCCCAAATAACAAGTCTAATGACTTAATGATGTAATAACTGGACAGCTGTTAACATTGAACAATTTTATGCATTTCTGCATAGTTAAGAATTGGCACAGCATCAAAAAGGTTTCTGCAAAATGTTTATTAGAGTTCTGCAGCACCAAGATGTCACAGATTATATATTAAAAAATAACCTTGAATAGTTTAAGAGCACATTCACTACTGTATTTTTATTTGTTAATCCCTCCATAAACAGTTGTAAACTGATTTGAAATTGATTTGAGTCAAACATTATTTTCCCAGCTGATCATGATGGGAGCACAAAAAATGTTCAATAAATATTCCCCTCTCCTCCCTCAACTACAGATCACAGAGAAACAACCATCCTACCCATGTTGCTATGATAAGCTCAATAGTAAACAATGGCTTGGGAGAAGGCAAAAACACCAGTATCCTGCCACCATTACTATATTACAAGAGACTAACTGAAGAGACAATCACACTACATTGGCAATACTGTGATCAAACGTCTTGTCTCCAGTATCTCTAACAATAGTGCACATTAGTGGAGCAACTGAGAGGCAAGAGAACAAAAAACTAAGTCTTAATAAATTCAAACAGTTTCTAAATTCTAATTTGAGTAGACTTTTGTGTGATTTCACTCAAATAATTAAAATTTAAGCAACCTATACTTCTAACAAACATGCAGAACAATGCAAAGGTCTATATTGGAATTTGATTTGCTAATAATTTTTCCATAAATTACTAAGATTATGTATAATTGCATAACAGCAAAAGGGGATTATCTATTGTGTCACAGGTATTCCAATGGCTACATTTAAGCTCTTATTATCGTATTCTGTTAAAACAATGGTCACTGACTGACTGTTTTACATTGCTATCAGTTTTCTTACATTGTGCAAGTTCCTGGTTGCAGGTTTTCCCTTTCTTTCCAACAATCCTATTAAGGCCACAGAACACAACTATCTTGTATCCATATCAAATTTATTGAAGTATATGCACATTTAGAGATGCATAGCTCTCTAAATCCTCAACGTACGACCACAATAGACCCCAAAATTTATGTTGCTTAGTGAGACATTTGTTAAGTGAGTTTTGCCCCATTTTATGATTTTTTATTGCCATAGTTATTAAGTGAATCAATGCAGCTATTAAATTAGTAACCTGATTGTTGTTAAGTAAATCTGACTTCCCTATTGACTTTACTTATCAGAAGGTTGCAAAAGTGATCACATGACACTGGGACACAGAAACCATCATACATATGGACCAACTGCCAAGCATCCAAATTTTGCATGACCATGGGGGGTGCTGAAATGGCCGTAAGTGTGAAACATGGCCATAAAGTCACTCTTTTCAAAGCCATTGTAACTGAACAATCATTAAATTGTAAGTCCAGGACTATTTAGTTTAGTTGTTAGTGCACCTGGGTTAGTCATAAAGTGCAATTACAAACTAATAACTTAATAATGTACAAATTCTTTGAAATAAATCTTATGGGAGCATCTATAAATGAAATTAAGTGTCTGTACATCCACATGCATACAATGAAATCCAAGATTTGCTCCTGAAGCAGCAGTGTGAACTTGGAAAGGATGCAATTGCTTTAACAATCCTAAAAGGGGTAAGGTACACTTCTGCATGTTGCAAAGCACTCTGTAGAGTTTGAGAAACGTTTCTAATGATTAGCAAATTAAGCAATGATTAGTTTCTTCTGAAAAGTGAGATGAGAATAGAGAAATGGAAAAGTACAGGCATTTAAGTAACAGCATTTTTATTTTTGTGGTTCTTTTCCATTCTGTAGGAGAAATTCATTTTAGAAACAAAGGGACTAATACAGATATCTAGTATTGGCAAAATGGTTCTGTTCCTTATCAGTTCACACATCAATACTTTCATATCCAAACCCAAACTCTGAAATGATGCCTGTATAGCACTCTAAAATTGGCTAAGATACCAATTGGAAAGAAAGTGCTGTGGGGTGTGCACTTTATTACAAGCAATAGGCTCTGCAAATCATTAAAAAGAGGTGCTTTACAACACACAGGAACAGGCACATGTGAGACAACTGACTACTACTTTCAACACAGCTGCCCCCAAGTCTTGCAAAAGATATATGGTAGTTATTTTAACAGGAGGTGCCTTATTCATGCTTCTGCATATTGAAAAGTACCTATTTTAAATGTTTAAATAGCTCATTGACTGGATAGGGGAAATCTTTACCTTTCTACCTGCCTTTTTATTTGAAACAATAAATTAATATGCTAGGATTGCATACTGCTCAAAGAAAAACTTTTTTACGAAAGTGTTTTTCATAGAAAATATTATAGGCAAAAAGAGTTTGAAAAGTCTGCCTCAACATACTCGCAAACTAGATCAGCATTTTCTATTTCTTAAAATATATTGGGACATCAATTCTGGATTGATTCTCAGAAGTATTACTGGGTTCAGTAACGATGAATCACAATCCATATGGCTGCTACTTACTAACATCGGTGAAATCATACTTTTATTTACACTAGGGAAGATATATTTTATAATCCTTTCCTTAAAAAAATATGAAATGGTGAACATGTGTCAGGAATAGAGTATTGTCATGTGCTTCTCTCTTCACTTAGTGCCCTTTAATATGAAATACCTAGTTTGTGTTAAATCAGAATTTCCTAGAACATTCTTACTTATGTCAAACCAGAAACAAATCTATAAAGACAATTCAACAACTTTTAAAGGCCCAAAGATTGTTTGATGCTTATGCAATCAAGTCAGATAACTTTCACAAAAGAGTATATTTCTTCAATAAGACAAAGCTTAATATTTTAATTCTGGCTTTTAGAATTATAACTGACTTGGTTTGATTTGTTTTGTTTAAATATCTATGTCTGGACTTCTAGATTATTTCATGCAATAATATTTTATTTAAATTCTGTAACATTCATCGTCAAAATCCAGAATGATAAAATCAAAACAAGCAAGATTATATATCTTCAATATTTCTCCCAAGTACCATTTCCAAAAAGACTATTTTGGAAGCAGTAAGAAGCATTAAAAAGAAGGAATCTAATGCTAAGTTTTAAAATCAGAATATTAAAGTATTAAAGGAAGGAAAACATGGAAACATCAGTATTTAATGTGTCCTATTTGATCAGATTTTCAAAAAAGGATCTTATTTAGGAATCTTTGCTTACTGAGAACAGAAGCTTCCCCTGAGGTCAACTATAAGATGGAGCTAGCTGAATCTTCTCATTCTGAGCTTTTCCTTTACTCTACTGCACATAATCTAAAAACCTAGTACAATTCAAAAGTTCAAAAGTGTTAAGAAAATATTCTAATAAGAAAATATGAAATCTTATTAGTAATTTGCCTAACATAGTTTACATAAAATGCAAATTTCTGCTGTTTGGCCGTTAGTATTTTTAACCAAATCATACTTACTAAGTTATATTTATCTACCTAGCAAACAATTTATATTGGCATCATAAGATTCACCCAATGGATGAAGCTTGCAACAGAAGAGAAAGGATTTTCTGAGTTCTTCAAGTGATAACAATGACAGACTCTGAATTGGTAGCATAAATCCAACAGCAAATGCCCTCTCTGACCATCATCACTTCAAATTTTGCTCTTTTTAAGATTAGGAAACACAACTCCAAAAATCCTAAAAGGGAGAGTTGACAGTATAACAAACGTAGAATCAGACCTTTTTAATAAAACTGCACTCTCCAACAAACACACACACCTAGTAAGGACAGATTACTTCAAGAGCTGGGCTGAATAAATTTACCACCCACTGCTGATTAAGAGCTTTTTGTTTTTTAAACAAAGTGGATGGAAAACCTCCTGCCCTCTTCCACACTGCAAATCAGAAGCAGCAACAAGACATTTAGATTGTTCTTACTGACTGCAAACCTGTACTGCCTAATTCAGACGCATATATGAGTGCCTTCCTATTCAAATATGCAATTTTCCTAGAATTGTTACATGTCATTCAACAACACATCTATAGTATTAAAGGACTTTCACTTACCATAAATGTAATGGTGTTTACATGCCCCGTTTTTATAAAACACAACAAAGTTCGAGAGTTAAAACATTTTTTTTAAAAAGGCATCAGGCACACTATTTTTTTTAAAAAAGATCATAATAGTTGCAAAATGATATAAGTTCTGATCTCTATCGATATAATTTTCTAAATTTAATGTTTGTCATATTGCTGAACATTTATGCATGTTTTATCATATATTAAAGTCAGGAACTCAGCAGCAACAACTAACACAGTCGTGTGTTTTGTGATAATGTAGGCATAAACTCCACTGCAGATTAATATCTAGAAATGTTTCTTTTACACCAAGCAGCAAGAGTCATAAAAGCAGAAACACGAAAAGAAAGTAAGTTACCTCTTGAGTTCTTTCAGATGGTTTCTTCCTCAAAGCAAGTTTAATCCTGGGATCTACAAGGGATGTCATCCTATTACTCTTGTTATCCAATTACAGAGTTCTTCGGAGTTAGTTTATGAAAGCGAGCGAGGGAAAACAATACACGAGATCGGGAGCGCGATTTTTCTTTTCCCCCTTCTTTTCAAGTCCAGCCAAACCCCCGAGTTAAAATGACGTTGATTTAAAGATTTTCTTTTTTTTTTCTTCCTCCTCCTCCTCCTTTCTTCTTCTTCTTTCGTAACTAATCCCAAACAACTGGCAAACTCAAAGATTTCATGAAAAGAGGGCCGTAGCCAGCCGAGGGAACCTCGGAGATCGATCCACCGCCAGCCGCGCGTCCCACCCGCGGTCCCTCTTCGGCAACCGGGCGGCTGGCGGCTCCCTTTGGTTTTGTTTTTTTTTCCTCACTCTCGAGGAACCCCAAAAGTCTCGCCTGCGGAGTTTCCCCCCCTCGGCTTTTCTCCGTCCCAAACTCGCTCACTTCGCCGCTGCTGGGCTCGAGAAGCAGCCTCCCTAACCGCAACGTCCCAGCCGGCCACACTTGCAGGAAGTGCCTGCAAGTCCGGCCGGCTGGGACGGTGCGGCTGGAGAGCGAGAGGGAAAGAAGAAAATTTAAAAACAAAACAAAACAAAACGCCGCCGGGCCACCTCCTCAGGAGCCGAGAAACTCACCTCGCGGCAAGCCTCCCCGCACCTGAAAGGCAATCAAAGGCGCCCACCCACCACCCAGCTCGCGGGAAGGAGCCCAGCCTCAACTGGGGAGGGGGGGGGCGGCCGGGCAAAAGGGCGGGCGGCGGACTGGAGACAGAGGGGGGGGCGGTGGCTGCGAGGTCACGTGGTAAGGCAGAAGCCGCCCGCTGGCTGGCTAGGCCCAGGCTGTCATTCAGCTCGAGAGGCAGGGCCGAGGGGAGCCCCACCCCTTTCGCCAAGACGGTTGAAGTGGGGGGGGGAATACAAGGGGTATAAAAGGCTCAGTTGGCGCGAATAGCCAGAAGGGGTGTCGCCTGAGGGGGGCGGTTGATTAATGTGGGGAGGGGGGATTATAACGTGTGAGCTTTTCGGGGTCCGCCTGCCGCTGCTGAGTGGCTCCTCCCGGAGGAAGACATTGCCCTGGGCCTCTGTAAAAGGGGCTCGGCTGTACTTTCTGGGCACGCCCCGCGTAGCGGATTTGCTTTGAGGGTGGGAGAGCGGGTTTCTCCGCGGGGAGCAAGCTGCTGTTGCAAAAGCAGGGGAGGGGAGGGGGAGAAGAAGAAGAAGGCGGACCTGGAATGGGGAGCCCTGCCTGCATGGGGTTGCTAGCAGGAGCGGTGATGCAATCCGCTGGAGCAACTTTCTCCGGAGTTGCCAGCCTGCGATGTTGGGAAGTTGACTCAGGACGCTAAAGCTCGAAGATGATAACCGCAGATCCCTCCGAGTCTCGCGGGCTAACCGCCGCATCCGCTTCTTTTTCAGATTGCTCGCACGGTTGTAATAGCTGGGCCCGGCGGACCAGACGCATCTGGAAGGCACCTGGTTAGGGAAACGTAACATTTTTGCCATGGGTCAGCTCACTAAATCAATAGATCTTGTTTTGCCGATTAGCCTACTGATTTGCATTTTGAGCTTACTGTGGTGGGTGCATGGCTGTTACTATATTACAATGCTGTAGAGCACTGCACACCAGAACAACTAGACACAAGAAGTTTTTTCCCGAAGGCCATCACTCTGCTAAACAAATAATTCCCTCAACACTGTCAAACTATTTACTAAATATGCACTACTATTAATCTTCTCATTGTTCCCATCACCAATCTCTTTCCACTTATGACTGTATGATTGTAACTTTGTTGCTTGTATCATTACTATTGATATTGTTTCCTGATTGCTTATTTGTACCCTATGACTATCATTAAGTGTTGTACCTTAGAATCCTTGATGAAGGTATCTTTTCTTTTATGTACCCTGAGTCCATATGCACCAAGACAAATTCCTTGTGTGTCCCATCACACTTGGCTAAAAAAAAGTCTATTCTATTCTATTGTGCAGATCTTTGGAAGAGTTTCAGTTTATTAAAGGATCCAGGAAAGTTCTTAGAAAACAGAAGTCTTTTTTTTTAAAAAAAAAGCATTGTGTTTTTGTGCATTGTGCATGGGGTTTCTATAGAGAAACCAGTAGCGTCAATGAATCCCATTTGAGCCTGATTGGGCATTACCAAATTTTGAGGTAAGGGTACTTTTCCATACTAAAGCAGGTCTCTTAACACCTCCAGAGGCGAACTGCTCATTAGATGTTGCAGAGATCTAATGACTGTTGAGAAGCTCTTGCATTTCAAAATTTATGACTGGACCTATTTGGGATACTTGACTTTCTTTGGCAGACTGATCCCTTTGTCAAAATATCAAAAAGCACAATTACAGCATTTCTTTAATAATGGCAAAAGAACAATGGGTTATTATGAAGGGTTTTCCAAATGAAACCAAGAGGAGACAAAATCTCTTCATGTTTTCAACTAAAATTACATTAAACATGCATGCTGCAGTTTAAAAGCATGTCCCCCCCCCTCCCTGTCCCTCCTCCCTGCAGTTCAGGATGTGCTTTTTCACACTTGCATTCTTTTTCTTATTTATTTATTTATTTAATTTTGTCATAACAATATACACAAGCATCACACAAAAAGATTATATAATATGTAAACATATATATGATGAGAAACAAGGAAGTATAAGCATATATATATATATATAGGGAAAGAAACAATAGGACAGGAATGGTAGGCATGTTTGTGCTTTTAGGCACGCCCCTTAAAGTCCTCTTAGAAATGGGGTGAGGTCAACAGTGGATAGATTTTGGTTAAAGCTTTTGGGGTTATGAGAAGAGACCACGTAGTCGGGTAATGCATTCCAAGCACAGACAATTCTGTTACAGAAATCATATTTTCTGCAATCCAAATTGGAGCGGTTGACATTAAGTTTAAATCTATTGGTAGCTCTTGTATTATTGCAGTTGAAACTGAAGTAGTTATTATGGCTGATAGCTGTTAATGATGCAGACTTGGTATGGTACATGAAGCCAGGAGTCTGTTTATTGCTATTGATTTGATGGCAAGAAGCAATATTCAAAATGGTATATTCTGTATACTTTGTAGGGATTCTTTTGTCCATTTTTTTAAAAAACTGATCCATCAGCTCTTATATATTTTTGATTCATCATTAGATTCTCTCTGTAACTAGGAAAAATATGATTAATTTTTTTTTCCAGACCCATAAAAAAAAATATTCAGACCCATAGGTACTATGTACCAAGATTACATTGTTCTCTGACTCATTATTTCTATCTTGGGCAGAACTAGAAGGAATAAAAATATGTATGACTTCAGATGTTTTATATGAAAAGAAAAGAATAGCCATAGCCGCCATTCTAGGAGAAATTTTTGGAAAGAAATCCAAGAAAATACTTTCAAACACCAAAAGACTCGAAGAAAACATTTTGGAAGAACTGTTTAGCATCTATGGCTCCAGGATGAATAATATGTTTTGAAATTGTTTTTTTTTTCCACAAATGCCAGAGGTTTCAGCTATATTGCTGAGAGAGAATATGGATTTCTGGGACAAACATGGGCCAGGGGACATAGAACAGTGTGTTGGTTTATAGCCTGTGGGTTCCTGCAGTTTGCAGTGTATGCAGATGTGGGAGAAAGATGGTAACATAGATGTCAGGAGAAGGATAGAAGTGTTTGTGGCTGTGTCTCCATTTATATGAACAGCAGTCTGTTGCTTTGATGTGGATAATGAAGTGTAAATAAAAAGGGTGTGTGCTAATAGTCTGGTTCTCTGATGTGCATGTGAACTGAGAAGAAAAACTTTATTACAGGGCAGAAAAATTCATATGTATTTAGGACTCATCCACAGCCCCAAAACATATTGTGTACCTCTCTCCAGAATTTAATTTAAACTGAATGTTCAGTGTTATAGAAAGACATTTAAACATACACAGGAACAACCATAGTTATTTAATTAAATTCAGCTTATCTCTTTGGGTCTGTCTACAGTTAAAAGTATGGCCCAGTGTATTTTCAAAGACAAGTGTAAGCTTCAAAAATAATGTGCACCCTTTCTGGACGGCCATTTGAATCCATTTCAGTGATGTCAAATCAAGCCCCAAACAAACCACATTATGGTTTAGTATGATGTGTGACCCAGAGCAAAGACAAACAAGGGTAAACTTACTTGTGAGCATTTATGAGCACAAAACGCAGCAATTGAAATAAGCCAGATGGGCATATGCAATTTAAAGGACACCTGATCAAGTCAGTGGATTAGTCCTTTCCAGATGAGTTTGTTTAGTCAGTCTCTCGTGCTTGAATACAATTTGTACTTGTGTAAGCCATGCAGCGGCAGCTTCACTCTTAATTAAAACAAATCATTTACAAGTAAGGAAATCAGCTGAACACTAGAAAACACTGATTAAACTTCTCAATTTTTGCATGGGGTAAACGATTGTTTTAAGCTTTGGTTGGACATTCAACCTTAGCACACTAACTCACACTAACTGTTTCCCAAGGATAACTTACAGATAGTCCTCAAGACCCTAATTAGCAGAGTTTCCATTGCTAAGCAATGCAGTCATTAAGTAAATCACACCCAATTTTCCAAAAAAAAAATTGCCATGTTTATTAAATGAATCGTCCAGTTATTAAGCAAATCTAACTTTCCCCATTGACTTTGCTTGTTGGAATTCCTCTGGGAATGTCACAAATGGTGATCACGTGATCGTGAGATGTTGCAACCATTCAAAATACATGCCAGTTTCCAAGAGCCCAAATTTTGATCACATGACCATGGAACTGCATTGGATATAAATCACTTTTCAGCGCACTTGTAACTTTGAAAGTTGCTAAACAAAGGTCTGTAAATCAAAAAATTACCTGTATTTGGCTTGCTCCCTAGTTTTTGAAGTTTAGCAAGGCTTAGTGTGTTCTTTGTTCAGATTGGAAACTCTTATTTTGAAGAAGAGTAAACAAAGGGGACTTTTTTAAAAAGGCCAAATTTCTTTGAGTTTTGTGCATAAAATAATTTTACAGATGTGTTTTTCTTTTTAAATTTCACATATGGCACTTATATTAATCTGCCAATTTAAACCATATAATTTGTTACTAGTAATACTTTATTCAACTTATTAGTAGTTTTGGGTGATTAGTATTTCATGTATTTTTTAATTAAATACATTATGTAATGCTGTCTACATCCCTTCCCAAACCAAGTCTGCATTATTTATTTATTTATTTATTTATTTATTTATTTGCATTTATATCCCGCCCTTCTCCGAAGACTCAGGGCGGCTTACACTATGTCAAGCAATAGTCTTCATCCATTTGTATATTATATACAAAGTCAACTTATTGCCCCCAACAATCTGGGTCCTCATTTTACCTACCTTATAAAGGATGGAAGGCTGAGTCAACCTTGGGCCTGGTGGGACTTGAACCTGCAATAATTGCAAGCAGCTGCTGTTAATAACAGACTGCATTAGCCTGTTGAGCCACCAGAGGTCCATTATACAGATAAAAACACTGAAAAGTGGTAGAAATATGAAAAAGAGATGTTGTGAGATTGCATAGTCCATGCTTGTCATGTTACAAACAAAGCCTTAATCTGCCATTGCCACTGGTCTAACATTAAAAAAAATTGTCAAAGTATTTTTTTTTCTTCTAACACAAAAAGGCAAGTTTTTAGACATACTTTTCTGCATGCTAAAACACTGGTTTGAAACTGCTCTTTTTTGTATCTTGTTGATGAGGAAAGAAGTGCATTTTATCATTCTAATGAATAGTTATAAAATAACTGTTAAAAATGTGTTAAGGCCATGTGAAACCCCTGTACAGGTAGTCCTCAACTTACAACTATTCATTTAGAGACCATTCGAAGTTACAACAAAACTGAAAAAAGTGATCTATGACCCTTTTTTCACACTTATGACCATTGCAGCATCCCCATGGTCACATGATTTACATCCAGATACTTGACAACTGGTTCATTTATTTATGGCAGTTGAAGTGTCCAGGAGTCATGTGACCTGACAAGAAAAGTCAATGGGAAAGCCAGATTCACTTTACAACTGTAGTGCTTCGCTTAACAAATGTGACAAGAAAAGATGTAAAATTTTAAATGTTTTAAAATTTGTAAATTGTAAATGTTAAGTGGGCAAAACTCACTTAACAAATTTTTCACTTAGCAACATAAATTCTGGGCTCAATTGTGGTCATATGTTGAGGACTACCTGTATTCTTCTTTTAAATCTAGAAATAGACAAGACCTACATGTTTTTCAGTGATTATTATTATTAACTGAAATAGTGCTGATATGAGGTACTGTCACAGTAGTGAAATCTCAACTGGTTTACTACTGGCTGCGCATGCGTGCTGTGCATGCATGCGCAGCGCACACCACACCGCACCAAATGTGAGGTGCGCACGCAGTGCATGCCAAAAGGAGGCATTGGGTAAGTAGCACAGCACGCGGGGTGTGTGATCAGCTATGGCGCACAATCTTTTTTTTTTTACTTTTAAAAGCATTTTTTTTATAACCTCTTCAGCAAAAGAGGTTGTAAAAAATGCTTTTAAAAGTAAAAAAAGCCTCTGATGATCAGGCAACTCAGCTGGGATCGTCAAAGCCTTTTTTTTACCTTTTAAAAGCATTTTTTTACAACCTCTGGTTGTTTTTTGCCATTCATATTATTTCTCTAAAATTATTTCCAAAGATTCTATTATGTATCATGCAACTATTTTCAGAAGCTGAGGCGCAGGTTTATGATAGTTTCATCATCAACTGGAGGACTTATCACAAAAATAAAATCCGCCTTGTCATTGAGAAGGAAATCTCACAATGCAATGGTACACCTGGATGTGGGGGGGCTGTTTCTCTTTGAGGAACTCCTGTGTCAGCATAACCTTTCGTATCAAAGTTAACATGAACATTAACATGTTAATGTTTAACATCATTGTAAGGCAATACTTCTGGAATAAGTTATTTATTGTCAATGGCTCTTTGAACAAAATTTGTGTTCCTGAGGAAGTGGAAAGGTTCCTCTGTAATGTAATGACTGCCAACCATAGAATGGATAAATGTCTATCCTAAGGTGATCCACTTGTCCTGATTTGGTGAGGTCAGCCCTTTAAGATAGTCTAGCCAAGAAACCAAAGGACTAACTCTAGTGAGGACTAAATCTGGCTTTATTGTAAGGTTACAGTAACAAAATCTTGGAAGTCTAAAAACACTTCTTCCCCTTCCTTACCTTTATTTTCCAGAGGACAAAGGAAGGTCTTTTCCATGACACTTCCTGCACCCCATTTTTTCTGTGGGCTGAGATATCTCTTTCTCTTCTTTACCATCTTTGTAAAAGTCATAGAAAAGTTCATCCATTGACTAAGAGTTAGTTATGAGCAATATGCTTATAACACTAAGTTACTAGGCTGGAGATGCTATGGAGACCCTGAACCAGTTTCTGGAGGAGGCTGTCAGGAACCAGATAGGATGAAATAAGATCAGGTGAAACAGAAGATAAAGTTGCTATTCATCTATAGATACCTTGGTAGGAGCATTGGTAGCAAGCCAAGATTTCAGCAAAATAACATATGAATCATAAGGTTGTAATGCAAACTCTACATCTTGCTTATCTGTGTGTAAGTTAACACAAATACCAAAGGGTAGAAATTATATTGTGATGCTGAAGTGTACATCATGCCATATGTTTCTCCCTATGCATCTTAGCCTCCTGAAATACTGGTTCCAGTTGTTTTAGACCAGTTTATGCTCCCACTAAAGGAGTAGCTTTGTGGCTTGGCAAGCCTTGCACCTCCTGTTGGACCAGCAGATGGAGCCTATAGCCAAGGGGCTTTTAACCAGCTTCAACTGGTATGCTGGTTATGGCCCTACCTAAACCAGGAGGCATTCATAACAATGACTCATGCTACAGTGCATACAGCTGAATTTCTACTGCAGTGCATTCTGTATGAGAACCCTCCTGAAGCTACAACTGGTATAAAATATGTTAGTCAGTCAGTTGGCAGGTATATTCTATTACAGAAATAATATATATTTTCATTATTTATGGTACACTGGCTGCCGGTAGAGTGGTAGCTATTACCTATAAAACCTTTACATGTTAGTGCTCAAATGAGTCTGTCCATCATCTTAGCTATCAAAGATGAGATAGTTCAGGATGGTCACGTCCATATAAAGTCCAGGTTGGATCAGTAGACAAGTCTTCTTGATGGCAACTAGAGCTGCATCAAACATGTCCTGAAGATTTATTTGACCTCCTGACCCTTAAGCCTAACCCTTTTAGGAAGCTTCTGAAAAATTGCTTTTCCAAGCAAGTTTTTGTTGCTTACTGGGAAAGGAGGGTGGGCATTTTTTATCTGGATATTTCTGGTGATATGACTTTGTTAAGACTGCAACAGTACTGAAATTTTGAAATTAATGTCCACTGAGACTGAGGCAGTATATAAACGTTACTTAAATAAATGGAATACTTAGTATTTTATTTCTATATGCATCACTATATCTTCTCTTCATATTTTTAAGTGAGGTCCTTCCCTCATATTAAAATAGGAATAGTTTGTTTTACTATTTCAGTTTGTATGGTTCCTCTTCTATGCCGACCTTCATGCTCTCTGAGTTTGTTCTTTGCTTGCAGATGTTTCATTACCTGAAGAGGTATCATCCTCAGTCTAGAGAGTGTGGGATATGCTTATTTAAATCTAATTGGTAATGAAAATTGTTTACAAGCAACCAAGTTCAGTGAGCACCAGGGACTCCACAGTTCAGCCCTGAGCTATATATATTCTCTTCTATTGGATTCTTCTTTTGCCTAATCTATATGGAAAAGACTAATCTATTATTTTACAAATAAGCTCTTTCTTATGTCTTACATCTCCATTATCAGTAGAATGCTCAAAAGCATTGGATAATTTTTAATGCAGTGTTGTAATTAGGAAGACGCATGATACATTTTTTTTCAAACTAATTTTAAATGTAGATGAAATTATACAAATTGCTTCTAAACAAACAAGTAGGTTTTTTTTCTAAATTCTGATACCAACCGTCTGCTATAAGCCATCCTTATATGAATGAATGACAGCAGTCATAGGAACACAAACAAGAATGGGAAGATAACAATGGAGGACGGTACCAATATAGAAGGCGGGTAAAAGAATTATTTGTAAAATGAACTTCCTTCTGCTCTTTTAAAGTTTCAGCCCTAACAATTCTGAATTATTAATGAAAATGTGTTGAAAGAGGATCATGGGGTGATTCCTGTGCTATTAAACATTCTATTTGGTCTGTATCTGTTTAGAAACAGCAGCTGAATCAACTAGATTCCCATTGTTTGCCATTATTGGTAATTAGATGTGGTTTTCTTTGACAACATTTTTTAATGTTCACAGCTGTAAGGCAAAAATGGATTGAACATCAGAACATTATGTGCTACATTCATGTGCTTATATAGGCTTCCAAATTCCAGCATGGCTTTTTCAAGAAGCAAATAATACTTTTTTGTATTTGTGTGTTCCAGTAAAATAATAAAACTATTCCAGGAAGTAAACATCCCATTATAAATGCAGAGTTTATAATTAAAAAGGATCTTGGTTCTAAAACATAATACTCGTATTTAAGCCAATTTCTCTGATTGCGATTTAAATTAATTTTTTTTAAAATTCATTTTCAGTGCAGTTTAGTACATGTCTTTTCAAAACTCATAAGTTCAATGAAAATTACCCTTAAGAAAATGTGAATAGCAGATTTCTCCAGCTTTGTACACCCAAGATAGATACAGACAACACCTAGAATTGCCAGCCAGTATAGATAATTTATAGTTGTACTGTTTCATAATTCATGGTCTGGGTTGCATTAGATTAGGGAAGTGGCTATATGATTGCATCTCATATTTTTCATTCCATAGCAATTATATTTTTTATCTAAGGAACTTCAAGTGACCTCATTTTAGCTTCACAACAAGTGAAGACAGATTGATTGCCCAATGTCACTCAGTGAGCTTCATGGCTGAGTTGAAATGTCCCTTTACTTCTAAGCCAGAAATGGAAGATCTGCTACCTTTTCCATATATTTTGGAATTCAATCTCAGTCAACATAGCTCCTCTTGAAAAAGATACTGACACAAATTATAGCTAGCTGAGGATGTCCTCAAAATTAAAAATTATATGGGCCATAGATGGAATATGGACTTTTAGTTTCAGAATGTTGGAGATTTTAATTACCTAGATCGAACACTGACTAATGTGTTCCTACTAGTAGTGAATACTATATTATGAGTATAAAAGTTTATGGAGATTCTCAAAAAAAAGAGAAAAAAAAGTCCAGTTGTCCTTTGAAAAAGTACCTTTAAGACTGTTATGCGTATAAAAGTTTCCATTTACAGAAAACAAGTGGGAACTGTATCTTCTCACTTAAAAAGAAAATTTAACTTTTCTCTAGTAAGCAGCAATTCTTATATTTATATGTACTAGCTTTTTCTATTAGCTCTGCCAATGCAGAGTAGTTCATATAGCTCTGATAGCAAACTGATTTGGGAACAAGTCACAACCTTGAGCATAACTGCCATAGTCCAGTAAAGATAGCAATAGCGCGCGTGCACACACACACACACACACACACACACATATTTGTATATATCTGAGGTTTTCGCAGGTGTTTGTATGTAGGTCTTTGGTTATTCGGGTTTTCTCCCACGTAAAATTGGAAGTGTCTTGGCGACGTTTCGACGAAGTCTCATTCGTCATCTTCAGGCTTCAGCTTCGTGCTTCTGGGAGCAAGTGCTTCTTATATATTGCTCCATAGTGCTTTACACTATGTGCTTTACACTATGTGCTTTACACTATGCTCCATAGTGCTTTACACTACTTTACACTACACATACTTATATATTGCTCCATAGTGCTTTACAGCACTCTCTGAATGGTTTACAAATGTTAGCCTATTGCTCCCAACAATCTGGCTCGTCATTTTACTGACCTCGGGAGGCTCAACGGCTGAGTCAATCTTGAACTGGTCAGGATCCTGACAGTGGGCAGAGTTAGCCTGTAATACTACATTCTAATCATTGCTCTGCGCATGCGCAAGATGGCGCGGTTCTGAGGACTCGGCTCCGGCGACGAGAGGCCCCTCCGATGTTGGCGAAGCCTCGGCCGCGCGTTTAGCCGCTTACTGCCCCCGGCCCGGTAGATCCTACCTCGGGCAGCCATATGAGAGGTCTCTGGACTCTCTCGCACATGTGGCTGCCGAGAACGAGGCCAGGTAGGCAAGCGGTGGATCCTGGCGGCCATGTTTTAGGCTCGGAGGTGGGGCGATGAGTCGGCGTTTTTTTCCGGCCGTTTTTCGGCCGATTCGTTTGGCCGGCTGGCCTCTAGCCTCTGGCTCGTCTCCCGGCCCTCTTCTGACTGCGGACTCCGGACTTTTCGGGTGTAGCCTTTGGGCTCCAGCCTCTGCAACGTGGACGACCTGGACGATTGCGGAGGTATTTCATCCACCCCTATTGCCATCTGCCTCGCTGCCATGGTTCCTTGGCTTTCTCCCTGCTGCCGGACTGTGGACTTGGCAACCTTCATACCCCCCAGCCTCTCGGAGAGGTTTAGCCTTTTATATGGGCTTCGCCTCTTGGAGGGAGAGGTCTGGGGAGACCCGGCTTCTGGAGTGGCTAGGATTCTTCCCCTGGCCATGTCTGGAGGTGGTTGTTGGAGGATTGCGGGGAGATGCACCCCGGAGTTGCCCCCTGCAACCAGTCTGTGACTGTGACTATTTTAACATCACCCATGCCCCCCCTCGGCCTTTTTGAGATTTCTATGGCCGTTTTTGGTCCTATTAGGACCCCTTGGGGGGGGACAAGGGATTTATTTGGGGACAGAGGAGGACGGAGGAAGACGTGGCCAGCGACTGGAATGCCATTTCCCTCACCCCCGGTTCCAGGATGTTTGGACTATGCACCGGACAGAATACCACCTAGACTGTCATTCGGTGCTAATTGCTGTTCCATTCTTTGTTTGCCTTCATTCTGGACTAGTACCATCTGTCATCATCTTGCCATGCGGAGATGGAGCCTCTACTTTGCCGATTCTTAGTCTCAGCTGCTACGCGTTATACTGCTTGTGAACTCTTGCGCCTGCGAGGTGCCCCCGCCTCGCAGGAATGGCCCTCCTCATTATCGAGGGCCGGCCTCCATGACGGGTCTTGGGACCCACAGAGGTGGCATGCGAAAAAGAAGAGCTTGTGGGGTTTTTTAGAGAGGGAATTTTTAAGGGGTGGGAGGGTAAGGGCGGGAAATGGGGGTAACCCGTCGGGTAAGGGGCCAGTTCCTGCACGTGCTCGCGGCGGTTTTTTACTATCAGGTTCGGAGGTTATGGGGGAGGAGTTTGTTCCTATCTGTGAGGGTGGTCCTATCGACACGGTAAGTGGGAGGGGCAGGTATGGCAGAAGCGAGGGGTCATATCAAGTTCCGGGGGCGCGTGCTCGATGTCTCAAAGCGATCACGTGCTCCGACCCCTTGGACTTTTCCCGTTCCCCGGATGGTCAGGATCCTCAGAGCCTGGGCCTTCGGTTGATGTTGTGCAATGCTCGGTCCGTGGTGAACAAAGCCCCCCTTGTTTGTGATCTTATACAGGGGGGTTCCGCGGACCTTATGGGCATCACGGAGACCTGGTTGGACACGGAAGGGGGCGTGCCCCTTGTTGAGATGTGCCCGCCGGGTTTCCGTGCATTCCATCAGCCGAGGGCCCAGGGTAGGGGTGGGGGGGTGGCGGTTGTGATTAGAGAGAGTCTAGAGCCGAGGGAGACCACTGTACCTCAGATTGCTGGGTGTGAATCCCTTTTGTGAGATGGGGTCGTAGGTGTCAGATGGGCTTGCTGATCACGTACCTGGCTCCTTGCTGCGTGACAGCTGCCCTGCCCGAGCTCCTGGAGATGCTGGCTGGGGTGGCAGTTGAGACCCCCAGACTCTTAGTCATGGGGGACTTTAACTTGCCATCTTCCGGCTCATCATCGACGGCAGCTCGGGAGTTCACGGCTTCCATGACGGCCTTGGATCTGACCCAAGTAGTTGATGGCCCTACTCACATTGGGGGTGGCACTCTGGACCTGATTTTTCTCTCTGGTCAGTGGTTGAGAGATCTGGACTTAAAGGAAATAGTCATCGAACCTTTGTCATGGTCAGATCACTCTCTTCTTCGCCTGGACTTTCTGACCGCCATTCACCACCGCAGGGAGGCGGAGCCGATACGTTGGTTCCGCCCCAGGCGCCTGATGGACCCTGACGGGTTCCGGACGGAGCTTGGGCCGTTTCCTGAGGGTCTGGCTCACGGCTCGGCTGAGGAACTTGTGGCGGCCTGGGAACGGGCCGCGGCGGGGGCCTTAGACCGTGTCGTGCCTTTGCGGCCTCTGACCCGGCGCAGGTCCCAACCGGCTCCTTGGTTCTCCGAGGAGCTGAGAGGGATGAAGCGCCGGAGAAGACGCCTAGAGAGTTCCTGGAGGTCTAGCCGTTCGGAAGCTGATCGGACACTAGTGAAGTCCTATACTAGGACTTACCTAGTGGCATTGGGGGAAGCGAGGCGTAGCTACGCCACCTCCCCCATTGCATCGGCAGATAACCGCCCAGCCGCCCTGTTTGGTGACCGCTCCCTCCTACATCAGGGGAGCGGGATGACCCGTTGCAGGGACGTGCTGAGGAGTTTAACGGTTATCTATACGATAAAATCGTTCAGCTTCGGGATGATTTGGACCAAGATTGCGGTGATGCGGGTGAGATGCTCGAGGGTGGTCTTGGCGATATTGTTTGGGATGAGTTTGACCCTGTGGCTCCTGAGGACATGGACAGGTTGCTGGGTAGGCTGAATGCCACCACATGTTTACTGGACCCGTGCCCCTCCTGGCTGGTGCTGGCCACTCGGGAGGTCACACGAGGCTGGCTCCAGGCGATTACGACCGCTTCTTTGGTGGAGGTGTCTTCCGGCCGCCTTGAAAGAGGCGGTGGTGAGGCCCTCCTTAAGAAGCCTTCCTGACCCGCTGTTTTAGGTAATTATCGTCCGGTCTCCAACCTTCGCTTCGCGGCGAAGGTTGTAGAGAGTATGGTGGCATATCAGTTTCCCTTGCACCTGGATGAAACTGTCTATCTAGACCCGTTCCAGTCCGGTTTCCGGCCCGGTTACAGCACGGAGACGGCTTTGGTCGCGTTGGTGGATGATCTCTGGAGGGCCAGGGATAGGGGTTGCTCCTCTGCCCTGGTCCTATTAGACCTCTCAGCGGCTTTCGATACCATCGACCATGGTATCCTGCTGCGCCGGTTGGAGGGATTGGGAGTGGGAGGCACCGTTTATCGGTGGTTCTCCTCCTATCTCTCCGACCGGTCGCAGTCGGTGTTGACAGGGGGGCAGAGGTCGGCCCTGAGGCGCCTCACTTGTGGGTGCCGCAGGGTCGATCCTCTCGCCTTCTGTTTAACATCTACATGAAGCCGCTGGGTGAGATCATCAGTGGTTTCGTGTGAAGTACCAGCTGTATGCGGATGACACCCAGCTGTACTTTTCACACCGGACCACCCCAACGGTTATCAAGTGCTGTCCCGGTGTCTGGAGGCCGACGGGTCTGGATGGGGAGAAACAGGCTCAAGCTCAATCCCGCCAAGACAGAGTGGCTGTGGATGCCGCATCCCGGTACAGTCAGCTTAATCCGCGGCTGACCATCGGTGGCGAGTCATTGGCCCTGATGGAGAGGGTCCGCAACTTAGGCGCCCTCCTGGATGAACGGCTGTCTCTAGAAGACCATTTGACGGCCGTCTCCAGGAGAGCGTTCTACCAGGTTCGCCTGGTACGCCAGTTGCGCCTTTCTGGACCGGGATGCCCTATGCACGGTCACTCACGCACTCGTGACGTCTCGCCTGGATTACTGCAATGCTCTCTACATGGGGCTCCCCTTGAAGGGCATCCGGAGGCTGCAGTTAGTCCAGAATGCAGCTGCGCGGGTGATAGATGGAGCCCCTCGTGGCTCCCGTATAACACCCATCCTGCGCAGACTGCACTGGCTACCTGTGGCCTTCCGGGTGCGCTTCAAGGTCTTGGTGACCACCTTTAAAGCGCTCCATGGCATTGGGCCGGGTTATTTACGGGACCGCCTACTGCTACCGAATACCTCTCACCGACCCGTGCGCTCTCACAGAGAGGGTCTCCTCAGGGTGCCGTCAGCGAGGCAATGTCGTCTGGCGGCGCCCAGGGGAAGGGCCTTCTCTGTGGGGGCTCCCACCCTTTGGAACGAACTACCCCCCGGACTCCGTCAGCTTCCGGACCTTCGGACCTTCCGCCGCGGGCTTAAAACATACTTATTTAATTGTGCAGGACTGAGCTAGATTTTAAATTTATGGGTTTTAATTGGGTTTTATTTGTATATTTTAATTAACGGGCTTTAAAATAAGTTTTTTAATTGTTTTTATTCTGTATTTATGTGTTTTTAAGCGCCTGTGAACCGCCCTGAGTCCTTCGGGAGATAGGGCGGTATATAAATATGATTAAATAAATAAATAAATAAATAAATTGCGTCACATATTTTTAAATGGAAGAAACATTGAAACCATGAAAATAATTGCTGTGCATGAGTTTCCTCATGCCTTTCCCAGAGGATGGCATTGCTGGGTACAACAACCCACAGAAATACCTTGCATTTTCACTGAGAAACCGTCCTCCTTTTTTACTAAATGTGTTGCTGTTTTCTGAGATCCAGTGTTAAAAACAGTTTCTAAATTGAAGTAGACGTATTTGTCTGCCCTGGATGCTTGCCAATACTCCCCTACAAAGAATCTCAAAGGCAATACCATCCCAAGGTAGTTTGGGATTTCCTGTAACCTTTTAGCATTTCATACCAGTGATGGGTTTCAAAATTTTTTACTACCAGTTCTGTGGGTGTGGCTTGGTGGGCGTGGCATGGCTTGGTGGGTGTGGCTTGGTGGGCATGGCAGGGGAAGGATACTGTAAAATCTCCATTTCCTCCTGCTCAGCTGAGACTTGGGTGGCAGAGAATAGATGGGGGTAAGGCCACTCAGAATTTTTACTACCGTTTCTCCGAACTACTCAAAATTTTCACATACCGGTTCTCCAGAACTGGTCAGAACCTGCTGAAACCCACCTCTGTTTCATACCCCTTCATTTCCTTCACAGTTTCCCTTTTCTGATCCCCAGAAACTAAACAGATTTTAAAGGGGGGAGTTTTTTAAAAAATCACAGAATGCCAGTATCTTTCATAAGATTACACTATGAGAAAAGCGCAAAATGCAAGGAAAGCATTCTCAATTGGCTAGCTTTGTTATCAGGTTTTTAATCTTGTTACATTGGGGTGGGGGTGGTGGAGAGGGGGAAAGACAATTGCTCTGCAGCCCAATATAATTCAAAGGCAAAAACAAAGATTGTTTCACTAGATGAACTTGCTTCCTGCCCCTACTGAAACACGCAGGCATATGCAGCCCTTGTCAAATGAGAAGACAAAGAATTTTGGAATTCAGTGAAAGGGACATAATTGGGCAACAGAGCTGTACTTGGTAATAGGGGCAAAGGTTCATTTATCAAAATAGAGAAAATGAACTCCTTTGGCATTCTCTTTGAAACGCCTTCTCCTATCAAGTCCTACTAAACACCTCTGAGACAGAGATGGGTTTCAGTAGGTTCTGACCCGTTCTAGAGAACCGGTAGCGGAAATTTTGAGTAGTTCAGAGAACCAGTAAATACCACCTCTGATTGGCCTCACCCCATCTATTCTCTGCCTCCCGAGTCCCAGCTGATCGGGAGGAAATGGGGATTTTGCAGTAACCTTCCCCTGGAGTGGGGAGAGAATGAAGATGTTACAATATTCTTTCCCTGGAGGAGGGTGGTAATGGAGATTTTACAGTATCCTTCCCCTGCCATGGCCACCAAGCCATGGCCACCAAGCCATGCCACGCCCACCAAGCCACACCCACAGAACCGGTAGTTAAAGTTTTTGAAACCCACCACTGCTCTGAGAGGCATATTAAACCAGTTCATCTGGTCAAAAGTGAAATTAAACTTAGCTTACCTGTTATCCATTCTCCCAGAATTGAATGGAAAAATCTGTACTTAATATGCAGATTTCACTTTTCAGTGAGGATTTTAGACATTAAGTCACTTCGCAGAAGGTATTAGCTTAACTCAAACTATCAGCAGTCAGTCATAAATTAGCATCTTTTTAGAAAGCAATCTGCTTCATTTCAATGCTAAATATGGCAGCAAACAGAATGGTTTTGTTCAGGGATAAAGAGAGAACCAACTATCAAGATTACACATAATGGGAATGACACAGCTTGAAAGAAGCATAGGTCACAAAGTCAAGGGGTTCAACTTGTTGGAAGGTAATTCTGGATCTACCTGATTGTGCAACACTAATTTGTGTGGAGAGTTGAATCAGCTTTTTTGAAGGAGGGCAAACTACAATGACTTGGTCCTTTCTCTCACTGCAAAAAGCAAGGTTGGTATATTTGTCCTACTTGGATTATTGATATTCAGATCAAATGTATTGATTTGCTCTTCTTTGCCCCACTCAACCTCTACAGACCTTCAATTTATTTTTTATTTATTTGTCACATTATATATAAGCATAAGCATGAAATAACTATACGATATATATACATAAATATAATCATAAGTACGTAATAACTATATGAAATTGGATACAATCAAAGGGAACATTAGGACAGGAACGGTAGGCACGTTGGTGCTCTTATGCATGCTCCTTACAGACCTCTTAGGAATGGGATGAGGTCAATAGCAGACAGTTTTTGGTTGAAGCTTTGGGGATTTTGGGAAGAGACCACAGAGTCAGGTAGTGCATTCCAGGCATTAACAACTCTGTTACTGAAGTCATATTTTCTACAATCAAGATTGGAGCAGTTCACATTAAGCTTAAATCTATTGTGTGCTTGTGTATTGTTGCAATTGAAGCTGAAGTAGTCTTCAACAGGAAGGACATTGTAACAGATGATTCTATGAGTTAAGCTCAGGTCGTGTCGAAGGCGGTTGAGTTCTAAATTTTCTAAACCCAGGATTTCAAGTCTGGTGGCATAAGGTATTTTGTTGTAATCAGAGGAGTGGAGAACTCTTCTTGTAAAATATTACTGGACACGCTCAATTGTATTAATGTCCAAAATGAGGTATGAGGCGAGCTGTATTCAAGAATTGGTCTAGCAAATGTTTTATATGCTCTGGTTAGTAGTGTAGTGTTTCTAGAGAAGAAGCTACGAAAGATTAAGGGGCCGGGATAGCTCAGGCAATAGAGAAGCCTGTTATTAGAACACAAAGCCTGCAATTACTGCAGGTTCGAGCCCGGCCCAAGGTTGACTCAGCCTTCCACCCTTTATAAGGTAGGTAAAATGAGGACCCAGATTGTTGGGGGGGCAATAAGTTGACTTTGTAAAAAATATACAAATAGAATGAGACTATTGCCTTATACATTGTAAGCCGCCCTGAGTCTTCGGAGAAGGGCGGGGTATAAATGTAAACAAAACAAAAAAAGTTTACAACTCTTAAAACCTTTTTTGCGATGTAGTTGCAGTGAGCTTTGGCATTTAGATCATTTGATATGAAAACTCCAAGGTCTTTAACGGGGTGTCCATCGAGCTTGTATTTAGTGTTCAGATTCTTTTTTCCAATGTGTAAGACAGAGCATTTGTTGGTTGAAATTTGGAGTTGCCAAGTTTTTGACCATTCTGACACAAAGTCAAAGTCTTTTTGAAGGGTAGCTGTATTGTTGGTAGTGTTAAATAATTTAATATCGTCGGCGAAGAAAACACAATTATTTATAATATGGTCACAGAGATCATTAATGTATAACATGAAGAGTGTTGGTCCAAGAACGCTGCCTTGGGGAACACTGCTATTGACAAAAACAGGATTTGATAGGGCACTGCCTATTTTGACCACTTGTTGTCTGTTTGACAGGAACGCCTCTGTGGCTCAGGCTGCTAATGCACTCTGTTATTAACAGCAGCTGCCTGCAATTACTGCAGGTTCAAGTCCCACCAGGCCCAAGGTTGACTCAGCCTTCCATCCTTTATAAGGTAGGTAAAATGAGGACCCAGATTGTTGGGGGCAATAAGTTGACTTTGTATATAAATATACAAATAGAATGAAGACATAAAGGAAGCCGCCCTGAGTCTTCAGAGAAGGGCGGGATATAAATGCAAATAAAATAAATAAATAAATAAATAAAAATAAACGCTGTTATCTAATTGTGGAGGGGTCCGGAGATGCCGTAGGATTTTAGTTTAAGGAAAAGTTTGTCATGTACCATAGAGTCAAAAGCTTTACAGAAGTCTATGTAAATTGCATCTATTGCTTTGCCTTAATCAAGATTTGTAGTCCATATGTTTCTGCAGTGAAGAAGTTGTAAATTACAGGATAATTTTTTTCGGAAACCAAATTGTTTATTAGAGAGTAGGTTGTTTCTAGGTGGAGGGTAATGGATTGGTTGATGATAGATTCCATTACTTTGCAGGTGATGCAGCATAGAGAGATTGGTCTGTAATTTTCAACTAGGCTGGGGTCTCCTTTTTTGAAGACAGGGATGACCGTGGCTAATGACCAAAGTTTGGGAAGGGAGCTGGTCGTGAAAGCTTTTTCAAAGATTATGCTTAGGGGTTCTGCTAAATTAGTAGAAAGCTTCTTTAAGAAGCATGCACATACTTCTTAAATTAAATTATAATTTAATTTAATTTAATTGGTTGGGATAAATAATTATCCCAACCAATTGGCACACATGAATATTGGGCAATTATATCTATGTGACAGTGTAGGCTATGATTCAGGGGCCATAAAAATAAATGGATGAGGGAATACATTTCTTCAAACTTCCATTTTGTGGGAGGCATGAAACAATATGGAGATATTTTTGTAGATGGACTATAAAGAAACTTCGCCTAAAGCATTTTGTCAGTATTTATTCTCACACAGTCAGTGAGGAACCAGATAAGAGCAAGGCAAAGGGCAGCCTGCTCAAAATAAGAGGGCCAAGTTCTCCATTATATAGGGAATGAACTAGTTATAAAACGTTTATATATGCAGCTAATTCTGGATTAACTATAGCTGCCGAAATTCTTTGGCTACTGCTTTCAACTTTCTTCAGTAAATATTACTCTCAGTTGTACGATCTTCTTGTGGGATTAAGTAAGTGATTCCAGCTCAGCTTTCAAATGAAGCCTGACACATCTTTTCCACAGACTTGGGATTTCTTCAGGCTATCTTTGATATTGTGCTGTGGTGACAAGTCTTCTTTGCTGCTTCTTTCCCTTATTAAGAAGTTTCTCTGAGGAGCTTCTTTGTTTAAAACCTCTAACAATTCACTGTTATGCCTCCTGAGATGTGCAGTGGGCATCCCTTACTTGAGCCTCTCTGCTTGCTGTCCTTTAAGCATAATTCTTGGAAAGTCATCATTGTATTAGTTCCAGAACTTAGTGCCCTTTCTCTCAGGACAGTTTTTTATATTACTATTCCACATTCAGAGGGACTTTGATCTCTTGTGTTAATACTAAAGAAGTTCATGCCTTTTCACAGGAATCAATATAAGAGTTCTATATATATATATATATATATAAACTTTCCTTTGCCTTATAGCAACATATCCTTTGAAGAAGGAATGACACAAGTTAGATGTCAGGTCATTAAGATTTTCTGTTTCTAGAATTCAGGAGTTCATATTCTCCAATTTCCTATTTGCTTTCTTTCAGCAGTGGAGAATAACTACAGCAGTTTTATTTAGATGCATCAGAATGTATGTGAATCATGCCCCACCTATAGATATAGACTTGTACACTGTTGTTGTTTTTTTACATAAGGGTCATACAGCATATCAGGTTGGAACATTTCCTAATGAAAAACATTCTGACAGATAGAGTCAGTTCGGTGTAGTGGTTAAGGCAGCTGGCTAGAAACAAGGAGACTTTGAGTTCTAGTCCACCTTAGGCATGAATGCCAGCTGCGTGACTCTCTCAGCCCAACTCACCTCACAGTGTTGATGTTGTGAGGAAAATATGAAGAGAAAATAGTATCAGGTAGGTTAGCAGACCTGAGTTATTTATCAAATAATGAAGGCTCAATATAAATATAATATAATATAATAAATATAAAATAAAATAAAATAAAATATAAAGTAAATATATATATTTAGGATCTGTCGCTTTTCATTCAGGGCTCTAAAAATAACCCAGAATATTTCACTAATGTAATCCAATGTTTGGATCAGGAACATTAAATTTGTATTCACTATGCAAAACAGGCATATGTCAGAAAACATACAAACATACAAATTTCTTTTTGTTAGTTATCTAAGACAACTAAGAATGAGCTAATCTTTCAGCTATTGGAAACTGACTAGCTCTTTCTTTCCTATTAGCTTCCTATTAGAATCTGCAGATATTCCATAACTTCGGTCCTTCGGGAGAAGGGCGGTATAAAAATCGAATAAAATAAAAAATAAAATAAACTACATATGGAATACTTCTTATTCACTGTTCACAATTCTGGGGGCTAGGAATATTTTTTTTTTCTTAAGAGACATTATGTTTGGGGAAATACCAAATGCTTCATCCAATATCAAATTCTGCCTTCGTATTAATGCATTTTCTCTGTACTCTTCTTTCTAGGACTGATCAGCAGTTTGGATAAACTGCATTTCCACACAATTTCCTGCTTATCCAGGAAGCAGTTACCCTTTTGTAGAACCTTAGCAGGTTATTGCCTTCATTTCGCATTGTTCGCTATCCTGCAGTAAGGGAAGATACACTGTGTTTTTAGGCCTGATTCATATGCATTTCTTCTTATGAAGGACATCCTGCGTCTGTTTTCAAGCGCCACTTTGTGCTTCCTCACTAGCTTTGTAAAGCTCCAGCTGCTTACTCTTGACATTTTGAAAGCAGGCATATGGTCGAATGTCTATCATCCATCACTGGGTGTGATGGGGGAAATTGTATTTCCAGGACAAGGTAATTTTTAAGGCAGCTCCTAAATTGCCAATTAAGCAACACTTTTTAATGCTTCCTGCCATCCCAGAACAATCTTCTATCTGAGTTTCTAAATAGTTTGGGTTCTGGATTATTTAAAAGAGTCCCCTGTTAAATGCATGTGTGTGTATTTATTTATTTATTTATTTAAATTTATATAGCCGCCCATCTCACAAAGCAAGTGACTCTGGGCAGTTTACAAGAAAGTTGGAAACAATAGTCCACAAATAATCATTTTTATTATTATGGCTGTTTGAATAGAATAGAATAGAATAGAATAGAATAGAATAGAATAGAATAGAATAGAATAGAATTTTTTTTATTGACCAAGTGTGATTGGACACACAAGGAATTTCTCTTGGTGCATATGCACCCAGTGTACATAAAAGAAAAGATACCTTCATCAAGAATCAATCAGCCAGCCAGATATTTAGTGTTTGAGTGATGGTGTTCAAATGGTATTCCAAGTGTTTTGGGATTGCACCTACTTCTATTTGCAGGTCTTTTATTTTGTGATTTTTTTTCCAGTTCTTTCTCTTCTCTTCTGCTCTCTCTGGGTGCGACAACATCCACTATTCAGAATTTGGGGGAGGGGTCTTTCATATCAACAGTTCTTAAGTCTGGAGTATTATGTGGCTTGCCTGTTTGAATTCTAAATTTAGTAGTTCATCACACAGTCAGCCAGATGTTTAGAGTGTTTTTTTACCCACCTATTTAGTTCTTTCTCAAGGAGCAAGTTTAGGCAGATGTTGATGTTTGATGGTGTTAGAGATATCATTGCAGGATGTAAGCTGTTCCGACCAAAACTGTCTTTTGCAATTGACTGATGGTGAATTTGTCAGTGCCATTGGTTATTACTAACATTCAAAGCATTAAAACACAACAAAACAAATAATGGTGAAAGGAATATTAATAATAAAAGAGCCGTCTTATTCATTCGCCAATCCTCTGGATCCCCAGGCTTGATAGCACAGCCAAGTCTTGAGAGACTTTCAGGAAGTCAAGAAGGATAGTGCCAGCCCGGGGCCTGCAAATGTAGCTCGCTAGAATACCAATGTCTTTGGGTTTTTTTCTTAAGTCTCTAATAGATCATATAACAATGTCAGTGCCTTTATTAAAAACATGTTTCTGATGGCTGCAAAGAAATTTAGAAGGTAAGATTTCTAATTTCATGAAATGAAATTGATGATAAAATGATGAAGTTCTGCAGAGCCATTTAAAGAAGGATAGACTCGGCTAACTGTTCCAGTTTGCTACTGTAAAACAGTTATAAACATTTGTCATGTAAAATGTGAATGAATAGATTTTTCCTAAGACGTTAATGCATTTGCCTCAACCAATGTGATACATTTTGCCTTAATCATGTATTTCCTAACAAACAACTAAAGCAGAATTTTCATTGCTCTCAGACTTATTTATTGCTGCTGTAATTATTGCTGTCATTTGCTACAGCAGCTGCTGTTGTAGCAAACTCAGGCCAAATTAACGCAAGTCACCAAGACAATACTCTTTACTATGGTTTCTACTTGTGTATTTATCTGCTGGATTTGTTTTCTTGGAAATTCCCCTCAGTCCATTCACATCTCACATACACCAAAGCTAATATTACTTCAGGACATTAATGAAAAGATAGCCTAGCTTCATAGCAACTGTATGTATTATTGTACAGCTGTATGCCCAATATATTCTGCATACATTTCCGCATGTCTGCAGGCCTATGACAATGCATTATTTGATTTTACAGTCATCTTTGGTTGTATCACATGGCTGAGTAATGTGATTGGAGCCAGATTGAATAGATTTAATATTTGATATTCTTAAAAGTATATTCTCTCATTTTGGAACCAAAGCCTTTCAATAGCTATTTCTGAAATCTAGAATCCTAAAACTTGGGTCTTCCATTTGCACACTGCATTTTTCTGCAATTTTAAAAGCCAGCCTTCTGTAGTTCCAGATGGACACAACTGAACCCTTAACTAATACCCTTTGCCTTTGTTTTCATCTAACCTCATTATTCTCTGCAGTAATTCCTGTCTCTCTGTCTTTCATTGCTTAAAACTGTTGCCAAAATAATGTAATTAACTGGAGAGTTACTTCATCAGGCACTGGCATCTGTATGTGAATAAGCAAAGGAAGAGTAAGACTATTAAAATCTCAACCCTGGGTAGTTTTCAAATAGTCCTACATTTTTGAGACTTCATCTCAGTTCTGAAGTGCTGAAACATCCTGGATAATCACATGGTGGCTGAAGTATGACAAAATAAATTACTTTCTGGCATGTACTTACAATCTTATTATTTTAGTTCTAAAAATACACATGCAGCTGACAGCTCTGCTGGTTTGTGCTAGAGTCTCCCAGATGTTTCTAGCCTTATAATGCTATCAAATTGGGCTACCTTTTGTTGTGACTGAGGCCCAAATAGTGATTACCAAACACAATTCAGTCCTGAACAAACTTATTTTATTAAAACAGCTGAGAATTAATTCAATCTTAGCTTCGTCCAAAACAAATTCTTCATAAACAGTCCTGCGGCCTTATCACCAAACTTTGTTGTCTTTGGCAACCTGTCAAAGGCTTTTCTTGGCAAAACCCCCACAAAATTCTAGAGACTCTGACAAGAAGCAATGGAATCAACGTTGCTTTTCCACAAAGAACCCAATGGCTCGTTGCTGCTCTTTTAAATCTTATGGGAGTAGCCAATCATCTTCTTGCCTTATTCCCAAGTCGTCCTTTTTGCTTCAGCTGCTCTTGCCTTTTGGCAGCTCTTCTCATGCGTGTACTAGGAACAGGCTCCTCCTGTTCCTCTGCCTCTCTGCTGTCTGCCTCTGGAGGCTCCGAAGTTCATGCATCGCTCCCAGATGGCCCTGGCCCCATCTCTGCCTCTTACGCAGAGCCCTCATCTGGGCCTTCCCCTGACTCCAGGACTAACCCATTGTCCTCCCCAGCCTCCGCACTGTCCGACTCTGCTGCCAGGTCTGCAGGCTGCTGGTGGACCACAACACCTTTCAGACTGAGAAACCATAAATCAGATTCTTGAAGTTGTCTGTGTATATTTACAGGATAAATGTTTTGCAAATTCTCACTTGCAGGTAAATGGTTAAGGTGCTATATTAGGAACTGGAAGACTTGGGTTTCTAGTTCTCTCTTTGGCATGGAGGTTGGCTGAACTTGCGCCACTTACCCTCTTTTAGCTCAGATCAGTTTCAGATTCTGCTGGCTGAAAAAAACAAAAACCTACATTACAATTTGCATTGGACAAACTTTCCTGTAGTAACTAGGTGAGCACCCTACAAAATAAGCGGACTCTGCAACTAAGTGGAGCGACTGCTAAGAAAAACCAGAACAAGGCAGAATTTGTTTAAACTAATCTCTATCCCCACACAAATTTTGGACATATTTTGGATATTTCCTATAAGCTTCTTAACTCTCTGAGCCTTTCATGAAATGAAAAGTTAAAGTAGGTATACTAATATTTAATTTATACGACATGTACAGTATAGCTGCTCAAAACAATAGCATTGGTGACAGTAGTGTGATTTTGGTGTGAACAATGAATTTTATCTTCAAGATGCCCAAGATCTCTCCTAAGGCTCTTTTAGGAGCAACTAATGGTGTCTTGATATTAACTCTTCCTCTGAATTAAAAAGAAAGTGCTGTCTGTTCATTATCATTTTTCTTTCACAATACAGTACTTTCCCCCCTCTTTTTGATACAGCTTAACAGCTTGATGGCACTTTGAAGAAAGAGTTTTTTTAAGAGGAGCTTTGTACAGATGTAGAATTCAAATGCAGCAGGTTTGGACCTGTTCACTCTGAACCCACTAAATGGAAATCCTTCTGATTTCCTGTACTTTGCCTTGGGATTTGGTCCTCAGCCAAAAATGATATATACACCTGGTATATAGCAGGAAGCATGCACTTTAGTTGGCAATGTAGAGAAAAAAAAGCAGGAAGTAGGATGAAATCACACTTTTACTGCTTTCTTTCAGCTAGAGTGACCAATAATTTTCGAAGTTTAGTTTTCTAAAGTGCAATGTTGAAAGTCCATGAATCAAACCAATGGTAACCATAAAGCGAAAAACAGAAAATGATCTGTGGAAATGCACTCTTGGTCTCAGTACGGTCAGTAAATATTCCACTGACAATGCATGCATCGTTTTCTCTGACCATATGAAGGCCCCAGTGCTTTTAATTGGGAAAGATTGGCAAATGCAGTAAGATCCCACAGATGCTACTTGTTGATCCTGTGAATGGGACACAATCTGATGCATATCCATCCTATCTTATTTAGCAGGATGGGCAGTTACATCCTACAAGCAATCCCACAAGTTATCTGGCTCTGTGCCCTGTAGATTGTTAAAGATGATAACCAGCACCTTGAATTGCATCTTGTTTGGGTTGAATCATAACCAATTGCACAACCGCTCCTTTTCCAGGCTTTTATAATCTTCAGGCGCTCAGACAGCACCTTATACCATCACATACCCAACACGGGGTGAAGATGTATAAATGGGTATCACCTGCCTTTTGATTATTCTGAACCCCATGCCAATGGAGGACCTCTCCCAGTGGTTTCATATAGTTGTTAAATAGGAGGGGAAAGAGACTCAAGCATGAACACACCACTCATAATAAGGGCAGTTGGACCTCTTCTTCCCCACCAGTATTGACTGGTACTGAGCATGGAGAAAAGAGGGGAATCACTGAAAAACAGTGCCTCGCTGCCAACTGGTCCAGCAAGATAACATGGTTGATGTCATCAAAAGCTGTTGAGAGATCCAGAAGGATCTTGATGGACCCACCACTCCATCCTGAGTTTGTGGACATCCACAAGTGTAACTAATGCTCTCTCAGTACTATAACCTGACCTGAATCATGACTGAAAGGAGTCCAGATAATCCAGATAATCCAGAATCCAAAATACAGTAACAGAGTTGGAAGAGACCTTGGAGGTCTTCTAGTCCAACACCTGCTTCACACAGGAGATCCTATACCATTTCGGACAAATGGCTATCCAATCTCTTCTTAAAAACCTCCAGTGATGGAACACCCACAACTTCTGGAGGCAAGCCATTCCACTGATTAATTGTTCTCACTGTCAGGAAATCTCTCCTTACTTCAATTTCTCTTTGATAAGTTTCCATCCATTGCTTCTTGTTTTGTTCTCAGGTTTTGGATAATAGGTTGTTACCATCTTCTTTGTGATGGCCTCTCAAATATGGGAGAATTTCTATCATTTCACCCCTAGTCCTGTCTGTTAAGACTACACATACCCAGTTTTTTCATTCATCATGTGTTTTGGCCTCCCATCCCCTAATCAACTTTGTTGCTCTTCTCTGCACTCTTTATTAAGCCTCAATATCTTTTATATCATGATGAATGTATAAAGCCCTACTGAGAAATGAAAATCATTGGGGTGCTTTTTTTTTTTTTTTTGGAAAGAGTGAGGCCATGTATTAAACTATGTCCTGTATATTTTCAGCATTTCCTGGCCAATATAGAAGTTTTTGTTTGAAAGCAACTGGAACCGCCAAGATGGGAAAACTGGATTAAGCCAAAAACAAATTGGAGCATCATGTACAGTATAGGAAGGTAATCTGGTTTAAACAATTGCACTGAAGCTTTAGAGGAAGGAAGCTAGGGATGATGTAACAATAGTGGTGACTGAAGCGTAACAGGAAAACAAAGGGATAGGCATGAAATCATCAATCTGATTGTGAGTCATTTGTGTGTATGTGTTTTAAAGCATACTTAGTCTCTCCAACATGGAACATTTTCTTTACAAGAGCAATTTTAATAATTTTCTCAAGGTTATTTCCATATATTTATAAAAATGCTTTCTACTCAATGGATATGCACAGCAGTCCAGAGAGTAGGCAAAATGAAATGATCTTCATTCATTATTTTATAGTACAATCTGGTATGTGTCTAAAAGTTATTTCCACTAAGCATAAATCAAGTGATTTTTCCTCTGTCTTCTGCATTGTTCAGACAAAACTTAGAATAGAAGGGAAAGCATATGAAGAAGTTTTGGAAGTGTTAAACATGTGTAGCCTGGAGAAGACTCTGAGGAGATATGATAACTGTCTTCGAGTATCCAAAAGGCAGCCATGTGGAAGATGAAGCAGAATTGTTCAGCATTGTTCCAGAAGAGAGGACAAGAAATAATGGATGTGAATTACAAGGAAGTACAGTTTAGCTGGACTTAAGGAAAATTTCTCTAACAGTGAGAGATGTTCAAGGATGCAATAGACTGTCTCAGGAGATGACGGAATATCATTCACAGAAGGTTTTTAAATGGAGACTGGGTGGCCATCTGTCACAGATGCTGTAACAGTGCCTTGGTTCAAAATTGGAGTAGATATTCTCCAAGGTACAGTACCTTCCAGCCCTATAGAACAGGGAAAATGTTTGGCTCTTAAATGTTGAGAATTACAATTCCCATCATCGTTATTAATAGTGGAAGATTATTGAAGGCAAACATTCAATGAATCCTGATTTCTGGGATGCAGCTTGTCTTATCTTCTGAGTTAGGTATTCTTAACAATGTGCTTAAAAAGTAAATGCTTTCAGGTCTCACACAGCTTATTTCTGTATAGGAAGGGTTAAGGCTGGAGCTTTCATATGGAGGTAAACCAATTCTGCCTGTGGCATAATTTCTAAATGAGATGTAGCTCTTACTTTACATAAATGTACAAAATAGAAATATATATGAAGTTGTCATTTGTATGGAAGAACAGAGCAGGGCATGCAGCGAAAAAAATGGGAAGGGAGATCATAAGACTAAATGACTCATATTCCGATGCTAACTCGCAAATTCAGTGTTCAATGCTCCACCCATATAAACCAGATCCATATGAAGCCTGCATAGATGTATGTATTCGCTGGCAAACTCAGTCTAATTTTTTTTTAAAGATATTCCAGACAAAACTAATTACTCCTGCTTCTATTTCTGCTTGTTCTGTTTTCCTTCTACCTTCTTTTACTTCCTTTATATATTTTACTTGACAGATACCTCAACTTTTGTGAAACAAAAATAAAATATTAAGGATATTTCTGGAAACAGTTCCAGTAGACCGATCTCATCCATCTCTATGGGAGCATAATTTCTTACACGAATCTATCTTTTCATGTTTGGAAAGTCCATCTATTATGTTGGCGTGTGAAAGTATGAGTTCCTTGTTTCTCTCTATTTCCTTATTCTCCAAGTCTATTCTCCATAGACTTATTTCTTAGTTATATTTCCATGGGTGAGTGGGTTAAGGATAGCCATACCTTTTTTTAAACTGTAGTAATGGTAACTGGGCAAGGATTTTCAGAGGAAAATTAGCTAGTAGGGACAAATTTGCAACAGCTCTTCTTCCTTTCTGATTGTTACACATATTCCCCCTCTCCCTACCCCACCCCACCCTACCCCCATTGTAGGAGAGTGTTAAAATGTCAATGCCTGGAGAAAGATACCTGGAATTCCAGTAAGTACAGTTGATCTCTCAGTTATAACGTGATGCACTTGGCCTTGGCTTAGCATTTTATAATAACTTGGAAAACAGCAAATGTAATAACAGCAATTCTTTGCATGTAACTGCTTATACTAAATAGTCTTCTGACATGCCTGTTTCAGACATGACATGCTGCAAAATTGTAGCTGATACTTAATGAATTTTTCAATAGAATGAATTCCTCTAGGAAAAAAACAACAACATTTGGAATGCTTCCCCTAAAGAGCTACTGTTTGTGTAATGAGACATGCTTCCAGAACAACATGTTTTCAAGGAGAGCTTCTTCAAATAACAAAATCTGGCTAAGGATAAGATACTTTTGGTGACTTTATGTATAACTTTTGTAATATGTGGATCACAGCTCTGAGAATTATAATCAAAGAGTTGATTTGGAAGGAGGATTGATCATCACTTTTCTCCCAGACCTTCATTGCATCGAATTTAGTTTTCTTCAAGATAATATGATTACACACAGTTTGAAAATATTGGAACTTAAAGACTTGGCTTTATACCCAAGTCTGGGGCTACAAGTGTGTGTAGGGGCCTACTTCTTGGTTATATTAGTGATTACGTCGTGTGATTTATTTTTGACTACAAACCATTTTAATTTTTCTATTTTTGTAATCGTTATTATATTTTTAATTTTGTTTGCCATCCAGAGTCACTTATTGAGTTAGGTGGCCATACAAATTGAATGTATGAATGAATTGAATAAATTGAATGAATGAATGAATGAATGAATGAATGAATGAATGAATGGAGTGAATGGGTGAATGAATAAATCAACTGAATGAATGAATGAAGTAAATGAATGGATGGATGAATAGACTGAATGAATGAATGGACTGAATGAATGGAGAGAATGAATGGAGTGAATGAGTGAATAAATGAATTAATGAATGAATGAATGAATGAATGAATGAATGAATGAATGAATGAATGAATGAATGAATGAATGAATGAATGAATGAATGAATGAATGAATGAATGAATGAATGAATGAATGAATGAATGAATGAATGAATGAATGAATGAATGAATGAATGAATGAATGAATGAATGAATGAATGAATGAATGAATGAATGAATGAATGAATGAATGAATGAATGAATGAATGAATGAATGAATGAATGAATGAATGAATGAATGAATGAATGAATGAATGAATGAATGAATGAATGAATGAATGAATGAATGAATGAATGAATGAATGAATGAATGAATGAATGAATGAATGAATGAATGAATGAATGAATGAATGAATGAATGAATGAATGAATGAATGAATGAATGAATGAATGAATGAATGAATGAATGAATGAATGAATGAATGAATGAATGAATGAATGAATGAATGAATGAATGAATGAATGAATGAATGAATGAATGAATGAATGAATGAATGAATGAATGAATGAATGAATGAATGAATGAATGAATGAATGAATGAATGAATGAATGAATGAATGAATGAATGAATGAATGAATGAATGAATGAATGAATGAATGAATGAATGAATGAATGAATGAATGAATGAATGAATGAATGAATGAATGAATGAATGAATGAATGAATGAATGAATGAATGAATGAATGAATGAATGAATGAATGAATGAATGAATGAATGAATGAATGAATGAATGAATGAATGAATGAATGAATGAATGAATGAATGAATGAATGAATGAATGAATGAATGAATGAATGAATGAATGAATGAATGAATGAATGAATGAATGAATGAATGAATGAATGAATGAATGAATGAATGAATGAATGAATGAATGAACGAATGAATGAATGAATGAATGAATGAATGAATGAATGAATGAATGAATGAATGAATGAATGAATGAATGAATGAATGAATGAATGAATGAATGAATGAATGAATGAATGAATGAATGAATGAATGAATGAATGAATGAATGAATGAATGAATGAATGAATGAATGAATGAATGAATGAATGAATGAATGAATGAATGAATGAATGAATGAATGAATGAATGAATGAATGAATGAATGAATGAATGAATGAATGAATGAATGAATGAATGAATGAATGAATGAATGAATGAATGAATGAATGAATGAATGAATGAATGAATGAATGAATGAATGAATGAATGAATGAATGAATGAATGAATGAATGAATGAATGAATGAATGAATGAATGAATGAATGAATGAATGAATGAATGAATGAATGAATGAATGAATGAATGAATGAATGAATGAATGAATGAATGAATGAATGAATGAATGAATGAATGAATGAATGAATGAATGAATGAATGAATGAATGAATGAATGAATGAATGAATGAATGAATGAATGAATGAATGAATGAATGAATGAATGAATGAATGAATGAATGAATGAATGAATGAATGAATGAATGAATGAATGAATGAATGAATGAATGAATGAATGAATGAATGAATGAATGAATGAATGAATGAATGAATGAATGAATGAATGAATGAATGAATGAATGAATGAATGAATGAATGAATGAATGAATGAATGAATGAATGAATGAATGAATGAATGAATGAATGAATGAATGAATGAATGAATGAATGAATGAATGAATGAATGAATGAATGAATGAATGAATGAATGAATGCATGAATATATGAATGAATGAATGAATGAATGAATGAATGAATGAATGAATGAATGAATGAATGAATGAATGAATGAATGAATGAATGAATGAATGAATGAATGAATGAATGAATGAATGAATGAATGAATGAATGAATGAATGAATGAATGAATGAATGAATGAATGAATGAATGAATGAATGAATGAATGAATGAATGAATGAATGAATGAATGAATGAATGAATGAATGAATGAATGAATGAATGAATGAATGAATGAATGAATGAATGAATGAATGAATGAATGAATGAATGAATGAATGAATGAATGAATGAATGAATGAATGAATGAATGAATGAATGAATGAATGAATGAATGAATGAATGAATGAATGAATGAATGAATGAATGAATGAATGAATGAATGAATGAATGAATGAATGAATGAATGAATGAATGAATGAATGAATGAATGAATGAATGAATGAATGAATGAATGAATGAATGAATGAATGAATGAATGAATGAATGAATGAATGAATGAATGAATGAATGAATGAATGAATGAATGAATGAATGAATGAATGAATGAATGAATGAGGAGAAAGGGAAGATTTAAAAAATTTTATCAGAAGCTCTGGCTGAATTTATTGAACTTGATCCACAAGAGGTTGCTTATCAAATTGACAAAATTTTATAGAGTTAATTCCTGGATTGCTAGGCAGAAGAAACTTCCTAGAGACATTGTGGTTTATTTTTGAAAAGAACAGTGAGAAATCAAATTTTGCAAGTTGCATTTCAGAAAAACTTGAAAATAGGAGAACAGGAGCTGAAGGTTTTGAAGAGATTCCTCCCAAGATGTTAAGGGATAGAAAGGACTTTACATTTTTTACACAAGAACTTAAGAAATACCAGATTCAATTTAGATGGGAGGTTCCAGTTGGTTTGACAGTGTATTATCAAGGAAGGAGATATCGTATTGATACAGTGCTTAAGGCCAAAGATTTTCTTTCCACCGTGCTGAAACTTGAAGTAGAAATAATAGAAAAAAGAATTCAAGAGACTCAAATGGGTGTGGAAGCTGAGGTGATTCCAGTGATGTTACCATCTGAGGAACAACCACAAGAACAAAGACTGACGAGGGGAGCCCTTAAGCGTAAAGAAAAGGAGCAACAAACTCAAAGTAAAGTTCAGGATTCTGCTACAGAAGCGGTGGGAGGAGCACGGCCGAAGATACGGGAGGACGATCTTCAGCTGATCGCTCAAAAGCTTCAGCAGGCCAGTAATGGCAAATAAAATCTTGACCTGGAATGTCAATGGTTTGAATTCAGCTCAGAAGAGAAGAAAAATATTTCATTATTTGAAACAATTTAGAAATGATGTAATTTGTTTACAAGAAACACATATTAAACTATCAGATCAAAAGTACTTAATAAACTCAAAGTTAGGTAAACATTTTGTTGCTTCTGCTTTGGACAAAAAACATGGCATAGTGGTTTATTTGAGAAAAGATATACCAGCCAAGTTAATAGAGGCAGATATTCACGGAAGATATATTGCTATTGAACTTACAATAGAAACAAAAAAGACCCTTTTGTTTGGTATATATGCACCCAATCAGCAACAAGAAAAATTTTATAGAATGTTGTATGATAAGTTGATTCTATGGGATTATAAATCGTGTATTATATTGGGAGATTGGAATGGAGTAATAGATACACGAAAGGACAAGAGAACTTTTTCTAAGAAGATACCTGCACATGCAAAGCTGCCTAAATCCTTTTTTGACATGATAGAAGATTTTGAGTTGAGAGATGTATGGAGACTGCGGAATTTGGAGGAAAGAGACTATACTTTTTTCTCTGATAGGCATCAATCCTTCTCACGTATTGATTTTATTTTAATTTCTAATGATTTGCTTTTTAAGGTGAAGAAAACTAAGATATTTCCAAGATGTTTGTCTGATCATAGTCCTGTTTGGATGGAATTGCAATATGGAAAAGAAGGTAGAAGAACTTGGAGATTAAATGAAAATTTGTTTAGATATCAGGATAATGTAAATCAATGTAAAAAGCAGATGAAAGAATTTTTTGATTATAATTTGAATAACGAAACATCGATAGAAATGGTTTGGGACGCCAGTAAAGCTTTTATGAGAGGTGTATTAATATATATTAATAATAGACAGAGAAATAAGCAACAAAGACAGCGTAGGTATTTAGAAGAGGAAATTTATAAGAAACAACAATTATTAATACATAACCCGCATGATCAAAAACTTAAAGATGCAATAAAGTTATTACAGAATCAATTTAATATGATAATGGCTGATCAGGTGGCAACAAATATACAATATGCCAAACATAATACTTTTTGTAATGCAAATAGACCTGGTAGGTGGTTAGCATATACCTTAAGGAAAAGACAAAAACAACGTACTATAGAAAAAATAGAATATAAAGGTAAAGAGAGATACCAACAGGATAAAATTAAAAAAGCTTTTTTAGAATATTATACAAATTTATATCTTAAAGATAATATATTGAACAGGGATATTGATAATTATTTGAAGGAATATAAGGTTAAAAATTTAACTTTAGAACAAACGGATGAACTGAATCAGCCTATAACTTCTGAAGAAATTATCTTGGTAATTAAACAATTAAAAATGGGGAAAACTCCTGGTACGGATGGGCTTACAGTTAGTTATTATAGGAATTTACAGGATGAGATGTTAGGTCCACTTAAGGAATTATTTAATCAGATACAAATAGGAGGGGGAATTCCCCCCTCATGGAGAACCTCTTTTATTTCATTGATACCAAAAGAGGAACAGGATTGTTCTAAACCTGGGAACTATAGGCCAATCTCGCTTTTAAATAATGATTATAAGATTTTTGTTAAAATAATAGCTAATAGATTAATGTTGATTTTGCAGCGAAGAATTCATAATGATCAATCTGGATTTATAAAAGGGAGACAGATGAGGAATAATGTTAGGCAGATTGTTAATTTACTGGAGTATTTAGAAAAAATTTTTTTTATTCCAGCAGCATTTATTTTTCTTGATGCAGAGAAAGCTTTTGATCGATTGCATTGGGATTTTTTATTTAAATTAATAGAAAAGATGCAATTTGGAGATGGTTTTACAAGAATAATTAGGGCAATTTATGGAGAGCAAACAGCACAGATTATAATTAATGGTAGCTTAACAGAACCTTTTAAGATTGCGAAAGGAACAAGACAGGGATGTCCTTTATCACCATTATTGTTTATTCTAACTCTAGAACCATTATTGGATAAAATACGAGAAGTAAAGGAGATAGAGGGAATTAAAGTTAGACAACATGAATATAAGCTGAGAGCTTTTGCAGATGACCTGGTGATTACTTTAACAAACCCTATAAACTCTAGTAAATCTTTGTTGGAAATAATTGATCAATATGGGAAGGTTTCAGGGTTTAAGGTAAATCAGAAAAAGACAAAAGTGATAATAAAAAATATGGCCAGACAACAGAAAGAAAAATTAGAGGAAATAACAGGATTTGAAATTGTAAAGAAGGTTAAATACTTAGGGGTCTATATTACATCGTCAAATGTGAAATTGTATAAGAATAACTATGAGGTTTTATGGCAAAAAGTTCAGAAGGAGTTGATTGTTTGGAAAAAATTGCAATTATCCTTGCTGGGGAGAATAGCTGCTATTAAAATGAATGTTTTACCTAGATTTTTATTCCTCTTTCAGATGATACCAATAATTAAGAAAGATAAGAATCTTGAGGAATGGCAGAAGGGAATTAATAAATTTATATGGGAAGGTAAAAAAGCTAGGGTTAAAATGAAAATAATTCAAGATTCTCGGGAAAGGGGAGGTTTAAAAATGCCCAATTTTAAATTATACTATGAAGCAGCTGCTCTCTCTGCAATAAGTGATTGGTTTAATTTAACGGAGGAAAGAATTTTGAATATAGAAGGTTATGACTTGCTATATGGATGGCATGCATATTTAATTTATGACAAAAAAGTGGATAAGGCCTTTAAAAATCATGTGTTAAGATCTGCTCTTCTGCGTGTTTGGAAAAATACTCTTACAAACTAAATTATAAGGTTCCTATATGGGCAAGTCCTAGACATACAATAGAGAATATAAATATAGAACAGAATCAGGAAATGATTACATATAAAGATCTTTTGTATACTGAAAGAGGTAATTTGCAATTAAAATCTCTGCACGTACTAAAAGAAGAAGGGAAAAATTATACTTGGTTTCAATATGAGCAACTACGTGCTAGATGGAAGGAAGATCAGAAAATTGGTATAGAGCAGAACGAGGGAAATTTGGTAAAGCAAATTAGAAATCAGTCTCAGGAGCATATAAAGAGATTGTATAATGTGTTACTTGAAATAGATTCTGAAAGGGACTTGGTAAAGGACTGTATGATAAAGTGGGCACAAAATTTTCAGGAGCCAATATTATTGGAAACTTGGGAAAAAATTTGGGTTAGAAATGTTAAATTCACGCAGGCACAGAATCTGAGGGAAAATTTTTATAAAATGTTTTATAGATGGCACTTAGATCCTAAGAAATTATCGTGTATGTACCCAGATATGCAAGCAAAATGTTGGAGATGCAATTGTGATGATGCTACATATTTTCATATTTGGTGGACTTGTAAGGATATAAAGGCCTTTTGGATAAAAATTTGGTGGATTTTACAAAATGTTTTGAAAAAGAAGATAAAGTTCCTGCCGCAATTTTTTTTGTTGGGAATTATTACGGACTGTACAGTAATTGAGACTAAATTGATTTTAAATCTAATAACAGCAGCAAGATTACTAATAGGACAATACTGGAAGAAAAAAGAAGTACCTACAATAGAAGAATGGATATTGAAAGTTGCCAATTTGGCTGAGATGGCGAAGATATCAGCCTTTTTGAAAGACAATACGCAAGAAAGATACTTAAAGGAATGGAAAAAATGGATTGACTATATTCAAAGTAGATATCAGACTAAGAGTTATCAGACTGTCTTTGAATGATTATGATGTATTATTTTGATTGTTTTGGGGAAGTTAGGAATTGATGATTGTAGGGGTATAATTAAGTTGGGACGAAATTTTTAGCATATGTTTGTTTTATTTTAACTATACCTTGTGCTCGTTCTGGGAAGTCGGGGAGGGGTTGTGAAGGGAGGGGAGGGGAGGTGGGGGAAAGGGGAAAATTTCTGTAAAACTTTTGAATAAAAAAAAAAAAAAAAAAAAAAAAAAAAAAAAAAAAAAAAAAAAAAAAAAAAAAAAAAAAAAAAAAAAAAAAAAAAAAAAAAAAAAAAAAAAAAAAAAAAAAAAAAAAAAAAAAAAAAAAAAAAAAAAAAAAAAAAAAAAAAAAAAAAAAAAAAAAAAAAAAAAAAAAAAAAAAAAAAAAAAAAAAAAAAAAAAAAAAAAAAAAAAAAAAAAAAAAAAAAAAAAAAAAAAAAAAAAAAAAAAAAAAAAAAAAAAAAAAAAAAAAAAAAAAAAAAAAAAAAAAAAAAAAAAAAAAAAAAAAAAAAAAAAAAAAAAAAAAAAAAAAAAAAAAAAAAAAAAAAAAAAAAAAAAAAAAAAAAAAAAAAAAAAAAAAAAAAAAAAAAAAAAAAAAAAAAAAAAAAAAAAAAAAAAAAAAAAAAAAAAAAAAAAAAAAAAAAAAAAAAAAAAAAAAAAAAAAAAAAAAAAAAAAAAAAAAAAAAAAAAAAAAAAAAAAAAAAAAAAAAAAAAAAAAAAAAAAAAAAAAAAAAAAAAAAAAAAAAAAAAAAAAAAAAAAAAAAAAAAAAAAAAAAAAAAAAAAAAAAAAAAAAAAAAAAAAAAAAAAAAAAAAAAAAAAAAAAAAAAAAAAAAAAAAAAAAAAAAAAAAAAAAAAAAAAAAAAAAAAAAAAAAAAAAAAAAAAAAAAAAAAAAAAAAAAAAAAAAAAAAAAAAAAAAAAAAAAAAAAAAAAAAAAAAAAAAAAAAAAAAAAAAAAAAAAAAAAAAAAAAAAAAAAAAAAAAAAAAAAAAAAAAAAAAAAAAAAAAAAAAAAAAAAAAAAAAAAAAAAAAAAAAAAAAAAAAAAAAAAAAAAAAAAAAAAAAAAAAAAAAAAAAAAAAAAAAAAAAAAAAAAAAAAAAAAAAAAAAAAAAAAAAAAAAAAAAAAAAAAAAAAAAAAAAAAAAAAAAAAAAAAAAAAAAAAAAAAAAAAAAAAAAAAAAAAAAAAAAAAAAAAAAAAAAAAAAAAAAAAAAAAAAAAAAAAAAAAAAAAAAAAAAAAAAAAAAAAAAAAAAAAAAAAAAAAAAAAAAAAAAAAAAAAAAAAAAAAAAAAAAAAAAAAAAAAAAAAAAAAAAAAAAAAAAAAAAAAAAAAAAAAAAAAAAAAAAAAAAAAAAAAAAAAAAAAAAAAAAAAAAAAAAAAAAAAAAAAAAAAAAAAAAAAAAAAAAAAAAAAAAAAAAAAAAAAAAAAAAAAAAAAAAAAAAAAAAAAAAAAAAAAAAAAAAAAAAAAAAAAAAAAAAAAAAAAAAAAAAAAAAAAAAAAAAAAAGTCAACCGCACCAGTTTAGATTGCAGAAAACACGATTTCTGTTACAGAATTATCTATGCTTGGAATGCATTACCTGACTTTGTGGTCTCTTCTCATAACCCCAAAAGTTTTATTAAAAATCTATCCACTGTTGACCTCACCACATTCCTAAGAGGACTCTAAGGGACGTGCATAAGAGCACAAATGTGCCTACCGTTCCTGTCCTATTGTTTCTTCCCCTATATATATATATATATATATATATATATAAATATATATATATATATATATATATATATATATATATATATATATATATATATATATATATATATATATATATATATATATATATATATATATATATATATATATATATATATATATATATATATATATATATATATATATATATATATATATATATATATATATATATATATATATATATATATATATATATATATATATATATATATATATATATATATATATATATATATATATATATATATATATATATATATATATATATATATATATATATATATATATATATATATATATATATATATATATATATATATATATATATATATATATATATATATATATATATATATATATATATATATATATATATATATATATATATATATATATATATATATATATATATATATATATATATATATATATATATATATATATATATATATATATATATATATATATATATATATATATATATATATATATATATATATATATATATATATATATATATATATATATATATATATATATATATATATATATATATATATATATATATATATATATATATATATATATATATATATATATATATATATATATATATATATATATATATATATATATATATATATATATATATATATATATATATATATATATATATATATATATATATATATATATATATATATATATATATATATATATATATATATATATATATATATATATATATATATATATATATATATATATATATATATATATATATATATATATATATATATATATATATATATATATATATATATATATATATATATATATATATATATATATATATATATATATATATATATATATATATATATATATATATATATATATATATATATATATATATATATATATATATATATATATATATATATATATATATATATATATATATATATATATATATATATATATATATATATATATATATATATATATATATATATATATATATATATATATATATATATATATATATATATATATATATATATATATATATATATATATATATATATATATATATATATATATATATATATATATATATATATATATATATATATATATATATATATATATATATATATATATATATATATATATATATATATATATATATATATATATATATATATATATATATATATATATATATATATATATATATATATATATATATATATATATATATATATATATATATATATATATATATATATATATATATATATATATATATATATATATATATATATATATATATATATATATATATATATATATATATATATATATATATATATATATATATATATATATATATATATATATATATATATATATATATATATATATATATATATATATATATATATATATATATATATATATATATATATATATATATATATATATATATATATATATATATATATATATATATATATATATATATATATATATATATATATATATATATATATATATATATATATATATATATATATATATATATATATATATATATATATATATATATATATATATATATATATATATATATATATATATATATATATATATATATATATATATATATATATATATATATATATATATATATATATATATATATATATATATATATATATATATATATATATATATATATATATATATATATATATATATATATATATATATATATATATATATATATATATATATATATATATATATATATATATATATATATATATATATATATATATATATATATATATATATATATATATATATATATATATATATATATATATATATATGCTCAGAAAAAGCATAAAACCAGGGAGCACACAGGATCTCAGCCTTTTCTGTTCAGGAACTCAAGCCATGTGATCCTGATCACCATTAAACCATCTTTCCAAGCAGCCTCCATGTTTCCAGTGTCTTTGTCCCCACTTGGAACTGAACCCAGATGGATATTTCTTCCAACAGTCTAGAGCAGGGATGTCCAACCTTGGCAACTTTAAGACCTATGGACTTCAACTTCCATTATTCATCAGCTAGCATGTCTGGCTGGAGAATTCTAGGAATTCAAGTCCATATGTCTTAAAATTGCCAAGGTTGGACATTCCTGCTGTAGAGAATTTCAAAACATCTAGCTACTCTTGGATCAATTCCCATAAAATAAAAACAATTATAGCAACAGATGAGACATATCACACATGCATGTGTGCACACACACAAACACATATTCAAATTCTAAACAGATCTGTATGTTTTATTTTATTTATTATGATTATGTATCTGGGAGTTATCCGAGTGAGATATATATTTAGCATGACAAAACCTTTCCCCTTTCAGCTACTCTTGAGGTGGCTCTGACTGTGAATTTTGAAAATTGAAGTCAACACATCTGGAAGATATCAACTGTTGGGAAACTGAATTATACTATATTATATAGTATGCAAATATAGTCCTAATTATACTTTAGCCAGCTACATTGCCCAATTAATCAAGCTAGTGTTTTATTTCACATGGAACAGAGATGGTGAGAAAACACAATCATTGCAAGAAGTTGGGTGCTACAAAAAAAGATTCCTTACCCGTAAGGATTTAAGACTTTATAAAATAATGCCAAATATATTCAGAGCTTTGTTTTTCCCCTTCATTAACCTCTAATTCTAGGAGCGATTAACACATTTATTTTCCATTTATATTCCTGGAGTTCACTGCAGATGGATGAGTTTCAGCAGAATGTTTACTTTTCCGGAAATGCAGTTTAAAATGACAAAGCGCAAGGCCTTCATTTAAATTATTTGCGCTATTTGAGAAAAGTGGATTGTTGAAACAAAGTGAATACAGTCATTAATAACTGGAGCCCACGCCACACAGCTGTAATTATCGCATTCTCTCTGGATGTTTCCCTGAAAAATTCATCTGCATTTACATATTAATCTACACAATAAAAGAGCATTTACTTATCTTTTGTTCTCATCTGTAAACAGCTAGCGTTGTACATGTTTTTGCAGCTTCCCTGCTGTTAGCAAACCTACTGCTTTAAAACCTGCTAGTCTATTTCACAGGCTCTACTGCATTTTGTATGCTGAGGAAAATTCAATTTCATGAATGGGATTGGAAGGAGTAATGGAAGAGGCATTGCTTAGTATACTACATATATTGTTATGGAAAAGCTTATAGCCCACTCAAAGAAAGTAGTATTTAGCCAACTAATGTGATAAAAAGGGAATGAGGTTCTTAACCATCAAAGTAGCACATCCTAGCATAAAACACAGGAATCTAGCTCACCGTTTGACCATTAAAATCAAATCTCAGTGTACATAGTGTTGAAAGAAATGTCCATCTGGTTCAGTTCCAAGCCAGGAGGAAGACATTGGAAACATGGAGGCTGATTGGAAAGATGGTTTAATGATGAAGCAGAACCACTAAGCACATGGTTCTCTAGTACAGCTGAACACATGGAGTTGAGAGTGAGGGGGTTTTATACCTTCTCTTGGGCTTTGAACTTGAGCTTCCTGTTCCTGTACAAGAACATGTATTCTATTGGCTGTTGTCAGACTCCCATGGTGCCATGTACAAATCCTAGGAGTTTGTCTGAGCCAAGCTTGGTTGAAGTTTGGCTGATGCAATGTCCTTAGGAGATTGTGCAATGTAGTGAGCTCTGCTGTTAGTGGGTTAATCCTATTATGTCCTGAGGGTCATGTCTTAATCCCATCACCCTGAAGCTGAAGGTCTTTTGTTATGTAGATAGGCTGGTCCAGTCCTGCTGGGGCTATTAAGAAAGACTTGGGGGCTGCTTTTTCTGCCTTTAAAAACATGGTTCTCCTTTAGGGAAATATAATATTCTGCCTTTTTAAATATGTCTCAAAATATTTCATTCTTCTAGGAGGGGTGGCTTCCCTGAATAGTAATCTGATTATCACCAATAACCAATCAGTCTAGAAATCAAAGATTATAGATTTTCAATTGATTAATACTGTTTTTCTCCATTTTTAAATAATACATGATGGACAAAATCAGCAATGGTTTATCTGGACTATGTACACGGAAGTCATCTTAAGCATTCAGCCAGTTCCATATGAGGCCCTTCAACATCTAAAATACATTTTCTCCATTCATGTCAACAGAAATAGAAATCAAGGTCAGCATGGATGTGGATAGGGTGGGATTTTAACAAAGAATGAGACCGGTTTTGAGACATTAATCTGGGAGGGTTTTTTTCTTTTAACTAAAATGTGATTATTTCAGGGCTTATGCTACTGTTTTTCTTCATTTACATCTCAACATGGAAGGAATCTCTCCTTTATATTTCATCAGTCAGAGGGAGCCCAAAGTTTACCAAAAAAAGGGGAATTCAGGAGCCACAAGCATTTCAGGAACCACGAATTGCCCATCACGTATGTTCTGAAAAGCATGGGGTGATGGGAGATTTTTTTTTTTCATTGCTAGAAGAAGCGATATGACACAGAGAGATTCAGTAAAATATAGCACTTTCTATTAAGGAAAACAAGCTACCACTTTTCAGTGGACAGTTAGTATTGCCTAAAAATAATCCTTAAAGCTCCACCTTCTGTAGTAGAACATCAAAGGAACAGCGGAATTATTTGTTTGTTTGTTTTTTATCTGTCCATTTATATCCCACCTTTATTGTGTTTACAAATAACTCCAGGTGAAGAAAACATCCAGCATACCTTCCTCCTCCTATTTTCCCCACAACAACAACCCACAAGTAGGTTGGGCTGAGAGTGAGTGGCTCAAGGTTACACAGTTGACTTTCATGGTTAAGGTGGTCTCCTGCATTCTAGCCTGGTACCTTAACCGCTACCTTAAACTGGCTGTCTGAAGTGAAGAATACACTACAATAGTACCAAATCATTTCAACAAATTACTTTTTAGGCTTTATTAATTGCTATATGCCATACGTATATACTTTTCATCTACCTTCTCTCATCACTATTCAATATAGGAAAACACAACATGGAGGAAGGAAATAAAGAAATAAAGCAATAAGGTTTCCATTTCATTGGTGATATTTCATCAAAGAACATCAGCTATGGTTAACTTATGATCCTTGCAGGTTCAGATGCACGGTGAGCAAGATAACAGCAATAAACTTTCAGTTTTGGCTAAGCTAAGGCAATCCACCCCAAAATAAGCATACCACCCACAGCTGAAATGTTAGGAATGTCAAAATGCCCTTGCAGAAATAGCATGCATGTTCTGATTTCATTAAACATGCATTGCAAAGTCTTGAAAAACAGATGGGCTGGGATCTGGAAAACAGCATGATAAACAACTAAGATACTTCAAGTCACACGAAATTACATTAGGGAGAAAAAACAGGAATGGACTCCTACAGCAGCAGTTATATAAAATTCCCTTTTTGGTCACTTTTCTAAAAGTCAGAAAAAGATCACAAGGATTGCCAATCATTCTTTCTACGTGCAGTCAAAACTGATTTTGAACTGGGAGAATTGGAGCATATTGCATAAGCCAAACTGAACCAGGAAAGAAACCACAATTTACAAATCTTAGCTGTAACTTCTGACCTCTAGTGGTTCCATGTAGTTTCCGCTTAGTATTCCTGTAACCAAAGCAGTAAAAAGGGAAGTGACTATTCTGGAACAGAGATTAAAAAGCACATCAAAAGGAAATAGTAAGAAACTGGTAATGAATCAGATGTGGAGAAAGTCAGTGTGATGCTCCACCTCACCGACAACTCTTGTGGTTTATAAGATAGGAAATGAAACTACAAATCATATTGACAGAAAAGAAAAGTGCAGGAGACAGGATCATCATGGGTGCACATGATTGGGTGGGAAGCCTTAAGCCATTTATTTCCTATTTTATGCAGCAGATGTGCTGATGTAGTTTTACTAAGATGCCAGAGATTCATTGCATTAAAGAAGAACACTTGATGAAGCAGCCAACTCAGACGAGATCAGAGGCTTTCCACCTACCACCAATAATAACAACAAGATTAGATAATAATAGCAACCGTGTGTTAGTGAGTGATCTCTACAGCATGCTGCTCAAAACCACCATTAAAAGAACTTTCTTCTGTGTATTACTTTCCAAGACACATTGTGCTCAAAATGGTTGCTCATAAGTCGGGTTGGGTTTCTTTGTTTTTAAATGTCAATTTCAGATATTAATGTTACAAGCATTATGATTTTCTTCAAAATTTTGAACAACATTGTCTTTTTTTCAAAATTGAATATAACTTTGGAAATGAAATGAAAAAGAAAGGACAAGCTTACACCAAGGTATTTGATTTATAATAGAAGTTTTGGTCATAAACTAACTTACTTGTTATTAAAACCTCCGTCGTGTCGTTGGAAGTATCACCTTGTCCCCAAATTAAGAAGATGCAGCAATAGATGCTCCAGATTGTCTAGATTTAATAATATATTTAAGGATAAGCTAGTTCCATACTTTTGGGATATATGTGTTAATTTCAACAACTGTCACTCATTTAAGAACCATAGTGGCACAGTGGTTTGAATGCAGTATTGCAGACTTTCTCTGCCCACGGCTTGAATTTCGACCTGAAGGAGCCTCGAGGTTGACCTTTCATCATTCTGTGTGTGTGTGTGTGTGTGTGTGTGTGTATACATATACATACACATACACATCACACACACACACACACACACACACATGTATGTTTTCTGAGGTTTCTCAGAAGAGGTTCCTATATATTCTGATATATATATATATATATATATAAACCCCCATTAGCAATTAAAAAGAAAGAAACAGCTGCAATCACACATTGCTCCCAGAAGCACGAAGCTGAAGCTTGAAGATGACGAATGAGACTTCGTCGAAACGTCGCCAAGACACTTCCAATTTTACGCGGGAGAAAACCCGAATAACTAAAGACCTACACACACACACACACACACACACACACATATATGCATGCAGATCCATAAAGTCTTCCTGGCAACATTTTTCCACAAGTGGTGACCCTTCCTATGGCTTAGGGTGGAGATAGAGGCTGGCTATGTGTCTCAAATGTGATCTCTCCTGGTTTCTAGCTCAGAGCCTTTAACAACCATTTCTGTAATGTGAAGATGGCATTTCATCCTTTCATCCCAACCCACTAAAAAGTTGCCAGATGCCTAAAGATTCAGAAGCTGCTAGGACAAAGGGATAGGAACAGCTTACAGTTATTTAGCACAAGCAGCTGCAGGACTTTTATTCAAAAAACACATATTTTTTCATCATACAAAGCTATACTTTTTTCACACTTGTTGACAGAGTTTTCAATTTGTTTGGTCCAAGAAAGAGAAACACATTTTTAAAAGGATAAAAAAAGTGGCAAAAAATTAAATAGGATTATTCTTCCTTCTTTCAAAAAGATGTGCTATATGTGGAACCGTTTTATAGGAAATTTGCTGGTCAGTAACAAAATTTTGATTCCAGGAAATGAAATAAAATAATGAAATGAAACTGGGAAGTTTACTAATCTCTGCTACTGTTTATTCCATTGCAGATTTTTTTTTTACCTAGCTGCAATTATTATTAACCAGGGGTGAAATCTAATTTTTTTTGCTACTGGTTCTGTGGGCGTGGCTTGATGGGGCGTGGCTTGGTGGGGGTTCATGTGACTGGGTGGGCGTGGCTATGTGACTGGGGGATCAAACAACAGAAACTCACTAGCAATGTCCTGCTAGAGCAGGGTTGGACTAGATGACCTCCAGGTCCCTTCCAGCCATGGATTATCCTCTGAAGCTGCGTCTAGTGCCAGGTTTGTACTCCTTCCTTCCTTCCTTCCTTCCTTCCTTCCTTCCTTCCTTCCTTCCTTCCTTCCTTCCTTCCTTCCTTCCTTCCTTCCTTCCTTCCTTCCTTCCTTCCTTCCTTCCTTCCTTCCTTCCTTTCTTCCTTTCTTCCTTTCTTCCTTCCTTCCTTCCTTCCTTCCTTCCTTCCTTCCTTCCTTCCTTCCTTCCTTCCTTCCTTCCTTCCTTCCTTCCTTCCTTCCTTCCTTCCTTCCTTCCTTCCTTCCTTCCTTCCTTCCTTCCTTCCTTCCTTCCTTCCTTCCTTCCTTCCTTCCTTCCTTCCTTCCTTCCTTCCTTCCTTCCTTCCTTCCTTCCTTCCTTCCTTCCTTCCTTCCTTCCTTCCTTCCTTCCTTCCTTCCTTCCTTCCTTCCTTCCTTCCTTCCTTCCTTCCTTCCTTCCTTCCTTCCTTCCTTCCTTCCTTCCTTCCTTCCTTCCTTCCTTCCTTCCTTCCTTCCTTCCTTCCTTCCTTCCTTCCTTCCTTCCTTCCTTCCTTCCTTCCTTCCTTCCTTCCTTCCTTCCTTCCTTCCTTCCTTCCTTCCTTCCTTCCTTCCTTCCTTCCTTCCTTCCTTCCTTCCTTCCTTCCTTCCTTCCTTCCTTCCTTCCTTCCTTCCTTCCTTCCTTCCTTCCTTCCTTCCTTCCTTCCTTCCTTCCTTCCTTCCTTCCTTCCTTCCTTCCTTCCTTCCTTCCTTCCTTCCTTCCTTCCTTCCTTCCTTCCTTCCTTCCTTCCTTCCTTCCTTCCTTCCTTCCTTCCTTCCTTCCTTCCTTCCTTCCTTCCTTCCTTCCTTCCTTCCTTCCTTCCTTCCTTCCTTCCTTCCTTCCTTCCTTCCTTCCTTCCTTCCTTCCTTCCTTCCTTCCTTCCTTCCTTCCTTCCTTCCTTCCTTCCTTCCTTCCTTCCTTCCTTCCTTCCTTCCTTCCTTCCTTCCTTCCTTCCTTCCTTCCTTCCTTCCTTCCTTCCTTCCTTCCTTCCTTCCTTCCTTCCTTCCTTCCTTCCTTCCTTCCTTCCTTCCTTCCTTCCTTCCTTCCTTCCTTCCTTCCTTCCTTCCTTCCTTCCTTCCTTCCTTCCTTCCTTCCTTCCTTCCTTCCTTCCTTCCTTCCTTCCTTCCTTCCTTCCTTCCTTCCTTCCTTCCTTCCTTCCTTCCTTCCTTCCTTCCTTCCTTCCTTCCTTCCTTCCTTCCTTCCTTCCTTCCTTCCTTCCTTCCTTCCTTCCTTCCTTCCTTCCTTCCTTCCTTCCTTCCTTCCTTCCTTCCTTCCTTCCTTCCTTCCTTCCTTCCTTCCTTCCTTCCTCCTCCAGGAGGCTTGCTGGACAAGGCAAAAAACGGGGTGCGGGCGAGTCCATTTTTCCTCCCAGCAGGCTTTAGGGAAACTTCAGGGAAGCCTACTGGGAGGAAAAACGCCCCCCCCCCAGTTTTTTGGCTAGCACACAGCTGAGCTGCACGATCATCAAAGGCTTTTTTTTTTGTTTGTTTACTTTTAAAGCATTTTTTCTTCGGCCGAAAAAATGCTTAAAAAACAAACAAACTTTGATGATCGCGCGGCTGAGCTGGGCATGGGCGGGTGGGGGGGCAGGGATTATTGCTACCGGTTCTCTGAACCACCCGCCGCCATCACTACCGGATTGCGCGATCCGGTCCAATCCGGGAGCATTTCACCCCTGTTATTAACCTTGTTTTAAAAAGGACTAACATATTTAAACGATATGGTGGTTATGTCTCTAAGTATTATTGCTGGGAAAGCATTATAATCCTTACGTTGTGATCTAAAGACAGGCCTTTTTGTAGATCATTTATGATCAAGGATGCTGGACCAGATGGTCTGTCTTGTCTGGGAATTTTAGGAATAATAGCCTCAAAACATATGGAATATATTAGATAGGGAAAGGCATTTGATCTGATACAGGTGGGATGTTATATTCCTGATGTTTCTGGGGATTTGAGAGGCTGCCAAAATGTGTCAACTCTGAATCATGCTGTAAGAATTTACATCCTTATAGCTATTGTTCATGGGACATTTTTTGTGATTTTGCAACTCAGTTCTCTTGTGTCAACTTTGCTGAAGTGTCTCATGTATGCTTTCATCATACTGAAAAATTCCAAGTATGAATAAGAGTCTCTTTACTCCAAAGTTCTGTGTCCTTAGAAGTAATTTGGTCCAAGTAAAAAGCTTGACAAATATTACCTCCCTGATATCATACAATTCAGTATTTGTGAGGATTCCTTGCCAGCACCCTGTTTCTGAGCAGTATAGATTTATATTTAATATAATAAGGAATTCCTTATTATTCTCTTACTCAGAATCATAATAAAAATACCCAGTCATTAATATAGCTGTTGTTCAGAATAATCTAAAGGAATCAATTATCAGTTTTTACATTTAATTATTTAATACAAGGAAGCAAATGATTCTGAAATAATTTTAGTGCTTCCAAGAAAGAGATCTGAAGTATTTTAAATACTTATTGTAAACAATCCTGTTGACTTCCTTGGAAGACACATACTGGGTAAATGAACTTTCTCTGTCAGATTTAAGATAAAACATATTTAAGCATATTTAAATATGTTTACATACTGTATTTACTTAAAATAAAATGATTTTCCTTGCTTAGAACTTCTAAAGAACATTCCGAAAATATTTTGGATCACTGGCTTCTGACAGGAAACAATGATAAAAATTCACATTGGAGGTTCTCTTATAGCAATTGAATTTATCTGACTCAGAGTCCTAATAGAAATCTTTTCCCACCTTATATAGAAATGCTAGGATCAACTGGTAACGGCCAGAACACATAAACACTGGGTTATAAACCTTTCACACCAAGATAATATTTCACTACAGTCTCTATGTATATAAGTGAAGAGGGGAACAAAACTACGTGTAGATAAACTTGAGAACAAAAGGAAAGAGATAACTCCTATGCAGAAGTTAAAAATGCTAATCTTCACCAGGAAGAACTGTGTTCCGTCCTCCTCTGCCTCCGTCCAAATGATGGCTTAATTAGCCGGCACTATCAGCTCTGGCGGCAAAAGAGCCAGCGTCTGCCAAGAGCCCTCGTTATCTTCCACGATGCTGGTGAGTCACAAACTTCACTCTAGTCAATCAGTGGATTTGCACAGCAGCTCTGGCTGCCTTTTATATCCTGTGGGGTGTGGCTCCGTGACTCAGCACTTCCTAGGCCTGCCCCACCCTTGCCTCTGTTGTTCTCTCCTCTCCCGACTACGAAACCTAGGATTCAACCACGCCTGATTGCTGTCAGCTGGGTCTGCAGGCGTGGCCTGGGGAGGGGAAATAGTCAGGGGATGGAGGCCTCATTATTTCTTCCACCTGGCCTGCTTCTGGCTCCTGGAGCTGAGCCAGGGAAGCCGGTGCTTCCGATTTAAGTCCTGACAGCCCTTCCTCCTCACTGTCCAAGTCACTTTCTGGCAGCAGGCCCGGCTCCAAGTCACTTTCTGGCAGGAGGGCCAGCTTGGGGAGTGCAGACACAACAAACTGTTTCAGAAAGATCTTTGCTTTTCAAGAGGAATGTCTAATGCACGGGTGTCAAACTCGTGGCGTCATGTTGCCGTCACATGACGTTACGTGACATTTTTCCCATTTGCAGAGCTGGGGTGGGCATGGCCTGCTCGTGACGCATCCGGCCTGCGGTCTGCCAGTTTATCACCCCTTGTCTAATGTACTGCACATTCTGCCCATTTAAACATATTCTACTGTTCTCATCAGAGGACCTTTCCTCCATTCATAAGATAATTATTTGGGAGAAGCCTCTTGCTATCCTATCAATAAGGGCTGCACTGCAGTTGGATGTTCACCTTAAAAGATGAGGCCTCATCCTAAAGCATCACACAAATGGGCTAAGAAAATATCAGCTTTCTCAAGGAAACCTTGGGGCTCCAGGTGATAGTACTTAAGTTCATATAATCAGGTTGCTTTTCTTCCCAGATAGCTTGTTCTGAAGGCCTCTGGGAAGAAAGGAGAGGAGATCTAAGCCACTTGTGAAGGCAGCAGTGGTTACAAATTGCAAAGGACCCAATTAGTCTTGTGTCTCTCCAAAATCCAAGGTAAGCAACTGAGGTGTTCTTAAAAAATATAGATAATGGCAGTTCATATTCCTGATATGCGTTTTCCTCCTTTATTCATAAATAACTCTACACCATTACTTGCAGAATAGAGGTCAAAATAGCTATCACAATCGAAGTCCTGGCCTTCTCTATGTGCATGAGAAATTGATGCAGGAACAAGAGGGATGGGACTTTGATATTTGAAATAATTCTAGATTATAGCTTTTTTTTATCGACAATCTGCCACCCTGAATAAAATAAGACAATGTTAACAACTAGCAGTTAAAGGGACAAACTTGTATTTATTGCACAAAGTTCCCCTAAAACTGGGAACAGTTATTATAATACAAGTCCACATCTTGAGATATGTATGTACATTTGTGTATGTGTGTGTATGTATGTATATAACAAAAAACACAAAAGATAACAATTATGTACATTTTATCCAGCATATAACACATACCACCATTTACGTAATTTAGAGAAGACTGAAAACAAGACAATTAAAACCCTTTTTTAAAAAAAACCTGTTTTAACTCAAACAGATTTTAAAAGGCTACATTGAAAAATCACGTTTCAGAATCCCCGTTCCCTTTGTTTTTTTAAACAATCTTGCATTTGCAAGTTAACAGTGGAAATAAATTTGTTAGCATTTATGTGCAATATACTTAAATATTTTCAGCCTTAAAATTAAGACATATTAATGGGCATTAGAAATATTGCAAAAATCAAGATTAGTCTTGTACATACATTGTTCTGAACAGCATGATATGAGGTCAATGCTACAGCGCTGTTATACTTCCCTTAGAAAAAAAAATTAAAATCCAGATAAATCTATGCAGTACCTTGATATTTCATGTACCATATACAAGTTATCAGTCACAAGAAAGCATGCTCTCATGCCATACCTTTTGCACAGTAATTATTCCCATTATATAATTAGAATGAGTAACAAGATCATTAAAAAAAAAACCAGTTCAACCAAATGCTTGGAATTGAAGGATAATGCTTAATTATCTAATAATTTTGGAGAAATTAATCAATGGTAACACTTATTACTTGAAAAAATTACCAAGGTCTCTTGTTAATCCAGTGCTTTTCAACCTCGATAGCTTGATGATGTGTGGACTTCAACTTCCAAACTGGCTGGTGAATTCTGGGAGTTAAATTCCAGACATCTTCAAGTTGCCAAGGTTGAGAAACACTGGATTTACAAGCTTTTAAAATTGCTGGTGAACATATAGTTCACTGCTGCAGTGGAAAAACTTTCCATTTAGAGGTCCTGCTTAGAGTTCATCCAGGAAACCGCATAAATGGATGCCTTCAAATCACCAATAGCCTCCATCAAGAAAGATAACAGAATAAATACGCAGCCGTCACACAATGCAGGAACAGAGAGGGAACAAATAAGCAAATTCTTTGCTCCAACAAGATTTCCTGTATTTTACAACATGAAACTAGCATACCAGAATGCTAGTTAAATCCATTTGTACTGTACAAACGCCTCTGCAGCTGAGAACAGAAGTCCTAAAAGGAACAGGAGAGCTGTAAGGCCAGGCAATACCGCTGCAATCAACAGCATAATTTCTCAATACCACAGGAGGAAAACTAAGATGGAATATCATTTGGGACTCTAGCTTTAATTTGGCAACCAGATGACAAATTGTTAAAGGCCAATCTATATGTGGCAAGAGCATACTACATCCTAGCTGTACATGTGAATCACACAGGACCACTTTTAGATATGCAGATGATTGCTCGTCTTCTACCATTTGAATAATTATGACCTTCACTTCAGAATAATGGAAGAAAGAAAATATTGAAAAGAAAATTGTAAAAATTTCTCTTTTTTTGTTTTTAAAAAAACCCTATTTAATAAAAATTATTTTTAAAAAAAGAATAATGGAGGAAAGAAAATAGACTGGAGATAACAAAAGCTTATATACAAACTGTCTTATCCTTTTGCAAAAATGTAGTCACAGAATATCTGCCATGAAGCTGCAGTGTGGAAATCCCTGTGGGACTTAACATTTGAGTTAAAATTATAGCTTTCAGTACTGCAGACTTTTATCAGCACATCCAAGACATTCATCACTTTTTTCAATGTGGAAATCCTTGAAACCTGCAGTTTCTTTACTAAACATGTTCAAGGTGATTGTCTGCAAGATATATGGGGGTGAGGGGTGGGAGAGAGATTTATGTTCAAACTGGAATGCAAATTATTTCTCAGTTGGGAAGAACCATATAAAATATTATAAATCAGGTGTCCTTGACTATTGAAAAACCCTATTTCCTGTCATAGTTGTAGCTTCTGTTTTTGGGCAGACTTTTAGATCCCTTTGTTTAAAAAATTAAATTTTAGCACAATTATAATGTAGCCACCTGATGAGAATTACTTAAAAATCTAACCATATATTTATTTTTGCGCCAATTTCTTTCTATTAAGATATGAGAAAACAATTGAGTCCATGTTTGCTGTTTGCTGGGGTTACATTAATGATCAGCCCAAGCTTAATTAATTTTAAGTACAATAGGCAAATCCATGTCCACTTAATTGTAACATTTAGTGCAGCCATTAGTGAGTGACATCTGTATTAAAATCAACCTGAGCTCTCAGGGTTCATATTATGCTTACTGGGGAGACAGCCTGATTTGCAAAGCTTCTTATCTTTTCATTTGTTCCGAAGATAAACAATGGCCTGACAAGTTAAAACCCCAATTGAAATATATCAATTATATTTGGGAAGTACTTATAAGCTGTAAATTTTTACTCTGTCAATACTCTATTCAGAAAAAAATGTATTGTTTATGTTTGTTTTTTAAAAAATTATATATATATAAAATTAAGTGCTAAACCCACCCACTTGTGTCTACCACTGCAAAGGCCCAGCAGACTGAATGCTAATTTATGCTTACACTATTAGCTAATGTGCAGGTGTAGGGAAGAATTTTTATATTAGAAAAAAATCTTGCTAGAATTTTTAAATGTTTGAAAAGCTTAGGGCATGTGTAGCAGGTAAGTGAAAGGGGAGGCCACATTTATCTGTGTGCTTTGATGGAAATTGAATATTGTTTTATATGGATTTCTATTCACTTTTCAAGTATGTTACTAAAACTGTTCCTTGACTGTCAAGGAACAAGTATTTGTAATGTAGAAGAATAGTCTGCACATATTATTGTGACTTAATTATTTTATCATATACTTTATTCAAATAAAAATGGAATTATTTATTTTTAATATTTTTTTCTGTAATATTAGCCCTAATCCTGCCTATTGTAGCAAGTATTTGAAAATAAGTGAAAATGACAGTGCTTTCTAGCAAAGGTAAGGAGGAAAGAGTCTAGCAATCTTCAAAAATAGACCAAAAGAAAAAAAAGCCTCAACAATTGAAATGCTTCGTGTTTATATGAATTAGGAAAAAATGTGTTTTGAGTTCAACTGAATTAAAATATCACAAAATAAAGCAATTTGCTATGTTGTTGATGCTTGACTAGATACAGGGAAAATATTAAGTGTTTTTAATGCCATTTCCCCTTATTTAACTCGATGTAGTAAAAATGATTCAAAATAATATCATCATCCCCAAATTAAAAACTACTACATCTTTTTGGAACTACAACTCCCAAAAATCCATGTTGGCTGAGAATTCTTAGAATTCTAGCTGTAAGACCTCTAGAGGGCTCTTCAGATTGATTCACAATATATATGTTTATAAATTACAGGTCCCATACCAGAATTCTTTTGCTTAATCATGACCAAAACAATAGCATATGATGAAAGGGGATGGCATAGTTTGCCTTTTCTTTTTTATATCCCCACTCCATATTTCCAAGTCTTCTCCCAAAGACTGTAAGTGGGCACAGAGTGGTTGCCAGAGGACACAATTGGACAGAATTTGTAAATCCCATTAAACTCCCTGGGACCTACTTCAAAGCAAACATCCATATGATTAGATTGTAAACCAGTTCTTAATAAACAGGTTAGAAAAGTGATCTCATCAGAATAGCCTAATAATGAATACAGTGCAAGCAAATTGAGTTTTAAAGCTTAAAATTTGTCAGGATAGTTAAAGAATTTTACCCCCAGTGTTTTAACTCTATTATAGAAATTGTATAATTTCTAAGGTATAAATTCTCAGTAATTCATTCTCTTCTGAATTTTTTGAAAAATACACTGAAATTAATGGAACACCTATATGTAATAAAGCTCTTACAACATCCTCTTTTTTAAAAAATAGTTTTAACAGCACCTAGTTTTTCTTTATAGCCTCCCAAATGAAGCATGATCAAAAGGGGAAGAAATTCTTGTTAAAAAACTAACGAAGTATTACAGAACATTTGTTCAGCATTTCCTTTTTTATAAAAAAACAAATATTTGTTTTCTGTAATCTTTAAACAGTAGTATGAACATCAGAACATAAGCATAATGTCAATTTTGCACCCAAATGGGGGAATATGAATATATATATTCATATTTATTCATTCATTCTCAATCAATATCAAGCATTCATACAAATATTACACCCAGGTCTCCTCCTATGGAAAGAATTGCACACTACCTTCCCAACTCCTACCTGCCATTAACAAATTAATTTCTGCACTTCCTACCTGCCTTTATCAAATAAACATTTTGTTGTACTTCTAATGCAGTTGAATTGGTTACAAAGAGAGCTTCGTCATTATGCATTGTAAATATACTATTAATTGGCTTCAAACATTAGCTGTTTCCAATCCCTCGTACAAGCGCCAACAGCACTTTGGAGGCCACAAAGGAGTTCTTCATTCTGGTGATCCTGTAATTCAACAGTCTGCAGTTACAGTCATTTTGGCAATCCTTATCCAGACCACGTACAGTACTCCAAGCTCTAGTGTCTTCTTTAGTAATCTGAATCGCTGTTCCATTGATTGGTTGGTTGATTTTTAAATGAATAGGCAAGGAAAAGAAGGGGAACATGTTTGTACATTTATGTGTTCACTTGCAGAGGCACATTATCAAGCTGGCAGGTTGTTCGAGTCACTTGCCTGCAAGGAAGAATGAGTCTGGAAAATGGAAGTTCATGTCTGTTTCCTTGTCTTCCGTTTTATAAAAATAGAACTATTGTCTTTGCCCTTTTGGGGTTTTAGAGAAGAATCTGGGCAACATATGGAGAGTGGGTGCTTGCTACAGCTGCCAATAAAGGGAGGTCACTGGATTCAATCCTACAAGACAAAGAAATATTATCAACAACCACCCTGACTTGAAAAGTTCTGAAGCTCATTGTAATTTTCTCCTATAAAAGTACTTCCTAGTTGGTTTATTAAAACAAACAGCTTGTTTATATGAACTGTCAATGTACTTTAAATGTATTACAGTAACCTCTGGATGTTTCTGTAATTAAAGAATGCAAACAGTTATTTCATAAATACATATGATGGGACTGATGGTCACAAGAAGCAATTCCCCGAAGCCCAGTCTGACAACAGATCTACTTTGCTACAGATTTAATTGTTTCAGCTGTCTTGGGAATCAAAAGTGGATGGTTGCAATTCTGAACATTTTCAAGCACACAATTTTTGATCACTGGGTTTAAATTTGGAATGCTTTCTTAAAATCAGACATGTAGGATAGGAACCCAAGAAAAAGGAAAGCATAAACTAAGAAAATATATCCTTTGTATTGGCCTGATTTTATACGCTGCCTACAAATATAGCTATAAGGACTGGTTTTATAGTAGATTCTTATACTGCATAAGAACAACATACTGAGATACACCATATATACAAACTTTTGTTCTTCCAAAAATTATCCTGTAATTTACCAACAGTCAGCCCTAATTGCTGCCCTTAGATAGACCCTTCTTGCTTAAAGTTATCTTCGTTTCTTACAGAAGTTAATAGCCAAGCATCTGGTGAAATCTATCTTTCCTGCTCCAAGTAGGTTATAATTTCAACTCTGCAACTCAGTACAGATGCTTTCCTAGTAAAAAGTTCACTGTGAAAGCAAATGAGATCTGAATTGCAGGTCAAGTCAGTAATGCTGTTCCTGACTATTAAACATTTGTTGCAAATAGCCCTACAAGTTGTGTATTCAAAATAAACAAGTAAACAGGACCAAGAATTAGATAGAGAGCATACCCCAGTACTACTCCCAGTTCCTTCACATGAACCCGCATTTGGCCTTTGAGATATTCCGACAACATTTTGCTTTTAAAATACAGCTCCTGCAACCGATCTTCTAGGTGCATGATACACTAGGAACAAATGAAAAAAGAAACAATAACATCATAACACTGGCTGATAAGTCTTTATTGTAGGCTCATACACATCTGAATATGCTTACATGTTGTAGTCATTATAATCAGTAAAGAGATTAGACATTAATAGCATTAATTTTTGATAGTTGTTGAAGTTCGATAGTTAACTTAACCAAAGGTCTTGTCTTCCAAACAAGATTCTTGTACAGCTTTCATTAACTAGGCTTATTGAGTGAGGAAGAACAGGGTACAGAAATTTCCGCAACTGGATTCTTACTCATACAGAACTTGAATAATGTCTTAATGTGAAAGCTGACACTGTTTCTCTTAACAAATGTCCTGTGAAGAGGCAAAAATCCATATCTTTGCAAATCATGAAAAACCTGGCAGCTGCCTGTTTATCCTTAATCTTTTTCAGCCTCTGAACATTAGTTTTACATTAGCTTACAGTAGGTTGCAGAGTTTAATATACCCCCTACTACTTGGGCCTTTGTCAAAAAAAAAAAAAGACTAATGATAATCTTAAAATAGAAGGAAGATACTCAATGGAAAACTTTCCTGCTTTAAAACTCATCCTGCTACATATCCACAAGTATTTCTGAAATAAAGCAAAAAAAAAAAAAGTGCAGAGATAATGGATAATCTCTTCTGATTTAGTTTCATGAAGATAATTTTAACTGTTGACATTATTATCAGTTTTCAAAATAGCCTCTGATTGGATGCATACCATACTCCTTGTAAACTTTCAAAATCAAGCATGTTATAGGAAAAGTGGGAGTGTATGTGAACGGCATAGGAAGAAATAATGGAAAAGAGGCAAGCAATGAATAAATATTAAATTGTTGCAAAGTAATTAGTTGCGGCCACTCTGATGGATTTTGTAACATTTTTTCAGTTATTGGGGTTATAAATTCCAATATGAAAACTAAATAGTCTGTAGTCTGCAATTTCCTGTTTAATCAACATAAGAAAAAAACCCAAGGTGGGAGCTTTAGATGTACCGATAATTATATTTTTGGACTATAATCTCCATCCACTTCTGCTGTTCTGTTCGGAAACATCAGTCCTGGGAAACAACCAGAAGTTGAAGAATTGCTAAGTTTGCTGGGAAGTTCCAAAGTTTGTAAGAACAAGTAGAGTTCACATAAAAAAATAAATTCAACTGAAGTCAAAGGAACTAAAGACATTTTGATCTTTGGGGGAGAGGGCAAATACAGTAATGTAGCACAGTGACAGAAACCACAGGATTCCAATTCACAGTTCAACTGCCCAAGTACTTACAAAATTTGGAGATAAATTATGCTTATAAAGTTGAAGAGTGGAATGAAGCAGGTTGGAGACAAGGTTAGAGACTAGTACATCTTTCCCGAGTTTGTTGTCGATGATTCGTCTCTGGCTACTGGCCACTTGCACTGTCCATTTATCCGTATCTGCGATAATGCAGACAGCTTCTGCAATTGGTTCATCCAGAACAGGATGCTAGAAGTTAAAGAGATTCATGCCATTTAACAAACAGGACTTTGGTATTAAAGATATTATAGCCAACAACCAATGGTATAGGAGAACTTTCTCAGTAAACTTGATTTGAGAATGAAAATCTCAAAATAATTTAGCATCAGAGGTCAAACAATGTATCAGCAACAGCAGAGATGCAGTGTTTTGGGGAAAGCTGCAATTCTAAGAAAGGCAGTATATAATTTAATGAAACAAGCTCTTAGTATATTCACTGTAATACAGACACAGGCTATAAGCGACTGCAAAAGTCAGTCGATGCATTCAAGGCAATATTGAATTTTGAAGTTCAACAACAGTTCCAGATCTCATTTTCAAGAACAGGTTCACATGCAAGCTCTGAAACTTATTTAAAACTTAACTTATTTCCTTTGTACTTTTGTGCAAGAGTGCTTCAATTTACATCAATTAAACTGATGTAGATCAAAGCACCTAAGAATGGTTCTATCTTTTTTTTTTTCATTTTGCAAATGAAGTTGTCTAATCTTCCAATTCATATTGTGAAATTGTGAAATTGTAGCCGCAAACTTGCCTTAGACACAAACACCAGCAGAGGGAGCAAAAGAGAAGCACTTGTAAAATAATGAGTTTGAAGTAGTTCTGAAGCAAATCAAAAATGTACCCAAGTTGTTTACATCTGAACCACAAAAGCCTAAATGATTGAGACCCTCAAATCACCAATATTACATCCATTCTCTCTCACAGCCAGTGTTGGGTATGGGAACATCTGTCAATGTATATGGGGGTCTATATACAGTATATTGCCTCATCACTCTTGGTCATTTTTGATGTTGGGAATTACAGTATACAGGTAATCCTCAACTTAAGAACTAAAGAAATAGTTCTTTAGTGACTGTTCAAAGTTACAACAGCCTTGAAAAAAGTGACTTGACTGTTTTTCACAACCATTGCAACATCCCCATGGTCACATGATCAGAATTCAGATGCTTGGCAACTGACTCATATTTATGACAGTTGCAGTGTCCCGGGGGCATGTGATCACCTTTTGTGACCTTCTGGCAAGTAAAGTGAATGGGGAAGCCAGATTCATTTAACAACTAACTTAACAACTGCAGTGATTCACAACAGTGCAAGGTAAATTGTAAAATGGGGCGAAATTCACTTAACAAATGTCTCAGTTAGCAAGAGAAATTCTGGGCTCAATTGTGGTCCTTAAGTCAAGGACTATCTTCTAATCTGAGGGGAAAAAATGTTCCCTTTTGTTTGAAAATAAACGGAAAACACCCATTTCAAATCACAAGCCAGAAAATGATGACTTATATTTCCTGAGTAATGTTAATCTTTAGGTCACTACTGTACAGGAAGTTGTTGGAAAAAATACAACCAGCTGCTAACCTTACAAAGTCATGGCACATGTAAAGTTAATTTTAAGGTCATATTTAATATACATGTTCCTGTTCATAGTTCATTAGTTCTTGTCTACATTAGTAACAGCAACACCCTATTACACTTTTTAATGCCAGTAACAAGTGGAAAAACTTAAATAATAATTTAAAATATAAATGTTCCCTTTGTAGATCAGATTATGAATCCTATTAATATAGAATTCAGTTTAAACAAAGGGCCAACCAGATGCCTCTAAAACCTTCTAAGCAGGGCAGGAAGATGAGTTCTTTACCACTAATACCTATAATCATTTAATCAATGGTTACATAAATAATATCACTAAATAGTGAATGAAATAAGATTAGCCTCAAATTTGAGAATTAAATGTGACCTCAAGGAAGAGAACATCTAAAGATCCTTAGCCAAAGGTTCTTAGCCTATATTGAGCAAGTCTTTCATTTTTCTATGAAATGATAAGAATCTTTTCTGAATAAGATCATGAATTTTTAAAAAAAAAAAACCCTCCATGCCTGCTCTAGCAAGGCTTCAGAAATATTTCCTTTTGTTGGCTTTTGAGATATATTTCATCTGTTGAATATTGTTTAAATTACCTGCACAGCATGCGACAAATCTGACATCAAACAGTGTCTCAGTTTCTCATCATTTCCTAGTCCTTGCAAAACAAAGTCAGGTACGTAAGATGGACAGTAGCCACCTAGCAAGGACCTTCCAAAATTGGCAATACTGGGCTGGACAGAGTTCACTTCAATTAATTTTGACCTGAAAAAAAGGTATAACATGGGCATATATACTATAACTGGCACTGATTTCTCTCTACTTCACCGAAACACTTCAGTGGACAACTAATGCATCAACGCCACCAACATTTCACTGATTTCAGTGGGATTTACACATATATAAGCTTCTATACAGCTTGTGTCTGCTATACTATAACCTCTAGTTACAGTAAGGATCCTAGGACACACCTTATCTGGAAAAACACCTGGAAAATTCTGATCATTTTTATGTGCACAGTTATGATTATTACATCAGCATCACTGTGTTTCCTTGAACATAGCCAAATTTTAAAATACTGCCTGTAAAATTAGCCATACTCCAACTATCTACCAATGAATTCACCAACATGTAACATTCTTATTCTGTTTTGTGTTTTTATTCTTATTTTAACATGTTTTGTTTTCAACTGTCCATAATGAAGTCTGTCTATCATGTAGAAGCATATGATCAATTTTAGTGAAAATTGGGTCATCTTCACTGTGGATCAAGGTTAGAATACGGATTAAAGAAACGTCTAGCTGGATCATAGAATAGACATAAAGAAACTATATACAGTAGTGGCCAAAATTGTGGAAACATTTTGGGAAAAGTGTATTTTTGAGGTTTGATGGCTAATAATACCACTTTTTTTGGAGTTTCAAGATAATCATATTCCACTGCTGGAATTGCCTGGGAATATCCCAGACCTTATCCCAATCAAAAATCTATGGAGCTGACGAAAGAAACTTGTTAGTCAGAAGCGACCCAGCAATAAAACCCAGTTAATTCAACTGGGCATTTATTCAATCTTGATTTCACATTATACTATAACAGCTGCAGAACTAAAAGACTTGGTTAACTCCATGGGAAGATGTTGTAAGGCCATAATTCATGCTAAAGGTTACCCAACTAAGTATTAACTGACATGGTGATAATTTTTGTATATCTCGCTTTTTCTATGGTGATAATTTTTGTATATCTCATTTTTTCTATGTGTTTCACTTTTCTTCTTTATACTGTAACTGCTATTCTAATAGCAAATCCTTCATAAAAGTTATTGCATTACATTCTTGATTAAATTATCTTTCCATTGATATATAATTTTATGGTACTACTAAAAAAAAGTGGTGTATTAGCTAGTTTTAGAAAATACACTTTTCCCAAAAGGTTTCCACAATTTTGGCCATTACTGTAAACCTGGTTAATAATAGTCATAGTATTTTTTTAAACAACCATCTTCCTTTAAATATCCTATCCCAAATTAGGGTTATACTCCATGAAGTGCGAAAGGTAATTAGAGACGCTTTTAAATTACAGCTTCAGTGAAATAATATCATTTGCATTACTGCATTTCTTAAAGTAATGTAAAAAAAGAAACCCAGTTAAAATAATTAAATACACAGCATTTTCTCCATAGAATATGTGCTTAACCCTTACACACACACATCTACAAGTCTGGCTACTACCTTCAAAACCACTATTTGGGAGGAATGTAGTAAATCATTGGACACGGAAGAGGCAATGGCATTGAGGAAAAGGAGGAAGAGTCACTACCAAGACAATGGTCAGATAAAAAAGGGTCGAGTCCAAGGCGGATACCTGAGAAGACATCTCAAACAAGACCCTCCCTAGTTCTCACAAAGAAAAAGGAAAGGAGGGAGGGGGCAGCACATTCAGATTTGTAAGATTCTATTATTATTACCTATTCAATAAAAATACTGGCCTACAAGACTTTGGTTTCCTCAGTTGGTCTACTCTGAAGGGCTGATAATCATCCAGATTTGAGAAAATGTACATTGCTACAAGAAATACTACCTACCCAGGAAATGGTATGTCCTCTTCTTCTGTCCATTCTTCTTGTTCTGCCCCATAATAATTGCTGCTTGTCCTTGCAGCATCATGAGCTGCATCTTCACTTTCACTGTCACCAAGAGCACTATCAGAACTCTCATTCCTTGGAATGTCCCAATCCACACCTGGATCAGATTTTTTTTCTAAGTTCTCTCTTTCCCCATGGGGGATAAAAATGGAGAGTTTTTCTCTTTGGTCCTGCTCTGCAAAACAGCTTTTACAAGTCTCTTGACGAACAGATTCCATAAACTTACAAAATTCACTAGGGGATTTGTTATTCTTTGTACTCAAAGTTTTGGGTGGAAATTCTAAGCTACTACTAGAGTCTAGAATGTCTCTTGCTGTTTCCACTGGAATATCATCTATAGTCCTGGTTGCAACAGAACCTTCTTCAGTAAAATATTCGGTAAGCAAATTTGCACTTTCCGCTCTGTAAGGATTCCAATTCTGGACCTCAATAGCAACCTGGGGGAACTTTTCGGGCACATTCTGATCTCTTTTTTGGTCCTCAAGGGTTTGTTTTTCACAGTTCTGCTCAGCAGTTGTTCCTTCTTCAATCTCCATATGGCTGCTGTGCCTGGACATTTGTTCTTCAGCCACTTGACTTCGCACCTCAATATCTGAATCAGGGGACATAGAGTCTCCAATGAGGAAAGTCACCTTTGTTTGAACTTCAGCCGCACTACAAGGAATTGCATGAGATGACATTTTATCAGGCGGTTTCTTCTCTACCATTGTACTTGTTGATCTCAACAGTTCAACAGGCTGATTGTCAGAATCCATCAATTCTGTATTCTGCCATAATCCATCAGTTGGTTCCAATCTGGACTCTGGCAACACACACGTTTCCACAGATGCTGATCCTGTGAAGACTACTCTTTCTAACTTTATTCCTGTACAAGGCATTGATGCTTCTTTGCATTTAACTTCAACAGACTTTTCTTGAAGAATAGAAGGCTCCAAACTGCTTTCACATGAAGCAGCTTTATCCATCTTTAGGCCATTCTGTGAATCTTCTTTCTCCAGTCCTGAAATAGTATCTGCTTTTTGATTAGGATTAACAGGGCATTTGCAATATTTACAACCGCAGTCAGAAGTTCTCACTTCTTCAGACTCTTGAAAGGATAGATTGCTTCTGTTCTTGTGCATTGTGACGAGCACATATTCAGATTCCTCCACCTCCCCTTTTGCTAGTGTTGTGGTGATGACTGTACCAGGCATTACTATGGCTTCATCCTCACCATTTTCCAAAAGATGAGTCTCTTGCAACTCCGAGCATCTTATGAAATAAGTAAGGAAATAAAGTAAACGTTGCACAAGATCTTGCCTTTTGCCAACCACAACTGTTTTTGATAGTCTCACAGGTGATCCAATGGCTCCATACAGATCTCCTGTGAAACAGAATATAAAAGCAGTATGTTGTTATTTTCAGTATGCAATAGAATAATTGAATTATAATGAAGATCTTCTGTATAGATTAAGAATGGACAATCTTTTTCAGCTCTAAGCCAAAATGGTACAGGGAACACAAATTTGCATACACACATACAGACACACATTGTCTATCTCACAATCGTAAACTTGCTGTTAAGGGGCCCTGTCACTACTGAAATTTATGAGAAGGCAGAGTATCTTTCTATTTCCCAACACTTAGAACAGAAATAACTATCTGGAGAAGAACAGCTGTGTAAGAGAAAAAAAGCAACATGGCTTTCTTATTGTGAATTTTACAATGCAATTAAGAGAGAGAGAGAGAAAATGCCCACCAAACCAAACTCTAGAGCTGGGCAAAAAAACATTTAAAGTTGCTCCTTGAAGCCTGATACAACATTTCTGAGATTATTTATAAATGTCTGGACATACATAAAAAATTTGATTGATGGAGGGTACCTCTCAGAATAGTTTGCAGAGAATCCTGGTTGCATTGGTTTGTTCTATCTCAAATTGTTAACTATCAGATCACCCTGTTTTACTTCAATGATTATAGTCAAATACTGTTCCATAGTATGTAACTTCTCTTCAAACATCTTTTAGATATTCTCTGTTTGGAACTATTTCAGATGCAGCCGTTTATCTGGTTACTCCTCTATAAGAATGTACTATGGCCTTATTGTCAATTGATTCTTACTCCTGTCTTTTTTAACTTATTTTGACCATCACTACAGATATGGCCCGGGCATAATAAAAGCAAACAAAAAACAAACTGTCTTGAAACTTTGTATATAAAAATCCCACAGAACGTGATTTGCTTAATGCATAACAATGCCCAATCCATTAGGATCAGCTGGCTAAAATTCCAGAGTTTTGCACTTCAGCATTCATAATTTATCATAATGCTATTTCTGAATAAATATCCATAGAATCAGACTATAAGAAACTTGACTAACAAACTTGGAAATACAGGAAGTCCTTCAGTTGCAACAGTTCATTTAGTGACCATTTGAAGTTACAACAGCACTGAAAAAACTAACTTATGACTCTTTTTCACACTTATGATCATTGCAGTATCCCCATGGTAATGTGATTTATATTCGGATGCTTGACAATTGACTCACAATTATGACGGTTGCAGTGTCCCAGGGTCATGTGATCACCTTTTGCAACCTTCTAACAAGCAAAGTCATTGGGAATCCAGATTCATTCAACAACCGTGTTACTAACTTACCAACTGCAGTGATTCACTTAACAAATGTGGCAAGAAAAGTCTTAAAGTTCTAATACATCTGTTTTAGCAATCAGGAATTAAACAGCTTAGCAAAAGGATATTTTGTTCATGGAAGAAATGTACTGAAGTAGTTTAAAACATACCTAATTGTGCCCACAGTGGATTGTATGGGTGACTCTTCGCCAACATGTCCACTGTCTGTGAGGAATGCTTCTCTAGAAATATTCGAATTGGTGGCTGGCCATTTGGCATGACAGTTGGAACCCAGGCCAGATGGTTTGTCAAAACTGCAGTTAGAAGAGCAGGTAAAAATCTGGATGGGGAAAAAAAGCATATACTTTAGAAACTGAAGAACTGAAGAACTGTGCAGGATTTTGGATGAATTTACTTCTATAAAAGGAAGCCTGTAATTCACAATGTCCCTTATGTAAGAGAAAATTCAATTAACATTTCCAGATCAGGGAACAAAATCTAAGGTATTTCCAAAACTCTGACATAGTATCACGTTGTTGTTTCTGTTTCAAAAGGGTACATCGGGGTACATCAGGGAACAGAATGCAGATGTTGTGTTCTACCAACACAGGGAGTTTCTGAATTGGAACCATTAAATACAACCCACTTGGATCTTTTTTTTTTTTTATTCTACAATGTCAGATTTTTGTAAGAAACCAAAACGTGTATTGCTAATAATTTTTAAAGGCAACTAAAATTTCAAATGTACTCCCCCCCACACCCTTTTCTGGAAGAGAAGATGCATTAGAACTTTAAAAGGACTTTTGGCTTGGCCTACATCACATTGTGCTCTCTCAAGTAGCACAAGAGGATCTTCAGTCAGTCACCTCTCGACTGGATTATTGTAATATCCCTGCTGCTTCTCAAGCTGCACTGGCTGAGAACTGGCTTATAGATGCAATTCAAGATCCTGATTACTCCTTCTAAAATCTTGCATGGGCCTGATTATGTGAGGAACTGCCTCTATCCATATGTCTCCTGGTCCCATTAATTAAACAGTGACATCTTGGGGAACCTCACAAGCATATAGCTCTTGTCCTGCAGAATGATATCCACCATCATCCTGAGATTTGAACTGCTCCCACCTTTTTTATTTTCCAGACCTTGGCTTAAGATTGTGCTTATTTTGCTGTTTGGTCCCTGGCCAGTTGTCTTCTTGTTTCTTGATCTTGGTTTTTTATTTGTAAGCCCCTTAAGAGTTGCCAGGGATTCAGGCGGCTTCAAAATTGAATTAATAAGTAAATAAACAGTATTTTTAAAGAAGCTTTGAAATCTGGATACAATATAGCATGGAATTGCATCAGTTCAACTGTCCACTCTTTGAGTAAGGCAAATTCAAGAAACATAGAAGGCAGGAATTTCAGGAATCTTCTTTATTGTTGGAGGGTAAAATAACAAATCTTGAAAGTCTGTCAAGATGGATTTTCTCTATGCCCCACCTCTCTATGCCTCCAAAATCATAGCTTTTATTTAGCTATGTTAAAATTATAGCATAGTTTATTTTGATTTTCTTTCTTGTGGTTTCCGCTTTCTCATGCTGATTTTTTTTTTAACGTTTGATGGTTTGTTCTTTTCTTCACCATTCCCAAGGGCAAGTCTACATTCCTTCCCCCCCAGCTAAGAAAATGTAGTTAACATATGATATTAGGCAGCTGGTAGGTTTCCAGCACTCAGCACTTTGGAGATTATATGGTTTGGCAGTTCATCTTAAGTTTTCCTTCCTGTTTATGCAAATCTGTATTCTTTCAGTCAGCCATCAGGTCTCATTGGCTAAAATCTTTTACAGCAACATTAACTAATTTTTTAAGAAACAGAATTGAACCATGACTTAAAGAGGCTGAAAAAAGACTTAAAATATTTACAAGTTGTGTTTCAAGTTATTGTTGGCTATCAGGGTTATATAGTAGTACCGATATTAGCAACTGTATTCTGTTTCATTTTTTGTTGTTTTAATGGCAGTTTTTGGTTTAGAATTGAAAATTATGCTACACTTAATAAAGATTTAAAATGTTAATTCAGCAGTTTAAATTTGGCTTCAAAGAGAAAATTGAAATTAGTTACCAATTGAGGTAATTTTCTTTTAGGTTTTACCCTTCACTGTTACTCGAGGATACATTTTTAGATCCTGATAAATAGCATCCTTTATGGATTTGAGGCATTTTTATGGGGAAAAAAGGACACTGTTATGCATGTGATCCTTAATACACTGCTACAATATTTAAAAAGGAAAAAAAGATAATATAGGAATGATTTACTGGTTCCTGGAAGCTTGTTCCATTAGGAAAGTAAATTCCTTTATAAAGTGATGGCAGAGTTGGTTCTTCTCGGGCATCCCCGACATCATCGTAAGCCAAACTGGTTCTGTAATCCGTGGCATAGTATAGAGATTGCAAATTGTTGTTCTAAATGGCAAAAAAAGACAAGATTAAGGTTACCAACATAAATGTTACATCACATGGCTCGAAGAGGCATTTTGTATGGTGGCAAACAACCTGTCATTTTTTTTTTAGCCCAAATCCTGCGAAGCCTCACCTCCCTGCTTTCAGCATCTCCTGCATACTGAGGATATCAAAGCACCCTATTCAACCTTAGAACCATGTCTTCTAGCCAAGTTTATATCTCCAAGTGTTTCTCTGATATTTCTGTCTGGGTGCCTCATTGTCAGCTCAAGCTCAGTATGTCAAAGACTGAACTTCTCATCTTTCCCCTCTCTACTCATTCCATCTCCTTATCCATGTCTTTCAACCTGCCACTTATATTTAGTTGAATGACCAGATAGCATTACTTCAAAGTAATTTATATTAAGACTTTTTTTCTTTTTTACAGTATAAGCCTTTTAAGAGTTCTCTTCAGACCTAAGCAACTTATAACCGTTTACTGTAGAACATCTTCCTTTTCAAGAATCTAAATGAGGTTATTTAAAATGTGTTAAAATATGTTAATCGTCTATAACCACATTAAATATAAAACATGAACACTGCAACTACATTAATCAATTGAACATGTATGAGCACATTCTAGCACAAATATATTATTAGTAGCATTTAATGTGACTTTCTATATAATGCCACAATGAAGTGATAATTTTTGTCTTTATGCTGAGTATTAGTGTAATTGGTCACATATGAAAAATGGATCAAATGAGATTCAAAGCAAGTGAGAAAGGAAAATAGGTTTCTTCTAGAAGATTTCAGCTTATGCAATATATAGAGAATGATACCTTCAAAGAAGACACAGGACAAGGTTTCTCAAACAAGAGAAAGTCCCTATGTAAACTTGGCAGCTCCAAATCTCAACCAGCAAATGCTTTGTCTTACACATTGGAAAAAAGAATCTGAACACTAAATACAAGCTTGATTGACATTACCTTGCAGATGACCCCCACCCCGTTAAAGACCTTGGAGTTTTCATATCAAATGATCTAAGTGCCAAAGCTCACTGCAACTACATCGCAAAAAAGGCTTTAAGAGTTGTAAATTTAATCTTGCGTAGCTTCTTCTCCAGAAACACTACACTACTAACCAGAGCATATAAAACATTTGCTAGACCAATTCTTGAATACAGCTCGCCTGTCTGGAACCCATACCTCATTTCGGACATTAATACTATTGAGCGAGTCCAGAAATATTTTACAAGAAGAGTTCTCCACTCCTCTGATTACAACAAAATACCTTATGCCACCAGACTTGAAATCCTGGGTTTAGAAAATTTAGAACTCCACTGTGACATGACCTGAGCTTAACTCATAGAATCATCTGTTACAAGGTCCTTCCTGTTGAAGACTACTTCAGTTTCAATCACAACAATACATGAGCACACAATAGATTTAAGCTTAATGTGAACCGCTCCAATCTTGATTGCAGAAAATATGACTTCAGAAACAGAGTTGTTAATGCCTGGAATACACTACCAGACTCTGTGGTCTCTTCCCAAAATCCCCAAAGCTTTAACCAAAAACTATCTACTATTGACCTCACCCCATTCCTAAGAGGTCTGTAAGGGGTGTGCATAAGAGCACCAATGTGCCTACCATTCCTGTCCTAATGTTCCCTTTGATTGTATCCAATTTCATATAGTTATTATATACTTATGATTATATTTATGCTTATATATCGTATAGTTATTTCATGCTTATGCTTATATATACTGTTGTGACAAATAAAATAAATAAAATAAAATAAATAAACTAAATGAAACAATGGCATGCCAACAGAAAGATACAAAGATGTAGAGTATGAGCAAAGAGAAAAAAGTTATAAAAATGTATAGATTTAAAACAAGGTACAGTGCATGGCAGACATCCTAATTCATTTATTGTAGAATCCAGTTCTAGCTTGACTACATAGTCTTAGGGTTGGGTAAATATGCAGTTATGTAATTACACAAGTGAGTAGAGTTTTTCATTACACATATTGTAAAGCTGAGTTTCAACATATTCTGAGATTTGGGATAAAAAAAAAATAAGCAACACTGGAGAAATTCTAAAGATCTTTTTTATAATAGCGTGACTTGAACAAACCACCGTACTAAACTTCTTGTTCTAATTGACTTGATAGGGACTTTCTTTGTATTATTATGTAATTATTGGTTCAACTTAACAAGTTTTTGTCTATTCTGGTGTTTTATTTAGGTAGTAAACAAATACAATGTACCTCAATATCAAATGCAGTCAGTAAATCTAAAAGCTACAAACAAGTTTAGAATGCCTTCAATATTTCATCATCATAACATTCATCATTTCTGCAATGCTTATCAATATTACATTTTGACTTGTTTTTCACAGCCATGTTAGTTGGAAACACAGGGAGTTGAAGTCCAGCGTATCTGCAGAGTACTAAGCTAAAGGAAAGCTACTCTATTGTGATTAAAATAATTTACTCATCATTAAACTAACTGCTTATTCTTTTCCTGTTCACCTTATGTATTTTCCCTTCTTGTTTCTTTTTTCCCCCTGTTGCACCTATTTTCAGCATGTTTCTCACCTGGGGCAGGGCTATCATATTTAGACAGCTTTGTGTAAATAAATCAATAAAAACAACTTTTCTGTTTAACCAATTCATGTAAAATGAAGGCCAATGCATAGAAGGATAGGAAATCATTTATTCTGCAGACAAAAGCAGGGGTGAAATCCAGCAGGTTCTGACAGGTTCTGGAGAACTGGTAGTGGAAATTTTGAGTAGTTCAGAGAACCGGTAGAGGAAATTTTGAGTAGTTCGGAGAACCGGCAAATACCACCTCTGGCTGGTCCCAGAATGGGGTGGGAATGGAGATTTTGCAGGATTTTTCCCCTGCCACACCCACCAAGCCACACCCACAGAACTGGTAGTAAGAAAATTTGGATTTCACCACTGGACAAGAGGATATTGTTTGAAAATCTACAAATCCAAGGGAAAAAAAGAACCCTAAGAATGGAATACCATTAGCATCGTTACTGTTCCATACTTTTAAAATCACACAATCTCTCAAGCTTTATTTACTTCATTTTCCCCAGTTACTACTACATGCAGTTAAGAAACTGCCACAGTGGCCTGTTTGAAGGTCCCTTGCCAAATACTAATGCAGTTTTCCATCATCCTTAATGATTTCTGAAACAGTGTGTGGCAGTTCCATGAGCTCTATACTATCCAACCTGGAATTCTTTAAATGACAAGCTAAGGGTTTCTCACAGAGAAAAGAGACTACAACAGAGCCTAGAAAAACTGGTCAGTTGTTAACTGTTGTCGACTGACAACTGTTCATTTAGTGCTGTTCAAAGTTACAACATCACTGAAACAAGTGATTTATGGTCATTTTTCACACTTACAAGTCATCCCCATGATGACGTAATCAAAATTCAGACTGTTAGCAACTGTTGTAGTGTCCTGGGATCATGTGATCACCTTTTGTGATCTTTCTGACAAGCAAAGTCAATTGTTAAACGAAGTTCACTTAACCGTGTTACTAACTAAACAACTGTAATGATTCACTTAACAACTGTCACAAGAAAAGTCGTAAATGGGGGAAAATTCATTTAACAAATGTCTTGCTTAGCAACATAAATTTTGGGTTCAATTGTGGTTGTAAGTCGAGGACTACCTCTATAAACAATATCAATGTGATTCAAACTAACCTGTAAAAGAGAAATAATATTAGCAGCTCTAAAAGGTCCTAGAGATTATGAAAGTTTGGAAGACATAAAGAAACTGTTCATCATTACAAGATGTCCTCCAAAATAGATTGACAAGGGCTAATATAGGTAGTCGTCAACTTACAACCATCCATTTAGTGGCCGTTTGAAGTTACAATGGCACTGAAAAATGTGACTTATGACCATGTTTCACACTTACAACCATTGCAACTTCCCTACAGTCACATGATGAGAATTCAGACACTTGGCAATTGACTCATATTTATGACAGTTGCAGTGCCCTGGGTTCAAGTGATCAACTTTTTGCGACTTTCTGACAAGCAAAAGTCAATGGGGAAGCCAGATTCACTTAACAACTGCATTACTAACTTTAATAACTGCAACAATTCACTTAACAACAGTGGTAAGAAAGGTTATAAAAGGTAAGAAAGGTCATAAAATAGGGCAACTGTTTAACAACTGTTTCACAGAGCTTAGCAATATCAATCTTTGTTTCCTATGAAGCACAATATAGTTTGCTCTTTCATTACCAAAGACTCAGAATTGGAGAATTCTGGGAGTTGGAAGTCCATATAGCCTCCTGAGATAAAGGCTGGGAAACATTCACTACCACCAAAAACAACAACAACAAAACCATGCTTGAAATGTAAGGTGTAACTTGCATAACAACAACAACAAAAAAATCACCCCATTTTGCAAAGCTGAGGTACAATTCATTTAAGTTTTCAAACCGGCCTCCTGGGTCCCATTTCAGCATATTCTCAACCCCCCACCCACCCAAAGCAAGCTTTCAGAAAGCTACCTCAGTCTGAATAGTCCATAGGTACTTCGAGGGCGGGAGAGAAATAGGAGGAGGAAGCAAGAGTTTCTGTTTTAAGCCAGAGATATTAAACGATTTGTTTTCGTTGAAAGGCTAGCTCCAGTCTTGTGACTCCTTATTTACTATTCTGGTAACTGTGGCTGCATCTGCAACTGATAGTGTTTCCTCAGAGAGATCAGATTCCACTGGCCGCTGGCCAGCAGGCATGTGACTGCAGCGAAGGGAACCCTCCGTGCCAGATATAGAAGTAATTTGCACAAAACACTAGGCAGAGGATTAACTGGCCAAGGGCGGGTGGACAGCCTGCCTTGCATTTCTCCCTGGTTCTCTCTCTGAGGATAAGCAAGCGGCAGGCATCTATTCCTTCCCTCCTCAAAGAAGCATCACAGGGCACAGCCAGAGATTATGTAAGGCCCAAAGCACGTCACAGACTGTTTCAATTCTTTCCTCACATTTACATCTTAAGAGTCTCTGGGAAATCTCTTTGCCTCTTTTTGCTGAGGAAGGCCTAATCAAGTCAATGTGGCTACTACTCAGAAAAGAGAGTGGGTGGGGTGGGGACACAGTCACGGCTGGAAAAAGGAAGCTATGCACACCCAAGAAGAGGAACTGGGACGAAAGGACACAGGCTAATTGTAGAAATACACACATACACACATACACATATACATATACATATACATATACATATACATACACATACACATACACAAGTCTAAGCCTACCTATAGTTAATGGGGACTTGTAGGGCAGCTTAGTCCAGGCGTTGATTAGTGGAAAGCAAAGTCAAGGCCCTTAGAGCTTCTTCTTTTGGTTCCTCAGGACTATATCAGTTTTAGACCAGACAGATATTGTTCCCCCCTTCCACTATGATAATTATAATTATTGTATAATTAAAAGGGGTAGGGTGGAGGCATCCATTTGTTTGGAAACAAGGCCACATGCTTGTCACCCTGCTCATTATATGGATATTCACAATCCACCGAGCTGATTTTTATAGAGAAAATCCTCTCAGAAGATAAAGCTCAGAGCTTATGTCTGTGCTCTGCTTAAAAGCTCCGGTACTCCTGACCTTTCCCACAGTCGATAGGTCAAAATCTCCTCATTATGAAGGAAATGGGAATGGGGTTGTAGCAGGGCTTTTGCGCTTCTATTCTGGATTTGTCAAAAATTGTGGCTTTAACTCAGCATCCCAACTCAAGATTCTTCTGGATGTATTGGGGGATAATTTCCATCATTGCAGATATCCTGGTCAAGAATATTTAGGGACTAGGATAAAGGCAAAGGTAAGGGTTCCCCTCGCACATACGTGCCAGTCGTTGCCGACTCTAGTTGCCGACTCTAGGGGGCGGTGCTCATCTCCTTTTCAAAGCCGAAGAGCCAGCGCTGTCCGAAGACGTCTCCGTGGTCATGTGGCTGGCATGACTCTATGCCAAAGGCACACGGAACGCTGTTACCTTCCCACCAAAGGTGGTCCCTATTTTTTCTACTTGCATTTTTACGTGCTTTCGAAACTGCTAGGTTGGCAGAAGCTGGGACAAGTAACGGGAGCTCACCCCATTACATGGCAGCACTAGGGATTCAAACCGCTGAGCTGCTGACCTTTCGATCGACAAGCTAAACGTCCTAGCCCCTGAGCCACCGCGTCCCAGGGACTAGGATAGCAACAGTTAAATCATCTAACAAGAAAGGGACAAGATTAGGGAACATTACTTTAAACGTGACCACATTCAAATTGAATAAAAAGAGATTAATATCGTGTAGTTCTTAGCATACTAATTTACTTATCTACAATTTAGTATCTAATTAGTTGAAAATTCTGCAACTTGCAGTCATAACACAAATATACAAAGTTAGGGAAGGCTATTTTAGGCAATAACGTATAAAGGAGGAAAACAGGCTTAAATTAGGTACTTAGGCAATCCAGATTTTGGAGTAAGGAACACTTCTTATATCCCTTTTAGAACACCCCCTTAAGTTTTCGGTGATGGAGATCTACCAACTTTGCAGACTTCCCCACAGATGGTACAAGAGTAAAAAGCTGCCTGTTTAATGAAGGCTAACCATTTTGAACTTGGAAAAGCCAAAGTGCTGTTAATAACCTGAGTTGTTTTGTGCTTATTTTTTCCACTTGTTCTGATCTTAGCCCAAAAACTGAAAATTTTATTTTGGAAAGGAGTAATTAAATTCATAATATATTGAAGTGTACACAGGAAAGTATTTCTTGGGGGCGGGGAATTGGCACTAAAAAGTGCATAGGCACTTTGTAAATTAAAGAAGAGGTCATGATGCACAACTTGTTTCTTAATGTAAAGATTCTCAAGAGAGCAGTGAGGCGTGTTTTAAAACATTGTGCACACTGGCTTTCAAAGCTCATGATGTGTTTCCCGTTTGCAATGTTTCTTCCTTTTTCTGCATATTTTCCTTTTCCCATATGGTTATTATTATATGGTAATAGCCACTGAATGCACATGCCAGCAAAATTATTGTATGGCCTCTTGAGTGCTGGTTGCTTAAAGCCTGGATGAACTCATCTTTGATGGGCCCCTCAGTGACTGATTTAAATTCTGAAACTTGTTTCCTCCCTGTTATGTTTTGATGAGAAAAGCTCCTTTGCTGTTTCTTTAGTATTTGAAACACTGTGGTGCTAACCAACCTTTTTCAGATTTTTGTCAGCAATTTCAATGAATCATCCCCACCCACCAATTTGCCTCAAACCTGATAGAAACTTTCATATGTTAAAAATAAAACTTGTCTTTATATAAGGCTGGTTTCCTTAAAAAAACCCAGCTTCTTTTGAAAGCAAGGCAACTCACACCAGCTGACAACTCCTTCCCCTCCGCCAGCATACTCAAATAAACAAGACAAAAATTTTGTAGGCAGTCTTTTTTAAAATATATATAATCAGTGAAGAACAGAAAAGTAAGAATGATGCAATGTTACGACAGCAGTAAAAACAGAAATCCTTATATTAGAATTCTTGGCATCCTAGTTCTTATTTTTACATTTTTCAAGCTATTCTGTAATTTGTGGTAAGTAGAAATAAGATTATAAGACACTCACTTGCAGAATTTATGAAAAGCCTATACTTTCCACAAAGAACATTCTTCTCAGATCCCCACAAGAGATGAACTGCCCTGGAAGCAACCAGTAGTGCTATCTTGAAGCATTCTTGCACTTGTACAGGTGGTCCTCAACTTAAAATAGTCCTTTAGGGACCGTTCAAAGTTACAACGGCACTGAAAAGCGTGACTTATGACGATTTTTCACACTGATGACCATTGTAGCATCTGCAGGGTCATGTGATCAAAATTCACGATGCTTGGCAACGGGTTCATATTCATGACCGTTGCTGTGTCCCAGGGTCATGTGATCCTCTTTTGCAACCTTCTGACCAGCAAAGTCAATGGGGAAGCCAGTTTCACTTAGCAACTGGGTCACTAACTTATCAATTACAGTGGTTCACTTAACAACAGTGGCAAGAAAAGTTGTAAAATGGGGCAAAACTCACTTAACAAACATCTCATTTAACAACAGAGATTCTGGGCTCAATTGTGGTCATAAATTGTGCACTACCTGTATAAGAACATCTATACACGTACATGAATGGGCATTATTATCTACTGGTTCATTTGTTAATAAATGGTTGGGCAACTTGCAAGTCTACAGCCATTGGCAACCACTTTGGTCCTTTTCATAGCACTCAACTCAATGTTAGCTCCCCATCATGTGGAAACAGAAAAATACTAGTTTAAGTCCTGGTATAATTTATAAAAGAAGAAAACAGGCCTAAATTAGGTATTTAGGCAATGCAGGTTTCGGAGGAAGGAACAGTACTTATGTCCCAATTTAAAGCTCCCCATCATGTGGAAAGAGAAAAATACTAGTTTAAGTCCTGATACAAGCTTGATAGGTTTTTTTTAAAGAAACAAAGAAAACGTTGTGTGCCTTGGCATGCTGACTCTTTAGAAGGAAAAAAAGATTGGAAAGTGAATTAGCTACTCTGCTGCTAATATAAATACTTGATAAACTGTGCAGTTTGCCTCAAACCTGATAGAAACTTTCATATGTTAAAAATAAAACTTGTCTTTATATAAGGCTGGTTTCCTTAAAAAAACCCAGTGGGAATCCAAAATTCCCACTAGATCATCAAACACTCTGGCAACAGTAGGTCTTCTACACATTAACACGATTAGTTAAACAGTAAAATAACTCAGAGGTAGTTTCATCTCTATAATATTTTGGTTTCTATGCACCCAGCTCTGCTGCTGTAGAATATTTACTGTACTTCAGAACTCTGGGCACATTACTGGCCAAGCACTCCTCTATTTTCCTCCCTCCCAACCAATTACATAATCAACATGTCATGTGCTTAAAGATTTAGTCAACAAATGTCTCAATTATATACAATACAAAGGATTGGGTTTTTTTTCTTTTGGAAATGTTTTCACTTCAGTTGCTCTTTCACTTCAGTAGCAAGCCATCCCTTTTTATTTAATATTCTCTATGAAGGTAAAAGGGGAGAGCCACTGCAAAAATCAGTCCCTAAACACAAGCCCAAGGCAAGCCCAATCAAAGATCAAATGAGAAATGTTCCTTCTAAAGATAAACAAAGGAGGAGTTAGCAATTCCAAGCCAAACTGGAACTGCAGAGAAATCCTACAGTACTGGAGTGCTGCTTGTCCTGTATATGTCTGCATGGTAGCAGAACTAATAATATTAAAAAATACAATGCAGTACAAGTAAACACCTTCTCTTTCAAAACCTCCTGAAGTCCATTCCAGGATACAATGTGCTACAGCTTACAGATACTTGCAGGTTTATTCATGTTAAGCAACCTTTTGGGGGAAGAATGCCAGACCCCTTTAATGACATGCACACTGCCACTAAAGGCAATTCCCTAAAGACGTCATCTTTTCCTTGTAGCCATCAGCAACAATTTCATACTAGCGGATAAAAAGAAGGCTAGGAAGGCAGTATAATACAGCACAAGAGGAAGTAATTTTCCCACTGAAGCAGAAACATTCAGCCATTAGCACATGTTTCCCTCCCCGATTCTGATGGCTTCCTTGTTGCATCTGCTTTTGCAATGAAGAAGAAAAACCCAAAAACAGAATGTGGGGAGCACACTAAAACTACAATTCCAATCCCTTCTACACAGTGTGGCACTTTGGCTTCGGGAAGAAAGAATGAACCATCTCAGATGTCAGCAGGCAGAACAAAAGGGAAATTCTTGGCAGTGGGATCCTGCCAGCCTTGTATCTCTAGGGAAAACTGGTCTTCAGAATTTCCTCTGTCGCATCAGCTGGGCTGAAAGTTAATTAGCAGAAGCCTTCAGAAGCCAAAGGAAACATGGAAACAGGGATGCAGCAGAAAAACCAAACTGGCATTGTTTAGTGTTCCTATATGGAAGGAGTTATGTGATATAAAAACATTAATATGCCAAGAGTCTCCAGTGACAGATTGTTCCTTGTTGTACACAATCCTAATCCTAGCTCTACATACAAGGTGGCAATGGATTTAGAATGGTGTGTCCATCTTCCAGAAGTAATTCCTTTAAAAATCATGGCTACATCTGCAAACATGGCTTCAAAAGAAGTAGCCAAGGGAAGAATTCAAGGGCTATGCTAAGTAAAGCATGTTCTATTATGTCGCAATTCCACTGAATAAAGACTATAGCAAACATGAGATGGCCTTGTGTAATGCTTTGCCATTGTGCTGTGCATGGCTAACTATCTAGGCTTGGATTGGGTTGGCCCATCAAAGTCTATTTTGCTTAATACTAGCTCTCCAATCTTTCAGGCAAACTAACTCTGCCATTTAAATCCTGTGAATGGGATATCTCAAGAACCGAAGCTGGGAATGCACATACTTTCTGCTCTATTCCTAAGTAATGGCCCCATCAGAACTTTTTCTGCTTTTCACTAGAACCTGATGCAAACCATCCTCAAAGCCCCAAGTCTGTTCTAAGCCTCAGAGGAAGACACCATAGTTCAGTTGATTTCTTGAAACAGGACTTACATTTCAAGATTCAAATTTTAAGATATATAACATGATTCCAAATATGGAAGCAAATAAAGCAAATAAAAGGAAAAATCAAATAAAAATAAGAATAAGAATCCAAAATCCATTGTATCACATGCTTTACAAACAAACAAACAAAACCCAGAACGGCTGACTTGAATTTACTACAGAACTACATTTTAAATCCATCATTATTCCTTTCTCAAGAAAACTTTGCAAACTGTGCAAATTAAAGACAGCTAGACAGTAGATGGCAGGTTAAAGACTTTGCATCCAGAATATAGTTCTGAGTTAGTTTTCTGTGCTGGATAGCTGATGAACCGCTGTAATAGCAATCATTCTATTTGCATTATTTCCTCTTAGGAAAGTTGGATTCATTTAAATATCTCTAAGAAAAGGCAACAGATTTGCTTGCACGTGACAACTAGAGACTGAATCACTGCAGCTGATCACATAAAAGGCATCCACATATATGAAGGTGTTTCTCCCATTCTCTAGGAAAGTTCTTGGTGCTTCCTGTTGCACTGCAATCTTTCAAGATAAGGAGTGTCTGCAGGATCTACACCTTTTGTCATGATGATGAAAGCAAAGCTGTACTGTAAACACTGATTTCTTAAGTGCATGCCTTGTTCCCACACTTGTAGAAAAGGGATGGAGACTGAGTGCAATGCTGCTTTCATCATTTGCCCCCACTTTCCCTTCTGCAGAAACCTCTGTTCCCAGGGTTCTCATGCATTACAGATTCACTATAGACCAACTTTAAGTCCACAAGTCTTAAAGTTGCCAAGGTTGGAGACCCCTGCTATAGACCACCCAGATTATAGATATTTGCCCTAGAACAGCAACAGGGTTGAAAGCCTGAAGGTTTCCAAATAAAAATTTCCTTTAGATCTAAAAATAGACAACCAGAAGCCCACTAGTTTCCCCAGCCAGAACATCTGGATTCAGAACAGGCAAAAAATAAATTAACCACCTCTGTTCTAAACAATAGTTGACGATGGTTTAATTACTGCTCTTCAGCAAAGAAGAATGTGAATTGAGAGTTTATTTTTCACATTATACATTTGTTACTAGAAGCATTTAAACACTTGTTAGAACTGAAAAACAGTAAAAAAAAACAACCCTCACCTGAATTCATTTAAGGCATCCACAATCCTGTTATATGCCAAACTCCGTTGGCTGGCATCAGCTGACCGACGGCTTGTTTTCATAGCCTTGAAAAAAATTGTTTGAACTAATATCAGACAAAACTCCAAGTCATATGCGATGCTTTATCTAAAGTTGACTTGAGCAGGCAAACAGAAGGTAGGTTTCTTTTTTTGTTATGTCTGTGTGTGGACTTCTTTTTAATGCGATAAATATTGTCCCTTGATAAGTTTCCTATCAAGATAGAGATATGTGAAGAACAAGTATTTACACTGTCCCTTTTTTCTACACTCTTGCTTACAAGAGGCTATAAAGAGGCCCAAGTTTTCCCACACTGCAAGAGCAGATTCCACGTTCAAACAAATCCTTCAACTAATTGCCTGCACCCAATAGTAAATATCATTCATTGTTAGAGAGGTAGGATTTGTTCTCTGAACAAGGGGCAGAATGCAGGTTAATGTGAGTCATAATCCTAAAGTAATCAGATCCATTGTTCTCACCTCTTTATCTCTTTGAAGCAAGTGACTAGGACCCAATTCAGAATTCACATGGTGTTCCATCATGTGCTCCCCACTATCACATAGATATTCCCATATCTGATTTAAGCTCCCTGTGGCTTTGTGCAAACAGGAATGTGCACAATGCACTGTATTCATGTAGGACTGCAACACTGGGCACTTTTCGCCACTAAAATTGGGTACAGGAGCTTAATAGACATAGTCATCTATCTATCTATTGTCCATTTTACAGCCTTAGAATTCTCCCTAAAGCCCTGAGGGATTTCTATGCAGAAGATATAAGAGGAGGTCATGGGTTCAAGGAAGAGGAAATCTTATTCTGCAAGCAGAAGTCAGTTTCCCCAGCTGTGGATTTGGTATATTTTTAATATATGCAAAGCAGAGAGAATGGCAGAACTATTCCTTCAACTCACTAAGGCTAATTCCAATAGCCATGCTCTTCTTCCATATCAGAGCTAGCTGGAATCCAACCCACCCTAAATTTGGCAGCCTTTGTCTACCATGTGCTATGCACTCATAGTCAGTGTACCCAGTGCTGTAGTATATACCAAAGCAAGACTGCAGAGACTTATGTCATCTGCCTCACTCAAGGTGATTGCCAATTGGCACCTGGCTGCTTTTCAAAAGCTTTTTGTGATTATTTCAAATGTGCTGCTCATGAAGTGCCCTACTCAAAATATCATTTAAAAAAGAGGGGAGGAACGGTACTGTGGTACAGTCTCTCCCATAGACACAACAAGAATGGGCAGTGGGGTCATAGTGGTCAGGGATTAGAGACAAGGGGAACAGTCCAGGATCACAGCAAGAGTCCACAAAAGACACCAGATCACTAATGCAGAATATGCTACGGCAAACTCTCTCACACACATCAATGTACCCCACAATGTCTGCATGGAGTGACTTAGGTCCCAGCAAAATAGTACCCACCATTTGAGTACCAGCAAACCTAAAACTGTCTTTGGCCCGAGTCAGCCACTGGTTGGTCTCATGATATAGAGGAGGAGATGTAGACACAGGTTCATGGAAGGGTTGCTGAGATACCTTCACATCAGGGTGTGTAGAATATGCTAATGTACCCAAAGACACCTGTCTATGTCAATGGCATGACTATAATTATTGTGCCTGTTTTTGGGATGTAAATACCTTTCAAAGGGAAGCCCAAGCAGCTTTGGCAAAATAATTGAGTAGAGGAATTATAACTAGGAATTTAACTCAGATATCAAGAGCCGAGGTGGTGCAGTGGTTGGAGTACAGTACTGCAGGCTACTTCAGTTGACTGCTAGCTGCTGTTCAGCAGATATAGAATCTCACCGGCTCAAGGTTGACTCAGCCTTCCATTCTTCTGAGGTTGGTAAAATGAGGACCCAGACTGTTCGCGGCAATATGCTGACTCTGTAAACTGCTTAGAGAAGGCTGTGAAGCACTATGAAGTGGTATATAAATCTAACTGCTATTGCTATTGCTATCTGTAGTCATAGCTATTAGACATAGTGTGTTTAAATCCACACTTTTTAATGTTATACTGGTTGAGATGCACTGGTCTAATGCCTCTAAATGAATTCTGATAAGTCTCAATCTTGCAAATTAAACTGGTAAAGCCATATCGTAAAATAGATTTAGCAAATACATTAGAAGTATGTGTAGTTGATGATAGTATTTACCTGTTCTATTGCACTCTTCAGCTTATTCATGTGGCTCTCAAAAAGAGGAAAGTGTGAGAAAAAGAACTCATTAAATTTGCTATTTTCTTCTTCATCCTTTGAAAGTGAGAATATCACCCCAATTGCTATCTTCTTTTTTCTGACAATTCCTGGATTTGGGCTGGAGTTGTCGTCTGACAAGTTAAAGCTTTCTTCCACTGACCTTTAGAAGAATCAAAAATGAAGAAATGCAAATTATTTGAAATGTTTCAAACTATATTGCAGGTAGAACTTTGATACAGTAAAATAACCCCCTCACTTGTCTTTTTTTTTTTTAATGATAATCTGAAATTAATACTAGATCTTAGTCTCTTCATCAAAATCCAGCATGCTTGTTCTGGGCATCTGCTATTAATGCCCACAGTTTTAAATATCATAGAATTGTGAAGAACCATTTAAATCACCGATTGCAGCCCTCTGCTGTGTACAGGAATCCAATTCAAGTAATCACAACAGTCCAACCTCTAAACATATCCTGAAAGCAGCTCTTGCAGGACAATTTTCCACAACATTCAGCTGGACTATATTGTCATGTTAAATCTGTTATTCCAAATACAATCAGCATCCCTACCATAGCTGCATTCTTTGCTACATCATTTCAAGAATTTGAAATATTCCATCACATTTTTTTCATCTTCTCAAAGCTAAGCATTCCCAGTCATTTCCATTTTTCTTCATGGGATTTAAACTTTCATTTTCTTTGTTATTCTTTTAAGAAACTGTTCCATTGTCTCCAATTTCCTCTTTCAGTGCCCAGAATTGTACACAATAATGGAGGTGAAGCTGACCCAGTAATTAATATAGTAGAACAATAATTTCCCGATATTTGGAAGTTATCTCACACTGCCAGTTCATATTCAGCTTTCTCACAGGTATCTTTGCCAGTCTTCTCCACCTCCTATCTGTGCTTTTTGTCTTTTTGCCCCTTCTTAACCCATATCTTCATGAAACTTTATGTTGCAACAGGCCTATAGTCTATCGCAACATGAATGTCCCATAAAACAGTATGCTCTAGTTTCTTTTCATACTTTTCAAATAAGATAAATTGGAGTGGGGGAAGTAAACTCCAATGAATTAAAAGGAGTCATTTAGATATTGGGAAATAATATGGAGCAAAGCGACTGTGGTAATCGTGTTTCAAATGATTAGGTACGTAACTCTAATGCAAAAGTGAAACCCACAACATAAAATGAACATTAAGCTATGTTCTATGCTTGCACCATTATCCTAAAATATTAATCTCTGGCAGGAGCACTGAAAGGTGCACCAAGATGTTGGTTTCCAGGCAGTCAGCCAATCACACCTATACACATCTGTGGAAATTCAAACAGCATTTCCCATCTGCTCACCATCTTGGGAAGACTCCATTCTCCAAGCTTGTCGTCTGACTGCGACGCCAGCGCCGTTGGTAACTGCTAGCACAGCTTCTGTTCAGTGAAGAACCCGGAGATGGAAAAGGAGTGATAAGCAGGCTGCTAAGAGATGCTGCAACAATTAAAAAAAAAGAAAGAAAGAAAGGGAAATTATGTTTTTTTAAAAAAGCATTTCATTCGTGAAACATAGGTTTATTTTGTGAATGTGAGAAACAAAATCTGAACATATGTAACAATTATTGCTCAAAAAGCTTTCTCCTTTCTGTAATGGTTATATGTTTCTTCTTCTTCTATAAAGGAGACTATAAAGTAACCAGATGCCAGATACAGACTCCCATCCATATTATCTCTATTTTGTTTTGCGTCCTGCCTATAGACTGATACGCACAGGATGCACTGGAAGAAATGTTTTTTTTTTAAGAGGCTGCCTCCACTGTCAAACACTTTTCTTGAAATTATCTAACCCCACAGCGATACCTTTTTAATAGACTATTTCTTTCTGTTAAAGGAAGATTGAGTCTTTTCAAGCTGCAGCATTCAGCAAACTGAATTTGGAGAGTTATTCTTAAGACAGTCTAATACATTTTATGCTTTTGCTGAACTAGCAAGGAATATTATGCTAAGCCATGGTTTGCTTACCATGAATGAAAGAAGAATTGGCTAGGTTCAGTATTGTACCAGATAAAAAAACATATTAAGCCTTAGTAATCCAATCAAAAAAAAATATACAATGACAAAATAAATATACAATAAAGAAAACCCAGGCCCTTATGCTACTAATAAACAACGTTACCTGATCTTGCAATTCCACTGTCTCTGTCTTCATTCAGCTCTCTGCCAGGCATGTCCATAGGGTTGCTGTGAACTATGCAGAGAAGACCACCCATTAATCCAAGTTCATAAAAACTTCTCGCCATCTCATGCTCCGTTTAATTAACCAAATAATCATGCTCATTGGTGACTTCATTTAGAACTTTGAAAATAACAGCAAGGCGTACCCATCACCAAGGAAGGCTGCAAAGCAGATCTAGTCATACACAGGAGCTTCTACAAAGGTTCAAGGCAGTATTTGCAGCCCACCTCTTCATTTCAACAGAAATGAAATATTATCGAAAAAGAGGGGTTAGCCATGGAGCAAAAGCACTTGGTACCAAGCTATAAGCAGTGCCAGAATAAAAAGAAGAGTATGACAAGCACTATACGATGGGTGCTCTACGACGCATCAGATCTGGATTTGCACTTCTATTGCTTCTTCAATTAAGCATGGCACTCTCTGCATTTGCAGCCAATACTTATTCACCAGAGGTGAAATTCTAAGCAGAAGCGAGAACTCCAATCTGCCAAATCAAAAGCTTCTTGATCATAATTATTTCAGAAATCATAGATTTGCAGATCCACGAAAAGAAAAGAAAAAATCTAAATCAGCCATGGAAATAAAACTTGGATAATGGAAAGCCAAACAGGAGCAGCTTAGTTCAGGTTTAAGCAAATGGTGAAATAAAATGTTTTTTTATCATTAAGATTAATTCAGTTTTGTGGAAGCTAATAAGTAATCCCTATATTGTTAGGGACTTCCAAACCCCAAATGATTTCCTCGGTTTGACGTGAATTGAAGATGACAGGGATTTCACTTTTGGAAGGAGTGGGGCAGAGCTTATAGTCTCTTCCGGACCTAAGGGTCTTATTTCCAAGGCCAAACTACAGATCCACTCAGTTTTGTCAAACCAACTAGACTATCCATACAGCACATAGCAAACCTGCAAAGAAAGAGGCGCTCCGGATCAGGCGGAGCGGACCTTGTTCAGAGAATGCCCGCCTAGGGCTGCAAAGCTGTGAGAAACCTACATGGCAAAATGTAAAATACACATGAAAGAATGAGGTTAGTAAAGCAGAACAGATTCTGTGGAAGGGAAGGGAAGATGTAAGCCAACACAAACGCAGACCCACAAACACAGCAAAACCCACACCTTTTACACCTGAATACAGTATAGGACTTGAAACTGTACTGCCTTTCCAGATTTACGTATCAGTTTTAATGCAGGAGGTTTCTTTTTCCCCCCCAATTCTGAATAAATCAATACATGAGGTAAAAGCTTCAAATAATTACTAATTACAGCACAAATACATATATAGATGGCCCTGATTACAGATTTGTATTAGTTTGATGATACATCAAGCACCTAATAATTTTATAAACATAGAAAATTCTCTTTATCTACCAAAGATAGATAAATCTTTGTCTAACAGTTATTTTCTTAAGTTTTTCTGGGCTGAAGTGATGCCTTTTGCTTTAAATGTTTACATGTACCTGTGCACAGAATAAACCTTATTTAATAAAATCCTCTTTGTAAGGGGAAGACCCTTACCCCAATTGTCTCAATTCACAAATCCTCATAGTAAACCCATAAATAAACTATTTTGAAAGCAGATTAAAATCTTCTAAAGGAACAACAGTTAGTCCTCGATTTACAACAATTCATTTAGTGATCGTTCAAAGTTACAATGGCACTGCAAAAAGTGACTTATAACAACCATTTTTCACACTTATGCCCATTGCAGCATCCCTATCGTCATGTGATTTACATTTGGATGCTTGGCAACTGGTTTCATATTTATGACAGGTGCTGTGTCCCGGGATCATGTGATCACCTTTTGTGACTTTCTGACAAGCAAAGTCAATGGGGAAGCCAGATTCACTTAACAACGGTGCTACTAATTTAACAATTGCAGTGATTCACTTAATAAATGTGTTAAGAAAAGTCATAAAATAGGGCAAAACTAACTTAACTAATTTCCCACTTAGCTTAACATTAATTTTAGGCACAATTGTAAGTTGAAGGCTACCTGTAATTTGTGTACTTGTGCATGCACACATAACTTCCACATATGAAATACGACATGAGGGAGGCAAATCACTTTGACATACTGTCCCTCAGCCCAGATTGTAGCCTTCTAACAGGAGTTGCCTTATTGCCCTCTCACCATTTCCATGGCAATGGAGCAAAAGCTGGTAGAAACAAAGACATAATGCCTAGGGCACAGTTCTACATCCCTTTGACATCTCCCCAAGGACCCTTCAAAAGATGACCCACAGTCTTATCTTCTACCCTAAAGCAGGGGTGAAATCCAGCAGGTTCTGACAGCTTCTGAAGAATCGGTAGTGGAACTTTTGAGCAGTTCGGAGAAACAGTAGCAGAAATTTTGAGTAGTTCAGAGAACCAGCAAATATCACCTCTGGCTGGCCCCAGAGTGGGCTAGGAATGGAGTTTTTGCAATATCCTTCCCCCAGGAGTGGGGAGGGAATGGGGATTTTGCAGTATCCTTCCCCTGCCACACCCACCAAACCACGCCCACCAAGCCATGCCCACAGAACCAGTAGTAAAAAAAATTGGATTTCACCACTGCCCAAAAGTCTCAGTTCAACCCAATTTTCCAGCTCTAATGAATGACAGAGAATTTTTTTTTAGCCTCATCAAATCCTTGTGGGATTGATTTATTGACGGAAAATGAAATGAAAGGAGACCTTTATCTCCCTTATGCCTCTGAGCAATTTCACGTTCACATCTTGTTTCTAACCAAAAAATGTCATAATATTTTCACCAAAGCAAATGGAAGCTAATACTGCATGCTGTGCCTGGAATTCTGGCCCTATGTGTGAAATTTTTTTCCCCTCTTGCAAGAAAGATAAAAAAGTGTTTTGAGTTGAATGAAAGAAAAGCATTCCTTGTACTTTCTCTTCTGTCAGAAAAAAATAAGAACAGTATCCTTTGATCACAGATTTTAGGTGTAAATCATTAGTAGTACAGGGAATTCTCAATTTCCGACTGGTCGCTTAATGACCGTTCAAAGTTACAACACATCCCTCAAAAGCTATTTACGACTCATTTCCAGAGTTCTGATGACTATACAAACTCCTGTGATCATATGACAGCATTTCAGGCACTTGTCAACCTGCTCACCTTTACATCTGGTTGAAGCATTTTTAGGTCATGTGACCACGAAATAGTAAGTCTTTTGTTAGTTTCTGGCATTTTCAGAACAGCCATATAAATACCGTATATACTCGAGTATAAGCCGACCCGAATATAAGCCGAGGCACCTAATTTTACCACAAAAAACTGGGAAAAACTATTGACTCGAGTATAAGCCGAGGGTGGGAAATGAGGCAGCTACTGGTCAATGTAAAAAATAAAGATAGAGCCAAGTAAAATAACATGAATATTTATTTGAACGAAAAACAATAAAAGTGCAAAAGGGGGAAGGAGGATTCCCAGCTCTAAACAAAGGGAAATCCCGGAATGCCAGCGCGAAAGGCGGTGCTCGCGTTCCTCCTCCCTTGCTCAAAAGCCCCAACATGATATTGGAATTGGATGCCATTATATACCTGCTGAGGGGATAATTTGAATAACTTGAAAGATATAAAAGCTCTAAACATATTTGTTTAAAAATCTAAAATCTATACTTAAAATAAATGAATATAAAGTAATAAAGTTCTTTAAAGTTGTAATTCACTTTGCTGCTGAAAAAGAAAGGAAGCTTAACACCTTAAATGGTATTTATTAACTGAAATATCATCAAATCAAATATATAATGAGGTATATTATAATGACCTTTGTTTTCAGAAAGAAGCATGATGGAAGTTTTTCAATAAAGGGAAATATAGAAAAACTTAGTGTCATGCTCATATATCATCTTTACAGATGTTGTTAACACTATACTATGGCAGCATATGATGGTACAATGTTTCAATCAATTTCAGGATGAAAAACTCATCAATGAGGAGGAGGAGTATAATTTATTAACCTTGTATGATATCAGTTTCTCAAGGACTCTAGAAGGACCCGAGGAAGAAATCTCTGCCACTCCCACTTTCCTTTCCAACCCAGCCTTCCAAGGGGACCCGAGAGGAAGAAATCTCTGCCCCTCCCACTTTCCCTTTCCAACCCAGCCTTCCAAGGGGACCTTTGAGGAGAAATCTCTGCCCCTCCCACTTTCCCTTTCCAAGGCAGCCTTCCAAGAGGACCTCTCGAAAAGAGCGAAAGCTTTCTCCTGGTCGTTTACCACCACCATACCCTCCACGCCGGCCATCCTAGGCTGGGTTAGAAACAAGGAGGGGGAAGTTCAAGGACCACATCGATGGCACGAGCTCAGATTGCCGGCTGGGGATGATGGGCGCTGCAGTGCGATCTCGGGAGAGACTAGGGGGGAAGAAAGAATGACTGTTTCCCCACACCCTAGGATTGGGAAAACATTGACCCCCTTAGTTGCGGGAGAAGGGTTGCGCTTCAAAGCGGTCGCCTCCATCCATCCATCAATCCATCCTTCCTTCCTTCCTTCCTTCCATCCTTTTTTTTTTCCCAGCGAGCGGTGCGTGTGTGTGACATGCAAGCAAGACGTCTCACGGGGCATGTGAACTGGGTATGTCTAGTTTAGGGGTGACATGATAGGAACATTCCAATATCTCAGGGGCTGCCACAAAGAAGGGGGAATCAAACTATTCTCCAAAGCACCTGAGGGCAGGACAAGAAGCATGGGTGGAAACTAATCAAGGAGAGAAGCAACCTAGAACTAAGGAGAAATTTCCTGACAGTTAGAACAATTAACCAGTGGAACAACTTGCCTCCAGAAGTTGTGAATGCTCTAACACTGGAAGTTTTTAAGAAGATATTGGATAAGCATTTGAAGTGGTATAAGGTTTCCTGCGTAAGCAGGGTTAGACTAGAAGACCTCCAAGGTCCTTCCAACTCTATTATTCTGTTTTTTTGTTCTGTTTTCTTTCTAATCTATCTATCTATCTATCTATCTATCTATCTATCTATCTATCTATCTATCTATCTATCTATCTATCTATCTATCTATCTAATTAGCTAGCTAGCTAGCTATCATTATCTCGCTTCAAAAGACAAAACCTAAACACGAAGTTGTAGCTGAATAGCCCTACATAATATAGCTTTTTCCAAGCTGGTGATTTCCAAAGGCTTTGAAATCGACTTTCCTCATCCTCTGCCAGGATAAGCTGATGTGCTCAGAAGGCTGGGAATGGTGGCATTTCCTACATTTCTTGTGGGCAGAAGGTGGACCCCTATGTTTCCTTGAAAACACCTCCCAATATTTATTAGGTGACTTCTCTCCCCAGAAGAAAGGTCTGGCTGTTTAACAATCCCGTCAGCTAAACCCTATCGAGTCAAAGGGGCCAGGCAATGGGGCTAGGATGAATTCTGGGTCATCAGGGACCCTTTTTTTGTGCCCGTTCCCCAACCAGGGCGGGCCAAGCAGCCGCTCTTTTAGCGGCTCTGGAATGGATGTTGAGGTAACCCGAAGAGGCAGCCTCTTTTCAACTCCCCGCCCTTTTTTTTTTCCCAGCGAGCGGTGAAAGCGACATGCCGAGCGCCACTCCGCTTTCACCGCTCGGCTGGACTGGGACCGCTTGGCTCGGGTCCGCAGTAACTCCCGCCAGGCTGTGCCAAGAAACCATTTAAAAGCCCAACTTCTGAAGCACGGAGGAGAAGAAAGCCCTGGCGGGGCTTTTAAATGGTTTCTTCGCGCACAGCCTGGCGGGGCTTTTAAATGGTTTCTTCGCGCACAGCCTGGCGGAGTTACTGCGGACCCGAGCCAAGCGGTCCCAGTCCAGCCGAACGGTGAAAGCGGCGGCGCTCGGCATGTCGCTTTCACCGTTCGGCTGGACTGGGACCGCTTGGCTCGGGTCCGCAGTAACTCCCGCCAGGCTGTGCCAAGAAACCATTTAAAAGCCCAACTTCTGAAGCACGGAGGAGAAGAAAGCCTGGCGGAGTTACTGCGGACCCGAGCCAAGCGGTCCCAGTCCAGCCGAACGGTGAAAGCGACATGCCGGCGCCACTCCGCTTTCACCGCTCGGCTGGACTGGGACCGCTTGGCTCGGGTCCGCAGTAACTCCCGCCAGGCTGTGCCAAGAAACCATTTAAAAGCCCAACTTCTGAAGCACGGAGGAGAAGAAAGCCCTGGCGGGGCTTTTAAATGGTTTCTTCGCGCACAGCCTGGCGGGGCTTTTAAATGGTTTCTTCGCGCACAGCCTGGCGGGGCTTTTAAATGGTTTCTTCGCGCACAGCCTGGCGGGGCTTTTAAATGGTTTCTTCGCGCACAGCCTGGCGGAGTTACTGCGGACCCGAGCCAAGCCGGTCGCAGTCAGCGAGCGGTGCGTGTGTGTGTGTTTGTGGTGGGGTCTCGTCCCAGCCACCCACCACTCGCTCCCTTTCCCTCTTCGGAGCGTGGGCTGATCTTAGAAGCGCGCTGTCGGCGGGCCGTCGCCTCCTCCTCTTCCTCCACGCTCGCTCCTCTTGCACGCCTCAACCCCCATCCCCACCCTCTCCAGCGTGAAGGTCACCTCCTCCTCTTCCAGGCGGCGGCGGCGGCGGCTCAGCGGGCGCCACAGCCGGCAGCTCCGCTTCCCTCCCACCTTCCTCCTTGCTAAAGGGCCAAAGTCGGCTCCCCGCCCGCGCGGGACCCGAGCCAAGCGGTCCCAGTCCAGCCGAACGGTGAAAGCGACATGCCGAGCGCCACTCCGCTTTCACCGTTCGGCTGGACTGCGACCGCTTGGCTCGGGTCCGCAGTAACTCCCGCCAGGCTGTGCGCGAAGAAACCATTTAAAAGCCCAACTTCTGAAGCACGGAGGAGAAGAAAGCCCTGGCGGGGCTTTTAAATGGTTTCTTCGCGGCACAGCCTGGCGGAGTTACTGCGGACCGAGCCAAGCGGTCCCAGTCCAGCCGAACGGTGAAAGCGGGCGGCGCTCGGCATGTCGCTTTCACCGTTCGGCTGGACTGGGACCGGCTTGGCTCAGGTCCGCGCGCGAACTGCTCAGCCTTGGGCAAATCCGCGGACGATCTCGCCGCCTCTTTGGCGTCTCCTGTGCGGGGTTCCCAGTACATCAAGGCGTGAACTCGGTATAAGCCGAGGGGGCGCTTTTCAGCACAAAAAACGTGCTGAAAAACTCGGCTTATACTCGAGTATATACGGTATATTGATTGGTGAGCTAGTATTATATAACTATATTGATAATGATAGATAGATAGATAGATAGATAGATAGATAGATAGATAGATAGATAGATAGATAGATAGATAGATAGATAGATAAACTAGCATTATATAACTGTATTGATAATTTTGTGTATGTGTGTATATATATATATATATATGTATATGTATGTATGTGTTTGCATTTTATATATATATAAGCATTGCTCCTAGAAGTATGAAGCTGTAGACACCGGCCTGGGGATGACAAATGAGACTTTGTCGGGATGTCGCCAAGACACTTCCAATTTTACATGGGAGAAAACCCGAATAACCAAAGGCCTACCTACAAACACCTGCGAAAACTGCAGAAAACCCCCAACCAATCAGAGCACACCTCCACCCAATCAGAACACAGCCAAGCTCCCAACCAATCAGTTCAAACCCCCACTAGCAGTTAAAAGGAAGAAACAGCTGCGATCACACATTTCTCCTAGAAGCACGAAGCTGTAAACACCTAGCCTGAAGATGACGAATGGGATTTCGTCGAAACATCGCCAAGACACTTCCAATTTTACGCAGGAGAAAACCCGAATAACCAAAGACACACACACATACACACACACACACAGACAGACAGACAGACAGACAGATAGATACATATTTGTAGGTTTCCACAGGCATAGGTATATAGGTCTTGGCATTTTCAGGTCTTTTCCTGTGTAAGGTTGAGAGTATCTCGGCGACATTTCGACGAGGTCTCACTCATCATCTTCAGACTGGTGTCTTCGGCCTCATGCTTCTCTTCTCTTTGCTCGAGAATCATGAAGCCGAAGACACCAGCCTGAAGATGATGAGTGAGACCTTGTTGAAACGTCGCCGAGATACAGTCAACCTTACATGGGAAAAGACCCGAAAATGCCAAAACCTACACATAAACACACACATACATACATACATACATACATACATACATATAAAATAAAGCTCCTTCCACAAAAAAGTCATAAAGTTAGGCCTGGTCACATGGATGTTTCAACCTGTGATTGTCATGACTAACGACAGAAATTCCAGATTCCATTACAGTCATAAATAAAGGATTACCTCCATGAATAACAGAGTGATGACTATTGAACCCAGGACTTCCCTTCACTGTGTGTGTGTGTGTGTGTGTGTGTGTGTGTGTGTGTGCAGGCATGGATTTTAATATTCAAACAGCTGCACAGTGACAAAAATTCTTTTCTAGTTGCTTCAAAAAATGGTAAGCAGGAGTACTAAGTGTTCTACCAGGAGAGAGATGCGTTGGAAAGTTGGCTAACCCACATACAAAAGCATACAACAATCTTCTGAAAAACCCAAGAATTAGCAAGAATCAATGAGACATATTCTTTCTATTTGATTTAGCTTCTAGAACTGCTCTGGTTACAGATTAACTGATTTTTGTACTGCCTGACTCTGAAGCATGGGCTGTAAACAAATATTGATGAGCGGATTATGCATTAATCTAGGTTTGTATATTTTTTAATATGCAAAACTACAGAAAAATAATTATCTTTTTTAATATACTTCATCAAGTGACGTATAAAAGTAAAATCCAGCACTTTTCTCTCTAGGTTTTAAAGAATACGTACAGATGGGCTGTTATTAAGTTCAATGGTTATCAAAAAGCTATTTCCTTTATTCAGGAGACTGTAATTATTCCAGTGTATATATAGGTAATCTTAGACATGCTACTATTGGTTATTGTAGGTCCAGAATTACAACAGTCTCAAAAAGGGTGCTTTATAAAGAACTTCTGCCTGTTGCAAAATGTTGCACACACACTCATGGTCCCATGCTTACAATCTAAGTGCTTGGCAACCTATTTGCATTTATGACTGGTTGCCAAGCACCCCACGATCATGTGATCATCGTTTGCTATCTTCTCTGATGGCTTCCCCAGAAAATCAATGGGGAAGCTTGCAGGAAAGAGTGCAAGCTGTTGCCCTGCACAAAGATAGCTTCTCCTCATCTCTGAAGGTGGGCTGAAAGAGCTGCCTGCAGAGGGAAACTGAACTCATTTGATGAGGTGCAGAAATGGAGCTGAAATCCTGAAGATTCTTCAGAATTTCAGCTCCATTTTTGCACCCTGTCAAAGGAATACCCTTCTGTGCAGTGAACGAGCTGAATTTCTTCACAGAGTGCAAAAAACAGACTTGAAATTCTAAAGATTTTAGCTCCATTCCTGCACCCCACCACCAAAGAAGTTCCCTTCTGTGCATAAAGGGGACCTGAAATCCTTTAGCAGGCAGCTCTTTTAGGCAACCCCCAGAGACAAGAGGGAGCCAAAATCCAAGCAGAAGGTGGAGAGGGAGCCTGGTACAGCAAGTGTGGAATGCCTCAGGTGGGTGGGGGAGGCCCTGGGCGGCCCAGCCTAAGCCACGCACAAGTGTCTCTTTACTCAGGTGCTGAAAATGCTGCTTGGATTTTGGTAGGGAGGGTTTTCAGCTCCTGAGTGGAATCTCCAGGGTCTTTCCCCCTCCCTCAAGACACCCCATGTTCCTTCCCTAGAACTTCATCCAATTAACTCATGAGATGGCTTAAAGACCACAGCCAGAAGTGCCCAAATCGCAGTTGTTGAGAGAAACAATCTTGTGTGTTTCACTTAATGACTGTTTTGTTCGACATCCAAGATTCTTGTCCCAAATGTAGTCGTAATTCAAGGATTACCTATTCATTCAGCTATTTGCACTGACTAGCCATTCATTTTCCATTTCCTTTTGATATTACTAACTTACATATCTGTTAAATCAACAACTCTTAAACTGGGCATAGATAAGTAAGCAGCATTAAGGAATATAATACTGAGCAGCTTCAATTATGCTAATTTTACATTATGTAATTATAGTTTAACACTCATTTTATAAATCTACATTATACTTGTAAATCCTACCACACTGACGTTTTTCCATATATACGGTGCCTAGTACACACAAAGCTTTCTTTCCATGCCACTGCCCACAGTACATTTGAATATAAAACTGGTTTGCAGTTACACTTTAAATCAGAATTGCAACCCTTGTCCATTGTAGTGATCTGCCATTCTCTACTGGGGAAGTTTAAATTTAGTAAAGGGAAGAGAGGAAGGACAGCAGCAGTTAAAATGAATGTGTTATGTTGTAGTTTACAGGGATCAGAAAATTATACTTCAATTATTTCAAGATGTACAGTACATGAAAGCAGTAGGGCTCCACAAGTAAAAACAAATTGTTTTGTTTTATGTTCTTGAGCTTTTGTTTTTTATTAAAACCAAGACAGTTTCTAAAAGGTGAGCGATATTGGTTAAATAAATGGATTAAAAGGGTGTTAAGCGAATCTTTCATCCAAAGATGAAGCAATCCCAAAATATAATAAGTTCAGTATGCATTGATCTTTCAGCCGACCTATGGGTTTTGGCACTAGAAAGCCAAATAATTCATTTCAAACAATAAGCAACTAACTGCATAAACTGTGTTGTGCTTAGTCTGAAATCATTCTGCTCAAACAGATGGTGCCTTAGGTAACAAATATAAATGATAGGCCTTATAGGAAAAGGAAAGCATTTTGTCTGGATCATCATATTCTTGGCAGAGTGCTATTATTGAAGATTAATTAAGATTGCTGAGGAACAGCTGTATGAGTAAGGGCAGCAAACTGCAGCCAAAAACCCCAGTAAACATAATCATGGGTAATAAAGCTCATTCTTCTCATTTCCTTTGTGTGTGTGTGGCTTTGAGTCAGTCTTGATTTCTGGCAATTTTGTCTGGGCAAGTCTCTGCAATTGTCTTGGCAAATATTTTGGACATGGCTTGCCTTGCCTTTTTTTGCAGGGCTAAAGGAGAATGACTGGCTCAAAGTCACCAGTGCCTAAAGCAGGAATAAAACTCACCGACTCTTGGCTTCTAGCCTGATGCTTTAAACCAGTATACCAAACCGGCTCTCTTCATGTTTTCTAGGAAATGCTTAATAAATAAAGGGTAACTAAACTAAGAGTGGAAATGCAAGGCACCCGGCAGAATTTCTGCAGCTTCTCTGAACAATTATGCTACATTATTATGCAACATTATCTCATTGTTTAATGAAAAGAAGGACTAGGGGACACATGATAGCAGTGTTCCAATATCTCAGGGGCTGCTGCAAAGAAGAGGAAGTCAAGCTATTCTCCAAAGCACCTGAGGGTAGAACAAGAAGCAATGGGTGGAAACTAATCAAGGAGAGAAGCAACTTAGAACTAAGGAGAAATTTCCTGACAGTTAGAACAATTAATCAGTGGAAAACTTGCATCCAGAAGTTGTGAATGCGCCAACACTGGAAGTTTTTAAGAAGATGTTGGATAACCAATATGTCTGAAGTGCCTAAGCAGGGGGTTGGACTAGATGACCTTCAAGGTCCTTTCCAACTCTGTTATTCTATTCTATCACAAAGGCTCCCTGAACTCTGAAGAACGGTATTTGTAGGGGCATAGGAGGCTGCAGTATGGTATGAAGTGGGGAACTGTTGAGTTCGACTTGACTATCTCCCAAATCAGCTTAAAATCTTTGGGAAGAACAAGGCAGTATTCTTGTTTGGAAAAAAATAACAACAACAACTGTGCTCCTGTTCATTTTCCTCCTGCTGCTGTCATGTGTCCAAAGCAGTTGATGTGAGTTATGTCGTGTATATGGTATATGAAACATATTCATTGATCAATAGATCCATCATTGTCTCTGCAGGCTGTGTTGACAACCAAGGTCAGAAAGGATAATTTTTATTAGTGGCAGCTGAGTTATTACTGGGGTCCTTTCAGGAGACTGATAGTCATGATCCATGCCCTAGATCAGAGGTTTTCAAACTTGGCAGCTTTAAGACTTGTGGACTCCAACTCCCAGAATTCTCCAGCCAGCATAGCATAGCTGGCTGGAATATTCTGGGAGTTGAAGTCCACAAGTCTTAAAGCTGCCAAGTTTACAACCTCTGCCCTAGATTCACTTGTTGGGGTTCATGCAAAGCAGCTACATAGCCTTCCCAGAAAGTTCAGCTGATGAAGGATACAACTGTCACAATTTTAATTACTAGCTGCTGCTTATTATGCAAACTTTGGAGGGAACTGTCCTATGTCAGCTTTTAGCATTTTTTTCTGAAGTGTTTTTCTTTATTGGGGGCTACATGATTATCCTTTCACCATCTATGGAGTATTATATTTTTTGGACTATAAGATGCACCGGTGTATAAGATGCACCAAGATTTCAAAGAGGTAAGCAAGAAAGAAAAAAAGTGTTTGCCCTCCCTGGCTCCCAGGAGCACTCTGCAGGTCTCCCAAACCCTCTGAGCATCCCATTTTTCACAAAAACGGCACGCAGAGGGTTTAGGAAGCCTGCGTAGTGCTCCCGGGGGCTGGGGAGGGCAAAAACACGATGGTGGGTGGTTTGGGAGACCAAAAATGGATCAATTTTTCACAAAAACGGGGGCATTTTTGCCCTCCCCAGCCCCCAGAAGCACTCTGCAGGCCTCCCAAAGCCTCTGTGCGCCCTGTTTCGCAAAATCAGGATGCGTGGGACAGGGCTTCAGAAGGCCAAAAATGGCTGTATTCAGTGTATGAGACACACCAGCATTTCCACCCTCTTTTAGGTGGGGGGAAAGTGTGTCTTATACTCTGAAAAGTACAGTAGTACACCTGCCTGATGCCTGTATTACAATATTTTGGGGTCAGGTGAAAACTGACTTGCCAGGCATTTTTTTTAATTACCAGATTTAATATTTTAAAGATGTTATTTGTTATTATATTGTTGTGATTGCCCCGAAATGTAGAATGAAAGCAAATGTAAGTATTCAAAATTAACTAAAAAAACAACAACAATTGAACAAACCAACTGGAACTATGAAATATACCTCACATATCACATTCATTACATATTCACATGATAATAAATATATAATGTTGTGTGACATGCACATGTTTAAATTTTAAATAGTACAGTTTTATCTAATTAGAATACAATTCTAATAAGGGGAACATTTCGTGGTTTATATTAGGCTAATGGTTATTCTCATCATAAAGAGATTTCAACTGACTTCATCAACATCTTCCAAATAGTCACACTGCAGTAAACATTTTCAAGTGTCATGAGCTGTGTTTGAACTGAGAGTAATGGCTGCCTTAGCCCCACAAATCTATAGCATTTCTTTAAAAAGATATTTTAGTATGGGTCAGATTAATCTGTGCCAATCGTTAAAGGTCTTATCTTGCAAATAAGAAAATTACCTATGTTCATAAGCAGTCCATTCATAACTGTGGTATGATCCGGCTTCAAAGTATTATTATCTTGATTAATAAACTCAAGACTGTCTTGAAGCCTACAAGAAAAAAAGAAAGAAAGAAAACAATCTTGTGCTGTGACATTTGTCTTTAGTTATCAGTTGTGTCTTACCTCCCTTTTCCCATTGCACCCTTATGACTTCTGAGAATGAAAGAGGAACCCTTAGAGGAAAAAAAGTAACTAGCAAGAGACAATCGATTCTCCTGAAGAAACCAAAAGCACCAGTCTCTATCACTTCCTAATGATCACATGCTCTTTCTAATGTACTCACGTGTTTAAACTTCCATAAATACTGCTTCCTGTTCGAGCTGTAAAAACTTTGCTCAGCATAAGCTGTGGAGGAGAGCTGTGAAGCCAAGAGAATAAGAATGAAAAAATGTCCTCACCAAATAGCAATCCCCATTCATAGGGGCAGTAGAGTCATGGTCTCCCTAAGACAGGGCTTCTCAACTTCAGCCACTTTTAAGAGGTGTGGACTTCAACTCCCAGAATTCTCCAGCAGGCGTAGTGGCTGGGAGATTTTGGGAGTTGAAGTCCACAAGTTGCTGAGGTTGAGAAACACTGTTTTAAGGTTCTAAATTCTACTAAATTCATTACTAAATGAACATTCCAAAGCATTCCCCAAAAATAGTGGGCTAAAGAAAAAAAATAAACAATTTATTTCATTATATTAAAATAGGATTCATTTGCTTTTTCCCCATGTCAGCTAATCATCCAAAACACACCTCAATTTTAGGCATGAAGTACATAAGCACATAAAAGCAATACTAAACACTAGAAGCCAACAATCCTGCCCTGAATTTTAATAAAAACATTCATGCGGTAATACTTTTCTAAGAGCCTTGTTTCCAGAAAGCTCATTGTAACATTCAATTTTACTGTATAAAATTATTGCAGGATCCAATCTGGGTTGGTCACTGGGACCAGAGGTTTTGTCTTCCAAGCTCTCAGACTCGTGCTGGAACCCATCTTCAGGGAACTTCTCTCTAAAATAATTTGTAATTTCCCAAATATATGGGTCTACAATTGCTCTTAAATCCCATCAGAATCAACCTTAATTTCTATAGACTGAACCCCACCCTGTGATGAGCTTAACAGATGGCAGCATTATTTTTTCTGTAAAAATATACATTCTATGTTTTTCCACACTGAAGGACAACTAGGGTAATAATGGAACAGCTTGCTTATTTGTGAGCTGTGGGATTCTGGCTTTAAATGTATACAGATGAAAAGCACATAAAGTAACTAGCTGGGGATAAGCATATCAAAATTACATAATTAAAATTATTCTGCAAATACTCAACAAAATAAAATTCTGGAAAGAAGTACTTGACTACAGCAGGGGTGATGGAGGGCTTTGACATAATTAAGGCAATGAAGGCTTATAAAATGGATAGGGCCACCTGCGAGGGCCTTGGGAAGAGTTTTGGAAGGTTTGGACCATTTTTAAATAATTACATGCCTACTTAGGATTTGTATTCCATATTTATTTCCCACCTCATATTTCCCATAGCATAGCATCCAAGTTTTCAGTAATCACAATCAGTTTGGGTTTCTGGGCTAAAAAATGCCTGTGAACACCATGCACACCTGACTGTCCATCTCTGTCCCAGCACTGGCACACTGTACACAGTCCAATATACACAACTATTGAATTTACCATAAATCCCTGATAAAATCTGAAGGACAGGATAAAATCTGAAGGACAGGAAATATGTTTCATTAGGAGAATGTATGGGAACTCCCACCCCACCCCAGTTTTGAATATGGGATACAAAATCCAACCACCACTACCCGCTCCAAACCCCAGAGGAATCACATTTCTTCTCCCCACGCTTTCTATATTATCTTCATACTACAAGAGTTAATGTTAACCCAGAAGTCTGGTTGCAAGGTGAAATAAGATTCTAACTTCTGGAGAGGCCCGAGAAGAAATATATATATATATATAAAACCAAAAGAATCTTTACCGAATCTGGTGGATTTTTAAAGTTGAACCCTTGTAGCTCATAGCCACAGAACCAAACATCATCTCCCCAAGCATGTTGGCATCTGAAGAACATCGAGAACCCTGGGAAAAAAAACAAACATTGCTAATAATTACGTTGCCCGGTGATCATTTTGAAAGCATTCTTCTGGTAAAGGTAAACATACGTGCTAGTCATTCCCACCAAAGGTGGTCCCTATTTTTCTACTTGCATTTTTATGTGCTTTCGAACTGCTAGGTTGGCAGAGGTTGGGGCAGGTAACAGGAGCTCACTCCGTTATGCGGTGCTAGGGATTCGAACTGCCGAACTTTCTGATCGACAAGGTCACCGTCTTAGCCACTGAGCCACCGCATCCCCTTATTCTTCAGGTAGGGCACAGGAAATGAAGGAACATGACAACTATAAATACATTCAACAAAAGACAAGTGCATGTGTTACACACACATAAGCCCCATCCTCAGGTACCAAGATGTTTATGTGGGTTCATGTTGGCTCTTTAGATTCATAGATCTAAATGTTGCTGTAGATGGCAGCTGTTCCTCATGCTGAAAATAATCTTCGGGCAGAATCAAACTCTTCTGCACCTGCTGCTGCTCTCCACACATTAACTCTTGTGATTTTATGGCAGGTGTGGATGCCAAGGGCTCCAACATATGTGATGCAAAATGAATGGGATCTCATCACATGTGTGGCAGGGCCAAGATTTTATTCAGTGTTTGAACATGCGAACAGGGTTTGTTTTTTCAGAGGTTTTTTTTCTTCTTCTTGTTTCCCTTTCCCTTGTTTTGCACTAAGCCTGCTTGAGGGCTTACGCTGCAATCTTCAGACTTAGCACTTCAATATATTAGAAAGAGATGCTCCTGACATTTGACTAGAGGGGACTCATGATGCCACACGCAGGCCCGGGGTAACAAACTGTTCACCCCTATCTTATGGCTTGCCTTGCAGGACATCATGTGCCTCAAAAGCCTGATCTGCTGTCAGTTTTCCTCCTCGCTTCTTATCTTGAGCAAATACTCCAGGCACATGGACTTTGATACTCTCTTGGTATTTGGCCATTCTGTCTTAAAGGATGTAATTTGATTTGATGGGAGAGGTGCATATTGGAACTAAATCCTGTGAGAAGAATAACAAACCCAGTATAACATAATAGTCTATTGCCCTACAGATATTTCTGCCTGTGGATTTAAACCAGTAATACAGAATGCACAACTCTTTGAATAGCTTAATTCACTATATTGTATCTGCTTTTAACATGAACGCAGCAGCTTCTGCACTCAAGGGCTTAGAATTTCACACACTTTCCATACCTGGTGTCAGAGCACTTAAAATTGTTAGGCAGTAATCCCATATGTCATGCTACAGGATAATAATATATGCCTTGAATATCCCATAGGTACTTGGCATTTTGTACCATAATGGGAAAAATATTTCTAAGTATCAAAGTACCTGACAGGAAAGAAAAATTATTTTAATGGTAAATAAGATTCTAGGTTATTTTTCCATCACTATATATAGTTATTTCTGTCAATTATAATCAAAGCTGCCATTTACACCAAATTGTAAAATTAAATATAATAAGATGAATTGACAAAATGTAAAACAAAATAAGCTTGTATTTGGATATTCTATATAAATGTGTGTGAACTTTTTAATACACTATTTAAGACATCAACCATTTCTAGATTTAGGAGCTTGAAGAACATGATTTTCAGGGGTGGGGTGGGGAAATCAGAACAAAAAAATACCCCCAAATAATGGTTTGATAAATCCTTGGGCATTAAGCAAGAAAACTTGCTAGATTTTTCTTCTTTCTGGAAGAAAACCCAGATGATTGAAAATTTACATCGATTACTATAGAAGCTATCCAGTGGTAGGTTTCAAATTTTTTTACTACCAGTTCTGTGGGTGTGGCTTGGTGGTCGTGGCATGGTGGGCATGGCAGGGGAAGGATACTGTAAAATCTCCATTCCCACCCCACTCCAGGGGAAGGATACTGTAAAATCTCCTTTCCTCCCCAATCCAGGGGAAGGTTACTGCAAAATCCCCATTGCCTCCCAATCAGCTAGGACTTGGGAGGCAGAGAATAGATGGGGGTGGGGCCAGTCAGAGGTGGCATTTACCGGTTCTCCGAACTACTCAAAATTTCTGCTACTGGTTCTCCAGAACTGGTCAGAACCTTCTGAAACCCACCTCTGAAGCTATGCATCCCATGATGCACTTCATCTGTTTTAGAAATGCATTAGGAGATAATGAGTTTCGGCTGATCTCATGGATAGTTAAAATTTTCCAGTTCAGCCAATTTAAAGTTGTGTGAAATTTTCTTTACACGGGTGTGTGTGTGTATGTGTATCTTACATGTAACTGACATCAGATTAGAAGCAGAATTTACACAGCATGCAAATAAAACTTGTAGATGTTTTGCTGTTATACTAACGATAACAAAAGGAGAGAGAAACGCCTGTATTTTAGACTCCTGCAAGACTGATTTTTAGCTATTAGCAGTGATTGAGACAGAATTTTTTTTAAAAAAAAAAACCTCTCTGACATGGAAGCTAAATGAGGTATAATAGGCTGCAAAATGTTATTCTTATTTTCTATTCTAAGAACAGAATTCAACATAATCCCTGCTCTTTCTTCATCAACCCATTCATTTGCCCTGATGAAGAGATTTTTTTAAAAAAATAAAAACTACCATTTTCAATTTCACTGGTGCAATACAAAGAAAAATACTGTGTATTTGAGACCAAAAGACAAGGCGTAAATGATACAATGGGGAGGCTAACATTTTCTTCGCAAAGTTTTGTTAAGAGATCAGGTCCACTGGCATCAGTCAAGAAGTCATCCAGAATGTGTCCAGAACATGTCATGTTAGGATCAGACAGTCTTAAGCAGAGAACTACTCCACTACGAAGAATAGAAAGGCTCAACTCTATTTTAGGAAGGCTTAATAGAAAATACTTCTCTCAGCACAAGGTGAGATGACAGAAATACATCAGTCAGATGACTGGCTGTACTAGTAGCCAAAACCTCTCTTAAAGTGTAACTCAGGTTCAGTGAATGCCAGTTCATAATCCTTTTAAAGTGACAGCAAGCAAATATCTATCGTTTAACATGTTCCAACTACTTTCCATAAAATAAACTCTACTGTACAAGCCTTTCAAATATTTAAAATAAGAAAACAAGCGTGCTGCTTGTCAAGCCCGCATCCTAACCCCTCGAGCTTCCATGCCCCTTTCCACAATAAAGTTTTAGGATATGCGTATTTTAAAAAGCTAAATTTATTTCCACAAGCCTCACTTCCAGGTAAACATAAACTGTGAAATTGGCTGTAGAACCGGTTGTCCACTATCCATTATTCTTCATCATTAATGTTCAGTTCACTGGACAACATCCACTCAGCAGGTAATTGTCTTATTCCCGACTCAGACGATATCAACCATCTGTCCTATTGGACAATCACCCAAAAACTATTTCTTGGCTCAGAACTCTCTGCCCAAAGTCTGAGCCACTTCTAACAATTTTAGCACAATTCAAAGGACTCTCACCTGAAATTTTGGACAATGTTCTTTTGTTTCAGTAGAAGAAGAAGAGGAATTGATTGAACTGTCCAAAGAAGATGAACTATCTCCTCCAGGTTTGAGCTGGCAACATTTTCCAAACACTTTCACTGGTGCATCACTGCAGAGTTTCTGATGGAAGAAAAAGATGCAATTGCCACATTATATTTAGCAATCTCCAGATCATTGTGTAACTAATACCTTCCATATACAGTGATAACAAGGAAATTTCATATTAACAAAAGCATTTCAATCTTATTCAAGGAAGAGAGGAGATCAATAACTAAGATGAACATTCAGTAGGTTTTACGTGTTTACCATGATATGGCTCTTCTACAGGGACACCAAAAATGCATCCTCTCTCTAGCTGTGTCTGCCCTCTGGAAGAAGGTTTCTCTCAGACCCAGATGGCCTCCATTCTGCTGTTGTTTAAAATAATTTTAATTATTTTAGATAATTAAGAATTAATAAACGTAATTCTTAAATTAAGAATGAGCCCTTCACCCTGGTGTTTGGTTAGGGACAATGAGATCCTCGCTTCATTGCACTTGCTATTTTTTATCTGTATGTTTCATTTATTTATTTTAACTTCTTTTTAATTGCTGTGAGCCACCCAAAATTATTGAGAGTCAGACGGCATACAAGTTTAATAAATTATTATGGTTCATCATACGATCAGCCAGATGTTTAAATTGAATTTGGGATTTTTATCTACCTATCCAGTTTTTCCCAAGGACCTGGGATAAGCAAATGTTGTTTGAAGGTGTTATAAAGGTATTGTAGCAGAATGTTACCAGTTGCAAGTAAAAGTTGCCTTTTGCAATTGACTGATGTTCATTTTGTCAACCCTGGTTGCATTCAAGTGGTGCTCCAAATGTTTTAAGATGGCACCAAAGTGCCTATTTCTATTAGTATTATCTTTGCTTTCTTTTACCAATAGTTTCTACTTCTATTTGCTGGTTTTGTATTTTGTGATTTTTCTCCATTATTTTACTATTGGAACAATATTTGAAAAGTAACACATTACAGCTGAGGAATTCAGTTTTGAACATGGACAGGCACACGAATTTATTACCTATTGAAACTCATTAAAACAGCTGCATCTTTTCCCAGGATGTTTTGAAAACATACACATCTAGTTTAAATGAGTTGCCAATAGCTATTGCCTTTGTGCTCCGGTACATTTTAAAGTATGTCTTCTAAATTAAATCCAAAGTACTGCATGCATACTGACATACCGTTAGATAAACATTTTCTGGTTTTAAAATTAGAACTACCTTAAAGGAGACTGCCTTAAAGGAAAAACAATGTTAATTCATATTTTATCACACATCATACTTCTTTTTAGTGTAATCTTAATGTCCACATCTTTCCTAAAAATTCAATAACACCAAAATAAACACAACTGAACAATAAAAACAATACAACAAAGCTTTGGCAAAATAGATTTATTGTAAAGTATAACTAAAATATTCTTCCCTTGATTCTGCCTGCACCTCTCCGAGAGGTACACCTCCGAGTTTGGGAAATCCTATTCTATCTGATCTCATAGATACTGTACTAGACACTTGTTGATCCGTTTATTTTACATATAGTCTACAAACATAAATTCAATGCTGCCATTACAACGGGCAACAAATATGGCAGACAGGAGCAATTTGCAAGCATGTCTTTTCAACTGCTGGAGTTGATGTCTCAGTTACATTCCCATTTGTTTCATTTTAGTCTCTGGCATACAACCTTTTTTTTTTATAACAACAATTATGGCCACCAAGTGAACATTCTCTGTGTATTCTGTTATAATTTAAAAGTGGGATAGAACTCCCCCAAATATTCACTGTCTTCTCCAAGAGTTTCCCTACCAAATTGTATTTCTTAAAAATGTCAGATGAGCAATGATTCTTAATAGACAGGAAATAATCATATTGCATCAAATTCAGTGCAGGTACACTACACTACAGGTAGTTCTTGTTTAGTTATTTATGACCAATCTTCGCATTTATGACCTTCACAGGCCTGTGAAGCAAAGAAAGCTGAAGTAAGATCAAAAGCATAGTTGTGATTTTGTTTAGTGACTGCTTTGCTTAACAACTAAGTTGCCAGTCCTACTATGGTTATTAAATATGGACTTCCAGTGTGCTGTCAATTAACTTCTGAATCCTTAAGCTTTTGGTAGAAATGGTTCCAGCATTAAGCAAACAGATGCTGAACAGGCAGAAAATAGCAATGAAGTGCTACAGGTTGTCGTTTAGGCCCACAAGCAAATCTCAGTGGAATGTCCCACTGCATGTGCTGAAGTGAAATTTAACTACCATATTGTCTTTCATTTCGACCAGCAAGTACCTTGGCTTATCCCTAAATTCAAGCCAGCAGTTTTTAAGACAGTAAGTGATACCAGCAAGGAAGATGATATGCAGGCTTCCCTATTCCTTGAAATGGAGAAGCTACATAGAAACATGAGAAACTCAGTTCCCAGCCAGATATTAAAAAATGAGCTTTTATTCTGAAGAGATCTGACATTTCCACAAAGTTTGGGATCCAAGCTGATTTTTTAACAGTTTTCAATGAAAATGATTCACAGAAATTCAGACTGTATTTAAAACAGTGGAAGTGAAGCTATTAACCACAGATTGTTCTTCCAATAGTAACATTTGCAAAGGAAAACTTCATTGGGTTGGAAGGAAATAAATCAATATGTAATTTTTTTAATGTATGGATTTTAATTTCTCAAGCAGTTATTACTAAAACTCAGGTGGAACATCTGTATTAGAAAAGATTAGGAAGAAGCCCTGGGATTTTCGGCCTTTCTACTGTCAAATTCAGTTGAGAGCTGGAAATTATCAAAACCAGCAGTTCAGAGCCCTAAACTACAGTATTATTACAGATAAACAGACACTGATTTTATGAAGGAAATATAAACCATTATTAAAAATTCACCCTTCTACCACCTTCAGGGATACCTTCTGACAACATTTTTCTCATTCTTTAATTGGAGGCAAAGCTAAATACTATTGGGGAATTTAGTCCCATAGTTTAAGAAATGCAGGCCCAGCTGATTCAAAGCCAGTTTTTTTCCAGAGCTAGAACTTAAGATTGCACTACTTCTCCCAAGAACAACTTCTTATTATGACAGACCAATGATTAAAAGGACAAAGCTGAACTCGTGCACTGTTAGAATTGCTACTGGCTTCAGTTTGTTTTGTTTTTTGTTTTTTGGCATGCAACAGCTAAAAACATGTGAATAGCTATCATATGATTTCACTAGGAACCCATGAACTAGAATTGCATTTTATCTCTGACAAACAACAGCGTCTTGGACCAGGCTCTGCATCATGTGATAAAACCACACTGAATCTAAGAGTTACAGCATTTTTGTTCAGGCAAGTCACACTGTAGCATTCAGCTGATGTTGAAGGCTTGCTTAATCATGCTTGATTGCAAGCAGGCATATTTCAATGTGGGGAAAAAAGGAAAAGAACTTGACCTGGAATGATAGAATATATTTCCCAAACCATACATTTCCAAGCTTAACCTAGCAAATCTACAGTATACAATGTATTGACTGTCTTTCAGAAAGTTCTTGTACATATTAGTTTTCTACAAAGCTCTCCCTGAGCACTGTATCTTGAATGCATCTTTCTTGACCGAAAATACTGGGAAATGTTATACCTTTGGCCTTTACAGTGGAATGTGAGGAACCTCAGAATCCCCATAGGTAAAGAGAGGTCAGATGGTCACCATCTTTTGGATGCCATCTGTCAGAAGCTTGCCAGAGAGCCAATCATACCAAAAATGTGGAAGCCAGACAAATTTTAGAACATGCAAATTTAGAACCAAGCATATGCTTAAAATCAATTCATTAGACATCTGGATCAAATATCTGAGATGTCCCCCCACTTTTTTTTCTTTGCAAGGTTTTCAATTCTGAATGTCAATGAAATACAAGATGCAACAAATAACCAGAGATGATGCAACAAAGGAATTGGTTGTTTGCTGCTTCAAGCACAGCTCAAACTATGTTTCCAAAATTTTAAGGAGATTAATGACTAAATACTACATGTAAAGGAAACTGGAATTTCTGTCCTTAACAAACATATATGTGTAAGAAGTCGACACAATAGGTACCATACTGCTATGTCCACTGAAACCATGAGGCAAGTAAACAGTGTTTTGAACTGGAATTAATACAAGTTTTCTCAATATTGCAGGATCTAATCTGAGTTGGTTGCTGGGACCAAAGATTTAGTCTTCCAAGATTTTGGACTCATTCTGGAGCCCATCCTCAGTAAACTTTTCTCATATGCACATATAGACAGAAATTCCCTGAGGATGGGCTCCAAGCATGAGTCTGAAAGTTTTCTGGTCCCGGTGACCGACTCAAATTGGATCCTGCAACATTATCCTGGGACATGTATATTAGCCTTCATTTGTTTCTCAGTATTGAAATGAAAGCCACTGTGCTATTTCTTCTTCTATTCTGAAGATCTCAATGATCATGAGATGTTGCCATGTGGCGATACAGAAGTCAAACAGATATAAGAAATGTGGGTTGTTTTTTTCCCCTTCCAGATAGGTTTGGACTTCATGTCCAGAATTCCCAAATAGGGTAGAAAAGCTCTAAGAGAATTTGAGTAGTTTTAATCCCATATTCTGAATGATGTCAAATTAGGGGCTGAAATAGTCAAACTGAAATTTCACTTCTTACTATCACATATCTCATTTTCAGACAAATCACATAAAATAAAAGGATTAATTTAAGAGATCACATTATTAGTCCTATCATATTGTCCACAAACTATTCCCAAACTACATGGAATTTGGATGAATCTATCAAGCTTGGATTGTGACTCATTTATCAATACAGGATGCAATCCTTTTGTAAACACTATTAAAATGCTGCTTCGCTCAAAGACGACTAAACTACATGTACATATAGCTCCCTGTAGCAACTCAGGAATGTCCTCTTTTAAATCACAATTTTTAAAATCCTCCTTTTTCTGTATGAGTGAACTGAAGCACATGGATATCCATGGAGTTTTTACACTACACTATAAGAAAGCAATTGAAAGGGAAGGCATAGGTATGCCCTTCATAGTCAAGTCACTTGAATGATGAAAAACAGAAATTCCCAAGTTCATATTCTGTATGGTCATCACCAGGTTGGACTCACTGATCTCTGCTGCCCAACAGAGTTTTAACTAATCAAGGATTTCATGTCACATTTTGGGTAACACAGAGTAGATGCAGATTTGGTTCCCAGCCTTAATCTCACCCATGCCACATGCAGCATTCCCTGTTAATGACAATAATTAAACTGGTCAATTTTGGAGCATTTTGGCCACAGTATTATAGGCTCATCCAATCCAAGTTTTTTCCCCAGACACATTCACACTATTTTATGCGAGATAGTATTTCTAAAGTGGAAACTACTTTGCAGCCAACATACTGTTGCTCACACTCACCCAAAATGTGCTACATGCACACTATGCAACAATTCTGATGTGGATAGAACAAGCACAAATATATATATATATATCCCAAAACCCTTGTAAACAAATAAGTTGTCATGCAGAATTTCTCAGTCCATTAGAAACAATGGACTACTTTCACATAAAGTCCCATTTTAAAAGGGTAGAGTTTGATATTTTTATGAGGGAGAGCGGGAGTGTGCACGAGAGATTTTCAAATGGGACATTGTTGAAGCATGCGCCTGCTAAAAAACAGTAAGTCAAGGTTTTTACAAGGTTTTTCTTTCGTCTATATAAACATTACAATATTTGGCACACGTATTGAATACATCTGTATAGTATTTTTCTTTAAAATTACCAATGTATGCATCTTTTATGCATATGCTGAATTTCCTTTCAGAATGCAACATATTTTCAACAAATTTAGCACTGGGACAATTTAGCAGTGGGATGAAAGCTAGTTTAATGTTCACAAAAAACAATTACATATCATTTAAAACCTTAAAATACACATATTCAGAATATTTCATGAAAATATTGTATGATAGCAATCACGTTTTTTGTTACCCTCGCTGCAGAATTTGTCCACTTACTCACTAGTCACAGCAATTACATAGATTTGAGTTTTTCTAGCAGAGTGAAATTCATGACAGGAATGTGTTGGTTGCACAAATGTGACATGAATACACATCAACTCCACTAAACTCAGGTCCTGCTAACTTTGAAGGTTGAACACTTCTTTGTGTCCAAGGAAAAATGCAGGTGACAGGAGGAGACAGACTTATTTACACTCTCACCTCTACTACTACTGCAAGATAATAAAAATAACAATGATGTCAGGATCACAATGAAATTAAGTGGACACAAGTCCAGCCCACCGCAGGCAAAGCAATCAAATATGGAGAACGTTCCATTGAAGATAGTACACTTTTCAAGGCTGTAACCATCTTTTTTGAACTGGATGTGATTCATTAGGACATACTCCCCAGTTAGTCTAGTACAGGAACAGAGTGACATTCTTGCTTTTCTCCTCTCACTGTGGCTTGAGAACAGAGGTATTAAGTTGCACTCCATGAAGGAAAGTCCAATACTGCAGTGCTATAGGTGCCGTGTGGGCGAACCTATGAGACTTGTGCCAGAGGTGGCACACAACACCTTCTCTGTGGGCATGTTAGCCGTTGCCCTAGCTAGTCTTCAGATTTCTGCCATGCGTGTACAGGGGCATGGTACGTGCGGGGGGGCCGTTCACACATGCATGGGTGCAGGGCTCATTCAGGGGAAGCATGCGCATTGCATTTTGAGGGTTTGGACATGCATGCATACGTTCACGCATGCTTGCACATGCACTTTGGGCACTTGGTTCAGAAAAGGTTATCTATCACTTCTATAGCGTAAGGAAGTCTTGTGAGGTTTGCCTTTTGGACTCTACTGTTTTGGAAGCATTTTTAGATGAACTTTTGAAACCATCACCTGCTCGTGACAGGAGATTTATTGTAGTATCATATGATACAGTACACAGTTCTTTGTTTCTTTACACTCCAATCTCTTTTTCCTTCTGGTTATGATTTTATACTTCTTAGTCATATGTTGTCTTGAATCATAGAAATGTTGGACTTTACCAACGAACTAAAAATAAATAAGCAAGGTAAATACACGTAGCATATCCTTGATTGCTTTTACACTGGATAAAACTGGAGGTTGCTCTCTACTTATCAAATCAAACCTTTATTACGATCAAGGAACAGCATAAGGAGAGCGGGGTGCCCTCAATTTAAAAACATAAAAATATATTGAAGTCTAAAAATAATAATTATAAAAAGTTAAAAAATACAAAATAAACACACAATACACACATATTCAAATTTTTAAAAAATCTAAAAGAAGAGGTAAGAGCATTAGATGGGTATACGAGAGCATAAAAGCTTATGATGGGGCAGACTAGATCTATAGCAATATATAGAGCACTCTTGAATGATGAGTTAAATGTTCATTAAGACTTTTATGGTGCAGATCATTTTTTGGTGGATCTTGAGTGCTGTTGTATAGAGTTTGGCAAAATTGTACGTTGCAGCAGGGTTAGTATATGAGAGCAGCAGAAAGGTACAAAATTATCATGTGTGCCCTGTATATTTATGCAGTTATAGTGAGAGGAGGCTAGTACAAATGTCTCTGTAATGCAGGCACAGGAGAGGTACATGCTCTATTTTCTTTGTGTGTCCAGACTTGCAGCAGCATTCTCTCTAGGTAGCAACTTTCCTGTATCGACCCTTTGGTGGTTAGGTACTTCAAGATTGTTTAAATATGCCATAGAAGGGGGACATACTCACTGGCAAGAAAGGTAGGGGTCTGGCCAGTTCCAGTTGGTTCTCTGTGCGTGCTGCACACTGTTTAATTAATGTTTTGGCTTGGTCATATCCCATGCTAAGTAGAAGAACTGAAGAAAGCCCAAAGAGAAGATTCTAATTCTTTTTCCATGTGGACTATAAATCATCCCTCATAGTTAGTAGGGCAAGGAGTGTGCTGCTGGAATGTAGTAGCCATCTCTTCTTTTAAGGATGGCAGATGAGCTCCTCCGTGCATTTTCAACAACATAGTTTCCTCCCATGAGTTTCCTGCTGTTAGCAGAATGAAGACTTCCAGATATTTGAAATAGGAGACCTGCTTACCTTGTGGCTATCTGTGTTCCAGGAGTGGCTTTTAAGCCTTTTGACAAATATCATGGTCTTGGTTTTCAGATAATTGTACTGGCCATAACACTTTAAAACATTTAAATATTTAACACACACACACACACACACACACACACACACACAAGAACAACTTTCACCCATTTCCAAAATACTAGTTGATTGTCTTCCACTGCCTTTCTCTAAAGCTGATCTAATTTCTTTGAATCCTCCTTCAAGTGTGTGTTGCCCAAATCTGCCCACAGTATGTAAGATCTGGCCATAGCAGAACAGAAGGGAACAGTTACCTCCTGTGATATGCAAGTTGTATTTCTGCTCATAGTCCTTAAGATAACATTTCTCTGTAATCATATCAGATTTCTGGCTCATATAGAATTTGCAATCAATTGCTATTCCAAGATATTTCTCACATACTATTAAAGGTAGGTTTCTGTCATCTTACATCTCTACTCTGAATTTTTGTTTAATAAGAGAAGAACTTCACATTTGTCTTTGTTAAATTTTGTTCTATTTCCTTCAGCTCACTTTTCAACACAATTAGGCACCTCTAAATTGAAACAAAACCTACCAAAGTCACTTTGAATCTTATTTCGGTCTAGCTAGCCCACCCAACTTTGTATCAATCTACAGATCTGATAACATTTCCTTCTACCTTACTGTAGAAATCATACATGAAATTGTTGAGAAATAAAGGACACAGAACTAATCTCCATGGCACTCCATTTGATATTTCTCTCCAATTAGATAAATAATTTATTAATGATTGACAGGTATCCTTGAAACTTTCTGAGATGCATAGTACTCATTCCAAATCTGAAACAATGTGACTTGGATCGTGCAGATATTACTTAGAAGCAAATACTAAGCAACCCAAGTTTAATCACACAGTATGTTCAGTATTAATGTACTCAGTCCTGATATATCATACACAAGCATCCAACAGCACCATTTCTATTTTGACTCTCAAAACTGGAACACGAGTGGCGACTCTGGAAAAGATCTGAATTATGTAAACATCTGTGGCCATAAATCACCTTTTAAAATTTAATTTATAGTGAAGTATTTTTGGCATGAGTCAAAAATTTAAGAAGTATATCACATGGTATCTCTGGCATGGAAGTGTTCTTTTTATCAGAAGTGCTTTTAAATGCCCATACATTGAAGTATTTTGTCTTGCTCTGCAACACCTAAGGGGGACTTTCTTATACGATAACATGTCCCACCAAGCAAAACATTTCAGCCTAGTAGGAGTTAAGAAGAAGGCAATGCTTTGTTGACTGGGGAACGAAATTAAACCGTGCTCCAAAAATCTCTTCTCTGTCTTACTGATGAACAGTTCCAAACATAGCTGTGTTTAATACCAAATGCAGCAAACTCTCTTTAAAAAGGCAATATAAATCACTGAGTATGTGGGGGTCAAAAAGCAAAGGCATGAAATTCTAAAATTCAGTTAACAGATGATCTTTTCACAGCAAGAAAACATTTGCCCCACACACTGTGTTATTTCAAAGGGCAAAACTGTTGTGGGATGCTGATGGAACTTAGCATACACTGTCAAGTGAAGGTTGGGAGATACTTGCCACTTAGCTGAGATATGTAATCAGAACATTTCTACTTCCTACCAGCAGATAATTCAACTTTGGTGGTTAGTTATTGGCTTATTTTTGTTTAAAAAGTTGATATAGATACAGATACAGATATAGAGTCTTCATTTTAAGTATACAACATTGCAGCTTAAAGAAATATAGTTAACAATCTGTATTTCGTCAATCTGTTTATGGCCAAACAATTACCACCATGATTTAGGAATAGCAGTTAGTAGAACAGGCCCTCAAAATTCCTATTGTCCTTTTGGTTTATTTTTTATTTGAAAGTGATGGGGAGAAACCTTGATGTTAACCAAAAAAGAACCTAAAAACCAATAAAGAAGTAGATTAAAAGGAGGAGATAGCATTGCAGTTAAGCCATTAAGGACAGGGGGCATTATAGGTAGCAGTACCAACTGACCTTTGCTGATCTCAAAAGAACTAAGCAGCATTGGACTTGATTAGTGGTAGAATGACAGATGAGACAAAGAAATAGCAGAGTTTTAGACTACATTGTCAAAAACCTAGCCTAGACGATGACAATGACAAATCGCTTCTGAACAGTTGTCAAGCAAATTATACTGATATACTGTATCCAGGATAATTACCTGGAGTCAAACTGTATTCAATCAATCAATCAAGAAGAGGGCCGTGAAAATATTTACAGATCCCTCACATCCTGGACATAAACTGTTTCAACTCCTACCATCAAAACAATGCTGTAGAGCACTGCACACCAGAACAACTAGACACAAGAACAGTTTTTCCCGAAGGCCATCACTCTGCTAAACAAATAATTCCCTCAACACTGTCAAACTATTTACTAAATCTACACTACTATTAATCTTCTCATCGTTTCCATCACCAATCTCTTTCCACTTATGACTGTATGACTGTAACTTTTTATTGATATCATTAAGGGTTAAATTGCAACCTATGACCATCATTTGTGTTGTAAATGTTGTACCTTGATGAACGTATCTTTTCTTTTATGTACACTGAGAGCATATGCACCAAGACAAATTCCTTTTGTGTCCAATCACACTTGGCCAATAAAAAATTCTATTCTATTCTATTCTATTCTATTCTATTCTATTCTATTCTATTCTATTCTATTCTATTCTATTCTATTCTATTCAAGATAGACAGTACCTAACCCTTAGAATATTAATCTTTAATACCAATTTAGAACAATCACTGAAACGGTAATATATTGTGGGATTGTACAAAGCTTGCAGATTCAAGAATGAAATGTTGAGAAGTCTCGCTATATTATATTCCCAGTCCAGACCATGACAAACTTCCTCCATACAAAACCATTCCAGAAGCAATTTAGTGAGTTGTGCATATATCTAATGTGTGAATGCAATCATTTTTAAACATGGCAATAATAAACATTTACCTTAAAAGTGCAGTTATTACCAGTGCAAAGAATGGAATGTTAAAGCCCACATGGATTAAGCACATGTAGCATTAAGCAGTGTGCCAAGTGTATTACGTTTTAATGAATTAGGTTGCTCACCGAGATTGACACATCTTCAGTTCTTCTCTTGGCATTGGAATCAAATAAAACATTTCGCCCTCTTCTTTCACAGTCCTGGTATACGATTAGTCGGATCTGACTTGGATTAAACTCCGGCAAAGGCCAGCTTTAAAAAGATAGGGAGGGGGGGAAAAGAATTTCACATTAGTTGTGGCTTCATTAAGTACGTTAACTATCTAATGTCTTTATATATACTATCAAGAAGAGATGATGGTGATAGTGACAATCACAACAATTAATGAGCCAGATCTTTTTGAACTTTGGTGTAAATGGATCAAACTGCATCAGTAACTTTAACTGTTGTTTACAACATTTCTTACAATAATGTGGCATCACTATTGTTAATACACAGTGCAATACTATCGTAATATATGCATTAAAAGCAGAATCGTTATTAATAGAAAGAGCTATGGGGGATAAAGAGATTCAAAAAGGTTTCTTATTGGATCTTTTTGTCTTGCATCTTTTATAATAAATACTTTCCCGCAAAGATATTTTATGATCATAGAATTCCCACAGCTAATCCATTTGTTTCATAATGATCAAGAATGAACATCACATCTTACTGAACTATCCCCTTGTAAATCCCCTCTGAGAAAAACACAGAGACAAAAAACAGAGGCTCAGGCCAAAAAATGCCAACATAATTCCCTAAGTACTTTAGAGGCAAGGTTGTCTGCCATTCCAAGAGGAAGCATAATAGAAATATACTGTAGCCTGAATCACAGAAAAAAGTAGCACAGAAACAAACGGCAAGCATTCAATTTAATTCCCACCACCACCAAAAAGAAAAGAAATAATAAACCTTAACATGTCTGCTTTGCACTGTTGCTTTACTCAATAAAGAATTCCATACATACAATACTGTATCACATTGTATTCAATGGTTATCTACCAAAGTTTTAAAAAACATTAATGCTCTTAGAATTTGCAAGGAAATCCAGAAGCAATACAAACATACTTCAATATTAATATCTGTTGTTATTGTTAGTTGCAAAGTCGTATCCGACCCATCGTGACCCCATGGACAAGGTTTCTCCAGGCCTTCCTGTCCTCTACCATCCTCTGGAGTCCATTTAAGCTCAATGTTACTATTATAACTATGTATTTAAGATCCATTGGCTCAGAATAAATGTTTAATTGGAAGACTTACAGTCTTTCCACAAATTTATAAATCTGCTACTCATGTAAGCTACAGTTACAACTTACTATTACAATTCTTCTTTACCATTAAACAGATATAAAGTGATTACAGTGAGGTCTATTTGCATGTCAACCTAATGAAATTCCTGATATAAAGATTCCTCTTATTTTCCTCACCATTATCATCATCAAAACTCTAATCTAGAAGGTCAGGAATAGAGAATCTCCACCGGCATTAGGAATAGAGGACTTTCTCATGGGAGTGGGGGATGGGGGAGAAATCCCACTGCATAACTGAAAATTTCACAGCGTAGTATGGAATAGAATCTAATCCAATCATAGCAATTTTTGTTTAGAAATAAGCAATATGTTTAATATTTCAGAAATCATGTTAGGGAAATAGGAAGCCACTTAATAAGGAATGACATGGTACCGCTATTTATTCTTAAAAGGAAAAGAGAAATGAGAGACAAAAAGAGTTATTGGGTCATAAGACAAAAAAAAAGTGTTAAAAAGCAAAAAAAAATTAGATAAAATCAAAAGGACAAGTACAGATTTATGAAACACTGGTTCAAAATCACCCACCTGGATTTCATGCCTATGGCAAAACTAAAACTTAACGATCTCCAGGTTTCCAAACTGGTGCTTTAACCACTAGAACAAACCTCAAAATATTATTAAGCTAACAATGACTTTTGAACTCTTTCTATTCCAATGGAAATTACATAGGGAGACTGGACCCTTGCTTATCTATGTAACCACCCACAAGACAAAAATTCCCCAAATCTGAGATGACAGAATTGGATTCGGCACAGGGAGAGACACTAACAAAATAAAATTCTAGTTCAAAAATAGCCTTTTATCTGTGGATGGGGAGGGGGGGAATCACCATATTTCCTACAATGCACCTCCACAGAAGAAGCAATTGGACAACATCATATGTTAAGAACATATCATAAATGTTACCAACGTTTCCATTCTGAGCTCCCTTCCTCCCTCCTAAACCAAAGCACACCATGTGGAGCCCATCCTGTTCTTTCCAGAAGACACACACATATCAACAAATGCAGACATGAAGAAATCCCAATACTGACGCAATATGGCACAAACAGAGGTGCTTCTTATGGCCCGTGCCAGTTGCGAGGTTGGAAAGAATTCCAGCAGCCATGTTCCTCAAGCTTTCCCTCCCTTGCTACTTACATTATTTGTTTTGGGAAGCCACCTCTGATGCTCTCCTACCCACTCTAGGTTAGAATGTGGACTCAACTGACTAGCTTTTGGACCTGACCTGATGGCTGTTTGACAAAAAGACAGACAGAAAGATCTCCAAAAACCTCTTTAGAGGCAAATGAACCAAACAGAGAATTCTGCTGAATTTATCAGCATATGTTATTCAACTACAGTGAACTGGGTTACTTCTCCAGCTATGTTCATGATATTTTAACTACCTCTGGGCTGGAATAATTTTATTCCAGCAGACTATTAACGGCGTTACATAATATGACTCTTATTTCGTCTATAAACATTCTTTGGCAGCTGCAGCACCATCCCAGGAATCCAAAGAAAATGAAGTGGCAAATCCAGAGGAAGATATTCAGGAAGATCAGCAAGGATATAAAAGAGGCCAGACAACTGGATTCTCACAGCTGTCCAAGAAGCATGTCTGCAGACATGTGAATGTGCCTAAAAGCAATTATTTCAGCAAATGCAATATTAAACATCATCAAGAGATAGGATCTGCTCCAAATTTTGAATGCAACTGAAGAAATGTTTAGGGCTTTTTTCATATATATGTGAATTGTGAGCTTTGCTTTAAAAGCTTATCTTTAATTCCACATTTGTAAAACTTTATTATGTCCAAGCTTTAAGATGAAAATTCAAAATGAAAAGCCAAAAATGGGCAGTATTTTGGTAAGAATTGGGGATAGGCATTATTTCTAAATATCTGTCCCCATTATTAAATTGTAAATGTAGAATAAATTAATAACCATTATGTAACATCCAGTTAGAAAAATCATCTGAATAAAATTTTTTAATCATATCTACCAGAAGAACCTGAATAATTCACCCAACTCTTGTCAGATTAAAATGAATATGCTGGTTCCAAATCCTCACTTAAAATGAAAATAAATGGCAGCAAACAAATCTGACTAGAAACACAATAGACATATGGCAAATCAGAGGAAGAGTAATTCCAATTTATTGTTCCCTCTTATTTCATTTCATTGGTTCATAAAACACAAAACATATAATAGGACTAAAGCATTACATAGACCGGGGTTGGCAACCCGCAGCTCTGAAGCCGCATGTGGCTCTTTCAACCCTGCAGCTCCCTGTCACTGGTCGCCTCCACAGTTGATAGGGCTTTTGGTTAGGACAGGTAGAAGAAAAAAGATGCCGTGCTAGGAGAAGACTCTATGGTGGTGGAGGCAGGCTTCCGATTAATGGATGGGGAGCTTCTGGTTAGGACCTTTGTGGCTCTGAGTATTTAAGGTTGCCTGCCCCTGATATATAAAATTAAGAATAATGTAGCTATACTAAAGTATTTAAAATACTGTTATCTGTCTATAGCTTTATATTCCAAATTGCTCAAAGTTTTTTCTCATAATAATCCTGAGATGGCTTGATTGAGGACAGTGAGTAGATCAAATAGAATTTAATGGCTAAGCAAAATTGGTATGCAGATCTCCAAATTTTTACTACCTATCATTCTCCATACTGAAGTGGCCTATACAGATTTTTCAGTCCATAGATGATGTTGATTCCCTATCAAAAAAAGTTAACACCTGATTTGTTTACAAGGGAAATTTACAAGTTATGGTGAAAATGTGTCTTTTGGTACACTGAACTGTTGATTCTGTTTTTTAAAAAAAGATATTGAACACTTTTAACTTTGATCATACAAATTACATCCCAAGGCTCCAATTTCTTACTAAGATCATTAGCTCTTTTATTCCTTTCTATATAGCATTTCTACCACAAGGTTTTTAAAATATAAAGACATCTGGGGTCTTTAGATACCATCTTCGTTAACAACAAAAGAAAAAAAATCCCAATAGACAAATTGTCCATAGTTTAGATCAGAGTTTTTTAAAAACTTGACAGCTTTAAGCTATGTGGACTTCAACTCCCAGCATGCTCCTTACATGTTAAAGTTGCCAAGTTTGAAAAATGCTGGTTTACGGAAATATTTAATTATTAACTATTCTAAATCCTGTCTTGCTGGCATTTATTTATAAACCTGAAAAATATGCCATTTCTTATTTGTATTTATCACACCAAAATATGAATTTACAATTATTTCAACAATGATCTTCATACCTATTCTTTATCACATGCCTATTGTTCCTGTTCTACAGATGGAAAAGAGCAAACAGGTGTGTCTTAATTTTACAACTCCTTTAATCCAACCAAGTTTCTCAACTAAAAAGTAAATATGCCTTCCAGTCAAGCTTGACTCGTGCAATATTTTTGGCAGCCTTATGGGAATGGTTTCTCACTGTCTTCTTCTGGGATGTATTTTCCCCTTCCCAGTCTAGCTAAGAGGCTGGCGATTCTCCATCCAAATACTAATCAGACCCTGTTTATTCCCCCAGATCAATCAAGGTCAGCTGGGTGCTAGAAGCTAAAATGGGCAGCTGATGAATTCTGTGTACAAGACAAATGTTTTTAAATAATTTTGGAATATTTGCTACGTGAAGTATCCTCAAATCAGTCTTAATGCTTTCAAAAGGAAATTTAATAGTATTTAACATCGTCATAATGCATAGCTATGATGGCTTTGATCTAGAAAGTTACAGCAATCAGGACTATTTGTTCCAACATAATATTAACTAAAGTTATGAAAACTGCCTGGCAATGAATCACTTGGTCCAAACTATTTTTAAGGACATCTACGCAAATGTTATTTTTAGTTTACGCCAGCTTATCTGTTCTGCATGCCTTTCATGTTAGCACCTTTTTAGAACACTGATAGGAACATTTATGCCAGAACAGGTTCCAGGTCCATTCCATATGGTATCTTGGTTTTTTCCAACAATGCTCACTGCTGAACACAATGGAAAGGATAGGCACTATAGCTCATCCAGCTACAATGCATCCTAATAGATAAAGAGAGCAACCTTTTGCTAAGTAGACATAATTTAATTACACTTTGTTGCATGTATCATTCATTTTTATGATGCTGATATATGTACAATAAGTAACACAGCAAGGTTTAGGATTGTGAGTTTGGATTTAGGATACAGTAGACTTTAAAAATATTGGTAGTGCTATAGCACATGAATGCGCATTTCAATTTGAAGTGTCACATTTGTTATTGGTAATATATGCAGAGGGTTTGTGGCAGAAGAGTAGATTGAAAATAGGTGTATGACTCAACATTAGAGTACAGACATTGTAGCACCTTGAAAAGCTACCCTTTCTTTGAGTAATTGCTGATGTGTAATTTGGAATCCACAAGTGGTTGGTAAGAAAGCAGAGGGCAGAAGAATTACACTTACCAAAAATATATATATGTGATAATAGTGTCAGTGGCCTTTAACCCAAATTATGAGTGCAATCCAAAAATTCACCATTAATCACAATCACATTGGCTATTGAAAGAAGAAACTGCTTAAATTGCTTGTTATGAAAAGTGATTTAATGTATTCAGCTTTAATGAAAAAATTCATAACTGGCAGCATGGAGAATATGGGTTAGCAGAAAAGCATTTACCAGATTTAAAAATAAAATAATATAATTGGGAGAAAGTACTCACAACCTCTAGGTTAATTTTATTAGCACAATATGCTTGGTATATTAGGCTCAATTAGCATAACGCAATGATGAAGGATGCTGCATATCCTCACTTAACTCTAGCTTCTGCTTCTATGACAACTTACAACCATTTTTAATGCTTTTTTTTCATTTCTGGGACTCAGCATACTTTTTAAATAAAATATTTTATATTGGGCATTTATATCAACACTGGATTCAGATAGGTTCTGTGTCTATATAATACTACTGAACTTTAAATCTACTCAGGTAAGTCATTGTTGGTTGGTGATGAAAGATTGTCCTACAGGTCCCTTACTTGTGGGGTACCACAAGTTTCTATTCTCTCTCCCCTCCTTTTCAATATCCACATGAAATCACTGGCAAGATCGTCTGCCACTTTGGTTTCAATTTGATACCACGCTGGTATTAATTATATCTTTCGATTTTAAGCCAGAGAAGAGAGGCTACTGAGGTTCTGCCCCAATGCCTGAAAGCTGTGTGGTTCTGCCATAGGAAGGAGCCATTTCTGAATTCAATCCAACCCCAATCGAGTGTTTGTGTTTATTTGGATCACCCAGATCTGGGGATATACGAACTATGACCTTGGATGGAGTGGCACTTCCTCATTCAAGGATGGCATGCAGTCTTCTTATATTTAACAGCTCTTGCTCAATGAGCGGATGGCAGCTGTGGCCAGGAAGGCTTTTGCCCAGCTTCAGTTTTGCACTTTCTTAGATTAAGACAGTCAGTGGTGTTCTGGTCACCTCACAGCTTAACTATAGTAACACGCTGTACTGCCCTTAAAGACCACCTAGATTGCTTCAGCTAGTCCAGAATGCAGCTGTGAAGGCAGTGATGGGCAAGGCTCTGTATGCCTATGTAACACCTGTGCTTTGCAACCTGTACTGGTTGCCAGTTTATTTCCAGGTGTGATTCAAGGTGTTGGTCATTAGCTGTAAAACCCCATATGATATAGGTCTTGATTACTTAAGATATTGTCTGTCTCTCATAATATCTACTCAACTGGTTCATTCTAGCAGATTGGTACAATTTGGGTTCCATTAATTAAGCAATGCCATCTGTCTAGATCCTGTCTAGTGTGCTTTCTCTGTAGCAGTGCCTGCCCTCCAGAATGAGTCTTGCCCACCCCAAAATTTGAACATTTCCTACCCTTTAAGGCCATTTTTGCCTAGGCTTTGGGGAGAACATCCGGTACCCCTTTCTCCTTTTTTGTTCCCTTCTGTGTTTGTTTTATTTGCCATTGTTGTTCTTATGCATTGTTTTTTTAATTTTTGCATTGTTTTTTGTTTCCAGATGTTTTAATAATTGTAAACTGCTTGGAGTAGCTGGGAGTCATGCCACTTATGGAATATAAATTTAATAAATAAACATCAGACAAGTGAACTTCATTTACTCAACAACTACTTTAGCTGTATTAGCTTAACGGAAAAACCTTTTATTTGTTTTAAATAGAATACAGGTATTGTGCCATACCTCATCCAACAGCCTTCTTAAAAGAAATAATTAAACATGTTTTAATCTGCCTCTAAATGTTTATATGCCTTAAATGCTGAATGTTTTATTTTTATTTTATTTTATTTTATTAGATTTTTATACCGCCCTTCTCCCGAAGGACTCAGGGCGGTGTACAGCCAAATAGTTAAAAAACCACAATATACACATTAAAACAAAACTAAAACCGAGCATATTACAGAAATGGCCAAAATTTAAAACAATTTAAAACCCTAAAATTCATAAATAGCCCCAATTAAAAATTTTATAAAACTTTTAAGCCAGTCCGGCTTGAATAAATAGGTGCGTTTTCAGCTCACGGCGAAAAGTCCGAAGATCAGGCACTTGACGTAAACCAGGGGGAAGTTCGTTCCAAAGCGTAGGAGCTCCAACAGAGAAGGCCCTACCCCTGGGGGCCGCCAGCCGACATTGTTTGGCGGATGGCACCCTGAGAAGGCCCCCTCTGTGTTAGCGTACGGGTCGGTGGGAGACATAAGGTAACAGCAGGTGGTCCCGTAATTTTTTTCCTATTGTTTTTTCTTATTGTTTCCACATCTTTCTCTCAATTGTTAGGCCTTTCCTCTCCAGTTTTTTCCCTTTGGGTTTTTCTTTTCAACATCTAAGTAACGGTATACAAAATATTTCAATTTTGAAACAGCTGTTCTAGATTTGTAATGGGTTGTTCTAACTATCCCAGAAGCATTTCAAACTCAAAACAAGTATTTGATCTGAATTCAAGAGGTCTGAAACACTCCCCAAAATAGTTGGAACAACTTGAGCTACAAGAGCTTGTGCCCAAAACACGTCAAACTCAAAGGGTTTCACACACCTCTATCTACTATCCAGGGACCTAATCAAATTCCATCTCTGCTTGTGTTCCAGATTCAAGCTCTCCCATTTTCCATTAAAAAAAAAAAAAGCAATATAACAGCTTCAGTTAAGGTAGATTATATAGATTCTGATAGACTCTTTTCCTGTTCAACTACTATGGCACTACTAAACGTATTAACGTGATAATGGGGATTAATCCAGCTCAAGTTAAGCTTTTTTAAAAATTGTGTTCAAGCCAGTGGAAAAGTTAACCACGTGCTTAAATGCATTGCCCCATAATTAAAAAATGTTTAATTTTCGAAAGAACATGCCCTATAAATCTGTATGATAACATATGAGGACTTACCAAGTATCCAGTTTATCTTTTACAATTTTAAAAGCTTTAATGCATGCATGAACACTTTTACCAGTTAATTATTTTAGGGAATAGTCCTTGCTGTGTAAGCAGTCTGACCTAAACAGGAGTCAGCCCTCGGGATTAAAATCTCTTTATAAGAACTACAAAAGATATACTATCCAATCTCCTAAAAAAAGGCTACCTAAAAGTCAATCCTAAGGAGTTTACTTCTGAGTCAGGATTGTGCTATAAGCAAATTATTACAAGACAAGATTATTATTTTTAAAAAGCACATTATATCTGCACAATTATTTACATTAAATAAACGTAGCCCAAATACCACAGTATTTTAACCATACCTGGAAAGCATCTCTGTCCCTCAAGCGGGTTCCACTTTTCAGAATTTCTGCAACTCTTGTTATTAAGACCAGCTGCCAAATCAGGTTAATAATAGAAATGATCCACATTCATCCAGAACCACAAGACTGTCAGGTGACAGCTTGAGAAGTCTGAATTTAACGAAAACACAAGCGGGTTTCCACGCTGTAGCAGAAAAAGAAAAAAAGAGGCAGCCCCACAGATGCAGAAGGAAGCTTCTTTCGGGAGCCAGGATTCCCCCAAACAAGAGGGGGGGAAAAAAGTCAGCGGTGCAGGGGATTCCTGAGACAGAAAACCCGGAAAGCCCTGAAGGAGAATCTGGCCATTCACAGGCAGATGCTGCTCTGTATTTTCAGGATGGACAGCCTGCCTTTCCATCCTGTGGGTGGCTTCAGAACGTGGGCTACAGCAAACATGATTGTATTGTACCCCACCTCCTTTGTCTCCTCCTGGAGAGTGTGCCTGCAGAAGCCCAATCTCACTCATCAGCAGGCTAAGTGCCCCTCAGCAGCCAAGGCTGACCGCAAAGGTCCATTTAATCTCTTCTCCTCCTTTAGGGAAACCAAGACAGGCAGAGCCTCGTGATAAGGCTCTTTGCTGGCGGGGGTGACAATCCCGCGCCTCTCCAGTCTGGGGTGGGTCAGAAAGGCAGAGTGAGTGCTGGGAGAAAGGCAACAAAGCAGAACACACACCCCCCCGTCCTTTCCTCTCTACTCATTTCTTACATTCTTGGAAGCTGCAAGATGCTGGGGACCAACCCCCTCGCTGACAAGCTCAGCCTGGGAGTGGAAAAGCCACCCTAACAGCCATCACATGACCCAGAGCTGTCAGTAGATGCTACCTGGATCTGCAATGAGGCTGCTAGCCAATTCCAGCTCCGCCTTGCTTGCATACATGCATGTATATTTATTTCAGCAGGAAAATAAAGCGATTATTGTTTAACCATGCAGGGCCCTCATCTCAGTGCCTGATTTATTATTTAGCACAAGCCAGGGCATTAAGCTTCCCATGATGCTTTTTTTCTCACCCTGCTTGCTCATCTGGGAAGAACTCCAGTAAGTATTAACTTAAAGAAGATATTGTTTTCCCCTCTCCCTCCCTCCCCCTCTCTCCCTCCCTCTCCCCCCCCCAATCTCTCCTTCCTTCCCTCCACACACACATATGCCCTGAAAGCTTCTTCTCCAAGCTCGGATATTTTGTAAGAACAAAGCAGACACTGTTGGTTCTGTAAAGGCTCCTTAACATTTCCAGCAAAAAGGCCCCAGTTTCAAAGACTTCTGCACACCAATGATTTCCTAGCTGTAAACAAGGTTTTATAACCGCTCTTTGGGGCGGCACAGACATTTCAGGCTAGGGGGAAAGCAAACCATCAAGGACAGTGGTGGGTTTCAAAATTTTTTTACTACCGGTTCTATGGGTGTGGCTTGGTGGGCATGGCAGGGGAAGGATACTGTAAAATCTCCATTCCCCACCCCACTTCAGGGAAAGGTTACTGCAAAATCCCCATTTCCTCCCAATCAGCTGGGACCCGGGAGTCAGAGAATAGATGGGGGTGGGGCCAGTCAGAGGTGGTATTTAACGGTTCTCTGAACTACTCAAAATTTCCTCTACTGGTTCTCCAGAACTGATCAGAACCTGCTGAAACCCACCTCTGATCAAAGGCACTCATAATCCACTGCGAGAGTGCTCCTACTTCAGTATGGGATAGTGATAAAGGCACTGGACTAAATCAGCCTGGACCAGATTCCCACTCACTCTTGATCACAAAAGCTCATTCTGCCTGTGACTATGGCTCAGTCTCTCAACCCAGCTCAACCCTACCTCACAAGGTTGTTTCGAGGGAAATTTACAAGAATGAATGCTATGTACACACCCTTGGGTTCCTGACAGCAAGGCAGCATAGAAGTCCTACAAACTAAACAAACTGCAATGTGAAACTCTACTCAAAAGCAGGTCCAACTGAGTTGAATGGGGCTTACTCCTGAGTAAGAATGTGCAGTCCTGCAGCCCCTCAATATTTCCCAAATGGTTTTCATATAATTTGATTTGTGTTTTAAATCCAAAGGACAAGTCTAAGTAAAAAAGATTAATGAAAATCAAATGAAAGGGTTTTAAATGGGTCTGTACATTTGAAGCCAATTTTAAAAAAACCATTAAAAGATTACATACTTTATTATTATTATTAGAAATCATGAGTTCAGAATAATTTCAACAAGCATTAAAATAAATAACACCAACATCAACTTCAGAGCATCGTTAATCTTGTTTCTTGTGCAAATGCAATTATTCTACACCAAGTAACATTTTTGTCATGTTTTCCTTTGGAAAATTCCTGATTTTTCTATGAGAAGCCTTCCTTAATTTTATATAACATATTTAATTTTATACAATGTATACTGTATACAACCAGTGTTTTTCCCAAGAGAAAATCAGTATAGCTGGATTAGGTCATAAACAGAATTCTGACATTGACAGATTCCACTTGAAGAATTTCCTAAATCATACCATGAATTCCATGGAAGAACATCACACACACACAAGCACATATAGACACGTAGTAGTTTTTCCCCCAAGCATTAACTACTGTATTCATATGCCAATTCTGAAATATCCTTTTTCAGTAAGATGTGACCATGCTGCTGTCCAGTTTTGTTATTAAGATTTGACTGTAGACCCACAACAGATACAGACTGATTTTGGGGATCAGAATCTAAAATTTTGATTTTCTGATTTTGAAAGGTTTAGAAATGTTTAAAATTGCTTTTTTTTTAAATTCTACCCGCTGGATTTGTTTGTGAATGTGTACAAAAGAGAGAAAAAAGGCAGAGGTTGAGAAAGAAACGTAACAATTTTCTCTAAGCATGAACAGGGAAATAGTTCGCTTCATAAAATTGATGTTGGTTCTGATGAATACATTGAAGAATTATGTTTAAAGGAAAGTCAGCTTCTTTGTTTATCCAAATATCCCTAAACCAGGAGTGTCAAACTCAATTTCATTGAGGCAATAGTGGGATTCAAATAATTTAACAACCGGTTCTCTGCCCTAATGATTTCTTCCAACAACCAGTTTGCCAAACTGCTCAGAAAGTTAACAACTGGTTCTCCCAAAGTGGTGCGAACTGGTTGAATTCCATCACTGCATTGAGGGCCGCCCAGGGTTGTGTCTGACTTTGGGGGGCCAGGTAGGCATGGCCATGATGAGAGTGGCCACCTCGATGTCACTTGTGTCAGGAGCACCTCTGGTGACCTGGGGAGGGCTGGGGAGGATCTGCTTTTGCTACTAGCTTGTTTTGCTATCACTCTGCCAGTGAAAACAGAACTCAGGGACCCCGTGCAGACCCCGGGCTCCATTTTTGGCTGTGACAGCCTCCTGCAACTCTCTACCAGTGAAATAGGGCCACTGTGCGCAGCCCTCCCAAGCTCCATTTTCGCTGGCAGAGGCACTGTGGGTTGCTGTTTGGAAACAGCGGCTTCATGGGCCAGATCTAAGCGTCCTGCAGGCTGTATCCGCCCCCCCCTTGAGTTTGACACCCCATGCCCTAAATTATATAGATTTTAATTCAGTGAATAAAAGCTGGAATTACACAATCTTCATAAATAAAACCCACTTAACTCCTTAAAATGTTCAACTTTTTTTTATTATAAAGATATTTTAAACCCTTTAACCAAGTAAACTGGATAGGCTGTTTCTTTCTAATGTGTACAAATGCATTCAAGTTTTAAATGAGGTTCAGATAGTGCTCATATGAATACACATCAAAAAAACTTTACCTTTGATTAGACACTCTTAAAAGAGAACACCCAAAGAGCATACATTCAAACACCTGTATTGCTAACATGAAGTTATGTTATATGCAAACAGAGGTGAGTTTCAGCATGTTCTGACCAGTTCTGGAGAACCGGTAGCAGAAATGTTGAGTCGTTCGGAGAACCGGTAGTAAAAATTCTGACTGGCCCCACCCCCACCTATTCTCTGCCTCCCAAGTCTCATCTGATTGGGAGGAAATGGGGGTTTTGCAGAAACCTTCCCCTGGATTGGGGAGGGAATGGAGATTTTACAGAATCCTTCCCCTGGAGTAGGGTGGGAATGCAGATTTTACAGTATCCTTCCCCTGGAGTAGGGTGGGAATGGATATTTTACAGTATCCTTCCCCTGCCACGCCCACCAAGCCACACCCACAGAACCAGTAGTAAAAAATTTGAAACCCACCATGGCATGCAAGTATATATATACGGCTTTCTTAGCGTGACCAAATGAGAATGTTATCCCTGGAGCTATGCTGTGGTAAAAAGTTAGTGAGCCTAACATATTACTATATTTGTTTACATGAATATGCCATCTAACTTTTACATGGATCCACATACTGTAAAACTGTTTTTATAAAGAAGGCACAACTGCAGTCTAGGAAACGATCTGGGAATTATGCAAAGGGATTTCCACTAAAGCTCTAGAAATCAGAGACCAGCCTCACAAACAGTTGAAGATACAAATGACACTGAAACTCTGAGACACTTTTTCTATTCTTTCAACCCAGCAGAATGTTGGAAACAATTTTTGTAAAGGCCCTATGACTCTGTCAGTCTCTCCATCAGCAAAATAGAACATGACCGAAATCAGGCATGGAGGAAGAAGATGGTAAAAAAGAAATCCATTTCGAAATGCTCTAGATCCATTTGGAAGCTGTTGCGAAAAGAGACCCCTTCGGGAAAGGCATCTGGATGGCAGTTTGGAATGTTCCCCTCCCTCTTGCTCACGGGACCCAGAGCAGAGCTCTCATTAAAGGTTGGAAGAATTCCAGAAATATGCTCGGCATCCTGCCCCTAACTTGTCATACTTGAATCTGAAGATTTAGTAGGTTTACCCTATTCTATAGATCAGCTTTCCCCAACGCAGTGACTCTTAGGCCTGATGAACTGTAGTTCTCAGAATTCCCAACCAGCAAGGAATACATCTACACTTTCTGGGAATTATGGCAATTACACTGCGATGGGCAACACATTGGAGAAAGCTGCTATAAATGCTAGTATAGCATTTATCCTATGTATATATCCCATGGCATAGGACCGGGTTATTTACGGGACCGCCTGCTGCTACCGGTGGCCTCCCATCGACCAGTGCGCTCCCATAGGGTCTCCTCAGGGTACCGTCAGCCAGACAATGTCGGCTGGTGACCCCCAGGGGGAGGGCCTTCTCTGTGGGGGCTCCAGCCCTCTGGAATGAGCTACTTCCAGGGTTACACCAACTCCCTGACCTCCGGACCTTCCGACGCGAGCTGAAGACGTTTCTGTTCCATCGCGCAAGACTGGCCTAATAGTTTTTAATGGGGTTTTTATTGGATTTTTACAGTTCTCAGCCAAATTTGAATTAGTTTTTTAAATTTGTTTTTAATTTTTGTATCTGTTGTTTTATCGGGCTATAAACCACCCTGAGTCCTTTGGGAGAAGGGCGGTATAGAAATCAAAATAATAAATAAATAAATAAATAAATAAATAAATAAATAAATAAATAAATAAATAAATAAATAAATAAATAAATAAATAAATAGTATGTTTTATCTCTGTCTGGATGGTATTTACCCATGTTAAACCATTGTTGATAGTCTTTTGAAAAGAGATATATGCTATTGGGAACCTAACAGTCCCAGGTGTTTCTTGAGTTCTTCTATCGTTTTGAATACAACTTTCAAGAGAAGGCATGTTAATCCAGCATGAACACCCAACTGTTATCTCTTCTTTGTATGCTGGTGGTCTGAAGACAGGAAAAGTTGTAAACACACATGCTCTATTTTCTGCAAGAATTCAATATGTAACATTTCCATCAATAAGGGGGAAGCAACTTTCAGACAAGAATCCTAAACTACGAGACTTTACATAAGCAATGCTCAAATGCTTGAGAGCGACTCTAATTAAAGTTATTTGCCTAGTCTGAGTGCACTGAATAATTTTTGAAGGGTGCTAAAGGTTTAGTTGGGTTAAAAGCTTTTTTTTAATAGTCAGTGAATCAAATCAGCCACAAAATAGATGAGAAATAATCTCACAAATCATTAAAACTGCACTGGAATAGCAATGTTTGTTTTCTATCCCGCTCCCAATTGCAATCCCTTATAAATAGAAACCAAACAAATCTACATAATACCAACTGGTACTGCAAGACAAAAGGCCATTTTCTCTCCTTACCAAACAGTTATTTTATTGTGCACCCAAGCTACTCAAGGAGCTGAAAAATCCTTCCCTACATCCATCACAAATAAAGTATGCAATCTTCAACTGGGTACCCTCTAGATGTGCTGGAACTACAGTTCCCAAAATTCCCAGGCCAACAACTAAGGTGATTCTGTGGACTGTAGTCCCTTAAACCTGGAAGGCACTGGGTAGGGAGGACTAGACTAGCACATACATTTAATTGAAAGTCTTTGAATGGGAAAATTCCAACATGAAAGTTCTTTTGGCCATCTCAGATTATTTTCTGTGTCTTTCAAATTAAGGAGAAAGGGATGGAGAGAATATCTTGTGTAATTCAAGATGACATCTTGACATATCATGCTATATTTCCAGTGGATAAAATCCTCCCACCTCAATTATTTTGCAGCTTTTAGCCAAGTAGTTAAATCTTTGGTTTATCCTTTCTCAAGTTATGCTGACAGTAAAATTACTTACACTTTGCTACTCAACTAATAAAAATATTTCATTTAAAAAAATCAAATGGTAAAGTTGGCTTTGTAAATCATAAAATATTCTATTTTGTATTTTAGAAAACTGCAGATGGCAGTGTACAATCTAAGAGTGAAGGTGTCTACAATCCTAAAATGATAATCCTTTTTCTCACTTAGCAAGGTTACCCTTTAGGAGTCAGGCCCAAGAAAATACAGTAAACATTAAAAAAAAAGAACTGTCATATGTTTTATTTATTCCATTAATGTTCCTTTTTAATCCAGGGTTCAAGGGCAGCATGCAAAACCATCCCAACAAATTCCATTTTTGTCCACAAAAGAATTATTTAATATAGGACAGTGTGATAAAGAGTCACTGGCCTAAATCCACCAAGTGAACTTTGTAATGAAGTTTCATAGATAAATCTGTTCTATATCTATTTTTCAGTTTCAGTTATTCATTCTTCTTAACCCATTAAACTCAAGATATTGGAAGAAACATTGGCACACCCTGCTCATGTGCAGATTCAGAAAACTGCCACTGCAGAGAATTCTCATGTGCATAAGTATTATTTCTACCGTGATTAAAACACTTATTTGTGAAGAAATGCACATGAATGAGCAAGCAGGGGGGAAAAAAAACCAGTTGCACCTACTCATAGAACTAGTATTACTACTACTTGCCCAGAGGGCTGGTTGGTTCTCCAGGATTTTAGCAAAACATTTTAAACAAGCCAAAGAAGGCCTGTGGAGCATGGCATCTGCAATTCTTTTCGACAACCTTCAATGACCATGATCTGAAGAGGTAACATCTCTACCTTCTTCTGAGAAATAAAATAACAGATTATTTCTGGGTCTTTCTGTTTTCCACTCATGCCCAGGAAGCATGGGGCAAGTTGCATATGCTTAGCTACCGGTAGGAACTCACATGATAAGGAAGGAGGAGGGCTTGGAATTGAGCAGTGGCAGCATTCCAAACTCCACCAAACTCCCTTTCCCATAGGGAATCACTGGGGCAGAAGCTACTTGAAATCATTTCTTTGCATCTATCTTTGCTGGGCTGAGAAGAATAAAATTCTTAAGCGCGAGCTCAAGACTTTCTTATTTCATCGAGCAGGGCTGGCCTAATGGGAATTTTAATGTGGTTTTATAGGGTTTTTATAATTTTATTCTATTATTTTTAACTTTTAGCCAAACTGAATTAGATTTTTAGTGATATATGGTTTTAATTGCTGTGTTACTGTTTTATTTTTATTTTTTTATTTTATTTTTTATTTTTTTATTTTATTTTTGTTTTATTATTCTGCACACCAGAACAACTGGACACAAGAGCGGTTTTTTCCCGAGGGCCATCACTCTGCTGAACGGATGGTTCCCTCAACACTGTCAGACTATTTGCTGAATCTGCACTACTATTAATCGTTTCATAGTTCCCATCGCCAATCTCTTTCCACTTATGACTGTATGACTATAACTTGTTGCTGGCAATCCTTATGATTTATATTGATATATTGATCATCAATTGTGTTGTAAGTGTTGTACCTTGATGGACGTGTCTTTTCTTTTATGTACACTGAGAGCATATGCACCAAGACAAATTCCTTGTGTGTCCAATCACACTTGGCCAATAAAATAAAATAAAAAATTCTATTATTTTGGCTGTACACCGCCCTGAGTCTTCGGAGAAGGGCGGTATAAAAATATAAATAATAAATTAATTAATAAATAAAAATGGGCCCACCCTGAGTGGTTCGGTTATACACAAAAGTCCAAATGTCTATAGAGACTCTCAAGTCATCCAGGTCACGGTTGTCCCAAAGGTGCTTTTTGAAGAGGCAACTGGACTTTCTTTGTTTTTCTTTGAAGACATTTCGCTTCTCATCCATGAAGCTTCTTCAGTACTGGATGAGAAACAAAATGTGTTCAAAGAAAACCAAAGAATGTCCAGCTGCCTCTTGAAAGAGCACCTTTGGGATACAGAAGTCCAACATTCTAGATCTTAGTAATTTACATAAAAAGCTCAACTCTTCAAATGAAATATTCCCCAAAACACACTCTTTTGTCTTATTTCAAAAAGAGTTTTGTGAATCCTTTTAAAACAATGACCCACCAACGGAGGGAAGGAGAAGGAGAGCTATGATAACTAGGCAAAAATTGACCTGACTCTTCCTCAACTTGGGAGTTTGGAAGTAATCATAAAAAAATTATATGGGAAAGAATCATGTCAAATTTTAGTTCATCTATTCTAAGACTTTCAATTTTAAGGGAGGTGGTGATTGTTAGAAATAACTGTGCCTCTTCCTGACAGAGTGATCTGATTGTCAACGTTTGGACAAAATATACACACATGAAAATCAATCTGTCAAAAACATTTGTTCAATGTAAATTGCAAATATATTAAGGAAGGAAGGAAGGAAGGAAGGAAGGAAGGAAGGAAGGAAGGAAGGAAGGAAGGAAGGAAGGATAAGAAAGAAAGAAATTCAAAATAATAAAAATATAGCCAGGAAGTAGAATTCTAAACATAATAACAAACCAAAGCAGTATTTTAGTGAGCCATAGACTTTCTTATGAACCTGCTAATTTAAAACGAATAAAGTGAACCATCATAACGAATGAAATCGTATTCTCTCCTCCCATCCCCAACTTCCGATAGCAGAATTGAGGTAGCCTGCTCCCTGGTATCAATTACAGTAAAGAGACATCTGCTGGTGAGTCTAAACCAATGCCTATTTGTTTATTCTCATTCCTTTCTTCTCTTTACTAGATATATGCAAACACAGATTTCTTCCGTGTCCTGAAATAGTACCTAAAATGCTAAACAAAGGAAAAGAACTTCATTTAAAGCCTGATTTGGACCCAAGCCACCTTCACTTCATTCTTGACCTCTAAAGATATTTACCGTATTTTTCAGTATATAAGACACACCTTAATTTTGGGGGAGGAAAACAGGAAAAAAAAGAATTCTATCTTTGCCTACCAGCATAAGGTGGCACTGCTTTACGCTGCCCTCCACCACCTCCTCCTCCTCCTCCTCCTCCTCCTCCTCCTCCTCCTGCAAGCAAGAGGTGCCTCAGAGACTCAGCTGGGAAAGAGGGCGTCGATTACTGAGAAGTTCTTTTCTGGAAAACTTATTGGGGTGCTCCTGCGATCTGCAGGGACTACTCGCTTTCCCCGAAGAGACCCCTCGCATGCTGTGCGGGGAGGGTCGGGGTACTTCAAAGAACATCTGCTTCTGGATTTGATGTTAATCTAATGCAAATACATCTGCTAAACTGATATTGGTTTAAGAATGTGCTTCTTTCCGTACATATATTTGTCAAGAACTCCCCTAAATGATGGTTTATCAAACTTCAACGTGCATGGGAAATGAGAATATAAACATGCATGACCCCTTTTCAGTCTGCAGAAGCATGACTTCAAGCTTATTTGCATGTAATTACTCTATCGCAGGGGTGTCAAATTCATTTTCATTGAAAGCCGTATCAGGGCTGTGTCTGATCTCGGGGTGGCCAGATATGTGTGGCCAGCTCGACATCACTTGTGTTGGGGGCACCGGTGGAGGCCTGAGCACACTGCCAGCAAAAACGGCGCTCGGGAGGGCTGCGCTTGGCTCTCCCGAGCTCTGTTTTTGCTAGCAGAGGTACCGCAAACCGGTCCTTTGCTGTTTCTAGGGTGTCCCCATGGGCCAGATCTAAGCACCCCATGGGCCGGATTCAGAGATTGACAACTCTGCTCTATAGAATCCCTGTAGCAAGTGAAGAAATTGAACTGGATTCCACAGGATATCTAGATTCCTGTTGATCATGTGAAAGTTCTGGAGTACACCAGCTGACCCAGCAGATGATAGGAGATACTTGAAGGCAAAGGTTACTTTCCAGTGACTATGTTTCCTGCCTCATCCTGTTTCCTGTTAATTGCCCTGCTTCACCCACTAAAATTGCAGGAAATCCAGGCCTTCTACTTCTTCTATGTGGAAGTACCTGATAGCTCCAGAAGATTAAAAAAAAACACCAAACTGGATAGCAAGTAGCTACACTACAACATGCTTCCTTATTATATTCTTATAATCCTTTAATAATGTTGTCACAGCATCTATCCCCAGAGATTTGCACAGCTCCCAACCTACAAGTGTTTCAAAAGACTTTGAAAATATGGCTGTGCTTCAGGGCCTGGGGTTAGGTTGGTTGTTGAGCATATGTGGATTTTTTTGTCATGTAACACGTGTTTTGTCACGTTCTTCTCTTTTTAATTGTGTTCCTTTCTTTTAATTATATAAGCCACTCCGAAATATTTGGGAATCAGGAAACCTATTAAATCAAGTCAACTAAAAAATTTATAGGACTATCATAAACCACTAATCCTAAACATTGATGGTCTTTTTGAATAGAAAATATACATTTAAGGTCATGCAGCTGTCTAAGAGCATAGTATTTAAAGGATAAGCTGTGCATGTATCTGACTTTTGAACCTCTAGCCTTCTTAGCATGGTCCTTGGGCCAGAAAGATAGAAGAAATAATTTAAGTGAGACAGTTCTCAGAGAATGCCACTCTGTGGTTATGTTTTCACAATGGAAAATCTTCCTTTCCTTTCCTTTGATTTAGCAAGAGTTTAAGTAGGAGCACGGTAACAATCATCATTCCTGGCAACTTGCAAATGGCAAAACTCGCCAGGATTGAAGAAAGCAACCTGTTTCTAGAATAGGAATTTATTTGACTGGCATATTAGTGGTCCAATATGATCTAGTGCAGGGGTCTCCAACCTTAGTAACTTTAAGGTTTGTGGACTTAAAGCAAAGCTGGCTGAGGAACTCTGGGAGTTGAAGTCCACAAGCCTTAAAGTTACTAAGGTTGGAGACCCCTAATCTAGTGAATTGCCTTGCCTGGGAAAGCAATAGGGCTAATGGAAATCTCTCAGAGCCTTCCTTGGCTGTACTTCCTAGCCGTATCATTGATTAAAGGGCTGCCCTTGTGCCTGGGTGATAATTGAGAAGCAAATCAATCTCCAGACAAATATTTGTCAGTCAGAGTTTGAAAGAGCCAGTGTTGGTAAGAAGATATCACAGGAAACCAAAGATAACAGTAGTTCTTATATTTCACCTAGCACCATCCAGCCAGAAGCCATGGACCAATTGCTAATTAATTTATTGTGGTAATGAATATGCTAACAATAGTAATAACATTCTAATAATAACTGGAAATAAGGCTTAACAGTAGCTTTTTTTATAAAGTTCATTTAAAAAAATAACCAGGATAATCAACTACTTAGTTCTTCTAAGTTTAATCAAGGACACACTGAAATTTTTTTAAAAAAAATAACAGACAGCAGTTCTATCCTGCAACAACTCATTCTAACCCACCTTAACGGAGAATAGGCCCACTTGAATTCAAGGGCATTTATTTCTGATGAAGTTGCATTATCAGATCTGGGCTGCAAAAATCCTTATTGCCACAAAATGACAGCAAAGGTTAGTGTTTTCTATATCTAATCTTCATGTGAAAGTTGATCTGATTGTGCAAGATTAGGTTTATATAGAATTTTCCTAGAAGTGAATTTCAGTATCAATAAATTGATATAGATTTGCTGAGGCTTCGGACATGTGCTCATTAGCTAAGTTTAGCATAATGTGCAAAAATGGCTCAAAGCCTAAGCAAATCTATATTAATAATCTGTCCGCAATAAACCAGGATTCTGATTGGGCTGACAGCTGAGTTCATTTTCGTGACAATGCAATATCCTTAAGATTTCTCTCTCTCTTCAACCAATAGACATCCAAAGAAAGTCACAAGCAGAATCACATATGGTACTCCAATCTCTTTCACACTGAATGAGGTTTGTGTAAATGCATGGTTGAGAGTCCAAGATATCTAAGGCCTGAATGTATAATTGGTCAGTTGATCACATCTGATAAAAAACTGGCAGCAGAATCTGATTTATTTTATGCTAGAACTTTTTGAACGGTTATAAAATAAGTTTGTGGAAGGTTATGTCAAGAGTATGGTGGAAAATAAAGTCATTATGTCGCTCTATTCATGCACTACATCATGGCTTGTCGAACCATGATTTGCCAAACAAGCCAATAAATATGTTAATACAACAAAACAACCACAACAAACACATTCATGCTTGTGATTCAAAGTGTTATACACACTAAAAATTGGGTTAACTGAATAAATCATTAACTGGACTGCAAATATTCAATTGTTTGTTAACCAGAGTCACGTTGTGTGTGGGGGGCATAATAAACAAACAAACAAATAGGGACAACCACTAGAGGACAGAAAAGAGATGCAGAAAATTAAATTGGGTATTCATGGATAAACGTGCCTTGGAAACCCATCCAGAATCTGTCTCACAGATGAGGGAAGTAATCATGTGCTCTTTCCCATCTACCCCAATTTCCTCTGTTCTTCATTCCTTTTTAAAGTTGTCTTGCACCAAAACTAATCAGAGACTTGAGCAAAGCACAAAATCAAACAAAGGCCAAGCTGGGTAGCAATAAAGCATATGCATCTGTTTGGACATCATACTAGACCAAAATCAGTGGGCCAACAACAAAACCATAGATTCAAAGATCCATTACCCCAGGAAAGGCCACTTTATACTCATTGACCTTATTCACACTCATCAAAAACAAGCAAGCGATCTTATGACACAGGGGTGTCAAACTCAATTTAATTGAGGGCTGTATCAGGGTTATGTTTGACCTCAGGAGCCGGGGATTGGTGGTGGCCGGGATGGGTGTGGCCAGCTCGACATCACTCTTTGAGGCTCCATTTTCAGCCACGATGGCCCTCTGCACCCTCTGCCAGCAAAAACAGAGCTCAGGGAGGTTGTGTGAGGCCTCTGTTTTTGGCCACAACGGCTTCCTGCAACCCTCTGCCAGTGAAAACGGAGCTCAGGGAAGCTGTGTGCAGATGGCTGCAGGAGGCTGTCACAGCTGAAAACGGAGCCTGGGAGGGCCTCATGTGGGCCTCCCAAGCTTTGTTTTCGTTGGCAGAGGTACCACGGGCTGGTCCTTCCTTGTTTCCAGGGTGGCCCCGAGGGCCAGATCTAAGCACCCCGCAGGCTGAAACTGGCCCATGGACCTTGAGTTTGACACCCCTGTCTTAGTATAATGCATAAGTCCAACCTACAAATACATTTCAAGTAGGAACAATTGCTACTTAAAATGCATAGAAGGAGCTGCTATATAAGTGAATCCATTCGTACAGTTAAATCAGTATTCATTACTGCGGTATGATCATGCAACACTTGAAACTCCATTCCAAAAAGTTGCTTTGGAGCACAAAGGTCGCATCTGTCTGTGACTCTTAGATGCTGTGCCTTTTTGCCCAGGATCATGTGGTTCTTTAAAAGGTTAATGGTGAGTTCAAAGCAAGGTGCTTTGAAGTTTAAAGCACCTTTCTAGAATCACAACCTTATTGGTTACATCAACCAGAGAAGCCCTTTTTTAGGATTATAGACCGGTGACGCAAAAAATTCAGCTCAAGAGCATTAAGAATTCAGAGCATGAATGGTACCCTTTATTTGGCCTTTTGGACACATTCAGAGAACATGTATTTTAGGGTACTTGTAATGATATATGATAAATGATAAACATTCCAAAGCAAGAAGAAATGAGATGTTTCTAGACATCTGACAGTCACAGAATAATAACAGTAAGGTCTCTACCATAAATGCAAGAGAAGAAATTCTAGAAATTCTTTCACAGGAGAAGACAACTCTAAAAAGTAGTGTTCTTGTTATTTAACAATGGCAATTATCTACTCAGCAGTCTACAGTTTTTCTGGCTTCCCATTTTCTCAGGAGGACATCATGAAGGGACTTTTCCAATCTCCTTCATTCTATAGCAGTGCTAGTGTCCTATCCTTAAGAAGACTTAAAAATTTTCTTCTCCAAGAGAAATGTGAATAAGTCATCCACCCAATTCCTCTGCCCATAAATTTGGAGTAGCGTTTCCAGAAGTCATCTACACCCATTCTACCTGCAACCAGGTGAAGAAGCAGTTACCTTAAGCTTTTCACCACATGGCTAAATTGAATATAATCTCTATCAACCCCGTGCCAAACTGCTGAAGTGTAACAACTCTTGATTTAATTATATGATCAGAGCCACTTGCCTCTACACATAGTTACTGATCTCACATTGTAAGCTTTTAAGTGGCTAGACACAGCTCAAACAGTACATAAGATCCCTCCGCTAGCAGCAATTCATTGCAAGAGACAACTTACCGGTGTTCTTTCATTCAAGATCCATGATGCCTGCAGAATATAAGCATCATAATCACATTACACAATGGATCAGGCATCTGGAACAGGAACAACCTGTTGTATGCAACTGCTCTATATGTGTGTTTATTTAACAACACAAATGTTTCAGTATGCCTTTAAACAAAAGGGATTGCGTAAAGAACTGCAGCTTCTGTCTCAAACAGAGAACACTGATGGGGAATCAATTCCCTTGGTTATAGTACTTTTGAATTGATTTTAATCAGAATTGGTGTACTTTATCAGGTTTGAGGGGAGGTAATTCCCCGAGAGAGAGTTCTTAGAAATCAAGAAAATCAAGAAAAAAGAAGTTAAAACCCTAGGGGTGAAAGGATGCCTATAGTAACAAAAATGTAGCATGTGGGCGTTCCTCTTCAATTCTGAGGATATTTTGTTCAACCATTAGCGGCTTAGCTTCAGTTCTTCTTTTTTTTCCCCCTGCCCTGATGCAATTGATCACGGTGTTTGCATTTCAAAAGAAGCTGGAATTTACATTCGAATTAGACATATGCAAGAATCTGTGAATGTCAGCATTTGATTGCAAGACATAAGCCAGTGTTTCAAGATTCACAATCATCAGTCAGCTAGTCCTGTTTGACTCTGTCCCTCATGTGACTGCTTCATTAGCTGTTGATTCATTCAGTCATAAGACACAAGGGAGAGTGAGCAAACAAGGATGCATGGTCTAACCTCAAAGCCACGGCCATGCCTGTTCTGCCAGTTTGTTGTATTAGCAATGCAAAAAGAAAAAGAAAAAAGAAAATATCCCCAAAAGGGCAGACCTGTGTCAGGGGATTGCAAAAGTCACTTTAGTTCTTGTTTAATTCTTTCCTCTCTGTCAATATTTCTTTTAATTTTATTCTGGAGCTGCTTTATCAATTAGTTTGATCAGGTTATGCCAACAGCATTCGATCACCTTGGCTACTGCCCTGTTCAGCCTTAAATCTCATTAAAATAACAGATCTCATTCCTCATATACTTAGGATGACCTTACATACTATATTTTTCATTTCTCTCCAAATAACACTTAATTCAAGACTCAGCATTTACATACTGTCTGGGGTGGTGGGGAGATAAATCCTGAAGAGACATACTTGAATTCTTTGCTTTCATGTCCTGGATACCAAAAGTTACATATTATGCAGGAAAAAAAGATTAATCAGAGGGCCAGGAATATCTGCAGTACAGTTTTTGAAAAATCAAGAAAAAAGAAGTTAAAACCCTAGGGGTGAAAGGATGCCTATAGTAACAAAAATGTAGCATGTGGGCGTTCCTCTTCAATTCTGAGGATATTTTGTTCAACCATTAGCCGCGGCTTAGCTTCAGTTCTTCTTTTTTTTCCCCCCTGCCCTGATGCAATTGATCACTGTGTTTGCATTTCAAAAGAAGCTGGAATTTACATTCGAATTAGACATATGCAAGAATCTGTGAATGTCAGCATTTGATTGCAAGACGTAAGCCAGTGTTTCAAGATTCACAATCATCAGTCAGCTAGTCCTGTTTGACTCTGTCCCTCATGTGACTGCTTCATTAGCTGTTGATTCATTCAGTCATAAGACACAAGGGAGAGTGAGCAAACAAGGATGCATGGTCTAACCTCAAAGCCACGGCCATGCCTGTTCTGCCAGTTTGTTGTATTAGCAATGCAAAAAGAAAAAGAAAAAAGAAAATATCCCCAAAAGGGCAGACCTGTGTCAGGGGATTGCAAAAGTCACTTTAGTTCTTGTTTAATTCTTTCCTCTCTGTCAATATTTCTTTTAATTTTATTCTGGAGCTGCTTTATCAATTAGTTTGATCAGGTTATGCCAACAGCATTTGATCACCTTGGCTACTGTCCTGTTCAGCCTTAAATCTCATTAAAATAACAGATCTCATTCCTCATATACTTAGGATGACCTTACATACTATATTTTTCATTTCTCTCCAAATAACACTTAATTCAAGACTCAGCATTTACATACTGTCTGGGGGGGTGGTGGGGAGAGATAAATCCTGAAGAGACATACTTGAATTCTTTGCTTTCATGTCCTGGATACCAAAAGTTACATATTATGCAGGAAAAAAAGATTAATCAGAGGGCCAGGAATATCTGCAGTACAGTTTTTTGAAAAATCAAGATGGCATCTGAAACTGCACAGTCCCATTTTTTTAATGGGACATTCACCATTTTGACTTTTTAAACTTCCCTTTGGTGAACATCTCAGGCGGTCAAAATAACCTTCTAGAATACGAGAAATGATCGAGTTATAAAACTGTTTCTTAATTTGGGGAATAACACCCAGGGAGCTTAATTTAATTTAAGCATTCTAATTTGGTCACATTTATGTTTATATTAACTCTCATGGATATGACATAACTTTAGCACTGAATTATAGGCAAGCAATTGTTTCTCTCAGAAATACTTCTTTCATGGTCCAAACTAGATGTTACCTAAAAGACTTGTCCTTAAAAAACACCCTTGTGGAAAAAGAATTAAACCTGACATAAATCTCACACATGTGCTTGCTTTTTCCTATTACACAGAAATCCTTGATCAAGAGGAGCTCATGACTTTGGCTATAATAATATAGCTCCTAATCGCATTCTACTAGTTAGATGTCCTCCCAGAAGGGATCTAGATTCTAAGTTAGGAATTTTGAGTGACCTAAAACTATTTCTGACAAGATGAAAATAGAAAGGATACAGCAAGTTTTTAGTTTAACACTCTCATTAGGTAACCTTAACAACTTCATAATAAACCAAGAACAAGAGACAGAAGGAAATCTTGGCAAGAATTCTGCAATATTTTGACAATCTTGAAGAAGATAACCACTTTTCTCTTCTATCATTATAATTATTCATTAGATTGCTACTGTACCTGTTTAGCTGTTATCTTGCCATTTTGGAGTCCAGCTTAAATAAAGGATGCTTCATAATCCATCAAAAAGTGACGGGTGACCTCTCTTCGTATTCCTATGCCAAATGTAACTTAGATAAATTTCCCTGTTGTTGTAAACATAGTAAGAGGCTGCCAAAGACCTGGGAATGCCTTTCTAAAGAAACCTAATGAGTAAACATCATACGCTAGTTACAGTTAGGACATGAAACCGTTTTTCAATTGTAGACTGATGTGCTCCTGTTTTGGGGGCCACTCCATGCCACTCAAAATCCACCACTTTATTTTCACCTTCCTCTTTGTTCTTCGCTTACAAATCACTGATAATCTCTGTTTATCTTTAATCCTCCCTTTCTGGGTTTACATTTGTCACCTCTCCTTAGTTTCTAAAGGTTTTTTTTCTTGATCTCCTGAGAGTGGTCAAGCTTCCCATTCATGTAGGGATGATGCCATTTAAGCTACAACGTCATCCCCACTTGGAAAATCATTGAGAGCAACAGTTTTAGCTTGTTCCAGGCAATTTCGTCTTATGCCAAGACAGTTGGCTGCACATCAGAAGCTTGATATGGCCATGACTTCACAGACAGAAGCCTTTTCTTCTTCCTGTCTTTCCTGAGCAGCAGAATAAATCAGTTTTCCTCCTGCTGGAAGCAGCTCACAGCAAAACGTGAAGGTGCTCACAATATATTCTAAGGGAACAGGACATTCAGCTCTCCCATTAGCTTGGAAACCTAAGTAGGGTTTTCCTGACCATTTGAGGGCAAACAGGAAACTCTACACAAACTGCTGGCAGTTATTTGCCAAAACCCACAAAGAATTGTTCAAAACTCCATGTGAATGAAGGTCAGAGGCAAAAGCTGTTTAAATACTCTGACCAATTTGGGGTTGTTTTCTTTGTTTTTTGTAAACCTCCCGACATAATTACTTCAGTTCCTTACATGGTCTCTAATGTAATTATTGTTGCTGGATACGATTTTGTAACAAATATTCTAATGCTAATAAACTATTAATACTGTTGGGCCAATAAGACTAGGAAGATGGGGAGAGACTGCCAATCAGTCCAAAACCATAGAACAACCAAGGGAACCTATAGGTCAATCATATATAGCACATCAAGGGGTATATATGTCTATTCCTGTGTTAACTTTGCCCAATATCAAGTGTTCATTTTTTAAAAAATGATCACTTTCATTGCATGGCTGCACTGCCCTCTCCATAAAGGTAAAGGTAAAGGTTCACCTTGCACATATATGCTAGTCGTTTCCGACTCTAGGGGGTGGTGCTCATCTCCGTTTCAAAGCCAAAGAGCCAGCGCTGTCCAAAGATGTGTCCGTGGTCATGTGGATGGCATGACTAAATGCCAAAGGTGCACGGAACGCTGTTACCTTCCCACCAAAGGTGGTCCCTATTTTTCTACTTGCATTTTTACGTGCTTTCGAAACTGCTAGGTTGGCAGAAGCTGGGACAAGTAACGGGAGCTCACCCCATTACACGGCAACACTAGGGATTCGAACCATTGAACTGCTGACCTTTCGATCGACAAGCTCAACGTCTTAGCCAATGAGCCACCATGCTCCATAGTTCAGCTAAAATAAAGTGCCAGATGAAGTCTTCTACCTGAAGCTTCAAGTGAAAGGAAGAATTCATTATATATGTTAAGAGGCTGGGTAACAAGATGTCCCAGGAAACAGCATTCCCCTCCTGGAAAAACAACTGGAATTGTAGAATCAGGCATCTATCTTGCTGGAACAGACCCAGAGAGAAGGGAAATCTAAGACTATACCTGCCGCACCTGCAATAGTCTATTCAGCTCTTAGACGTGGTGCATGCCTGTGGTGCATACATTTCCCTTGCCTTTTAACCCTTTAAATGTAGTTCTGGCTTGAATCCAAAGATGCACATTGAAAACAAAGACATATAACCAGACCATGGCTTGCTATTTTAGATGCAGCAGTTGCTCAGCGACACACCAAAGTTTGCTCAAGTGTTGCTGCTGCCCCATTGTTGTTATGTGGCCTGTGTTCTTCAGTATTAAGAAACATGATTGCAGAAACAGAGGATGAAAGGTACAGCTGCATATAGTTCTCCACTTGTGAACATATCCCTCTGAATGGCAGCCAACATATCTGTCTGCTTGTACATCCTTACATAAGACTCTCTGAATCTGTGACGCTAGGAGTTGTGCATATACTTTGCAGTGACATAGCTGTGACCCTTCCCCAATACTCCCAGCAAAGAGTCCGTCAGAGGCCTTCCTTTTTCCTTTTATTTACATAGATACATGTCCTGCCCACGTCTACCCACGGGCCTGCCAAGTTTCTGGAGATAACGAGGAAATTATAGATAAGGCCAGAATTACTCACGAATATATTCTTCCCTCCATGAATTAGCTCGCGCCAAATTCATTGCTTTGTCCAAGACAAAAAACCAGGAAGTCCGCCTCCTATTTATAGTCTCTGCAGATGTCACTGCATGACAATTATGACTTGGCTTTGTCCCAACTCTTCCGCTGCTGCGCGCCGATCAAGCCTTCGTAATCTTGCGTCCCTCCAAAACTGTTCTTGGGCGTTGCCAAATCAGAAGAAGGCCCGGAGAATCAGGCCTTGCCGGCCCCTCCCTTTGAGTGGGTGCCAGGGAGGAGAGGGCTCAAGAGAAGCAGGGCTTGCCAGGTCTTCTCCTCATTTTCTGAATCATCCGAGTCCAGGAGTCTGGGTCCAGGAACCTGGGTCACAACACTATCCTCACCGCAGGGCCCTTCCCCGGGCTGACGATCGGGATGCGGTCGGGCTGGGTTCTGCTCATGGAAGGCCTGCACCAGGTCAGGGCATGAACGCCGGAGGCATCTACCCAGGAGAAATCAGTCCCGTATCCCTTCCACGCGATCAAATATTGGAAACGACCTTTAGCCAGCGAGAGTCTCAGACGCTGTGGACTTCAGATTCCTCCGATCCGTCCTCGGCGACAGTGACGGGTGCTGTTGGGCACCGAAGGGGACTCGGTGTGGCCTCAGGAACCAGAAGGGACCGTGAAAACGGGTGGATCCGCATGGATCGTGGCAGGGTCAGTCGGTAGGCTACCGGGTTGATGACTGCCTCGACAGGGAACGGGCCGATGAATCGGTGGTCCAACTTCTTTACCGGGCGGTCGGACGGGAGGTGTTTGGTGGAGAGCCACACCGGTCTCCAACTGCCAGCGGGCGTTGCCCGTCGGGAGCGGTCGGCGGACCGTTTGTAGTCCTCCTTTGCCCGATTCAGCTGCTGACGTACCAACTGTTGGACCGCATGCAATTCCGTCAGGAAGGTCTGCGTTCGGGAACAGGAGAGTCCGTGGTGCCAGAGGAAGAGCGCGGATGGTACCCCACATTGGCAAAGAACGGGTCATCTGAGTAGAGGTGTGCTGAGAGTTGTTAAAAGCAAACTCCGCCAGGGACAGGTAGTCGGCCCAGTTGTCCTGTTGCTGGTTGATGAAGCAACGGAGATACTGTTCCAGTATACCGATGACCTTCTCTGTACCCCGCCGGTCTCCGGATGGTGCGATGACGACAGACATACCTGCACCTCCAACGCGCCATCAGGCTCTTCCAGAAGCGGGCTGTGAACTGAACTCCACGGTCCGAAACCACCCTGTCCGTAGACCATGGAGGCGGAAGATGTGCTGCAGAAAGAGGCGGGCGTTTTGCGGCTGTGGGCAGTCCGCGGCATGGGATGAAGTGTGCCATCTTGGTGAGCATGTCCACCACCACCAGCACCGTGGTGAACCCAGAGGACGGCGGCAGGTCTGTCAGGAAATCCATAGAGATCGCCCCCCAGGGTCTGTCGGGGGTCGGCCAGGGCTGAAGGAGCCGGGAGGGGCCCCCGTGGCCGTCTTGGCTTGCGGGCACGGTACGCAGGATGTCACGTAGGCATGTATATCATGCCGCACTGGGGGCCACCAAAAGGTCCGTGTCACCAGGTGGAGGGTCTTGAAGAACCCAAAATGTCCTGCTGCAGGGTTGTCGTGGCACTGGGTCATGACGAGGGCTCGGAGTGGTCCTGTGGGCACATATAATCGCCCAAACTTGAGTAAGTCCTCCTCCAAGGTCCAAGGAGGCGTGGGGCCCACCTCCGCTCTCCTTTGCTGCGACCAGGCGTCCTGGCGCTGCGCCTCGCACCTGGGCCCGCAAGTCCACTGGCTCCGTGCTGCGGCCAAGGCTTCTGCCGCAGCACTGTCCGTGGAGGAAGGGGTCCTTGGCGCAGAGGTACTCTGGCTTGGACAGGGCATCCGCCTCCGGTTGTGACCGCTGGGAATGTAGGTCACGCGGAAGTTGAACCGGCAAAACAACGACCACCGGATCTGCCGCTGGTTCAACTTCCGAGCTGTGGTGAGGTGCTCGAGATTCCGATGGTCCGCTCGACCTCCACCTGATGTCGGGCCCCTCCAGATGGTGTCGCCAAGCCTCGAATGCAGCCTTGATAGCCAGCAACTCTTTTCCCAGATAGTGTAGTTGCGCCGGAAGGGTTGAGTTTCCGGGAGTAGTAGCGCGGGAAAAGTGTGCCGCCATTCGCCGGAGCCTGTAGCAGCACCGCTCCCAGAGCCACATTGACGCGTCCGTTTCCACCACAAAAGGCCGGAGCGGGTCGGGATGCCTCAGGACGGGTTCCGTGACGAAGGCTTTCTTGAGGGCTGTGAATGCTTCTTGCTGCGGGGACCCCACGGAATGCAACCTTCTTCCTGAGGAGCTGGGTAAGTGGAGCTGTCAGTGTGGCGAAGCCGGGATGAAGGTCCGTAGTAGTTGGCGAAGCCCAGTAGGCGCTGAACATCCTTCACCCGACGAGGGGCTTCCCAGCTACACAAAGCTTCTACTTTACATGGGTCCATGGCTATGCCCTCGGGCGAGATGATATGCCCGAGGAATTCTATGGAAGTCCGGAAGAAGACGCATTTCTCCAGCTTCGCATTGAGTTGTTGCTCCATAGCGTTGCAGAACCAGACTGACGGTCGAAGGTGGCTTTCCTGGACCGGGAGTAAATCAGGATGTCGTCGAGGTAGATAACCACGAACCGATCCAACATGTCTCGGAACACGTCGTTCATGAAGTGCTGAAAACGGCGGAGCATTGGTCAACCCAAATGGCATGACAGTGTATTCAGAGTGTCCGTATCGGGTCCCGAATGCCGCGTTCCATTCGTCTCCTTCTCGTATCCGCACCAGGTTGTAGGCCCCCCGGAGATCGAGCTTGGTGAAGATCGTGGCCTCCCGCAACCTTTCCAGTAGCTCCGGGATGAGCGGCAGGGGGTAGCGATTCCGCACCGTAATGGCGTTTAGCCGGCGGTAATCACAGCATAGGCGCAAGTCCCCTGTCTTCTTCTTCACAAAGAGGACCGGGGCCGAGAGAGGGGACTTTGAAGGCCGGATGAACCCTCGGGCCAGGTTTTTGTCCAGGAAGTCCCTGAGGGCGGCCAACTCGGGCTCCGACATGGAATACAGGCGTCCCACAGGCAGTGGTGCGTTGGGCAGAAGGTCCACGGGGCAATCGTAGGGCCGGCGCGGGTAGTCGGTCCGCCTCCTTCTCGCTGAACACGCCGGCGAAGTCCGTCAGCTCAGGAGGCAAGGTGATGGCAGCGGTGGGGACGTTCTGGCCGGCACAGGTGTGGCGGATGTGATCGACGCACTGCAGACTCGGGAAAGAGATGGCGTTCCGCGACCAGGCCACCTGAGGATCGTGGGTCCGGCCAGGCCAACCCAAGGACCAAGGGAAAATGAAGGTCCGCCGTGACATAAAACTGGATCGCCTCCTCATGGTCCCCAATAGCCAGGCGCAAAGGCTGGGTGGCGAATTTAATGGGGCCGGACACCAGTTCTCGCCCATCAATTGTCTCTACCGCATCGGAGGGTCCACCGGAACCACGGGACCGCAAACTGGGTCACAAAGGCCTGGTCCATAAAGTTTGTTGTGGCCCTGAGTCCACCAGCGCATGCGCCTGGAGCCCGTCCGACTGGTTCCCCAACCATATCCGTGTGTCCAGAATCAGATGCCGAGGGGCCCAGAGTCTACTTCCGCAACGCCCAGTGGGGGCTTAGTACGTGCCCGACCTAGGGTTTCCCGAGGTCGGGCCTGCTCCGCTTCCGATTGGTCACGCTGTGATTCGGGGACGGCGTCGTGCCCGCCGCTTTCTGGGGCAAGAAGCGGCGAAGTGGCGGGCTCCCCACAGTACAGGCACAATCCCCTTGGCGCCCGGTTCCGCCTCCTGGGCTGTTAGGCGAGGTCTGGCCGCTCCCAACTCCATGGGCTCTTCCGCAGCGGTTACAAAACGTGGGGCGACCCTGGGTGCTGGTGGTGCAGGAAGTGGGGTGCAGATGTCGACGGAGGGTCCCGGGGTGCGACGGGACGGTCGCCGTTGCAGACGGGCATCGAGGCGGAGACAAAGGGCACCAAGTTGTCGAGGGTCCGCGCGCCCACGCGGCCAGCTCGTCTTGCAATTCCTCTGAGAGTCCCTCCTGAACGCTGGCCCACCAGCGCTGCATCATTCCAGTCAGAGTCCTGGCACAAAAGACGAAATTCGCGATGTACTCCTGCAGGGGCGTTTCCTTGACGGAGTTCCTTAAGGCGCCTGGTTGCCGTCAGCATTCGAACGGGTCCTCATACATGGTGCGAGGTGCTGCCAAAACGCTGTTGGTCCGCCAGCAGGGGCTGTCCTGGAGCAAGAGGGCGTGGCCCATCGAGCAGCCGAGCCGGAAAGAAGGTTAATCACGAAGGCCACCTTAGCCCGGTCGTCTGGGAAATCCTCTGGCCTCATAGCCATGTAGAGCTGGCACTGTCCCAAGAAGGTCGGGAACATCTCAGGCTGCGCAGAAAACTTATCCGCACGGTTATCGGGCACTTGCGGCGAGGAGGAGGAGTGGGAGGATGGGGGCTGCAGGCACATTCCTGGCAGCAAGTTGGCCTGCCAAGTGAGCCACTTGCTGCTGGAGCTGTTGATTAGCCGCTTGTAGCTGCTCTAACTGCTGCTGTACCTGCTGCTGATCCATCTTTGGTGGAAGATGTTTTAGTCAGGTCTTGGACAAAATGTTCTGTTTCCCTCCCCCTAATACTCCCAGCAAAGAGTCCGTCAGAGGCCTTCTTTTTTTTCTTTTATTTACATAGATACATGTCCTGGCCACGTCTACCCACGGGCCTGCCAAGTTTCTGGAGATAACGAGGAAATTATAGATAAGGCCAGAATTACTCACGAATATATTCTTCCCTCCATGAATTAGCTTGCCCCAAATTCATTGCTTTGTCCAGGACAAAAAACCAGGAAGTCCGCCTCCTATTTATAGTCTCTGCAGATGTCACTGCATGACAATTATGACTTGGCTTTGTCCCAACTCTTCCGCTGCTGCGCACGCCGATCAAGCCTTCGTAACCTTGCGTCCCTCCAAAACTGTTCTTGGGGCGTTGCCAAATCAGAAGAAGGCCCGGGAGAATCAGGCCTTGCCGACCCCTCCCTTTGAGTGGGTGCCAGGGAGGGAGAGGGCTCAAGAGAAGCAGGGCTTGCCAGGTCTTCTCCCTCATTTTCTGAATCATCCGAGTCCAGGAGTCTGGGTCCAGGAACCTGGGTCACAACAGTAGGCTTGAATCAATATGTCACAATTGAATGATGAAGGAATTCCTGTATTTGAAATTCCGTACTAAGACCAGGTTGTTCATGATGATGATTGTATTGACACAAAAACTATGCATCATTGGACCAAAAAATGAATAAACGTAAACCGGGAACAGCTAGCTTATGTGTTCAAGAATAAAGTAGATGACCTACAACAGCAATTAATGAGGATTATGTGAGAAAGATTAATGAAGTGATTAAAGATAATCAGCAAATCATTCAAAGAGAAATTGCTCTCAATTTCTGGCTGCCACATTATTGATGTTCTTCCCTGTAGGAAGGTACGTGTAAGACAGATTCCTCGTGATCATGACAGATATAAGAGTTGAAATCTGTGAGCAATTTGAGGAATTTTTTCACAGCTTCATAGCAGCTGACAAAATATGGGCTCATCATTATGACCAAGAAACAAAGCATTAATCCATGGAATATCGTCGCAACTTGTTACCCGAAGAAAAATATAATTCAAAACCCAGGCCTAAACAGGAAAACACAGAGTTACAGATTTTTTGGACAATTGTAACTCATGATTACAGTTTTTGGGGACATTAATATTGTTACTCACATAGATTTCCATGAACCTACATCACTATTAACTCAGAACACCTCACAAATTGGATGCCATCATTAAGCAGAGTGCAGAAACACCAGAAATAAAATTTTCTGCCTCACACTTGATGACCCACCGAAGACCATTTTCAGAGCTAACTTTCACCATTTTTTCCTTATCTACAATTCTAGACTTGAAACCTGAAAGTTCCACCTTTTCCATCTATGTGACTTAAATGAAGGAAAGGACTATTGAATGTGTGGAGTTCTTTTGTGACGGCTTTAACAACATGCCCATCATTGGCTGAAATGGTGATCTGACATCCTGAATGATAGAGATTATGTAGAGAAATATCCAACAGGTAACAAAAGAACTCATTTCACAGATTATTTTTCTGTTTCACTTATTGAAATATCCCTGTTTACACTACAGTTCTGGTACATGGGCATTACTTTTTATTCAATCCTTGAACATACATAAAATATGTTGAAAGGCACTATCTTAATAAGTGATGATATCAAACAAACTGTTTCTGAAACTCTGCAGTCTCAGTTACCTGCAGCAGCATCTCCTTTTAAATCGATGCTGGGATCCCAAAAGTATTATGCTAAGTTTGATCTTTATATGGGGCAGGAAAAAAACCTACTTTAACCAATATCATTTTGGTTATTACTGGATTTACCATTTCCCCTTCCTTTATGCAGTCTTTGCATGTTAAAAGGCAAGGCCATTTACCCCAAGCAGCCAGGAACTCCCCTATTCTCTGGGTTGTAGCACAACAATGTAAACCAAAATTGCAGATCTCCTATTTATGGCCATTGCTGACATAACAGGAGAGCAAAAAAGAAACTTACTAATCAAAACTGCTGCTTGTAGGCAGCCTTCATTTCAGTTATGTGGCTTGCTATATCTTGAGGTTATCTGTCATCCCACTCTGTACTTTTTTAAATCACTCTTTCTCCCAACAATTTATATGAAAAGTTTCTTTCAAGTCAAGATTAATTCTGCTGACTTAATGAATACACCCAACAAAAGAGCCCAGAGCCCTAGTATTTCCTAGTGGTCTATCACCCAATGTCAACCAGGTCAAATCCTGCTTAGGTTTTTTTTTGTTGTTGTTATTTTTTTAGCTAAGTACTGCTACTTTGGTGGACAATGTACATTAGGCCTAGAGTATTTTAAAGCAAACCTTACAAATCTCATCCCATTCCACTATTTCTATGCAACAAAATACTGGCCTTCATCTCCCTAGAGTTTTCATTGTATGAAAACATAAATACTCTTCAAAGATAACACTGGCACTGACTGACAATCAGTGAGAGAATTAAGATGTTCCCAATACTACAGGTTACTTAAAAGTGTACAGCTGATGCTCAACAGAATTAGACAGCTGGCTCACAATGGTATAAAAATAAAGTCTTCTAAAGATGCCTCTTGGGTCACTATCTGAAAATAAAAGCTGAATTAAGTGCACTCCATCCAGGAACATCAGAGGAGATGGCGGGAGCAGGGAGGATGGCCAAATAGCATCAGCTGACCTAATCCAGCAATGTTAAGCTACTGTCAAACTTGGCCATATTATTAGACCCACCTCAGTTATTTCTCTAATCTGCTCAGACAGGTGGTGGCTTAGTGGGATTTGACTCCCCTCCCTGCCTGTTATAAAGCAAATGGATGTCACTGCAGTTGAGGAAAACAAAAGACGAGGGCTGGAGGCAATCTCAACCTGAAGGTTAACAGTGAAATCCTTCATCATGATTCAGAAAGATATTACTAAATGACCAAAATGAGTGCAGAACGTTCTTGGGGAGCACTTATTGGAACTCAGTGGTTTTCATACAGAATAGGGAAGATTACACATACTTTCCATGATGCTGATAACAGGTACAAAAGATAGCAACAACAAATTAGGATCCATAGGACCTTTGAAATCTTGGGACTGTTCGCAAACCAGAATTTAAATAAACCAGTTCTTCAAGTCTGGATGTCACAGAAAATTATTTAGCATAAGGTAATGAATACGACAGAGAGAGGGGGGGAAAATATGACCCAATTAAACCTTCTTGTAACACGAAATCCTGGTTTCCCGTTGCCCAAACTGCTCTTTGTTTCCGTTTAATTGTTTTCAGTTCTGAAATCAATCGTTAATTTTGCACCAAAAAGTGTTCAGAATGAGAGCAGCCTCAATTGAATCAGAAGTAAATTATGCGATCTGGGCACTGACATCATTGCATTGCTCATCCCAAGGGGGAAACCCTGCTAAAAGGCACAGGCAATGCAAAACACTAAATGCCTTTCTAGAGGAATGTCCAAATTAAAGGGTGCCTTTTCTCAGCAGCCCTGACTATTCCTAGCAAATTAGATCAACTCTATACATCATAATGGGTGCAATTTCACTACAGGCAAGCTATATCCCTGCAGGAGAGCATGCAGCCTTAAATAAAAACTCCTGCCCTACCTTCTTGAGCTTAACACCAAGGAAACAATCTTGCTTTACAAGCAGCTGACTGTGTGTCATTACTTCCCTTTACAAGACATCCTATGGCAGAAATAGTTTCATGCAAGTCAACTGCAAACTGAAAAGGAAGCTGCAGACGAAGGAGAACATTGCCAGTCTGTTGGAGTAGGATGCATTTTCCCCCTCAATGAACCCATCCTTGGTTGCAATACTCTATTACCTATTTTCAAATTATTTGTTTTCATGTTTTGGAAGCTGAATCCAAGCCGAGTAGAAGCAAGCCAATGATAACAGAGAATCATCAATATTTCATCAGAAAATGTCAGAAGGAAGATTCCTGGAGATACGACAGGTGTTTGGATTTGGCAAATGCCCATCTTTAAGTAAAATTATTGTTCAAAGTAATAGCAAGACAATATTCTTATAACAGTTTTATAAACAATGAAACAATGGAAAGTTTCCCTCCTGTCCAGATTTGGTAGAACAGAGTTGGCTGTATGCCACAGATAGTTTTATTTATCATGTACGTATGAGTTAAAGCTAAATACAATGACAAATTATTGGTAGTTACTGTAAGTAAGTTGAAAGCTCTGATTACTTTTAATCCTCAAAAAAGCATTTAGGGATGAAATGAACCTCCCAGAAATTCATTATACTTCAACTTCTACCGTGTTTCCCCGAAAATAAGATCCTGTCTTATATTTTTTTTTAACCCTGAAATAAGCACTTGGCCTTATTTTTGGGGAGGTCTTATTATTTTGGGGCGTGTGGAGCAAGATGGGGCTCCTCTTGCCGTCTTACCTGATTTCCAGCTCTGCATTTAAATATTTTCAGGGGAGACTTATTTTAGTGCATGCGCTCAAAAGCCCAATTGGGCTTATTATCAGGGGATGTCTTATTTTTGGGGAAACAGGGTAGCATGTTGGTGGATGAGTGCAAGAAGGGAAGAAAATTCCTGAGAGCCTATTTTGCCATTAAAATTTGGAATGAAAAGAAAGGGGGGAGAACTGTACCTCTAAACCTGAATAGCATCACAAGAAAAAAGTAAATGTAGAAGGAAGAGGAAAATCGCAACATCAGGTACAATTTTAGATTTTTAAAATCTGGGTAAATATTGTCTGAAAGTCAGGAGGAAAAAATGTCCATAGTTCCTTGAACATTACTATAATACGTAAACTTTGATCTGACTGGAAATTGGCAAGAAAACCTGCGACTCTAAGAGCTATATTAAGAACTGGCCATTTAAAAGAACATCTACTTTTGTTTTTAGAAATAAGTGAACTGCCTTCTTAAGGGGAGAGCCCCTTCTGAATGGAATCTTCAGATCTCAGTGAAGAATGAATATTTCTGTTTCATGCATGTCTCCATGGAAAGTCACAAAATGATGTAGCCAAAACTCAGAACTTTGCATGTACTTATGTTGCCCTAGTTAGCATTGCAACAACTTCTCCTCTGGTCACTAGACTGACTCAAGAAGCCCAAAACATGTCCATGGAGATTCTAAGTCATCCAGGTAATGGTTGTGCCAAAGGTGCTTTCCAAAAAGTAGGTGGACTTTGTTTTTTCCTTGAAGACATTTTTCTTCCCATCCAAGAAGTTTCTTTAGTCATGACTGAATGACGGGGATTGACGGAGATTGATATTCTTTGCAGTCATCTGGTCATTAACTCACTGAGAGTCATTGAGGCCACTTGGAGGTTTGTCTGTACTCTCAGGGTCACCTGAATCAGAGTGCAAAACGGTTCCACACCAACTTGCACTCTGATTCAGGTAACCCTGAGGATACAAATAAAACCCCCAAGTGGCCTCAATGACTCTCAGTGAGCTAATGACCTACCTTCAGAGTGCTAACAACCAGATGAATCTTTGGGACAACCATGACCTGGATGACTGAGAATCTCCATTGATATTTAACCAAATGACTGCACAAAAATATAAATTCTTTCATTCCCCACCAGCTTCTTGGATGAGAACAGAAATTCTTCAAGGAAAAAAAAAAAGAAAGGCCAGTTGCCTTTTAGGAAGCACAGAATATGCAGAACTACTACTATTGGAGTCAATTCTACTCAGTTCACTGAGGATCAATGCCTAACACTAAATTCACTTAATGTTCTAAATCATGGCTTAACCAAGGTTGTTGAATGAAGTGCAAACGGGCTAAGTTTGTACACTACACTAAGCTATAAAACATGCTTTACAAATTACAGGGGCTGGTTTCCCTTGATGTAGTAAGATACTACAAAACGTATCGCACCTGTAAACAGAGTTAGAAATCAGAGTAAGTAATGTGTAGTGAGATTGAGAAAAACTGCATTTGATAATTGGAAGCACACTATGTTTCTACTTAAAAGATACCATCTTGGGTAACCCTATCTAGGGCAGCAGTAAATTTTTTCTAAAAAAAAATAGTAAGGTTTTAGCTGCCTTGCCCAACCCAAAGAAAGATTGATGTGTTTTAAGGTCAGTTACTCCATATCAAGTGATCTTGGAAACACACCCTGAATGTCAAGAAGCTGCTTCCTCTTACTGAACTTGGCACATTTTCTCTTACACTGATTTGTTAAAAAAAATATCAAAATTTGACTGGGATGAGTCAAGAAGTGGGTTTTTACAACTGGAGTGAATCAAATGTAATTCAAATTCAGAATGATGTTCACCCATAAAAGCAAGTTCAAGTTCCTTCTTTGAGTTACTCAGAAGCATGTGATCTTGCACCTACAGTTAAATGTAGCAATAAGAGATCCTGTGTAATTATGAAATCATCCAGCTGGTTATTTTCTTCTTCAACAAACAAATCCAGAAGCAGCATGTAAAAAAGAAAAGAAAAGATCCAAGAGAAAGGATAATGGAACCAATGTTCTAAAAAGAAGCAGAAGATGGTACATGATTTGAAAAAGTCATTCCACCATGACTCTTTCTGTAAAAAAAAAGGTGGTGGTGGAATTCTTTAGATTCAGACTTTTTGGAAGAAATTTTGCAAGTGAAGTATAAGGAGAAGGGGGGAAAGCTACAGAACTTTGCAGCAAAAGGGAATGCTTTCAAGCCAGCCAAAGCAAGACAGGAAAGTAACAGTGCAAATGGGACAATGACTAAACAATCCCACATGCATTCATTTGGATAAACCTGGAAGTTAATAAGGAAAGCCAACCCTTCCCTTACTCACATGGAGTCCGTCTGGAAGAAGATGGAGATCTGAAACCTCAGGGTATCAGTTCAGTTCTCAGTGGCTTCTCACTTTTGCTTCCCACACTTGTGCTGCCTTCCCCAGCACTTTGGGAATTCTAGAAGTTGATCTTAACTTCACTGAGGGTCATTGATTTTGCTCTTGCTCAGAGTGAGATGCCTGGAGGACACCCATTACAACATTCCCTGCAGCACAGAGTCTGGTGGAGTTCAAAAAGAATGCTGAAATGAGTCACTTCTTTTACTTTGTATCTATGAGAAGCCGGATGTAATGGAAAGAAAGCAGGACGGGACACACACTGTATCCTCAGATAGGGGGATTCCTTATAGGATTGGCTCCGTAGATATACAAAATAACCCTAATGGCTTTAGAGGCCTAAAGTCACCCTCCCTCAATGTCATATCCTTTAAATGTCCTGGACTAAAGCCTCAGCCTCAGCTCTTCTAACAATCAGATGGTTATTAGAAGTTGATACTCCCAGTTGGCAGAGAAGCTAAAAGCAGTGATGCAGTCCAGTCCTAAGAATGAATTCCAAGCAAGTATCATTTAGTGCAATTGGCTTATTCCAAGTACAGGTGTAGATTTCTGCAGCTTAATTCATTGTGCTGCCTTTGTTGAATCATTAATTAGTAGTCTTTCAAGCAAAATCCCAAAACAGGAATCCCAAGTTATCTTCTGCTATAATAATTGCTTCTTTAACTAGGCCAGTCAGTTCCCAATACAATTGACTGGGAAAATGCATCCCTCTATCTTTGAACAGTATAAACCAAGATGAAAGTCAAAGAAAAATACAGGCAAGGAAAGAAAGCAAGGGAGTTCAGTGAAGTTTGTTCCTGCATATCTGCTAATCAGTATTCAGGAGTGCAAAAGGCCTGAGTATCTGTAACAAAAGATTTGCAGAAAGGCAAATTATGTTTAGTGTTGGATGCCTATTTTTATGTTAAATGGGCTATCTTCCTGTTAAGTTTCAGCTAAGAATGCTTATTGTTGTTAGCCTGAGAACAACTTTTATGAAACTCTGGCGAATCTGCCAAGGGCTCATGCAAGCATTTTGGCAGAGAAATGAAAAGAGATGTAACATCTAGATTTAAACAAATTCAAAAATAGATAAATCGATTAAATAATTGTTAATCAACAAGTCTGAATGCCCAGTTATAGGAAGATATATAAATGACCCCACAAAAAAGGTGCCATGTTTTGAACTATCACGTCGGCCATGGACAATCCTGAATAGGATTTACACCCACAAGACATCTACTGGGACTCTCTGTATAAATGGAGTATAGTATCCTCCACTCAGTGTGACTGCGGGATCCCACATCAAACTGTAGATCACATCAAGACCAGCTATAAGTTGAGGGCATATACCGGTGCAGTATCTGATTTTTTTTTTAATAAAACGCTTCAATGGTTAGATGGCCTAGACCTAGACATTGATATTTGAACATAGATCTTTTCGACATATTTTATTGGGTTCTACTAATCTAGTTGCAGTGTTAATTTATATTGCTAGTCCAAGTATGATATGCCATATGCTAAATAAATAAATAATAAATCAAAAAGTCAAGCTTTATATTAGTATGATAGACTGTAGGAAATTAGCACCCACCCTTCTCCTAGGAAAATGAGATATTTTAGGAAATATTAAAAGGGCAGAATATCTCCCCTAAAAGGGAGGCAGAAACTCAGCCCCCCCTCCACACCTTTATCAATGGGTTATTAAGGCCTGGGCCAGTCTATTCTACATAACAAAGATCTACCTCCTTCAGGCAGAGCCTTAATAGGAATTGCCCAAAGCTCTTTCATTACATCATCACCCAGCAAGAGTCAAACAAGCCTGGGACTCAAAAGTCAACCTGCAAAGTTACCCCTGCATGGCCCTATGGGAGTCTGACAACCAATCAAAACACAAGCTCAAATTCAAAGCCCAACAGAGGGTATAAAAACCCAGGCACTCTCAGCATCTCTGCCCTTTTCTTTCTGCCCAGGATCTCAAGCCGTGTGATCTTGTTCATCAATAAACCTTCTTTCCAAGCAGCTTCCATGAAGCCAGTGTCTTTTTCCCACTTGGAACTGAACTCAGATGGACATTTCTTCCAACAGACATAATGACAATTCTTATTTCTTTTTATTCCTGCCTTCCTAGATCTTTGTGGTCACCAGAGAGCTGGGGGAGACACAAGGAACTGCTTTATATTCCTGTTGAAAAGGAGTTACCTGGATGCCAGGCAGATGGCCGGCTTCTTAGAAAGGCCAGCATAGATGTATAGCAGGCACAGGAAGCAGGCAGTTGTACATGAAAAAGCTTTTGACGTAAAAGGCTCCTCCACACAGATTGCAAATCTCATAGGTTGTGCAAATAAAATGGAAGATAAAACCAGCACACCTGTAATTTCAGGCTAAACTCTTTTTGACACAAAACAGCCAACTGAACATAATCCAGATTTATATAGCTTTTCTGCCCGTTCCATACTTTATCGAATAATAACCTCAAATCCAATACAAATGGCCAATCCGGTCCCACATTGACATCATAAAGCATGCCCAAGGCTATAGCGCAGAAACAGCATTTGGTCTCTCCCCCATTCCCCACCCCCAAAAGGAACAATATATCTAATAAAAATTAGAGAATGCAATTTCTTGTGCGATATTGCAACCAGGGTGAGAGACAGATGGCTGGAAATACAGATGGCAGGAAAATAACATTTGCATTTTTGAATGTTTTTTTTTTTAAGGATTAAAAAATAGAACATGCTTAAGTAGTTTCAACATTTCAGGCAAAGCTATAAAATACAAGTTGATTCATACATATAAGTAGTCCTTGACTTATGATCATTCAGGGACTGTTTGAAATTATGATGCACTAAACTAAAGGACACATGACCCACTCCTCAAATTCCAACCCTTAAAGCAGCCATGCAGTCATGTGATAAGAATTTGTACACTAGGTAGTGATCCAACCCATCGTTATGACTGTACTGCAAGTCCCCTCCCCCATGGGCTGGTAGGCCTCAGCTTTCTTGCCCCACCAGAATGCAGAAATCTGCCTCAGGCTGGAAGACCTTAGCCAGTTAAGCTCACCATCACATGGCCTTCTCCTGTCCCACCACTCCTGGAAGGCTTCGGCCTTCTCCCACTGACCACTAAAAATCACTTATTTTTCCTTCCTGTGCAGCTGTTGACAAGTGTGGCCAACCGATGCAAGGCACAGCTAAAACACTAGTTTTCATGATGTTTTGGAAAAATAGAAAGCGCCTCAGAATGTTGCAAGACCAGCCCTTGTGATGTTCTGAGATTTTTTTTTAATCTCTGAAAATATTTTATTGGGTAGCTTTCTATAGTAGCTGCCCTTCACATCACTTGGGCGAGATGAATTCCCCCAGACTGTGATAGGTTTCTGTGCACCGGTGGAGAGACCACACCCTCTGAGGCATTCTGGTGTGGTCTCTTAATGAGCTGGGATTGGGATTGTTAAGTGAGGCATTCACATGGGTGCCTTCTTTAACCATTGTGATTTATGAGGCAGTTGTGGGCTGAATTGTGATTGTAAATTGAGGACTACCTGTAACACACTCAGAGTCAACCTGGGGTCATGATTTCTAACTCTATTTACAGGTACAGTATGTTTTGTAGTATTATTAATAATAATATTTTCATGTAACTCACATAAATTTTCTAGAAGAAATGATTTAGATAATGGTAAGGAAAACAGAAAGTTTTAATACTCAATGTATTAAATTCAAGACAGGTTTGCAGGAAAAGTGAGCTTAGAAACATTCAGCATTATGAAGAGCAGCAGAACATAGCGTCAACTTTTCTCAAGAAAGCAATCTTTTGAAATAAAAAAGAAGTTACACACAGACAACTTTTATCATTGTTGCCTTGTTCATTTGTCCTTTCACAGAACAAGTGGTAGGCAGGGATTTTTTGATTGGTGAATCAATTAATGTATGGGTTTTAAGCAGACTAGTATATACAAGGCATCAACAATAAATATTGCAACACACATGCATACACAAACCTAAAGAATATTAGTGCTGCCAGGTTGGATTAGGCCAAGATAATTTATTGCTATTTACGCTAATTTACTGTCCTCCAGATGATAACATTACCAATTGGGAATTCTGAGAGCAATAATGCCATTACGGTCCATCTGGTTGGAAAAAGCTGGACAAATTCCAACATGCTGTCTCAGTAACAAGGAACTAGATGTCTCTGGCAAAGCGCATATAATAAATATATGGTGATTTGTCCCCAGTGTCTGAAAATCAGAAAATATTCATGTAGGGATGTCTACAGCTATCATGTCCAATAACTGCTGATTTGTTAATTCCCTATGATATACTTGGCTTGCAAAATTGTGCTATCTTGTTTCGGTGTGAATGGGCATATGTGTACATACAAGATGACATTACTTTAATTAATTAATAGGGTTCTATGATCATCCAAGTCAGGGGTGAAATCCAGCAGGTTCTGACAGGTTCTGGAGAACCGGTAGCGGAAATTTTTAGTAGTTCGGAGAACCAGCAAATACCACCTCTGGGGAATGGGGATTCTGCAGTGTCCTTCCCCTGCCACGCCCACCAAGCCACGCCCACAGAACCGGTAGTAAAAAAATTTGGATTTCACTATTGATCCAAGTATAATTTTCACACACCAGATTTTCTACTTCTTCCCCTTCCACAAGGAATCCTCCATGCCTAACCCAAAAGCTGTTCAAAAGAATTCCAAACAATCAAAAAATATTTGGGGACCATTTAGCAGATTGTTGAAGAGATGAGACTGTTCTACCCATGGGATAGAAGAAGTGGATATGACGTATACAGACCTGCACATAAAACCATGCCACATATAGACACATGTACCAATATGTGTACTGAATGACATATACATAGCCTTGTTTTGAGATTCCACTAATAAAAAGAACAATCTGCATTGCCAATATCAAACAGCAGCACCCTTACCCAGAGCCTTATTAGCTCTATAACCATCAAGATTTTGAAACATGTTTACATTCCAAATTTCTGAATGCTTCATTTCTATCAAAATTTCACCACCTTAAATATTACCCTGCTACTTAAAAAGACAGAAGGTAATAATCAGTGAGCAAAATTTGCAGGTAGACAGCATACATAACCAAGCTATTAAAAGTATGAAGAGGTTGACAAGCTAGTTAGGGCTATGAACATATAGGACAGGTTAACAACTATGCTCATTCTTCTTTAAAACAGAAATATTGCAGGTAAAAGCGTACACTGAAGATTCCTCAAGGCCCATCCCAAAAACATTGTTCATCGATAACTGCATAATGTTTATTTAGATTTGTTATAAAAAATTCCCAATTTTTAAACTAATTTAAAAAGCTACTTATTAAACATAAGCTCCAAGGTACACTGTAACAGTAAACATCTTATTTAACTAGAAGTTTAACTTTTATTGTGCATACTAAAAAGGAAGCCTTTTACTTTTGTTGCCTTCTTATGGGTAGTCCTTGATTTACGACCACAATTAGAATTAAAATTTCCATTACTAAGCAAGGTGGTTGTTAAGTGAGCTGCGGCCAATTGTTTGACTTTTTCTACCATAGCTGGGGCAACTAAGTGAATCATGTGGTCGTTAAATGAATCCAGCTACCCCCATTGATTTTGCTTGTCAAAAGCTGGCTGGGGAGTATCTTGTGACCCTGGGACATTGCAATTGTCATCAATACATGCTGGTTGCCAAGCGCCCAAATTTTGATCATGTGTTGTGACAGTTATAAGTGTAAGAACCAGTCATAGATCACTTTTTTTAGTGTTGTAACTGTGAATAGCCACTAAACAAATGGTTGTAAGTCAAGGACTACCTGTACTAGAACACTGGCAAATGTACACGTGTTATACTATCCTTCTATGGACTTTCAAATATTGAGCTGCACAAATATTGAGCTAATTAGTTTTATCATAAATGTGGTAATACAACTAACTATTCAAATTCTCTCCAAGTACAGACATTTCACTCAGAAACCTAGGTTTTGCTCATAACACTTAAGATTGGTTTTATTTGTATCTGTTCAGAGGGAAAAGCCCAACAGAATTCAGGAGACTTGCTTCTAGATAAGGGAGTGCAAAGTGCAGATCTAGATCTTCAGATTTATTGGGAGACCTTGATCACAGGCTGGCACAGCCAACTGATGAGCATCAAACTCAGAAGTGAAAAGCAAAGAGGTTACAGCTCATATGTACATTTTGTTGTATTATTTGTACACATCAATATAGTGAATGCTAAACTGTATGATGTTAAAATCTTCCTAACAAAGTGGGTAGTTAAATAATTAAAAGTCAAGATAAAAGTAAATAGGGTGCCTTAAATTTAAGAAGGAACCTCATGATGTTTAAATAGTCTGTTACTGGCTTTTTATATATCAATCTACACAAAATCCTTTAAAAGTGCAGTGACAGTTTTACTGAGATAATACAGAAGATTTATATGCTACAAAGTTTCAAATAAATTTAGCATCCAGTGCCAACAAAATAACAACATGGCTATAATCAAAATTAAACAAAGCTGATAAATGGTTCCTCGTAGCCCTCAGGCTATATATTTTAATTTCTGACATGTAATTAAACTGAAAAATGGAGCACCATAAAAGGAAAGGCAAGTAGCCAGTTTTAAGTAGGAATGTCATAAAGATAGCTAAATACATGTCAAAATCAATAGCAACAATCTAGCAGTTTCCACAAGGAAGAAAAGAATGTGTTATGTAATTTATGCACCTAAATGTAGAGACACAGCGAATCTCACTTGCACCAATATTTTAATACTAAATTCCAACTTTGAATTCCTCTTCTAGCTGGAAAAGACCCCTTGCCGATGTCAATCTAATCCTATTGGAACAACTTTGGCACAGCACAAACCAATGCTTTTTTTGCTCAAATTGGTATTTTGAATTGTTTTACTCCCTAGTAAGTCATTGTGAATGGGGATCCACCCTTATTAGGGATTGCATTCAGGTCCAAGAAATATGTACAAATATGTAAATATGCCACCTTCCCTGCCCCTGTTCAGAAGCAAGGCTGGACAATACAGCAAAGGCTTCAGAGTTCCTGACTGAAGCTGAATGAAGCTCAGTTCAACTCTAAATATGCCATCTTATCATTGCCATCTCTAGGCAAATAACAGTCATATGACTAAGCTGCATCATAAATAGATAATAATAGGCTCTAAGTTTCTAATACACGAGACCACTTTTTCTTCAACCGCCCAAAGCAGAATTATTAAGTATCGAATGTAATGACGAATAATTCTTGTTGTAAAGCAACTTTCCCCAACCTGATGCCTCCAGCAACCAGCTACCAATCCCATCTACGAATAATGAAATACTGTGTAGACCAATTCAACGATTCAACAAAATTCAAGTTTGGTGGAGAAGGCTGCCCTTCAGTATACAGGTGAGAAAAAGGAGAGGTGGGAAAAATTTTGGAGGGGGGGCAGAGATCCCTTTGCTAGCCCGCCCCTGCAGCCTTACAGGATTATGTTGTGACTAGACCTCAAGAGACTCCTCCATAACCCTACCCACAGCTGGCAACCCCGTCATCGCCTTTTGTCCTTCCTTAACATTTTAAGGTGGCTCTGGCCAAACGGCAACTCTCCCTTTCTCCTGGCAAAGGCAGTCAAGAGCCTTTTTTAAAAAAAAAGAAAAAGAAAAGAACAACAACCTGTTCAGTCAATACGCGGCATCAAGGCAAGAAGGAAGAGGAAACGAACCAGCCGGTGGGCAAGTAGAAGGAAGAAGAGATCCCTTCTGATGCAGAGCGAAAGAAGAGAACTTCAAAGGCAGCCGAAGCGGGACCTGGAGGAGCGGGAGGAAGAAGAGGAGGAGGAGGAGGAGGAGGAGGAGAATGGCTCCTTCTGGTTCTTTTAGGTTTTGGCAACCAACGGAAAGTGATGTAAACCCCGGTTTGCGCAGCCTTTGCCTGCACGTGATGTGCCCAATTCTCAAGGGGGGGAAAAGAGATCGGCGGGGAGGAGGAGGCAGAAGCCCCCGGAGGAAGAAAGAAAGAAAGAAAGAAAGAAAGAAAGAAAGAAAGAAAGAAAGAAAGAAAGAAAGAAAGAAAGAAAGAAAGAAAGAAAGAAAGAAAGAAAGAAAGAAAGAAAGAAAGAAAGAAAGAAAGAAAGAAAGAAAGAAAGCTCGCACTAAGTTTTGGCGCACAGCGAAGGCGCATATCCGTGTGATTTCCGCCCGAGAGGGAGTCCGACGATGCGGGCGCCAAGGCAGCGCAGAGCTTGCCAAGAAAAGAAATCCTGCGCGCCCGCCGCCTCCTCCTCCTCCTCCAGGCTTCTTCGGGGAAGCCAGATGGGCGGAAAGGCGCTGGGAGAGCCCCTCCGGCTGTCCCGGACCAAGGAGGGGATGGGGAGGGGGACACAGGATCGACCCCCCTCCCTCAGGCAGCCGTTGCTGGGGTGCCGTAGGAGGCGATCGAGCGGAGAGGAGCAGCCAACAGAGCGGAAAGCCAAGCACGCTTCCCCCGCCTGAGACGAGCTGGCAGCCGCTGCCTCGCCCGGCTTTCGCTTGCCCTCCCTACCTGAAGACCGCCTCTTCCTTGAACTCCTTGCCCGGGGAAACCAAGCCGTTCTTTTTGTTGAAAAGCTTCTGCAACAAGGTGGGTGTGGGAGGCATTTTGGGAATGCCACGCTCTGTCCCGGCAGGGAACAGCCCGTGCAGCGATCGCCCTTTCGCAGCTGGGGCAGCCAGCTTAGTTCCTCGAACCCGACTCCATACGGTGTGACAGTCATATGACAAAAATTAATCACTTGCAGCAGCCGCGGCTGAAGAGAACGGGAGGGAGCGGGGGGGGGAGGAGGAGGAGGAGGAAGAGGGCGGGGCTTCGCGCGGGTTTCCCCGGCCTCGGATTGGCTGGCCGGGCCAACCCACGTGGCCCAAAACCGTATCCCTGCTTGGCTCGGCGGCGCGGCAGCCCTGGGATGTTTTGGTGTGGAGAGAAACCGGGGGAGGGGAGTGGGGGGTGTTAGACAAATTAATTCGGATTCCTCCGCCAATTTTAGCCCCGATTGGCTTAGGTCCCATTAAAGCCCAAGGGAATTTTGCTTAACCGGGACCAACTGAGGGGGCTGCCACAAAAGAAGAGGGAGTCAAGCTATTCTCCAAAGCACCTGAGGGTAGAACAAGAAGCAATGGGTGGAAACTAATCAAGGAGAGAAGCAACTTAGAACTAAGGAGAAATTTCCTGACAGTTAGAACAATTAATCAGTGGAACAACTTGCCTCCAGAAGTTGTGAATGCTCCAACACTGGAAATTTTTAAGAAAATGTTGGATAGCCGTTTGTCTGAAGTGGTGTAGGGTTTCCTGCCTAAACGGGGTTGGACTAGAAGACCTCCAAGGTTCCTTCCAACTCGTGTTATTCTGAGCATCCGTTCCACAAATCTAACAGCGATCTAGATGGCAAGAAGCCAAAAATGCTCTATAAACATAATTTTGAGTAATATTGCTAAGAACTCCCCCCACTCCTCCCCTGTTTCTGCTCTGTTCAGTCAGGAGATGCCTCGTTACATTGTTCTAAAAGTCAGAGTTCAAAAGTGCCATGAAAGGGGACTTTCGTTTATGTTAGCAACTGACTGAAACGATTACAAAGTGATTGTGCCAAGATATTAATTGTGGATGCTATGAAAGTCATTTCCCTAAATCCTCTCAGTTACAAATTACCGGGAAAGAAGTCAAGATAGTTGGGAAACGAAAATGAAGATAGGCAAGACAGCCAGCAATTGAAGCTAAGCGCTTTCCCCTTGAGAACTAAAGACAGAATCCATAAGAACCCATTTTGTTGGTGTCCCACGAGCACCATCATTTAATGGAAGTTGGTCCAAGGAAAGTAAAACAGGGGAGTTGCCCAGAAAGTTTTACATTTCACCAGATAGGAGTGACCTTAAATCTTTAGCTTCTCTTCTCATCACCATCCATCACTCCACGACCCTTTACACCAATGGTGTGCTAGGTATGAGTGTTCCAATGATGACAAAACTGCACACCCTGTGATTCAAGGTGCAGGTGTTGCAATAGAGCTCTGGATGTAGTGGACCATATAAATGCAGTCTGCCTTTGAGGAAATCTAGCCATGCATTAAGACTGACCATGGCAATGACACATAATGACCACATTGGTCAGAATTATTCATCTGTCTCTGGCTGTCTGTTTCCAAAAAGAATTTGTCTGTGTTGTCTGTGTAGAAGCCCCAGAAAAATACGGAAAATCCCAACACACAAAAACTGTATGTGACATCTTTGAGCCTTCTCAAAAGTATTAACTTCCCTTCCCATACACAAACAGTTCCTAATCTTGATACAAGGATCATGGAAGAGGACAAGGCTGGAAACAGAATGTTTAATGTTGCAACATTTACTGTAGATCTTCCTTTCATCCTCTACCTTACAGGCAAAGCATATAGCAATAATAATATCACTTAGACTTATATACCGCTTCACAGTGTTTTAAAGCCCTCTCCAAGCAGTTTGAAAAGTCAGCCTATTGCCCCCAACAATCTGGATCCTCATTTTACCAACCTCAGAAGGATGATAGCAGTGTTCCAATATCTCAGGGGTTGCCACAAAGAAGAGGGAGTCAAACTATTCTCCAAAGCACCTAAGGGTAGAACAAGAAGCAATGGGTGGAAACTAATCAAGGAGAGAAGCAACTTCGAACTAAGGAGAAATTTCCTGACAGAACAATCAATAAGTGGAACAGGTTGCCTGCAGAAGTTGTGAATGCTCCAACACTGGAAACTTTTAAGAAAATGTTGGATAGCCATTTGTCTGAAATGGTGTAGGGTTTCCTGCCTTGGCAGGGGGTTGGACTAGAAGACCTCCAAGGTCCCTTCCAACTCTGTTATGTTACGTTACGTTACATTACGTTGTTATGTTATGTTATTTATTTATTTATTTATTTATTTGATTTTTATACCGCCCTTCTCCCGAAGGACTCAGGGCGGTGTACAGGCAACAATAAAATACAGAACACCACAATATACCATTTAAAATACGAATTAAAAAACTTATTATAATTAGCCTAAAATCTTAAAATTTATAAAACCAAACCCCATTTAAAATTAATAGAGAATTTAAAATCGATAAAATTTATGTAATTTAAAATTTAAAATATAAAATTTAAAATTTAGGCCAGCCCCGCGCGAATGAAAAGATATGTCTTCAGTTCGCGGCGGAAAGTCCGAAGGTCAGGTATTTGACGTAAGCTTGGGGGAAGCTCGTTCCAAAGTGTGGGAGCCCCCACAGAGAAGGCCCTTCCTCTGGGGGCCGCCAGCCGACATTGCTTGGCGGACGGCACCCTGAGAAGTCCCTCTCTGTGAGAGCGTACGGGTCGGTGGGAGGCATATGGTAACAGCAGGCGGTCCCGTAAGTACCCAGGCCCTAAGCCATGGAGCGCTTTAAAGGTCGTAACCAACACCTTAAAGTGCACTCGGAAGGCCACAGGTAGCCAGTGCAGTCTGCGCAGGAGCGGTGTTACGTGGGAGCTACGCGAAGCTCCCTCTATCTATAACATAACATGTTATGTTATGTTATGTTATGTTATGTTATGTTAGGCTGAGTCAACCTTGAGCCTCGTGAGAATCAAACTGCCCAACTGCTGACAGTACTGTAGTACTGCATTTTAACCACTGTGCCACCTCGATTTACAATAATGGTTCAAAGTTCCAGTTGTCAGCTTTGGAAGCCATACTAGGCCGAAGGCTTCCATACGCTGCCACAATTCTCCACTGTGGGAAAAGAGGGGAGGGGTGGTAGTGCAAGGGATGATTAGACATAACATATTTTCCTGCAGATCAAGGTCAGGCTGGGTTTGCATCTGGAGAAGGAATGGTTGGAGCACGGGACGGTTGGGGATTGGAGAATGTGACTGGCAGTAGGGTCATGGGGGTGGAGATTTTGGGGTTTGTATGACTGAGGGACGAACCGGTAACCCCAGTTTCGGTTTTCATCCAACTGTACCAGTTTACCTATGCTAGTAAAAGAACTTTGAAAGATGCTGGTTTCGGAGTCTTTTCTGCAGGAGGGGTTTTCTGGAACCCTGACACCAGTGGTGCTGAAAAAGGTGACTGGTACTTCCACTGCAGCATCTCCACAATTATGTGATCAAAATTCAGATGCTTGGCAACTAGCATGTATTTACAATGGTTGCAACATCCTTGGATTCTGAATTGCAACCTCCCTAATCAACTTGCAACAAGCAAGCTCAGTGGTGGAAACGCAGCATGCTTAATAGCTATATGATTTACTAACAACCATAGCAAAAAAAAAAGATTGTAAAATTGGGCATAATTCGCTTAATCAAATTGCTCAGTAATGGAAGTTCTGGTCCGAACTGGGATCGTAGGTCAAGGACTACCAGTATAGACAAAAGTCAATTACGTCATCTTGGCAATTAAGACACAATTAAGACTCCTTGGTAGTACACCTACAGTTAAAATAAAATGATTAACAATCTATATTACCTTTCTGGTTCCAAACATCAGATACCTGAGTTGGCCCAATGGGAGTCTTGATTTTAGAAGTTGCTTCTCTTGATATCTTTATGGCTACACTTTTCTTCTGGAAAAATATAGGCATGCACTGAAAAGATGATGGTGTACTAATCTGGGAAGACACTGCCATTCAAAACCTTGTAACAAAACTAAGTGGTGAAGCTCTTAGCCATTCCTAATCACAGTAAGTAGTCCAAATCAAGCCATTAGCTCTCTTATTATTCCCACCTGAAATAAAAACATAAAATACTCTGGTGTTCCTTTAGATCAGCTGCATGAATATATCTTTTATGTGTTGAGTATGATGCACTATTCTGGTCATTCAACAAACCACCATTAAAATCCTAGCTTAACATTTAGAGACAATTAAAAAATATTCCTCCTAGTTTGAATTACTCATATACATTTACCTGCCTTTGCTTCATATACCTTTACATATTTTTATTTCTCTCGGTTTTCCCATTTGCTCAACTTTTAGGAGGAACAGTCTCACTTCCCCATTTTGAAACAAGGAGGATATTTTGTCATTGTTTCTCCAAGTCCAAGAAGCCAGACATGGGTGGGGGGAGTGGTTTTAGTGGTTCTCAAAACTTTTTGCCAAGACTTTAAGTCTATCACTCATCTTCTCCCAAAACTACTCCCTGAAGAGCCATGATTGCTATCCCTCCTTATCTTGAGGGTCCCAAATCTACTGATTGTGATGAAAAAGACTGGAAGATTTTAGTAGCAGTTGGCATGTGAGATTGGTTTTATGATTAGGATATTCTTCCAAGTTATGTGTTCTAAGTTAAGTTAGAAGTTATGTGAGAAACTAAGCTATGTTCATTTGTCAAAGTAAGGGAAAATATATTCTATAGACTGAAGGTGGCAGCTGAGATGTGTCTTAAATGCAGTTTCAAAGGATCAAAAAGCCAAATGCTTTAATCCAGTATTTTCATCCCTTTTGGGAGTCATTGTTGACCCTTGGTGACTGCCTGAAAAAGTCACTGAAGTTTTCATGGCAAGATTTTTCAGACATAGTTTACTATTGTCTCCTTCCTAGGGCTAAGAATGATTGGTCTAAGGCAGTGCTTCTCAATTATTTTCTGTCATGCCCCCCTAGGAAGAAGAAAACATTTTTCGCGCCCCCCGCGCGACTGTAAATAGTATTTACGGATGTCCCACACTAAAGATGGCTCCGACAGGCTCGTGTCACAAGGGTTTTGGACAGCCAATCAGATGCTCCCGTTGTTCTCTGATTGGATACAGAGACATAAACACGGGGCTTAGCTTGTTATGACAGTGTTTGCCGAGGTCAAACGCGCCCCCCTTTACGGAGCCCCACTATTTGAGAAGCACTGGTCTAAGGTCACATAGTTGGTTTGGGGCCTAAGGCAGGACTAGAACTCACAATCTCCCAATTTCTAGGATACTGCCTTAGCCACCAAGCCAAATGGTCATTCTAGAGCCAATAAATAGTTGCACTTAAAACTATGCCACTTCTTTGTAAGGAAGCATTAGCTGAATATTAGATGGGAGAATTTTTTTAAAAATGCCAGAAAAAGAAAAAGTTCAAAATCATTGTTGGAATCAGGAAGTCAATTAAAAGCATTCATGACTGAACAAAGGTTCTGGGGAGGGGGGAAGAGAAAGCAGAACCTTTGATTCAATGAAGCCCAACGAGGTCTGCACAGCTCTTCCTTTTGTTCTGTTAGAAGTCTGAATAAATATAAATATATATAATCTTCACTTCCTTGGGAACAAGTTAAAAAGTGACTTGGAGAAAAAAAAGGGAAACATTCTATTGAGTTAGGAAGGAAAAACTGACTAAGGATTTTGTACCATATCTATACATTTTCTCTTTGAACCCCATGTATAATTTTGTAATGGTTACAAAGCAAGTATACAAAGTGATGAGGTCAGTCAAAAGTAAAACAGAAGAACTTCAATCTTTTTTCTATTTCTTATTCCTGTGAAACATGGTGTTGAGTATCAAAACTGAATGGCAAAATAAAGACTTGGTAGTAGATATAACAGTCACCAAATATAATGCTTTTTCTGCCCCACTCGAGTTTATATAGGGGAACCAGTTTGGCCTAGTGTTTAAGCTAGGGCTAGGCTAGAAACTGGGAGTCTGGGAATTGAACCTATGAAAGCAGGCTGAGTGATATTGGGCCAGTCACACACTCTCAGCTCAACTTACCTCTTAAGGTTGTTATTGTGTGGGGGAAATAGGAGGAAGAGTATTAGACATGTTTCCTTGAGTTGCTTATAAAAATAAGATGGGCTATAAAATCAGTGAATCGATCAATATAAACAATCATTTCTTTTTGTGTCAGCAATTGAAGCCCCAGTTTTGTGCCTGAGAAATAGTTTTGAATACCATAATTCTAAGTTTAGAATGCTCTAATTATAAGCAGAAATTAAAACAGAGAAAGAGACCCAGCTTCTCTGCTCCGTAACAAAAAATAATAAATGAAATAATTTTTTTCCAAGTTAGGGACAAAGCAGAATTTATACAGTATGTTCAATTTCAATTGTGTGAAATCTCTATAAATCCGCAACCCTTAGCCCATTGGTCTTTTGTGATGCTGTTACCTAGTTTGGTAATGAAATGTGTGCAAACAAACAAACAAACAAACAAACAAACTCAGAGAGCACTAAGAATCCAAAAGTTACCTAGAAAGTAAAATTGAAATACAGATTGGGAAATATCAACTATGCATGAAAATGAATGCACAAAACTAGACTCCAATGCCAGAGTCCATGGCATTCCCACATAGTATATTCTATACTCTCTTAACATTAGGTGAGTCACAATTAAATAGGAGAAATGATAAGGATCATGGTCATGGGTTGCAAGCAAAATGTAACCTCCAGCAAATGTCTAAAATCCAAGATTCAGTCATACTTCTAAATTTTTACTTGATATGCAAGCCATCAAGTGGTGACTAGACAATGTCAGTCAGTCCTATGTGTAATAATGTCTCTCTATAATAAATAATATTGCTTCCATCTAATTTTTCATGCAACTGAAGAGCTGCCTTTTATTGTTCTATAAAAAAGGGCTTTTGATAGGAACAAACTCTCTCATTAGCAATGTTGTGTTATGTAAGATGAAAATTTGAACTGACACCATGAAGGACTACATCGGGCAGATTATTCCTGACTGGAATCAGAAGCTTGCTGGATATGTTGCTGTGCTTATGTCAACACCACTGAAGACATCCATCAGAGGAGAATCTTCATGATAAAGTGACCTTCACCACATTAGATGTTTTGGAAAATAACATCAGGAGAAATCAGAAGTGAGTATTAAGCTTCTCTTTCCACTGGTATAACCATATGACAAAGGCAATAAGAGCCAGCAAAGATTTACTTTGTCTTGATTAATTTTTCATGGAATAGCATCAGTAAAATTGTTCTCCAAAAAAGGTGGTTCCAAACCAAATCCAAGAATAAGGAGCTTTGGTTAGTTTACAAAAGGCAGCAGCTGCTTCTGATCTCTTTATAGCGACTTCTTCTAGCCATCACACTTCAGTTTTTATAAGTATGCTAGATACTAACAAACCAAAAGGTATACTAAATATTATGTCATCGATAAAATTTTAAGAATAACCTTTAAGGTAGAGGGAGGAGGTTGAGTAAAGCAGAATACAGGTTAGATTTGCCCAGCACACTGAGTCACCAACAGGCAAAATAAATTTTAGCTTATTATATTGTGTAAACGCAACTTGATTTGTTTAATTTTATAATTAAAATAAATTATTATGTTGTGTTTGGCCAGAAAACTGGGTTGAGTAAACCATGATAAACATGTTAGGAGAACAGTATCACAGAAGCTTCTTTATCAAAAGTAATACACAGAACAATCTCTTTAAATCCAGCAATGAAGATTAACATTTTGTCTAAAATCCGTTGAGGAAAAAAAATAACTCTGTTAAAAAGAACTCTGCTAACAAAAATAATTTATTTTTTACATATTCAGAGGAGACAAAAGTATTAGAGCTTAACATTTTAATTTACATTCAGTATAGCTGAAATGAAAAATAGAAGCAATTATTCTGAATTGGATTAAATTCAAATATAGCTGAATTTAGGCTAATATATCTCTGAGATATATCACATATAGATAGTTAGATGATAGATAGATAGATAGATAGATAGATAGATAGATAGATAGATAGATACAGACAGTCAGACAGTCAGACATAGATAGATATAATCTCAAGTATATATCTATATCTATATATCAATATAGGTATATATATCATTATATAATAAAATAGTTTCAAAAATATAATTCAAAACGTGAACACTAAGCTTATGCCATTTTATAATCAGTGAGCAATATTTTTACCTATCAAAATACATGTATCCCGAAGTATATTTTCCCTCATTATTTTCTTTAAAACTATCAGCAGGTTTCAAATGTACAAAGGCCAGATATTTTCTTTAATTATGTGCTGCTTTCCATTTTCTCAATTTCCAATTTTTCTTTTTTTTAATGATTCAACTAAGTAAATGTTTTACATTGTCCTTAAGAAAAATGTAAGAAGTAAACCAAAGTAATTTTCAATATAGAAATAATAAGTTTCCTTATGCAAATCCAACAATCTCCTTTCTAGGTAACAGTTTTACATATTCTTCAATTAAGTATGAAATTCAGAAGCATCTAACAAGCATTGTAAATAAATACTGGAAATTAGATATAACTATTGGAATATGTAAGATATGAAGAGAGTATTAATATAATTCATTCCAACAGAGTTTAATGCCCATGAATTTTACTAATTATACCTGCTGTTTACAATAGTTACTGCAGCAGGATCCAGCAGGTACTCTGCTTAGTTTCTTCCTGCTTTGGTGAGAGAACAACTGAAATGTTCAGCTACCATTACCACAGGTCCAGTTTTTTGAGCTTGTAATAATATCTGAAATATAAATATTTTTGTACTGGGATAAAATTTCTGTTTCACCTTTTGGAGAAAATAAATCAGTATTATATTGTTGAATTTGGGAACAACATTACAACTGTAGAACAGTCAGAACTGTCAATGGAAATAGATCTAAAAACTTGCCTAAAATGCAATATCTGGTATAACAAGAAATTTGGATGCATACCTGTTATACCTTGATGAAGGTATCTTTTCTTTTATGTACACTGAGAGCATATGTACCAAGACAAATTCCTTGTGTGTCCAATCACACTTGGCCAATAAAAAATTCTATTCTATTCTATTCTATTCTATTCTATTCTATTCTATTCTATTCTATTCTATTCTATTCTATTATTCTATTCAGCAGAAAAAGCAGTTCTTATAATATAGGAAGCAACAGCAGTAGCACTTAGACTTCACAGTGCTTTACAGCCCTCTCTAAGCAGTTTACAGAGTCAACATTATTGCCCCCAACAATTTGAGTCCCCATTTTACCGACCTCAGAAGAATGTAAGGCTGAATCAACTTTGAGCCGGGGAGAATCGAACTGCCCCACTGCTGGAAACCGGCAGTCAGCAGAAGTAGCCTGCAGTGCTGCATTCTAACCACTGTGCCACCACGGCTCTAATATACTTTTTGGTAACAGACAAGATATATAAACTGCCATCCTTTGATAGTAACGCTTTCCCATATCTTTTTCCTAATATAATTATTTTTAGACAATAATGTACTTTTATCCTCAACGTTACCAATTTTCCCTTTGCTGATTTATGTTAGACTGTTAATTAATTAATTAGGTTAACTTTTAAAGGTGAAAATAAAACTGACTAAATAGCTTTTTGTGTTAGAAATGATTTGCCCACAAATCACTCTAAGGATCTACAGTATAGCCAAGAAATAATCTGAACTCAGGAGCTAATCTCACATTTTTCAATTCACTTTCCAAGCAATGTGTTGTTCGGTTCACTCCAAGTCTAGAGTTTATTCTGAAGCTTTTATCCCAAATTACCACAAACTATTTTCTGCATATAGAATCTGAAAGCATGTTGCCTATTTCAGATAGCTCATCATAATATTTTCTTTCTCTTCCTTTTACCTTCAGTTGCTTCTGGTGGGATAAATCCTTTTCTATTTGTTGGATGTTGGAGTACTTTCAGTGGTCTAAATCCTGGTGAAGCTTGAATAATAGAGCAGATTTCTGGTGGGCTACGTAAATACTGAATGAAATAGAAGAACATTATTCATACAACATGGGGTATTTTTCAGAACATTAAATTAATGGGTAAGCATTGCATGTATAATCTTTTGGCTCTTGTGCTCACACTCCTCTGTTTTTTTCTAAAGTGGATATGAGATCAAAACCACTTCCTTTCATTTTTAAACAGAGTTATGTCTTATGAATATCCTAGTTAATTTAAACTAGGAATGGGCAAACTAAGAGCAAAGGCTGTATTCAGATTCTGCATTTCCTGGACAAAAAAAAAAGGACAGATCACAACAAAACTAAATTTAATTGTAAAAATTAAGTACAGCTAATATTAATCTCCCAAGTATTCAATAACTTCTCTGTTCCTATATATATATATATAAAATAATTCTTCCAATTACTTGAAAGAGTTTGGGGGTACAGGTCTCTTTTAAACGCTGGTTTGCTAGAAAGCCAAATCAAATAACATTTGGTTCTGACTGCTTTAAACCATTTATAACTTAAAATAAACATGGGGCCTTCAAGTTTGGATTTAATGATGATTCTAAAAGATCTGCATTTAAACCCTTCAGCCCATGCCAGAGGAAAAAAAGGAAGGGAAAGCACATAAACCAGAAGCTTGCCGTGATGATACAAAACTAATGCTGAATTTTGACGATATGTTTGAAAGGAGCCATAGAGCAATATCAGCCTATCTGAAACTCTCCTTCATGGAATCAGTATAAAATATACCTTGGGAGGGGAAGAGTTCTGCAAGTTGGCAGCAAAAGTTGGCCATTAATTTTACAGATGTTTTTGTAAAACACTTTAGAAAAAAAAAGTGATACCTGAAATGATAGTGTATATATTAAAACAAGGAAGAGCCCAAATAAAGGAGGAAAGTGGTATTCGTGGTTCAGAACCAACATCTTCAACTAAAGTGTGAAACCAGAAGAAAACCAGACCTAAGAATATATCACATTTCAGAGACAGAGAACTTTGAGAACATTTGAAATCCTGCTCTCTTCTACCTTGATGATTTAAATATCAAACAAACAAACAAACAATTGTATACTGATTTAATATTGAATCACAGAAAAAGTAAATAAACATATTACCTGATAAATGGTCCTTTGGGGAGAAAGAGGAGCAATTGCTTCTGAATTCACATTTGGACACTCTTTGTATGCCAAACAGTTGTCCTGGACTGAGGCTTCATGCGTGGACAATAAATCTAACTGTAACCAAAACAAAATAAAAATGCAAGGGGTTATGGTTAATCAGAGGGTGTGCTTCTCAAGGAAAATATTTCATGACCTTCAGTTTACAGGTATATTTTACCTGAACTGGACAAGACAAAACAGCCTTCCCTTTGTCAAAATATGCTGTGCTACTGGCTTATAAAAAACTGGCTTCTCATAGACACCATTATGGCTTAAGAGCATCAAAGTAGTTGTTGTTCAAGTAGATAGTTACATGATACTCCTTTGAACTGGAAACATGTTTAATATAAAAATGTCTGGATATAACATTCAGTCTTAAGGTGCATCTCAGCTATTGATAATTCAAAATGTACAGAAAATAATCCTTTATTTGCTTTTGCTTGAGTTTCTAATAAAAGTCATTTAAATTGGCAACTCTGGTTGATATTCATTTCATTCAATGTTTATTTTTCAAGCCCAAACTGCCAAACAAGTAAGGATACTTGTTGCCAGAAGTAACAATGTTCAAAAGATATTAATGCTTTTGCAGTTGAGCGTATTAGCTCGTTTTTAAAAAGAGACATTTTTTCCTAAAAACATCACTAAGTGGCATACTTCAAACATTTATACTGTTACCTATATGATGAAAATATTAGTTTTTATAGCCAGAATGTCTGGTGCGATTAAGATACTTTAACGTAACATTTCCAGCTAGTTTACAGTTTGTAAAATAATCACATAATAAAAACAAAATCTCATTTAGTAGCAAAGAGATAAAGATGTTTATTTATGCGTTCAATTAATACCCTGCCTTTAAACTCAATCAAATATTTAAAGTAAAAAACCTATTGTAGGTTAAATGCCCTACAGTATACAGAGTATTTATGCAATAGAAAATATGTGATTATTCTGTAAGATGGAACCCTTTGATCCAACAATTTCGGATTCATCTACCCATATGTTTATTTATTTTTATTTATTTTATTTATTTGTCACAACAGTATATATAAGCATAAGCAAGAAATAACTATACCATATATAAGCATATATATAAGCATAAGCATGAAATAACTATACAAATTGGATACAATCAAAGGGAACATTAGGACAGGAACGGTAGGCACGCTGGTGCTCTTATGCATGCCCCTTACACACCTCTTAGGAATGGGGTGAGGCAAATAGTAGATAGTCTTTGGTTAAACTTTGGAGATTTTGGGAAGAGACCACAGAGTCAGGTAGTGCATTCCAGGCATTAACAACTTGGGTTAGGTATGAGCCATTGCTGTTAACAAAGACTGAGCCGAAGAATGTGTTAAAGAGGTTTGCTTTAACTGTTTCATCATTATATTCTTTACCGTTAGATCCTTTTAGGGGTGGGATAGATCTCGAGTCTTTAAGTTTGTTGTTCACAAAATTATAGAAAGCCCAATTGGATTTTGTGGGTGCCAGGTTTTGATAAGATGAATTTAGTATCTACATTTGTGCAAACGGGGAAACCATGGAAAGTCAAATGAGCAAGCTTGCATTCACAAATGTGTGGAAGGGGCCTTGACCCCTGTATCTAGTATTGAATAAGTAAGCCTTGACTGATTATAAGGGTGCTTTCCCCATTGGATCTTTTTCCTGAAATAGATGGATAAAGGCATTTGCATTCTCATTTTCAAGGTGCCAAATAATTCATAGCTGTGGATTTTCTGCCATTATGTCAGTATTTCCAAGTGCCAGGTTCAATATGGTTTATATACCTTCATTTTTCCTTTTGCGCATGCACTCCCCCTTTCCCATGGCCTTCAGACACAGGCAGTAGTTACATACCTTGTCAATATCTGGTGGTTTGGATGCTACAATCCCACACATTTCCTTGGAGCTGTTTTTTCCAAAGGAAGACGGTACATGAGGAGAGGATATAGAACATACATTTTCGAATGTTATTTTTTTCCTACATTTCCTTTTGACGGATTGCTGATTCTCAATCTAAAGTTTGAAAAAGAAATGTGTATCAGTGTAAAATAAAGACTAGTGAAAAACGTACTTATATTTAAAATAACCTAATGTGAACAAAGCATTTTGCATTTTTTATCTCATTTCTAAAAACATAACAAATTACATAGAGGAGGTTACACTCATTTCCCCACTATTGTAAAGAACACTTTTGTAAAGATGTTTTTGGAGAAAGTAGATCTAGCAATGAAAATGGAGACTGCATCCTTTTTCCTCCGTTTTCTGTAGGAAGAGTCAAACAGGAGTCAAACCCACAACCTCTCATTGCTGCTTCCTATCAGATGCAAACTGACCCTCCTTACCCCAAAACAAAGCCCCTTGTAATCCCATCTAAACCAAAGTATTAAAACCTAGTCACCAGCTCAGAGTCCAGCCCGAGGCCATTCTTACAGGAAAACTCCAAGGCTTCAATCGGCTGCAATATTCCTTCCCTTTTATCCATGGATTTTCCTCTGTCCCCCTGAAAGGCCCATTTTGCCTAACAATAGAAATAACTCCAGGGACACTGACAAGGACTTGCCTAGTTTCCCCAACCTGGCTGGTAAATAAAATCCCTAAGATTTCCCACTTTGCAACCCTCAACTGATATAAAAATATTTTCCATTGTTCAAGGTCTCTCTTCCTAGTAAAGTTGGGTGCCAACAATATGGGTTTTCCCCCCCCTCCTTAGTGTTGTGCTCTATATTTTGGAATTTTTGGTGACTTCAGTTCCTTAAAAAAGTAGGGGTGGTGTTCATCTCCGTTTCAAAGCCAAAGAGACAGCACTGTCCGAAGACGTCTCCGTGGTCATGTGGCCAACATGACTCAATGCCAAAGGTGCTCAGAATGCTATTACCTTCCCACCAAGGTGGTCCCTATTTTTTCTACTTGCATTTTTAGGTGCTTTCGAAACTGCTAGGTTGGCAGAAGCTGGGACAAGTAACGGGAGCTCACCCCGTTACATGGCAGCACTAGGGATTCGAACTGCTGAGCTGCCGACCTTTCGATCGACAAGCTCAACGTCCTAGCCCCTGAGCCACCGCATCCCCTTCAGTTCCTTAAGATCCTCTAATAAGTCCATGAGAGAAGAGAAGGATGCAGACTATAAAAAGGATTTCCTTCCTCAAAAGCCTTGTCCCCGTTTAAAGTGTCCAGTGGCATCATAACACCATAATAATTTCAATTGCCTCTTCTGGGCATCTGCATCTAAGAACAGGAGGACAGTATCAAAAAGTATTTTCTTATATTAACTCCAAAACTGAAAATAAGACTGACTGGACATGTGAGAAACTCTAGAAATATTGTGTGCAAGAATAAGCAAACAGGACTGGTTAAATAATCCTTCCTTCTATCTATCACATTCCACTGAGAGTATTCTTCCATCATTTACCAGTAATGGGAAGCATGTTGGTGAGAAACCCCGCCCTGTCATTTTACCCCATCCTTAATGGTTGTAATCTATTACAGCTGTAGAAGGGGGCAGCATTTCATCAGGCTTGGCTAATCCTGATAGCTAAGCAGGGTTACGATTTCAATGAGGGACTACCAGGAAACCCTAGGGTTGTAGACCAGATTGGGAAATCTGAAAAAAAATATCTCAGGAGATAATAGCAAACAATTTCTGGTATCTTGCCATGAAAACTACATGGACGACATGCATGTAGTTGCTAGGGGTTGAGCTCAGCTCAAGCGAATCTTTGTTACACATTAAATCCAATTACAGTCCCTTTCATACCAGCTTGATATTCCAAAAAAGGATGCAGTGCTTTAGTATTAGCTTACAATTGTCAAGTGGGAATCATGTCCAATTCTATCAATAAATATAGACGTGTTACTACTTTGTTTGGAAGGGGTGTTTTGTTATGGTTTTTATAACAGCCTGGCAATGAATAATTTAACACTTCAGTTGAAAATCTCACAATCGTGATTCATTGTAATGAGTAAAGATATTCTTCTTAGACTTATAAAAACAATGGGTTGTGGTAGAGAGGTCAAATACACAAGTAACTGTGCACAGAAATAAAGGTAATCACGGATTGCCCAATTTATACATGACAGCCAAAGAGTATTAAAAATGGTTACCTTCTTTTTTCGTTCTGGAAGCAATAATGAAACCCCAGAAGGCTGTGATTTAAGTCTTTTTTCATCTGCAGACAAAATTTTACACACTTGTTTCCCTGAAAAATACAACAAAACACTACAGTATGTTTCAAATCATCTGAAAAAAACTGGTCCTATTTTTGCCAGCCATAGGTTTGTGACTCAGAGGCCGATCAACAGCATCATGTGCTTATTCCCAATTTCAGAACATATAATTATATCTTCACGCTATATATAGCTTACCCACTTTATTCAAAATCTCTCTACAAAGAGGGAATGAGCATTTTGCACTTGATGTATGTATCCAAGGGTACCAATTACTTCAGATGAATCAGGTACTCACAACGGTTACCATGGTGACAAAAAAAATTGGGGTGCAGTCTGCAGCCAGAAATAGCTGTGATTTTGTAGCTTGTCGCCACTTTTCCCCACTAGCAGCCAATCAAAGTGTTGCAGACCCTCTTTAGTCCTTCCAATACTGGCTTGGAAACTGAGGCAGTGTAGCAAGATACTCTTTAAAGGTTGGAGTTCATGCATTGAGTTGAAACCAGTACAGGAATCTCTTATAAAGCTGCACTGGTAGGAATACTCATTTTTATATTTTCTGTGCCCAGTGCTCCTCACCAGAGCAATCCTGTCTCAGTCGACTTGTCTTCCAATCCAGTATATGAGAAGAATCAGACTTCCCTCATTCACTTGATTTCCCTCCCTTCCCTTTTCTACCTTCTCCCAAAATGCTCTCCAGATCACCATTCTGATAGGTCACCATCATGTAAATGATGAGGGGGAGGGAAAAACCCTCCTCTATCTTAAGTTAGTTAGGTGGCTCTTATAAGGATTTTTTTTCTTTGCTAAAGATTCTGCTCACCAGCCTTTGCACAATCCTGGTCTATTTTTTTGTGAATGTTTTATAATAGAATGCACACCCTCTGTTCTTCATTCATTTCTTCCCAGGTTCCTCTGTGATTGGCATGGAAACAGGTGCTTAATAGCATGAGAGGAAGTGTTTGGCCACCTGATATTCTGTACCATGTCCTTCCAGCACATTCTCCTCTGGTGTAAGGACATTATTTGGTATGATCTGAAACTTGGCTATGAATGCACATTTATGCATGCATATTTTTACTGCTTTATTGATATAGGATCAAGGCATTTGATTATGTCTTGTGACAAAATAAAATACTGGATTAGACAAAATATTAAGGTACAAGCTACTATTGGGGGAAGGAAAAATGCATGGTTTGAGATGATCCAACAGAAGATGTACAACCGTTGATTTATTTATTTTAATACTAGGAGAAAGATGATGATAGACAGACAGACAGTTAGAAAAATAGACAGACAGACAGACAGATGCATGACCATTCAAAGAGAATGGAAAGAGTTCTCAACAAATTAATGAACTGAATGCCTGGGTATTCCGTTCATTTTATTATGATCAAAGATTAGTCAAATCTGAGTACAGTATAGAACGCTGCTTTGAATATTCTCCCTAGTAAGATCTCCCTGAAAATTTGGGATGAACATTCATTAAATTGATTGCAACCAATTTTAGAGCTTCAGAGACGAAACGTTCTTCAGAAAACAGCCATGCAATTCCAGAAAAAGGTGCAACTTCCATAACAAATTGTAATAGCTGCTAGGAAGATCCAGTTTGCTGTAGCAGTTAAGATGCTGGCCTAGAAGCCAGGAGACAGAGTTCTAGGCTCCCCTAGAAGGCCCAGAGTTCTATGCAGGAAAGGTGGCTGGCTGATTTTGAACTGGTCAATCTTTTTATTTTTTTATTAGGTATATTCACTGCCTTGAGTGTTCTCTCTCTCTCTCTCTCTCTCTCACACACACACACACACACACACACACTCACACACAGAGAGGGTTATAATCTCAAACATAGTTTACTTTACAATTATTTTTAAATGTTCACATCTTATATAGGGTAGTACCTCTAGGCTCCCAAACAAGCCAAAATTACTGGTAGTTAAGTCGAGACATACATTTTTAAAATCCCTGATCAGTCTTGTGAGAAAATATGACACCAAATTATTATAGGGCATGTAAACAAATTCCATGAATGACAGCAAAGCAATGCAGAGGATGAGAAGGGAACTATTTTAGTTACAATATTTTCAATGCTAGGATTGCAGTCCAGCTGTAGTAAAAGTTTTATAAGGTATGATTAGAGAGTATTTAAAGGAACCACTATAAATAGGCTGTTGACATAATCCTACCTCAGTAATAGAGGGGAAAAAGTCAGTTAGATACCTTACACATAATAAAGAAACTTTTTTTTTTACCTGCTACCACAGCTGAAGTATTTGTGGGTTCAGAAGGCAGTTTCTGCCTGGACTGATTTCTGCTGGCAAAAGACTGTGGTATTAATATATTATATATTCAAACATTATGGAAAAACTATAACTAGCATTGCAAATAAAAATCTCCATGTATTAAAATGAAATATTTTTGTTCATCTAATTAAACAAGTAACCAGTATTCAAACAACATCCCGATAACATTAGGAGGACAGGTCTTAAATTTTGTGGAATAATTCAATTAGTGTATCTTGGTAGCACCATGGATACAGATGGAGGAACAGAGGCAGATGTAAAATGTAAAAAACACAGGTTTCAGAAGCTTTTTTTTCTGCCTCTGAAACATCTGAAACTCAAGTTTCGTTTCTGAGGCTTTTTTTCTGAAGTTCTGTTTGGAGGCTTTTTTCCAGAAGCTCTGTTTGGGGGCTTCTTTTCTGAAGCTTCGTTTCTGATGCTTTTTTCAGCTTCTGAAACCTTAGTTTGAGAGCCTGAGCGGGGCTACATTCAGAGTATAAGACGCACCCAGATTTTCACCCTCTTTTTTGGGGGAAAAAAGGTGCATCTTATACTTCGAAAAATATGGTAATTCCCAAAGACTCTCTTGAGATAGTGAGAGAACAAAGAATGGGCTTTGCTGGACACATGTTCGATGAGTCAGCAACGTCCAGCAAAAATCACAACCAATTGGATACCAAAGGATGGCTGCAGATCAAGAACTATGGACTATGCTTATAGCCCAATATGCTTAGACGTGGAAAAAAATTTAACCGGAAAGCACTGTACAAGTAGTCCTCAACTTACAACAATTTGAAGTTATAATGGCACCGATAAAACTAACTTAGGGCTGTTTTTCACACATACGACCGTTGTGGCATTCCCATGGTCACATGAACAAAATTCAGGCACTTGGGAATTGGCATATATATTCATGATAGTTGCACTGTCCCGGATCATGTGATCACCACCTGTAACCTTCCCAGCTGGTTTCAGACAAGGAAAGTCAATGGGGAAACCAGATTTGCCTAATGACTCCATGATTCATTTAAGAACTGTAGTGATTCACTTACCTACTATGGCAAAAAAGGTCAGAAAATGGGACAAAAGTCCTTTAACAGCCTTGCTTAAGAAATCTTGGGCTCATTTGTGATCATAAGTTAAGGACTGCTTGTATGCAATAATATTTATTTTTTAATTCATTACATTTATTTGCTACCCATCTCATTTCAAACCATTCTGGATAGCTTACAGCATAATAAACATTAAAAAACCCCAACATTGAAATCATTGGACATAAAATGACAAAATAAAATAATTAACACAAAACGTACACGTCAGATACAATGGGCGAACAGGTGGGGTTAGCTTTTAATTAGTCAGCCACCTCCAGTGTGAAACTCCCCCCTAGGGACCCCAAGCCATCTGGCCGAAGCAGACATTTAAGGCTCTTACAGAAAGGATGGTAGCCAATCTGACCTCTGGGGTAGGGAGAGACATTACGTATTATATATCAGCTAATCAGTCAAAACCATTCATATGGTTAATTTTGCTTTAATATGAACCTCTATTGGTCTCACAATAGATACATGACAGCTCAGCAGTTAAAGACACTGAGCTTGTCAGTTGGAAGGCTGACAGCCCAGGTTCGAAACCCACCGCTACAAAATAGAATAAGCTCCTGTCACTTGCCTCAGCTCCTGTCCACCTAGCAGTTCAAAAGCATACAAATGCAAGTAGATAAATAGGCACCATTTTGGTGAAGGTAACAGCATTCCATGCATCTCAGTGTATAGTCATGCTGGCTACATGACCACGGCAGTGTTTTCGGACAAAGCTGGCTCTCTTGGCTAAGAAATGGAGATGAGCACTGCCCCCTGGAGTCAGAAACGACTGGACGGGGAAAAACATTTACCTTTACAATACACTGTTGAAAATGTAATCTCTAAAAGGGGATTTTCAGAACTACAGTTAGTCTCACTTGCAGAGTTCTCAGCAAAGTTTCCACAATTCTTGAAGATTTTTCCCAAGCATAAATGCCAGTAATTCTAAAGCTTATGTGAAGCATTCTCTTGTGGAGTGAATGTTAAGAGATATTGACTAAGTAAAATAGTCTAGTATAAAACATTCCAAGGCTTTTGTTGATTTCCTAACTGTAGAGTAAAATATAAATGGAAATTGGCATCTGGCACTCAAACTTATTGCTGCGGCAAGTGAGACTTAAACCTTAATCATACAAATAAAAATAGTAACACACATTACAGAAGTTCATATCTTTTAAGATTTCTGATTATGATAATTTTTCTCAACTGCCTAATATATTTAATTTTGTACTAGATTGTAAAATAAATTATTCCCACAATAGTGACAGCACTAGTCATTTGTTCCCTAGTGGCAGTTTAAATTACTCTTCTATTGTGGTTTTGGTTTCTTAAGAGAGTACATTTGGAATCCAATAAGATTGTTGGTATCTTTACTCTTACAAATTGTTTTGCATCAGCAGCTTTGTGAACACTCCTAATATAAGGAAAACAAATTATCAAATTTAAAGAGAATTTTCTTTTTACCTGGCAATGTATTGGCCTTGGATTCCTAAAGGGGTACCTGGAAGAGATTTAATTTCACTGAATATAATAAGCACAAGATAATACAGTATTTCTATTTGCCTATGTCATCGTGCTCATCCATATTTTACTTGCCCCAGTATAAAGGTGCCCCATTAACCACTTGTCACTTGACTTTGTCTGCCTTGATGAAGTCCCTGAAGACTTGGCTGTTGTTCCAATCAGTGAGGCAGGATGGTATACAAACCCATGAATATGTTGAATAATATATGTTTGTGTCCAGCATGTTTTTAAGGATTCTAATTTGAATTTTGATGTTTTTAATTTTCAGTTAGCTATACAAAGTTGCTTGGCAAGGGGACACCCATAAAAATAGAAGAAATAAATATGTAAGAAAGGAATACATGTCTTTGACGCACCATGAAGTGATCTCTGGGGTTGTGGTTTTTTTTGGTCTATGTCAAAAGGTGCGTTGCAGTCTGTTTGTGACACTTCATTTCCTTGAAGGCAGCGTTTTTACTTCAGTCGACTAACACACTGTTGTGAGCACTACCCTGCCCTCTGGTTACTAACAGCGGCCCTCTGCTGCTCTTGGTTTGCTGGATTGTCTTCTCTTACAGAAAACCTAATCACCATCTGTTTTTCAAGTTATGTCTTAGGCTTTTGGAAGACTACTTATGTGCTTTAAAACACTAATATAGCAGGTCCGCTTATTTATGGATCAGGCATCAATGTACCGTTGACCATTTCAAGAACTTCAGCTGATTTGAATGGGTATTATGATTGCTTTTACCTGCTGGCCCTGCCTATCCTCCTACAGAGGAATATCTCACGTAAACATCAGAGGTGATGCCATTTTTGCCTACTCTAATGCCATTTCCTCTTTTCCATGGAATGCCTTTGGATACCATGGCCACTTGCTGCCAGCAGTCCCTTGTAGCAGTCACCAGTTTGAGGTGAAATTGACAAAATGTCCCCCAGATGTCTCTTCTAGCTCAAATGACTGTGGGTGGAACTATAAAACTAGAGCAAGTCTCTTATCTCCCCATATCTCTTGTGCAATGCATGACAAAAAGTAGCAGAAGAGGAAGAAGATAATGGATTCCTTTGTGTCAATTCTCCAGCCCACAAAATAACTCCATAAAATGGGGAACTGACAACAAAAGGCCCTTAGATCTTCTACTTGCAATAAAGGTAGTGTTTTCCCACCATACTTCTTTCCTCTCCCCTCTTCATATTCAGATATAATTCTTATTCCGCTGAGGTAAAATATGAAATATGACCAGCACTTCATTAAGCCAATACACTTTAAACTGGCTCCTGCAACGAACAGCAGGAAATGCTGCTTCGTGGATGAGACCAGAGGACGTGCAGAATTATCCCCAAAGAGATTCCTAAGCCAAATTAAGTTTGAGAAATGTTTGGCCTTCAATGATGACATAATTTCCAGTGGAAACTGGCAGATGTAGTTTGCTCTGTCTGTTACTTTTCTCCCCCAGCTTCTTTTATTTCCTGACACAAGTTCATCCATATCATATTCCTACCCAGACCTAAGTCAGCTGCTCAATATATAGTTCTATTTTTCTATAGAACTTCAATGGCAAAGTTAAATAAAATGTTATATATCATATTCTGAAAGTTACCGAGTATTTTAGAAAGGTTTGGCAGTTGCGACATCTTGTCTATGTTGATGGCTTTGCTGGTTTCCAAGAGAGTTGAATTTTTGCACGCAAGGTGTGTTTCAGGACTAGCAGTGTCTTCTGAAGACAGAAGACAATCCAGTTAATGTTTCTATTATTAAAATTCAGAAAGATCTATAATGTTAATAATGTATAATCTGAAACAAATGTTTTGCTAAATGCATAATGGAACTAATTTATCTGAGAGTTTAGGAAATTTAGATCAGGAATTGCCAAATCAAAAGTTAAAAAATAAGGGTGATTTTGAATTCATGAGCTGATTACAGGAATATGCATACATTAGCAAATTAAAAAGGATTGGGCAGAAGACTATTTAATCTGCTTTCCTTCCTTATTGTACCTAATATATCGAAATATAATGTACTAATGGACTGTCTTCTAATTCAAAGAAAAAACAGATACATGTGCATATATAAAACATGAAAGGTATGTGTATCTCTTTTCTTCATTTATTCTCACAAATAATTTTTAAAATGTGTACCTAAGCCAGTTTCATCCCTGAATATTTCAGGTGATGAATAACTACTTGTAGAATCAATAGTCTCGGTATAACTACAGTCCAGAGTAGTCTCCATATCCAAACAATCCAGCAAAAAGTCTGAAACTCCTGTTGGTAATGTCATTCCTGGAATAACAGCAAAATGTAACATTATCAAAAGATAATTTTAACTTTGCAAAAGCCGAGAAAAGCTTCTGCTGGAAGCAGCAGGTAAAGAATACAGAAAGATTTAAGTTTTATCAAATTGCTTACCTCTCCATTGTGGAGCACCCTGTTACAAAACCGAAAGGAAGCATACAAACTGATCGAGATAAACCAATAATCCTTTTCCATGACAAAATGGTGCTGTCTATCTCAAATAAATGTATTTAGCGACAAAGGGGGGAAAAGCAAACTTAATTGTATTCCTATCACCGAGACAATACCAAATATACTCAAAGAGTTTGTATATACACTGTGTTTCCCTGAAAATAAGACCTCCCCAGATAATAAGCCCAATTAGGCTTTTGAGCGCATGTGCTAAAATAAGCCCTCTCTGAAAATAAGCCATCCCCGAAAATATTAAACCGTATCCGCAGCTGGTCCCCATCATTTCTTCTTGTTAGGATTAGAGAGACAGAGCTGGAAATCAGGTAAGATGACAAGAGGAGCCCTGTCTTATGCCACGTGCCTCAAAAGACCTCCCCAAAAATAAGGCCAAGCGCTTATTTCGGGGTTCAACAAATTATAAGACAGGGCCTTATTTTTGGGGAAACACGGTAGCTATTCTTAATTACATTTTATCCCGCCTTTTATTATATTTTTATAAGTAACTTAAGGTGGCAAATGTATTTAATACTCCTTCCTCACAGCAACATCCTTGTGAGGTGGGTTGAGCTGTGAGAATGTGATTGGTCCAAATTCACCCAGCTGGCTTTCATGCTTAAGGCAGGACTAGAACTCATAGTCTCCTAGTTTTTAGGCCACCACCTTAACCATTACACCAAACAATACATACACAAACATATACAAATTTAGTTGCAGTCAATCGGATTTGCCTTTAATAAGCAATCAGAAAACTTGGGCTGATGGGATAAACATAAAACTCCAACCATTCAATGGCCTCCTAAGGTGATGTTATGAGGAACATATGAACAAATTTGATTGACACTGATTAGCTATGGATTATTGTAATGAATACCATTTACTGAAATGCTTAGGTGGCACTGTCAAAAATGTATATACTGTATGTTTTTTTTCTTTTTCACTATATATTATTTTTTATTTCAATTAAAAAGGAAAAATAAACATATTAATCAGGAAGAATATCAAGGGGATTTGTGTGCTGAAGTACATTTTAATTGGTTGACAAATTTATATATATATGCAAATAATTACAATTCCATATATACCTATCTAATGCAATTAATCAAGTATGTATTTATACATATTTATATATTATAGATAATGTTTATTCTTATTTATATGGTATTATGTTTTCTCACACATCTTTAGTAAAGTTGAAATTCCCAAAATTACATTTCTCCCAAATAATATAACTTTAAATGTCAGAGTTCTCTAAGATTCACTGAGGAAAAAATGGGCAATTTTTTGGTTAATCGTATTTTGGGAACATGAAAATTTTTAAATGATCATATTTCCAGGCAAACACCTGTTTTGAATCATATTCCAAACCAGCAAACTTTTAAAGAAGCCTGCTATAACAGATTTAAGATTCAACAGATAAAATTTTCCTCCCAACTTTACCTCAAACTAATCAGTTGTATCTGAGAAATTCCAGATTATTCATATAAATTGCATTGTGTAGATTTGGCTCATTTGTGGATTTAATGGACATCTAGGTTTCACATATATACTTATATGTGATCATTCTCCTCCAATGGTCTGCTAAATCAAGTGTTTACTCTAATTATTCAACTGCTGTAGAGAAGTAGTGCATGAATTTAACTAAAGAAATAAGTAAGCAAAATCAATACAAAGAGCCAATCACTATAAGCTGCCATTTCCCATGGTGGCAGGACTGAAAATTCATTTATAGTTCTGGTCTTTACATGTCTTTGAGATACAAAAGGGATAGATCAGTCTGAAGACCACAGCTCAAAAACCTACTAAAATTTTCAAATTAATAATCATTTTGCCTGACATGACATCATGACCACAAACTCAAAACCCAATTATTTAGTAGTGTTTATTTACTGTGTCCTCTCTCCTAGGGTTCTAAAGCTCTTAAAATTTGGTTTTGGTCCCAGGCCTGGAGTTAATGTAGCCTTGTATTTTTGAGGTGTTTGATTTGTATTGTCTTTGAGGTTGTTTTAGTCCAGGTTATATGTATTTTATGTTTTATCAGTTTTTATGGATTTTTTGATTTTAGAGTTGGAGGGCTATAACACATTTGAACAAACGAACAAATAATAAACAATATCAATCCTCATGAGAAAAACTGACATGGAGCAGGTAGGTTATATATCAATGTTACTTTATGAGACCCATGTGCAAAATCAAGGCTTAAAGTTATACTGAAAAGAATAGAACAACATACATGGGAACTCTCACCTGAAGTAGCTTCACTGTATCTCAGGCTTTGTGTACTTGCAGAGGTTAAATGCAAGGAATCCTATGGGCAACAATGAAAGAGCAGATATCACAGCAAATATCATCATAACATTTCTCAAAAATTGTTGCCTGGAAGTGATCCTTCACACATTTGCTTCAGTTAATCTACCCAAGCTATGCTGTAATTTTGGGATAGCAATTTTTTCGTCAAGACAGGACTATCGTTCTTATGATCAAACTATTACCCCAGTGAACACAAAAAAGCCATATTACCAAGCAAGCAAGCAAACAAACAAACAAACAATAAATAAAATACATACATACATGCACGCACACACACACACACACCGGTCTACTGCTCATCCTCCCATCTGGGGTGGTTTTATTTGACATCTTATTACTGTTGTCTATATTTTTGTACAGTTACTTGTTTTAAATGTTTTGACCATTTGTAAACTGCCCACAGTTGCTGGGAGTCAGACAGCAGATACATTTAATAAATTACTATGATTATCATATCATTCTCATCAAGAAGACTGGAAAGGACACCACAATCTCCCAGGACAATGTCTTGCTGTCTAAAATATTCTTAACTTCCCATTGCACATTTCTCCATATCCTAGTAAACTTATAAAATATACTAAATTTAGTTTTAACCCTGGTTAATGTTTCATGACTTAAGTGAGTAGTTTGGTTAATTTATGATTCAGTGTATTATGTAAACCCAATCTAAGTCAATGGGAACCAGATATGATCAACTTTCTCAAATTACAATCACAGCTGAATATGGTTTAATGGAATCCTGAATATTATCCTCAACCTTACTCAATTAAAGTGATCTCACAATACTATGTCTACCTTTAAAGGAGTTGTTTCCATGTCATTGATGTTACTGGTTACCTCCGTACTTCTATATTCACTGCAATTTAATTCAATCCTATTTAGAAAAAAATGAGGGCAATTACATTTTCAGAGGCTATTTCAGATCTTTTCAGATATCTACAACCTCCTTCAGTAAAACAGTAAGTGTATTATGTTTGCTCCTGAGCATTCATTTAATAAGAATGCTGTTGATAAGAAAACTGGTCCAAGAACACCATTCCCTTAGTATGATATATTACAGTCCCATCATCCCCAGTCCCTGTGCAATTATACTGTTAACACAAAGTGATCTAAAACATTTCATAAGATTAAAACAAAAATACCTTTAGAAGTTTTTTATAGAAAATAAATATATAAATAAATGTATTTTTATAGAAAATAAATTAAAAAAATAAACCATTTGTCTGAAATGGTGCAGGGTTTCCTGCCTCGGCAGGGGGTTGGACTAGAAGATCTCCAAGGTCCCTTCCAACTCTGTTATTATGTTATATGTTAAGTCCTGAATGTCTTATTATTCCCTACCTTTCTTCAGTTGAAGGACAAACCACCTGAGTCACTTCAGAGTATTCTTGAATTTTTGGTAATGCTTTTGTAACAGTGCTTTTCATTTGTCCTAAGGAGACAGAAGGAAGAGCAAAAGTTACTACAAGAGCAGGAGGAAGGAGGAAAATAGAGTTTTAAGATCTTCAGCATTATTAAACTTATCGAAAAGTCATAGGTAAAGGTAAAGATTCCCCTTGCACATATGTGCTAGTCGTTCCCGACTCTAGGGGGCTGTGCTCCAGCAGTGGGTTGCCCCCGGATCATTAGAACCGGTAGTAAAACCGGCAGGAGGCTCCGCCCATTGACCCGGACATCATTATAGGTGATCTGCGCATGCACAGAAGAGCACACAAAGGTGCGATGCAAACCAGTAGTAAAGGTAGGTAGAACCCACCCCTGCCGTGCTCATCTGTTTCAAAGCCAAAGAGCCAGCACTGTTTGAAGATGTCTCTGTGGTCATGTGCCAGCATGACTCAATGCCAAAGGCGCATGGAACGCTGTTACTTTCCCATCAAAGATGGTCCCTATTTTTCTACTTGCATATTTTACAGGTTTTCGAACTGCTAGGTTGGCAGAAGCTGGGACAAGTACTGGGAGCTCACCCTGTACGCAGCCCTAGGGGTTCGAACCGTTGAACTGCTGACCTTTTGATCGACAAGCTCAGCATCTTAGCCACTGAGCCACCTTGTCCCTCTTAAAAGTCTAAAAGTCATGCATTCACCTAAATGATCTGTTTTATGTAAAGGGGGCATAGAGAACCAGTTTGGTGTAGTGCCTAAGGCATCTGACTAGACATCATGAAACTCTGAGTTCTGGTTCTGTCTTAGGCACAAAATTAGCTGGGTGAACACTTTCTCTCACCCTAGGAAAGAGGCAATGGCAAATCCTTTCTGAAAAACCTAGTCTACTCTCTAAAGTTACTCTCTCTTCAAAAGGAGAACTGCTCCCCCTTCTGGTTACTCAATTTAATTAATTTTGTAAGCAATCCACTTACAGTACACAGAAAGCTTTCGTTCTTCTAAGTTTAGGCAGTTTTAAGGTAGCAGACTAATCAAGAGGTGAGTTACTATTCACAGATTGGGAAGAATGTTCTACATTTACAGTACATTTGGTGAAGCCTATTCATAATCACATTTCTGGGTTAAACATTGTCAAAAATTATTGAAAAAGGAGACCTGGATCAATCACCTAGTTTAAAACAAGGAACAGCATGTCTTTCTTCCATAAATTATATTTTTATAATTTGAATAAAAGATATTGCACCTTCTGGATGTGATCACACTTCCCCAAGCAGAATTGTTATTTAGGCCTGGTGTGTGTCAGTGGTGGGTTGCTACTGGTTCGCCCTGGATCGGGCAAACTGGTAGCGGCGGCAGTGGAAGGCTCCACCCACCCGCATTGCACACGAACATGCATGCACCCAAGAGCAAACCGGTAGCGGCGGGTTTTGAAACCCGCTCCTGGTGTGTGTGTGTGTGTGTTCCTCCTAGAGTCACAACTGTTCTGAAAGAGCACATGGCACTGTGGCTCCAAAAGCCTTCATACAGCTTCTTCTGATGCATTAGCTACAACCTTCCCTGAACTAGAAGGCTTTGCTTTCATTCACTGAGTCATCTTTCATTTGGACTATTGCAATATGCTGTCCATGGGGATTCCATCTGAAAATTTTGACTAGTCCAGAACGGAGTGGCTTGGGCAGTTATGAGATCCACACAATTTACTCACATATATACACACAGCACCACTGCTTTGCTTTTGGGAGCATTTCAAGGGGTTTGTTGTTACCTTTATAAGCTCATAAACCCTATTCCTGGTTGTTTTTATTCATCCATTAAACTTTCAAAAGAAAGATCACACTGGACTTGTGCCATTACTGTACAAGCATGTGTATCCTGCCCATGTCCCATGGGCCACATGTGACCCTGGACTAACGTGGCCCCGTAAGAGATAATAAAAATATTAAAATAAAGTTTGTTTATATACATTAACTATATTCTATATTCTTCATTCAGTGAAGCCCAGGCAAGCCAAAAGTATAAAAACACCCATGGTATAAAGCTATCATCTGAAGGCCTTTTCAGACACTGTTCCTTTTTTCTGGAACAACATATACCTTAGAAATCCTGTAAAAGAGGACTTGATAGCTATTTTTAATATGTTGGAAGCCAATCTTATCCCTGGTAACTGCATGACAGTGATAGCACAGCTTATTTTACTATATTCTAGAGGGGGGAGGAGAAAGAAAGAAAGAAAGAAAGAAAGAAAGAAAGAAAGAAAGAAAGAAAGAAAGAAAGAAAGAAAGAAAGAAAGAAAGAAAGAAAGAAAGAAAGAAAGAAAGGGCAGCCCTAACAGGATTGTGAATTTTATAGATGGGATCCCCCAAAGACAAATTAGCAGAAACCTGAAAATTAGAATTTAGGGGATTGCATAAAGAACCTCTTTAGCTCTAGAAGTAGCTCTAGTAGAGCTAAAGAACAGAGTAGAGCATAAGTGTAGAGAGTAAAATTCAATCCACCAAAAAAAAAAAAAAAGATTTATACCAGTTTACAAGACTCAAAGACAGCTTCAACCTTAAGTTTTCAAAAAAGCCATTAAGAACAATTTTTTTCCCCAGCTAGCTTTGAGCCCCTTTGCAGGGGAAATGTTTGCATTAGCTGTTCAGTGGAATATTTTACAGGTCGTCCTTGACTTATGCTCACAATTGAGCCCAACATTTCTGTTACTAAGCAAGACAGTTGTTGTGAGTTTTGTCCCATTTTACAACCTTTCTTGCCACAGTTCTTAAGTGAATTGCTGTGGTTCTTAATTTAGTAACATGGTTATTAAGTGAATCTGACTTCCTCATTGATACTGCTTGTCAGAAGGTTGCAAAAGATGACCACGATAGCCCGGGACATTGCAACCGTCATAAATATGAACCACTTGCCAAGCATCTGAATTTTGATCATGTGACCGTGGGGATGCTGCAACGATTGTAAGCGTGAAAAATGGTCATAAATCATTTTTTTCAGTGCTGTTGTAACTTTGGTCACTAAACAAATAGTTGTAGGTTGAGGACTCTCTGTATTACATTAGTTATATTGCTATAAAGTATCGGTATGCACACTACTCAGGATTAGTTATGACTGGAGTAGCATATAAGTCTAATAGAATAAACAACCTACCCATGTAACTAAAAATGAACCAGAAGGCATTGTTTCTTGTTCCTAAAGTGCTTCTGGAATTCAGAATCAGAATATTCTCCATGAAGCTTCTTAGAAATACATAGTAGTCCTTGACTTACAACAGTTTATTTAGTGACTGTTCAAAGTTACGGCATTGAAAAAAGTGACTCATGACCATTTTTCCCACGACCGTTACAGTATTCCCATGGTCACGTATTTAAAATTCAGATGCTTAGCAACCGACTCATATTTATGACAGTTGCAGTGTCCTGGGCTCCGGAGATTAGACTGGTCCCCATTCTAGCACTCTTTCAGCGGGTCCTGAAGACATGGCTCTGCCAGCTGGCTTAGGGAACTCAGAGCAAGATGGAGCCCATTAAATGGCTAGTATGAATGTGTGTTGTCACCAGACTGAGGGGGTTATTGTTTTATTATTTTGCTTTTTATTCATTTTCTTTTATATTGTGTTTTTATGTCCTTGTGCGTGTAGGCGGCAATATAAATTTTCTAAATAAATAAATAAAATAAATGTGATCCCCTTTTGCAACCTTCTGACAAGTAAAGTCAATGGGGAATCAGATTCATTTAACCGTGTTACTAAATTACGAACTGCGGTAATTCACTTCACAACTGTGGCAAGAAAGATCATAAAATGAGGCAAAACTCATTTAACTGTCTCAATAAGAAATTTTGGATTCAACTGGGATTGAATCTAAGTCGACGACTACCTGTATTTAAGAAAAAGTAAGGAAGTGCAGGCTATAAACCAAATGCAGTCTATATTACACCCATTTCAGGCCTACGAAAATCCAGGTAGAACTTTTCCCTCCCCCTGAAATTATCTTCCCTCAAACTGTCCAGTACAAAGTGCTTTTCTTCATCAAAAAACTACCAGCCTACAGAAAACAATTTTTTAAAATCTGTTTTACCAATATGAACCCATTTTTTAAAAAATCAAGGCTCTTTGAACATTTAAATCCTAGATAAATGCACTTTTGACACATTCTATCCTATTATGCTTTTACTCCAAAAGTTGTCCAGGTCTAGTTGCAGGGTGGTGGTGTTTCTCTTCCAGCTCAAACCTAGGTCACAATTCAAAGAATAATCCACTTGTAATTATAGCACACATGGCAATAAGCAAGCCACGAAGTCAGTGGTGGGATTCAAATAATTTAACAACCGGTTCTCTGCCTTAATGATTTCTTCCAACAACCAGTTCACCAAACTGCTCAGAAAGTTAACAACCGGTTCTCCCGAAGTGGTGTGAACTGGCTGAATCCCACCACAGCACGAAGTAGATTGTGGAATAAATTTCCTAATAAAACACACAAGGCTGTGGTATAACTAGAATTTACAGTATTTCTCTTAAAGCTATGCAATAAACAACTCCTGACACAACCCTGACTTAAATTGCAGAAAGAAACTATTTGGTAAGTACAAACTTGTTCAAGAAATAGAAGCATAGAGATGAAATGAGGCCTCACCAAATCACCTGGTTCTTCCATATGAATCTTCAGACCTTAAAAGAACTAACCATGATTGCCCTGTATATTTTTATGAGATCCAGGGACCTATAAAATCAGGAGTACATAACTACATTTCAACTTCAGACCTTCACCCTTAACTCAAGGAAGGCCAGAGGATGGGGTGTGGCATTTAAAAAATATCTTGCTGCAAAACTTTAAGTTGCATCTTCAGATCTTTGAGAGGATTTCAAGTGATTCTAATAATGATTTTATATCTACATTAGGCAGGATTCAGCTCACCACAGTCCAGGAATTATAAGCAATAAATTTATTTATTTCATACGGGGGAAAAAAAAACATTTGTTGTGAAAAATCTTGAGGCTTAGAGCTGTATTGTTTTCCTTCTATACATCCATTGAAAATCTAATTCACAGAAAATGTAAGTAATTTAAATGAGATGGAAACAATATCATTCAACTATTCTCTTTACATTGTAGAGAAATGTTCAAACTAGATCAGATCATCTTCAGCCTTCAAGTCATCTAAAAGCTCTTTATGATGATCAAAAAAAGTACAAACAGAAATTATACAGTCTGAAATATCACTCTAAATAAAAACATTTTAAATTTTTATGAAGATGTCACCTTTTTTTTTACCAACAGTGCTTTTCATCTGAGGTTCACAGCTAAACTCAGAAAGCAGATTTGGGTGCTCCTGAGATGCTTTGGCGTTACTCTTCATTCTGACCAATGCAACAGATGCTGTTTTAGCAGGCAATGGAGAAGCACAATGTGTTTTCTTTTGCATTTGCCTCTTCCCGGAATACAAACGTAATTTCACCCAATCCATCCTCTTTTTGTCTGCTTTTCTTCCTTCAGAACTGCTGTCTAAAAGGAAAAGAAAATAAGACAAGATCTAAGTCAAATATAACCAAGGCATCTTTCTGAAGCTTAATGATCTTCAGACATACTTGTTGTCAATACTTGCTCTACCCAAGCCATGATGGCTCAGGAAAACAGGAACCAAGGTACAACAAACCTTGATACAAAAAAGAACATAAGGATATCATTTCGGAGAATAAAGCAGTAATCCAACTTAAATGTGCCCAAAAAAAGAGAAATCAGGATTTGACTAGGACTTTCTTGAGCAGGGAGTTGGTCTGGAAGACTTCCACTGTCCCTTCCAACGAACTCTGTTATGCTGTCCAGGAACTGCACCAACTAACTCCAAAGCTATTATTTCTACAGCGAAGTCAAATACCAATTGTCCTCCAAGAGAAAATGCCCCAAAGTGTATTTTCTAGAGGAATATTGTTTGTTATGCAGACAGGTAACTCAAAAGGTGTAATTAGGTTTGCATTAATATATGCTACTTCGAGGACACTCTCAGGAAACGATTCAAGATCTGAAGTGCACATTTAGCCAATATAGGGAGAAAAGCAGAGAAGCCAAGAATCAGCAGATGAAGAACTGAAGGTGTGGGAGAAATAAGGATGCTTGGATACAATTATAAATCCAGATCCGATTGTAAAGATTCGGCCCAAGCTGAGATGACACAGGTGAGGTGGGTGAACAAACTGCCTTATAGTATATCAAAAATATAACTCTGAAAAATATTAGCGAAAGGACGAGAACCTCGTATTCGAAAGTTCCTATGGTCACAAACGGTTCCCCCACACCACAACCCGCCGTCAGCTTCTCCGCCCGCCTCATTAGCTTCCTTAATAACAGACTGACGATCTGCGCCTGGGAGTGAGCGGGGGGAGGTATTCTGATAGGCAGCGGTTTTCACCCAATCACCACTCAGGAACGAATCCAACGATCCTATCGGAGTCCTCAACGCACTCCCTTCCTTCGCCTCATTTGTTCAGCTCGTGAAGCGCCGTGGCTGGACGTCTAATGAGAAGAATCTGCTGGATGGCTTCGATCGAATCAAAAACCCGGCTGCCAATATTTGATTGACTTTACACGTGCATGCTTTGTCGTGCTTCTCGCTTCTTAATGTGATACTTTCCAGTTGCTTTCGGTGGCGGATACCATTATCCTTCCAAAGGGGGATTAATTTCTGCGAATTAAGAGGGGTATTTAAAGAGTTTGAAGAGTGTATTTCCGTCAACTCCTACCGTATAATTTGGCTTGTTGCATTATTATCTCTTTACTTGTGTGTGCACAACCTAACGTACAATTTTCTGGCTTTTTAAATACAGAAGACTCTATTTCTTTATACTCCTACTGTAACTCAAGGAGATGCCTTTGTCGGATTGACAGGACACATTGTGTATGCAGCAGACAACAGCCAGAATCTTGTTAAAAGATTTGATTTTTATATATTATATAAGATTGATATATGATATGTAATATATGTGATATTATATATTAAGGGGCATGCATAAGAGCACGAGTGTGCCTACTGTTCCTATCCTATTGTTTCCTTTCGTTATATCCAATTAATATAGTTATTACATACTCATACCTATATGATATGTAGAAATGATATGTTGAAATGATAGAAGGTGTTGAAGCTACAGGAACCTTGGGGGCAAGTGACCACGCAATATTGGAATTCGACATTAAGCAAATACAAGTAGTAGAACAAAGTCAAACTAGAGTCTTGGACTTTAAGAGAGCTAATTTCAATAAACTTAGAGAGAGCTTGAGAAGGATTCAATGGATGAGAATCCTCAGGGGGAAAACAACTCAAGAAGCTTGGGAAATTTTGAAAAGTGAGATTATAAAAGCACAGTCTAACACAATACCAATGAAGAAGAAAAATAGTAGATCTCAAAAGAAACCAGCATGGATGCATAAAGAACTATCTGACAAATTGAAAGACAAAAAGGACAAATATAAAAAGTGGAAAGAGGGCAAATAACTAAGGCAGAATATCAGCAACAGCCCGAGCCTGTAAAGATGAAGTGAGGAAAGCTAAGGCTCACAATGAACAAAGGCTAGCGACAAAAGTAAAAATAACAAAAAGCTTCTTCCAACATGTTAAAAACAAGAAAAAAGTCAAGGAAACAATTGGCCCATTGCTGGGAGAAAGTGGCAAGAAGATGACAAGCAACAGGGAGAAAGCAGATCTACTTAACTCATTTTTTTGCATCTGTCTTTACACAAAAGGAAAAAACAATCCAACCTATCAAAAACAGCACTACAAAAACAGATTAGAAACACAAGTTAAAATAGGGAAGAAAATGGTAAGTGAACACCTGTCTACCCTAGACGAGATCAAATCACCAGGACCGGATGGATTACACCCCAAGGTTCTGAAGGAACTGGCAGACGGATCTCAGAACCACTGAACTATATCTTTCAAAGATCCTGGAGCACAGGGAGCTGCCAGAGGACTGGAAAAGAGCTGATGTAGTTCCCATCTTCAAAAAGGAAAAAACAGATCCAGGAAACTACAGACCTATCAGTCTGACCTCAATACCGGGGAAGATTCTGGAAAAGATAATCAAGCAACGAATCACCGAACACCTTGAAGTAAACAAAGTAATAACCAAAAGCCAACATGGGTTTGTCAAAACAGATCATGCCAGACTAATCTTATCGCATTCTTTGACAAAATGACAAAATTAGTAGACCAGAGGAATGCTGTGATATAATTTACTTGGACTTCAGTAAAGCATTTGATAAAGTAGACCATAACCTACTACTAGATAAAGTAGAAAATGTGGGTTAGACAGCACCACCACCAGATGGATTCGTAATTGGCTGACCAACCGCACTCAACGTGTAGTCCTCAACGGAACTACATCCACATGGAGGAAGTATGCAGTGGAGTACCCCAAGGCTCTGTTTTAGGCCCAGTACTCTTCAACATCTTCATCAATGACTTGGACGAGGGATAGATGGGGAACTCATCAAATTTGCAGATGACACCAAGCTGGCAGGAATAGCCAACACTCCAGAAGATAGGCTCAAGTTACAGAAAGATCTTGACAGACTTGAACATTGGGCGCTATCTAACAAAATGAAATTCAACAGTGAAAAAGTAAGGTTCTACATTTAGGCCAAAAACAAAATGCACCAGTACCGTATATGTGGTACCTTGCTCAATAGTAGTACCTGTGAGAGGGATCTTGGAGTCCTAGTGGATAACCATTTAGATATGAGCCAGCAGTGTGCAGCAGCTGTTAAAAAGCCAACACAGTTCTGGGCTGCATAAACAGAGGATAGAATCAAGATCACGTGAAGTGTTAGTACCACTTTATAATGCCTTGGTAAGGCCACACTTGGAATATTGCATCCAGTTTTGGTCGCCACGATGTAAAAAGATGTTGAGACTCTAGAAAGAGTGCAGAGAAGAGCAACAAAGATGATTAGGGACTGGAGGATAAAACATATGAAGAACGGTTGCAGGAACTGGGTATGTCTAGTTTAACAAAAAGAAGGACTAGGGGAGACATGATAGCTGTGTTCCAATATCTTAGGGGCTGCCACAAAGAAGAGGGAGTCAGGCTGTTCACCAAAGCACCTGGGGGTAGAACAAGAAGCAATGGGTGGAAACTGGTCAAAGAAAGAAGCAACTTAGAACTAAGGAGAAATTTCCTGACAGTTAGAACAATTAATAAGTGGAACGACTTGCCTTCAGAAGTTGTGAATGCTCCAACACTGGAAATTTTTAAGAAAATGTTGGATAACCATCTGACTGAGATGGTATAGGGTTTCCTGCCTGGGCAGGGGGTTGGACTAGAAGGCCTCCAAGGTCCCTTCCAACTCTGATGTTATGTTATGTTATGTTATATATATGCTTATATATTGTATAGTTATTTCATGCTTATGCTTATATATACTGTGTGACAAAATAAATAAATAAAATAAATTATATGATGGTATGATATGACATTCTTATAGGTTTCCCCTGCCCAGTTGTGTCAAACTCTAGGGGGCGGTGGTCATCTCCATTACTGAACCAAGAGAGCCAAACATTATCCAAAGACATTTCCATGATCACTTGGCTGGCATGACTATAGGCCAAGGTGCACAAAATGCTTTTACCTTCTCACCAAAATGGTACTTATCTATTTGCATTTTGTTCCAAACTACCAGGTTGGCAGAAGCTGGGGCAGGAATGGGTACTCACCTCATCATGCAGTACTCTAGATCCCAAACTGCCAACCTTCCAGTCAACAATCCCAGTGTCTTAACTAGGCCTCTGCACCATATTATACTATATTATATGTATATATATACATATAATCATATCATATATCATATCATATTTATCGTATGTCACATATCATGTTATAATGACTTATGGATAAAAAGGGGCTTCTGGGCTACACCAGTTCTTGAGTCATTCTGTGTCAGGCAAGACAATTTCCATTCCTTAAGCTAATGCCTGGCCAGTTTTGCAATTAGGATTTGCATTCATGTGTTGAGGGGCAACACATGAATGTGGGAGCTGTTGAAAAATGCACCATGTAGGGCAGGGCTGTCAAACTCCCATCCCTGGCCATGCCAACACACGGTTTAGCAAAGGAGAAAAAAGTCCCGATATGTCACATGACACCACTGTGATGACGTGAGTTTGACATCCCTGATGTAGGGGATAAGCCAATTAGGAAAATTTAAAACTAGAATCTGTTCTATAAAACATTTATTGATACAAAATATAAAAACAAATGAAGTACTTCAGAATTTATTGAAAAAAACCTTACAAAAAATCCAAGGCTTGTCTTATCAATGTGTGGGATATTTTTGTGGTTAAAAATTTGAGGGTTGGCTTTTTCATGGATGGGCTTATTTGCAAATATATACGGTATGTCAATAAAGGCTTTAAATTCAAAGTGTCTGAGTTACCATAGAACCCAAGTTCATTCTATAAGAACAGAAATAAATTAAAAATGCAGGTTTGTTTGTTTTTTTTATTAAAATTTGAAGATCTGAGGTCTGACAGATCATATGGCTCCTTAGCGTTTGCATTATTAAGGGTTTTCCTTACAGCATTTCTCCTTACGTGCAACCAAAAGGTAACATTCTCTGTCATCTGAATACAGTATTGTCAGACACTAAGGGAGAACATAAGCAGAACAGTTCTTTCAACTTTGTTATTTTAAAGACATCTGAAAAAAAGCTATACATTTTTATAATACTGTCTTTTTGGTTGGTAATACTGTCAAACTATTGGAGGAGCTCAAAAATTGTCTTCATTTTCAATTTTGGAATATGAGTTCACTGAATTCACTTCCAAAATGTACTTGTGGATACTTTTTTTAAAACAGGAAAGTCCACACATTTTAAAATAGGCATTCATTTCTGAACAATTCATTATTGAGTCCATAGACAGATTATTGGAATAAAACAGAATTTTAAAAAATATTTTATTTGTCAGTCAAGAGGAATATTAACAAATTTGATAAATGACATTTTTTTACAAAATAAAAGTCTGCATCTTCCCCTTTGCATTTTAAGTGTATAGTACATGCGGATATCCCAAAATTGAAACAAAAAATAATTAATTACAGATATGTTAATTGATCATTGACATTTTAAATCTTCACTTTTAGTTGAAAATAGAATAAATAATATATAAGTAACTGGCTGATTTACTTGCAGTTTATTTCAATGCAGATATGTTGTCCTGTTGAATGATAGAAAAGTATGGTCAGGTGCTGTTATCTCATAGAAAAAGAATAACTGGAAAACAACTTATGAATTATTTTTCTTCCTGGTTTTCTTGCTTACAACCAGGGTGTATAACTCAGTGCAGAAGAGCGCAGGATGTTGTGCTGTTTAGTGTCTCAGGAAGAGGTCATTTTGGTAGATTCGGATCCTCATGCAAGATTAAAAGTTACATGTGCTGAAATATCTCTTTTCTAAACAGCATTTCTAGGCAGCATTAAATTTGTTCTCTCTTAAAATTGGACACACTGAAGCTGCTATTTGTTTAATGTCTTATTTTCACATTTTAATGATGTAACAGCTGTGTCTATTCAGAAGTAAACTAGAATGCATTTAGTAGGACCTATAGACTGGTAAAACGGGATAGAATTTCTACTTGAATATAATGCAACAAAAATGCATTAATATTTTTATGATTCCCTGAAGTTGTTGCCTAGCATAATAGTTGCATTATTTGGTTTCAGGATGTTGAGACTAATCCCAAATCCAGAAAATGGAATCCAACTGAGCTTCCTTTGGACAGATTGGAAGAGCTGCTGCATCACCCATAATAGAAAGATGCTATCATGGAAAGACGAAAGATTAGCCCTGAAAACCCTAACAGTAGAAATGTTCAAGAACGTGACATGTTTACAGGTGGCAATTCTGCTAGTAGAGACTGAAATGGAGAATTCTGGAAGTAATGTTGAAGCTACTAGATCCCAAATCCCTTCGATTCCTTGGATTGGTTTCCTAACTGATTTATTCAGGGATAGATTTTTTCTTTATTTAACATAATAACAGAGATTGGAATGGACCTTGGAGGTCTTCTAGTCCTCCAATAATTATTGATTGATTTAATTATTAACTACTTTTACAAAATAAGTACTACTTTTGCAACTGTTTTGAAGTTGCCTAACTATTTTTAAATTGCATTTTATATTTGCCTTCAATAGAACAGCAAAATGTAGCAATTTATTTGGGGAAAAAATAGTTAAGCAAAATTCTTCAACAGTAACAGCAGGAATGAATGAATACCTTGTTTTAGGTTAGAAGGGTGAGCGGAGTTTTTTTCAGCAACTGTGATGCGGAAATGAGCATGAATCAAGATATATGCTCATGCAGTATTAAGTATATTAAGTATTACTTAATATGCTTACTTAAGGAATGAAGTCTCCTTTCCTCTTGGTAGAAACTAATTTTAATCTATTCAACTTTACTATTTTGCTTAACCTGTCTATCAAATTAGGAAAAATAGAATGAATATGTTCAATCTTCTCACTCTTGCAGAAATAATCATTAGGAAGGAATTCCGCTCCTTCGGTATTGACTTGAGTATTATTCATTGATTTTTTAAAATTTTTGGATATTTGATGCATTTGCTTACCTGTTTGTTTTTAATAGGAATTGTTATATTCATCTAGAAGCTATACTTTTTCTACAACTTTTTCTAGTGTGGACTGATATAACTCTAGTGCAGCCTCATCTTCTTTAGATGTGTTAGGAATTCAACATCTAGAATTCTCCAGTTAACATACAGCTGAAGATTTCTGGGAACCATAGTGTCACCATATCTGCAGAAGATGAAGTTTGGGGAATGACAGTGTTGTTTCATCTGATTTCCTATGGCACATGAAGTACTTAGTAGGGCGGAGTAAAAATTAGTTAACTTTTTAAAACTAGGCTTTACAGCATGTTTGCTTGCTCGAGTACTGAACACAACCAAAATGACAAAAAGTTTGCTTCCTTCTACCTTTGTTACCAGTAACTTTGAAGGTATTTTTTAAAAAAAAAGTATTGTTTATACTGAGGAACATTATGAATGAAAGGATATTTTGCATTATAAAGCATCAAGCAAAATATGATGTTCCTACTAGGTAACTGTTCCAGATCCACATTGCAGAAAATTCAAATGAAAGAATGACATATGAAATGAAGTTAGAACATGCAGCACGCTGGCATACTGTCATTTAGAGACATGTATGTAGCCTTAAGGCAAATTCTACCAAGCAACAATAGTTCTACCTTTAATGCAAGTTCAATTAAAACTGTGTGAGAGGAATGTAAAGAAAGCAAACTAATGTGCAATATGAGCCATCTGTATATTTTCCATGAGACATCAGCACATCTGTTAAATTCCTTGATTTCATGCAAAAATAGTATGTTCTTCTAAAATTTACATTCATTTCATATAAGTTTATTTACATATAGATCACTAGTTTGTGCTTTCCACACATTGAAAACCAAAGATTATTTTTTTCAAGTTGATTTAATTCATTTCAAGAAAACTGAAGGTATTTTCTGATATATGCACTAATAATTTAATTTTTTTTAAAAGGGATTGTTATTTTTACCAGCAATGTGCCATAAAAACCTTTGTAAAGGATTTTTTGTTTCTCTTTCATACAAAATAAATTCATGTTTCAGTTCAGGTTTTTTTATTTTCCCCAAAATATTATATGGCCCGAGTGAAGCTTTAAATTTTATTTATATAACCTCATTGATATTTTGGAGAAAGGCTTTTTTAGCAGTATACTGTATATTTATAATGAAAAACTATGCAAAGTTTTTTTAACTGGAATGGCCCATTTTTCTTATGCGAGATCAGTCTCATCTCTTATTCATTCCTGCATGTTCTTCACTCAACAAGATTGCAAACTGATGACATCACAAAACAAATACACTCATACAAAGTTTCTCGTCACGGGTGTCAAACTCGCGGCATCAGGTTACCATCATGTGATGTTTTGCAGTGTTTTTTCCCTTTGTAGAGCTGGGATAGGTGAGTCCTGTGCCTGACGCATTCAGCCCGCAGGCCGCCAGTTTGACACCTCTATTCTAGTATGTCACTTAAACATCCACTAGACATAATTTATTTATGCAACTGCAAGTTATTACAGTTACATCCACCTATGATTCAATGAAGGGAGAATGGCTGCTTTTATGATGACCAGGATTTCATAATCACTATGAACCCAATTTTAGTCCCTTTGTCCTTAGTATTACTTCTAGTGATATATTGTACAGTATATTGATAGCATTTTAGACTCAAATTATTAATGTTGGCACCAGCATTCTAACCTGGAGTAATTAGAACTTTTCTAAGAGATTCAGCAGCAGTTGTAATGTTATACTAGTTGTACATACTTAATAAAACTGGTTGATAACAAATAGTGCAATTCAAATAAATCTGGTATTTAACAGAATGCAAATGTATTCCTTTGAACACCAATGGCTCAAAAAACATATGGCTATTTAATTAGATATTTTGATTAGGGCCCTTAGATTTTTTTCCCTATATTTCCATGTTTTAAAATTGGGCCAGGTGAGCAGCCAAAATCACTTAGGAATCTCCAATGCACCTGCTGTCCACCTAAGATAAGTTCAACAGCAGGTAGAAAGGTTTTATATGAGATCGGCTACATGCAGCTAAATGTAACGGTGAATAAAGACACTGATAAGCAGCATTCAGCCTCCACAGGGGGCAACATCTAGTCAACCTCAGCTGGTCTCAAACGTTAGAATTGAACCTAGTTAATACGTGAGTGGGCAAACACCAACAAGCTTCAGGGCTCTAGGCTAGCCTGGGAAGTAAAAAAAAACCCAATCAATCCTTCAATGGAATAGCAAACCATTTTGTTGTTGCCAAGATGGCCCTTAGTCACCAAGGATTGAGCTCCACTTCAAGGGTTTTAATAAAACAAGCAGCGCTTATGCCAGTCACAAGTGTACACTGCATCTAAATTCAATATTTTCTAAATCTAAGGATAAACCAGCATTGTCGCTTACTGTACAAAACGGACAGCTTGTGGATTGCATACCCTTAGCACTTCCAGATCATGCTTTAAAGCTTGTGTTTAGTTTGTAGATTTCGTCTAATGCACCTATGTTGCACACTATGTTGCCCATACCTCAAAACAGCCTTGCTTCATTACTTTCATGTTACTGTCATTTCTGGCAGATCCTGACCAGAAAAAAAATATTGAAAATTCAGCCCCCAGCTGCAAAAAGTCCTTCATGCTGTACTAAAAGTAGTCTGTAGTGATAACTCCCTAAACTGCGGTGTTCCAATTTGCCTAAGTTTATGAAGTGACTAGGAATAGGCTTTGACTCTAAGAGGATTTTTATCTTTTGATCCTTCACTTAACATAGAACTATGAGAATATCCTGCTAGTTCAGACCAAGGCCCATCTTAGTTCAACATGATGATACTTCTGAGTACTTCTAAGGTACTCTTGAGCAGAAGATAAATATCTCTCTCCTGCTTTTGTTCCTCCTTGAAGACATGCTGCCCTGAGACGAGAGGGAACATTTGAGCTTTCAAAATTGATAGCACTTGATAGATTTGTCCTCCATGAATATATCCAACCCTTCTTTAAAATCATTTAATCCAATTTAGTCTGTTTCTTACAGTAATAAATGCCTTAGGTGAATTATTTGTTTAGATGAAGAATTGGTTTTTTATCTGTTCTAAATCTTCCAATCAACTTCAAAGGATGACTCTTAGTTTTAGTGTTTTGACGAAAGAGAGAACACAATTCTCCCTGCCACAAATGATTTTGTACACCTCAATCATTCTTCTTAAGCTAAAATTTTCCAATGTTTTAATATTTGCTTGTAAGGAAAGTGTTTGAGTCCCTGATTATTTTGGTTGTCTTCTGCACGTTTTTCCATCAGATCTTAATCACATTTTGAAAAAAATCAAAAGTGAGCAGAACCACCCACAGCAGGCCTGCCCAATCCACAGCCCATGGGCCACATGCAGTCCTAGATTGCTAGTAATGCAGCCTTTTAACTTTATTACATGATTTATATAAATAAACTACATTATATATTTTATATGTGGCCCAAAACAATTTCTTTTCACTCAGTGAGGCCCAAGCAGACCAAAAGGATAGCCATAATCTACAGTATTTCAGATGCAGATAAAACCATAGCATTTGTGAAAAGGTATTACAGTATGCATTATTGCCAGATTTATTTTCAGTCCCTCTGTTAATGATCCCTAGCATGGAATGTGCTTTTTTTCAGCTGAGAAATTGTGATTTGAATCTTTATGAAGCTCTCCATTAGGCCCAAGTTCTTTTTCTTGATTAGTTACAGACAGCTCAGCCCTTTTTAAAAAACATATGTTCCTTAAAGGTGATCCTGAGTGCAACAGAATACAGTTTAATCGCTAGATTGTTAGGAGGTTCTAAGATTGTCTTTAAAACGGTTCCAGTAACTTTTTTGGTGGGGAGGAGAGGATGTACAACTGAAATAAATGTATTACTTTGCATAAAAAAGCATAATCAAACAATTTTCTCTTGATAAGAACATTTTAAGATGTTGCTTAATTTATTCTTTAAGATGTTGCTTAATTTATTCTTTAAATCAAAATTTTATTCAGATAGATTATACCCAACATATTCCTAGCTACTCTTTTAAATAACGGTAAACCTTTAATAAATATAGAAGATCGTACTTATAATTCTAAGTAAAACATGTCATGTCAGACATTTCTGGCAATGCTGAATTTATGTAATCAAAATAATATAGAGCTTAGTCCATATGCCAGTTTTCTCAAAATATTAGTTTTTGGGAATTTAACATTAAAATAATTATCTCCAGGTATCATAGCAATCTAGTTAAAAAGGGTACAGATATATTTCTATGTCTTCCTGCAATGAATATACAAAAAATTAGACTCTCCTTTATCTATTATAAAATTACAGCTTAGGTTTGGATCTAAATTAATGGAACTACTAGCCACTTTTCAGCGTAGATTGAAGAAACTATACCAGCCTGTCTTAAACATACTATATGCTAAACTCCAGCTCTCATAATCCCCAACTGGTATGATTATGACACCTACTTGGGGAATTTGTACAAACCATATTAATCTTCACAGTCTGTATTGATCAGTTTAGAGGTCACAGCTGAACAACAAATTCTGAAGTACAAAGTAAAATCTTTTAGTTAGGCAATGAAGAGAAACGGAAGGGATTGGAAAAAACACAAAAAGGGTACTTTTTGCAACAAGACTACTGCAACAAATGGGCAGATTTCTTTTTAAGAGTATCTTAAATTAATATAGAACAGATATGAATAAATGCCCTGCCTATATTTTCCATTTATTCATTGTGTCCCATTAAAAAAATCAACTAAATTTTAGGTATGAATATTCCAGCAAAATTTAACTCAATTTCAACCATTACTTTAGCACTTTGAACTTAGAATAAACCATAAAAAAGAATAAAAAATGAAACTTGCCTTAAAAACTGATTATATTAACGGTTCTACAGCGCCACATCTTATTTAGTATGTTTGCAAATGATTTTGCTTTCAAGTCTGTAGAATCAAACCCAATAGTATTACGTTTTCAATTTCCACAGAAGAATTAATGTCAGATGCATATGGGTCAAGCAACTTTTCCTTGTTAGATAGTTTCTCCAGAACAGTTAATTTCTTCACTGAAGCTCTGATACTGATTTTAAGTGAATTGTTCACGGGCTGAACACAGAAAGGAAGTCTCAAATATAGGACTAAAGGTTTTCTAGTTTTCGTATTGTACATTCAGCCAAAGATGGAAGTGGATAGACTACTTTAAAATACCTTAAATCTGTTACTCGAGACCCACCGATAGACTTAGAAACCACACATCCTCTTTATATCATTTAAAATTATTTCTGCAGAACTCTTGAAAAAGCTTGTCAATGGCTGGAATCCTGAAGCCTTCCATATTTGCTAAATATTAGGTCCCCAATAATCTCAGCAATCTTTACGTAAGTGAGATTGTGTAATCTAAAGCAATGCAAAGGGAAAACAGGCACTCATTTCCCCCATTCTTCTGCCAAATATCTGGGGAAAAAATATTTAGAGTAGAAGGCATAAATGAAAGTTATATAGCATGTTCACAAAAACTAGATTTCCTTTTATAAATTTCAGTTGGGTAGCTGCCAAAATAGAAAGTAATCAACATCTTTCAAAAGTGTGTCCAGTAAAAATTTTGCCCATTTTGGAAAGTGTGAGGCCCTATAGTGACAATCACAAGTTAAATTCATCTAGCATGTGGCACTAGGTTCAGCATATTTAATACATATGAAATACAAGTTATTCCTGTGTGTGAATTGATTACCCCCAACAAATTCAACTTTTGTATGCAGAGCATAACAGCTGCCATTTAAAGAACAATTACACAATTCCAGCTTTCAGTTCTGTATCAGGTTAATAGATTTATTGTGGCTTTGAGCATCAAAGAATATTTGAGGTAGACTACTAGCCTTTGTCAGATATCTCCCTGGAATTTTAAGAGCTCAGTTGCAATGAGGAATTCTTGGTTACATATGCACTCAGTGGTACTTGGGAGGACAAACTTTTAAAAGAAGATGCGTGCATGATGTATACCTGTGAACCAGGGCAAGAACCTCCTGCTTCTAAAGAGTTCTTAGTAGTACCCATCCAGAGAGACATCTGGAAATCCTACAGATCACACGGCTGAATCCAGATTTAGAGGAGCGTCACACAAAAAGCAGATTTCTTTCCTGTTTGCTAAGGGAGTTTTGCACGCATTAATAAAGAAAGGCCTGTCAAATACTTTCAAGGAGTGGAACTTTTAAAAAGTTTAATGGTTGTCCAGTATGGGCTATGCAATCTTCTAGGACCTAGAACTAGATGGCAAGGTATTACTCAGTGACTGTGTCTTCAGACAGCAGAAGGCTCATGTGGAAAGTCAGATGCTTATTCATGTCAACTGCATCCTTCCCATTTTCAAAATTATCCTAATATTGCTACAGAGTACATTATTCTGAAGAACCTTTCTGTGCTGTCAGATGGAGATACTTGAATAAAGGTCTTCTATTTGTTTCTTGAAGTATTCTCTCAGTTCTGGTCGCCTGGCTTTTAATGTAGGTGTCAACAAACCATTTTGTACTGAGAACATTTCAGGGTGGATGGAAACTGCTTTAACCTGAAATTTTAAAAAATGAAATAAAATTAGGATAGAATAGAATTGAATTTTTTATTGGTCAAGTGTGATCGGACACACAAGGAATTTGTCTTGGTGCATATGCTCTCAGTGTACATAAAAGAAAAGATCATCAAGAATTCTAAGGTACAACACTTAATGATAGTCATAGGGTACAAATAAGCAATCAGGAACCAATCAGTATCAATATAAATCGTAAGGATACAAGCAACGATTATATAGGTATAAAAGGATCAAAAGGAAAAAACAAAACTTAACACTTATCTGAAAACTCCACTTGGTTGCTTCCTGAAATTTGTCAATAAATTGTGGATTTTATCAGCATAACATAAAACAAGCATAACTTACAACCTTTCTAACAAAAATTAAATGCATTGAGTCCAATTCAGAGGTGGTATTCAGAAGGTTCTGACCAGTTCTGGAGAACCGGTAGCGGAAATTTTAAGTAGTTTGGAGAACCAGTAAATACAACCTCTGACTGGCCCTGTCCCACCTCCTGAGTCCCAACTGATCGGGAAGAAATGGGGATTTTGCAGTAACCTTCCCCTGGATTGGGGTGGGAATGGAGATTTTACAGTATCCTTCCCCTGCTACGCCCACCAAGCCATGCCACGTCCACAGAACTGGTAGTAAAAAATTTTGAATCCCACCACTGGTACAATTGATAAAATATGAATATACTTTTGTTTTATTCTGGTTTTGTATGAAGCAAACCCTTTTGACCTGCAGTTCATGCTTTATTTTTATTGTATAATCACCGACAGATGTTTGTGGTTAACCATTATTTTGTTTTAAAAAAAGGTGAATCCAACTGTTACTTTCATTTTGGGTGAGATATACATTCATTTTAGACAGTTTAAACCTGAGTTCATTTGCTTCACTTCAATTTCCAAGTTTTTCCTAAATAAATAGGAAAAAGTTAAATTTTTTAAAATTAAAATTTAACTTTATTCTGCTACCAATTTGTACCTTTTCATTTAGGAATCTGCATTCTTCCCTGTGAATAAAAGCTATTATCCATGGAATTCTGCTTCATACCAGTGGTGAAATCCAATTTTTTTTACTACCGGTTCTGTGGGCGTGGCTTGGTGGGCATGGCAGGGGAAGGATACTGCAAAATCTCCATTTCCACCCCACTCTGGGGCCAGCCAAAGTGGCATTTGCCGGTTCCCCGAACTACTCAAAATTTCCGCTACCGGTTCTCCAGAACCTGTCAGAACCTGCTGAATTTCACCCCTGCTTCATACTCCCTCAAAGTCCAGAAGCCTTTGTCGTGTCCCACTCCTCCGTTGACGGCCGGGTCAGGGAAATCCGAATCAGGCTTGCCTCTGCAGCTCTGCCCAAAGTCCTAGCAAAGTCCTCAGAGCAGGCAGGAGACCAGTAAGTGACTTCAGCAAGATAAGTTCGACTTTGCCTGACTCAGAGACTGCCAGAAAGCAGATCCTTTATATAGGCCATGGGGTGTGGCTCCATGACTCAGCACTCATTAAGGCCTGCCCCTCCCTTCCTTCTGTTGCCTCCGCCTATCCAATCTTCTGATGCGAGGGTCACTCCAATCAGCTGTTGTTGGGAGTAAACTTTCCTCAGGCTCACATGCTGTGGAGGAGGGGGAGGGGTCTAGCTGCTCCGTTTGCCTGGGCATGGAGCCAGGGCTGGGGCCGGGGGATGCTCCCTCCTCTGCAGCCTGCTTGGGCATGGAGCCAGGGCTGGGACCGGGAGGCATACATTCCTCCGTGTTCGGGAGCAGATAAGCAGACTCCGGCTGCGGTGAGAGCGGACAAGACACAACAGCCTTGGTATAGTTACACAAAGAATGCTTTCAGCTTATTTTGGTATGTACTATCTATTACAAGAGATTTTTTGAAAGTTACTCTTACATAAATTTAAATAAAGGTATTTTAATAAAAATAGAAATGTCAGTGAATACATGGCTGAACCACAAAGCACAGTGAGGGTTTATATAATGCATGCTAAAATCCCCTCCTATATATCTCAAAAAGAAGTTCATCTCATTTTAGTCATATATGTTTTTTCAATATTTACCTGTTCGAATGAATAAAGTCCACTTTCTTTTCCTAATTGCACCATATCTTCCATTATAGCGTTTTTCAGTTCCTAAATAACAACATAAGACACTTATTTATAGCCATGAAGCTCAATTTAGCAACAAGAGAATATTAATATTCAAATAATTTCCTCCTTTTTATGTGCGTGTTTGTGGGACAGGTAGCAGTGAAGGAGGCATGGAATGGCACAATGAAAAAGGTATGTACCAGTTTAAACCCCACCGTTTCTCCCAATTCTTTTTTTTTTTTTGTTCAAAAAGTTTTTATTGGTCAAAAAAGGTTTATACAAATACATATCAGGTATGGTAAATTTTCATTTTTCTTATGCAAGATAAGAATTTTGCTCAAATTTTAAACACATACAACAGCCATATGGCAAGCAGGTGACACGAAGTAGCTAAGTTTACAAATCTTACATACGCAATAAAGAAGGGTCAAGAATAAACAGAATATCATACAAAAGAGAATAAGGAAAACCAACACAATACCAAATATCTTTGTCACTTCCTAGTTTTGGATCTCAGAACTCTGGGTTCAGCCTGACCCAACTCAGGGCATAACAGCGGCAGCCGCCTCCGCCCCATGGTCTATAACCTCCCTTCTTCAATTCCTGGGTCATCTAATTCCAGGAGGGCTTTGTGTTCCTCCACGTGGGCCGTAGCCTCCAATTGTACTAATTTTTTCGTAATGCCCTCCCGGAAAATCATCAATCCCTCTGGCATCAGCCATCTGAAGCCTACTCCCTTCTGGTACAATTTGCTTGACAAAAAGTAATATTTCTTTCTCATTTCACGTACCTGTCTGGGAATCTGCCTCAGAATGGCTATCTCCCTGCCCCTATAAGTCAGTGCCCCACTCCTATGTTTTCTAAGAATTTCATCTCGTCTCTCTTCTCACAAATTTGACATGAACCTCTCTGGGAACTGCATGCGTGCGTGCATATTGTGAATTAACTCTATAAACTCGATCCACATCCCAATTCATAAAGTCAACACCTCTCCCAAGAAATTCTCCCAACAATTTAGTCACAACATCTCTCAAATCTTCTTGGTCCACTTCTTCCAAATTTTGAAACCTAAGGAAATAAGACATTTTATCCATCTGTAGTCCAAGCACAGCATTGCCTGTCGTCTCCTCTCTTTTCTGCACTGCCCGCATCTCACCCTCCAGACCTTCCACTTTCTGCTTGTTTTCTGCTGAGACTTGTTGAGTATCCTTTAAATCCTTTTGGATAGTCACAATTTCTGCTCTTATTTCCGTTTGGCCTCTTTGCAAATCATCCAGTTTCTTGTCCATATTGGATAACTTTTCCAGAATTCTCTCCATCTCTCCAGCAGTTGGTCTCTGACCTTTTGCCATTTAAAAAAAAAATTTCAAAATCCTCAGGCAAGCACAGTATCCTTGTAATTTCCTCCGGATCCACCAGGGGGCACTCACAGGAGCAACGAGTCCAGAGTACAGTTAGTCAACCAGGAAGCCGAAGGGAAGTGATGTCATCAAGATTCTCATAGTGAAGGCGGAAGCTGGACGCCACCACTGTTCCCCAGAGGGAGGGGGGGCCTCAAACCCTCCCTCCTAAATTTCTCCATCACCTCTTCTCTCCAGAGCTCCACAAAACCGGTAATCTTCTTATTTTAAGTTCTCCTCTCTCCAGAATGACTCGTGCTCCTTCCAGCCGCGGGAGAAAACCCCCGCACTCCGGGCACTCCACTCGCGTTTACCGATATCCCCTTCCCTTCTCCATTCCTCAATTCTTCTCCGTTCCCTGTTCACCACCAGGCTGCTGCAGTTATAAATCCAAAGCCCCGGTGTCACCGGGCACAGCGGCCCAGGCGACGACCAAAGTAATGGCCGTGGCCTGTGGCCTCCAAACCCCGCCGAGCCTAGGACGCGCCAGCATCGGTCCCCCCAGTCCTGTATGTCGGCTGGGAGACCCCTGGCGAGCCGTCCGTGCGGCAGGTGTCCTTTTCGGAACACCTGGCCCCTGGGGGCCTCGGCGGCGGCCGGATTCGGGCACTGGAGGCAGGAGAAGCCTCCAGACGACCGTTGCCACTGGACACCGGAAGTCGTCTCTTTCTCCCAATTCTTAATTCTGGCTTCATTCACCCATTATCTGCTGAAGCCTTTAATTGATTTAACTGAAGGTTGCACCTCCTTGCTCAATAAAAAGAAATGTCCCAAAACCTGAAGAAAGCCCTGTACACAATGTCCAAAAAGACCTCTTTATCTTTATTTTTCAAGCATGCATGTATGCATGTACATGCCTGCATATCACACAAACTGTTATTTGGGCAACAGAACTGAATTTTTCAAGCTTGAAAGAATTCATGGGCCAATGCGCACATGATGGGTTACCTTCCACTGCAAGGAAAACAGTAATTTGCCAAGGTTATGCCAGTTTAAATGTATAATGCAATTCCTCCACTAGGCATTTAGTAAAGGCAAGATCCCTAACTGACCTAAGTTTTAAGTATTGTTTTCTTTTAAAAAAAGAGCTATGGAACATGATTTGTTATATGATAACTGCTGGAAGATTATTATATGCACAAAAATGGAAATATTCTGAAATACCCACAATGGAGGGATAGTTGGTAAAGCTAATAGAACTAGCAGAGATGGCAAGAATGATTTGTCTCATTAGGGAAAGGACAATGATCTCATTTATTAGTGACTGGAAACCCCTTATGGAATTTTTGCTGCAGAAAAAAAAACTTATGATTTCTGGGTCTGACTGTTAGAAAGGCTAGATTATGGAAAGAAGGAAATTATGATGTAATCTTAAGGCAATAAAATATACAGTAAAGGCATTTATAACTGCTATTAAATTGGAAATTGCTTCTTTTTTTCTTCTCTTTTTTCTTCTGTATTCGTTTTCTAATTTCTTTTATTCCTTCTCTAAAAATTACATTACTTTCATTATTAAAAATTAACAACTTTAATAATTTTTTTTAAAAAGCTGCCTGTAATCCATACTTCTTGAGCATTCTTAACTATGCATCGCTTTCTCATTACCCCATCCCAAATTCAAATGATCAGTCAGAAATGTTTGAATTTTTCTAACTTTCTCCAATTTTTTTTTTAAAGATCCCTGATACTATGATACTGGCCTCATCTGGCTTTTGCCATTTTGTGCCTGGCATTTAAGAATGAAAGAAGTTGCCTTATACTGAATTTGACCTCTGATCTATGCCTACACTAACAGATGGGGCAGAGTGGGATGGGGTGGAATAGAATAGAATCTTTATTGATTTAGTCATCTGACCATACGAAAAGTATAAAACCAATACAAATACAGATACAAAAATAACAGCAGAACCTATTTACAATAATTTGTCACCCCTATATTTAACCCCAATCTGTCTTAAATAGTCTGTCCTCTCTGAAATAGCCTTTGATATAGAGTCCTTGGACAGCAAAGGTGACCAACAACCAAGTACTAGAGCACATAACACCAGGCATGTGTCTCAGTTATTTTGGCTATGCAAGGGAATTCACAGGAGAAAGCAATTACAGTAGTGGCCAAAATTTGGAAAAAGTGTATTTTTGAGGTTTGATGGCTAATAACACCACTTTTTTTGGGGGGGGGAGTAGTACCATAAAATTATATATCAATGGAAAGATAATTTAATCAAGAATGTAATGCTTTTCAACCTTTGTTTGAGAGATAAAAGTGGCTTTTTTCATGGAATTCTAGATTTTAGGCCAAATTTCTGCAGTCTGTGCCAAACAGTCCTTGCACTCAACTTCACATTGCATTGCGCCATTTCATCTTGTATACACCCACATGATTTTCTTCTGTCACATAGGCACAGTCTCTTAATTCCTCTATCATCACTTGCTGTTGTGCACCTTTTCCTGCCTTTACCAGTGTGGTTTTGTAGTGATTGAGTCTCCTTGTACCTCTTCAAAAACTTAGAAATGCCACCTTTGGTTAAGTTTCCACAATTTTCCTTCTAATTTCTTTATAACTGTAGCCTTGTTCACTTAATAATACTATTTTACATCGCTTTCTGGGCAACCAGTTAACTCTTTGCATCATTACTTTAATTTTATTACGTTTTACAAGCTCACTAAATGAAAAAAAAAAAATCAACCAACTTGATAGTGATCACATAACACACTGACAAATGTCCTCCTCTCAGCTTCAATACATGAAATAAATAACTAAATCCTACTGTGATCTGATTGGCTCATTGCCAAAACAAGATGACACCTGATTGGCTCTCTAAACACTCGTGCTCATTGGCTTCAATCAGATGAAGGAAAGCTACCTGATATCAACCTAAGCAAGTTGTGGTTCCCATTTCTGGTTATTTGGCTATATCTTTTTATAGAATACAGATAATTGAACAAACTTTGTTGCATTACATTCTTGATTAAATTATCTTTCCACTGATATATAATTTTATGGCACAACTCCAAAAAGAAAATAGTGGTTATCAGCCATCAAACCTCAAAAATACACTTTTCCCAAAATGTTTCCACAATTTTGGCCACTACTATATGTTAGGATGAATTAGCAGTAAAAGGAAACCAGTCCAAATAACACAATGGCTGGACACCATCAAAGCTGACACCAGCCAGGGCATAGAGAAACTCAAGAAGCAGTGCAAAATCAGAAGATGTGGAGAGACCTGACCCACAGAATCGCTAAGAGTCAGACATGGTTGAATGATAACATCATCATCAAGAGTACAGTCTTACTAGTGACGCAGGTTCATTTCCTGCAAAGAGTAAGACAGTTTCTCCTGAGTGTCCCAATTATTTTTTTAGTTTTTAAATAAGAATCTAAATAAATTCTCCTTTCTGCAGAATATAGTTTGCAATCAAAGATATGTGCAATGTCTTAAACAGCAGGTGTACCATAGATACATAATCTTTCTTCAAATGGAATTCGATGAAACCACCTACATTTTACCACAGAATTCTAATTCAAGAATCCAGAGCAGACTTGGTTACATTTCAGATCCTTCTCGTGATCCGTCAATAGCCTGCGGAGCTGTTGACGAAATCAGACTATGATGAGCCTGTTCCTAATGTTCACATGAGATGAGCAGCTCAAGCAGAGAGGTCACCTCGGGAGTAGGGCCAATGTTCTGTTCTCCTTCGCCTCCGTCCAAGTGATGGCTTAATTAGCCGGCACTATCAGCTCTGGCAGCAGAATAGCCAGCGTCTGCCAAGAGCCTTCGTTATCTTCCACGACGCTGGTGAGTCACCCAGGAACAAACTTCAGCTCTTAGTCAATCAGTGGATTTGCCTGTTACAAAGAGACACAGCAGCTCTTGCTGCCTTTTATATCCTGTGGGGTATGGCTCCATGACTCAGCACTTCCTAGGCCTGTCCCACCCCTGCTTCTGTTGTTCCCTCCTCTCCTGCCTACGAAACCTAGGGTCCAATCAAGTCAGATTGCCGTCAGCTGGGTCTGAAGGTGTGGCCTGAGGGGGGGGGGAGTCAGGGGACGGAAGCCTCATTATCTCTTCCACCTGGCCTGCTTCTGGCTCCTGGAGCTGAGCCAGGGAAGCCGGTGCTCCCAAGGTAAATCCTGACGGCCCTTCCCCCTCACTTTCCAAGTCACTTTCTGGCAGCAGGCCCAGCTTCAAGTCACTTTCTGGCAGGAGGGCCGGCTCGGGGGGCGCAGACACAACAGCCAAGAGATGATTGGCCCCTCCCATAATGTTTAAAAGAAGACCAGCACCAGTGTCTCAATTGGCCAGAAAGCAACGTTGCAGCTGCATGCTTTGCTCTGTTCTCTGCTCTGGACATTTATCAGAAAGGACCTTGGCAGTTATCCAAACTGAACTCAGGTTTGTGATAACCAAAGAATGTTTGTTTGTTGGTGAAGCCTTTGTTTTATTTTGAGTTACACGACGCTGGGAATGAACTAATTCCCAACTGCTCAAATAAAATGTATTTTTCTTAAGGACTGCGTTTGTTGCTACCTACTCGGGTCTGGGTCACAACCGGTCCCTGGAATTAAACCATGGCATCTAACCAGGTCCAGGAAACATACCTTCTCTTATTACAGCACCTGACCTCCAGAATGATACCTATTCATTAATCCAGTAGCTCCCACCCTAATGAAGTTTCCATGCTCCTTCCTGATATAATTGTTCTCTCAGGCTTTGGGAATGGAGCTCTGTTGTTTGCTTTCAATATGGGATATTGACTGAAAATTCCAGATTCTATCTCTACTGATTTTTGGTTTTGATAGTTATCTATTGTCATTCTGCAGTTAGGTGGCCTCCTACACAAATAAATGGTTTATATGAAATATTTTAAGTTGTACCACTATTATCACATCAGACATTAACTCATAGAGCATGAATGGTGTTCCAAACATTTGACATGTACAACTGCATACATATGGCCCTTCTTACATCATGTATTGCCCCCCCAACAATCTGGGTCCTCATTTTACCTATCTTATAAAGGATGGAAGGCTGAGTCAACCTTGGGCCTGGTGGGACTCCAGCCTGCAGTAATTGTAATTGCAGGCAGCTGTGTGTTAATAACAGGCTGCATTAGCCTGTTGAGCCACTTCCCCATAGTACTCTGGAAAATTCTGATCCAACTAAAATTTTCATCTGTGCCTCTTACTTGCATAACCTTGCTAAAGGAACATTGTACTTGTGTATTTGGACTTGAAAGCAGAAGCAGAAGAGCACATACCTCATTGCTGCAAAGTTCTGTAAAAGTTCCATCAAAGCCCCTTTTCTTGGCCCATCCTGGCATGACTTCAGCATCTGGTACAACTATCCCTACCAGAAAGGCCTGCAAGGTAAAATTGGAAGCCATATTTGTGACTCCGCTTTTTGGCTTAGTCCCATGGTCCCCAAATGGTTAAAACAGCCATTATTGAATGAAAGCAGATGTATTGAATGAAAACAGATGCTTCATGCTCAAAACAACTGAAATGGGTCATTTCAAATTTGAAAATGTTTGCACACCTCCACTTGCTACTTATTCTGAAATGCCTCTTGCATCAGCAAAATAGCAGTTTCTAATAACTGAACTTATTCCAGAAGACTTGTGGCACCATCAGGCAATATCCATTCTCCATATTATACTAGGCATAAAGTAATGTACCTATATTTCATATATGTGAAAAGAAAACAAATAATTATCTTGAGACAACTATGCCACACTTGTAATACGGAAGTAGTGTACCACAGAAGAGAACAGCTATCTCCTTTGCTTAACTTTACAGGAAATCACAATAGAGATTTCAAATTATAAAACAGGAAGAGAAACTTGACTAAAATACAGAAATGCCAACAGTTACCTGTAAACTATCCCCATGCACATATATTTGGGAGACAGGTTCACTACGAATGTAGATATTTTCAATTTTTTCTGGTGCAATGTATTCTCCCTGAGCCAATTTAAATATATGTTTTTTTCGATCGATGATTTTGAGTGTCCCATTCTGTGAGTAAACAAAAAAAACACCCCACCAATTATATTGATCTAAGAAAAATTATTAGCCAATAGTTTTCAACTTATTTTACATTTTGGGAATGATAAGAGGAGCTAAAGTTATCTCTGTGGTTTAGGAAAACTGACAGCATAGAGTACAACCCTATACTTACTTAACATGATTATGTTAATATATGCTATATTCTTAATCTGCTATTATGAATGAGGCTTTCCATCTAGTAAATGGTTTTGGGATCACAATCTTACATTGTATTCAATCACATCAATTAGTCTGTCTTTTCTCTGAAGATCCCTCAGTAAGAGAGCCAATGTGTTATAGTGGCTAAGTTTGCAGGAAGACTGGGGAGATTTAGGTTCTAATCCATCCTCAGCCATAGAGATTTGGTCATTTGGGGTCAATCTCTGTCACACAACCTACTTCATAAAATTGGAATTGGGGAGACAATGAAGGGTGCTTTCCACCCCTCTGAGTTCATGGAGAAATGACCATAAAACTAACAAATAACAACAACCTGAACCACCAAAATGGTGAACAAATTAAACTCAAATCTCCCCGGAGAAACTCTGATAACTTCCTTATTACCTTACAGTATCTCATCATCTCTACATATATATATACATAAACATTGGTGCCCAACTTATTTATCCCTTTATTACTTCCAAAATTTCCCAAATCCATGAAGATGTCGCTTTTCAACTTTATTCTGAATGCAGTAATAAAAAGTTAGCAGTTCAGTACATACAGACAGCCACTTTCCAATGTCCCCTGTATGAAGCCAGCCATCCTTGTCCAAGGCTTCAGCTGTTCTCTCTTTATCTTTTAAGTAGCCCTTGAAAACATTGGGACCTTTGACACAGATCTGAAAGAGATCAACATGCTGCTTAGTAAACAGTACTACTCTTTACAAAACAGCTGCTAGATGTGAAAGAAACATTTTTGTAATGAGAACTAATTAGGTTATGTGCTGTTAGGGCAAGAGACTAATATGGCAATCTCCCATAAAGAAGCATTTACAGACTGTAAAGGGACTTCAAGCATTCATTTGGGCTGATATCCCCAACTGCTTCCAGCAAACCAATGCTGCCAATCCTATTCACCATTGCCTGTAAGCTGCCAAAAGTTTTTTGAATTTTCCAGAGTAGTGGTATTATAAATAAAAGTTTAATAGAAATCCAACAAGTGCTAATCAATATGGCATGCAAGTTTAATAAATAATAATTCCAAAATAGCTGAAGCACCACTTAAACACTGCTGGCATTGACACCGGTCAATTACAAAAGACAGCTTTACTCGGAACAGCTTACATCCTGTGATGATGCCTTTAATATCATCAACTTCCACATCTGCCTATCCCAGATCCTAAAGAAGGATTCAATAAGTGAATAAAAATGCCAAATCCAGATTAACATCTGGCTGACTGTGTGATGAACCATAATAAATAATGATCTAACCCTGATAAACAACTGATCTCTACTCTACTTTCACTATTATGCAGATAGACCTTAGTTAACAATGGTAATTGGGACTGGAATTTCCATCACTAAACAATAACGTGCAATGTCATGTGACTGCATCGCTTAGCAATGGCAATCCCAGAAGTTCCCATTGCCATCATTAAACAAGAACCTCCTGGCAACTTCCTGCTTACTTCCAAAAAGCAATCTCAATAGGGAAGCTGGAAGGAAATTGCCCCCAGGGAGCTTGCAAGCAGGCCGGCCAGCAGGTAACTGGCCACCATAGCCCAGTGTGAGTGCAACCAGGCCCGGAAGGTTTGGGGGTTCCATGTTCACTCCCGGAAAGTCCTCTTTTGACATTACTTTCAGAGAACCAGTTCTGGAGCCACAAAAGCAAAAGGGATTGTTGTAGTCCTTAAATTGCCCCGAGGCCCCCTAGGGAAGTGATGGCGAACCTTTTCAGCACTGAGTGCCCAAACCAGAACGTTCATGTGCACCAGAGCACCTGAAACCCAAAGACCAGCTGGTACGCATGCACGTTCTGGCCAAGTAGTGCTTGGATTTCTGGCATACACATGTGTGCTGGTCAGCTGGTCTTTGCATGCGCCAGAGCACTGGAAACCCGAAGACCAGCTGGCTGGCGCGCATGTGCACACCAGAAACAAGAAGAGCAGCTGGCGATGGTGCACGTGACCACAGAGGGCTCTGCGTGCCAGCTCTGGCACCCTCTCAGAAGTCTGCAAAATCAAAAATATCTGCCAGGTACTGAAGATATTTTGCAAACATGTAAAACAAGGTCACTCTTCTTATTTTATTTCTAATATTTTATTTGTTAAAGGGATTTATTTGTGAATAAAATATAGTACAGTATGTCAATATTTAATGGATTTAATACTGTTTTTTTGAAACAATTTTTGTTTTGTGAAACAATTCAACAAACACGCTACAAATTCATCAATTAAAAATTTTAATATGGCAAATATAACTCATACAAACACAAGCTGTTTTGGGGATCCTTCATAATTTTTAAAGGTAGAAAGGGTGCAGTGAGAAAAGAAATTAAGAAACACTGCACTACAATAAGAAAGCTTGCAAGGACTGACTTTCATTAATGCAGGAAGATATAATAGGCCACCCTAAAACCTACAGTGCTTTAATATTGCAGAGAGCAATCCATGTTCCTTCCCATATTGGTTAGGAACATTCTTGTTACTATCAAGTGGACCATCAAAACCTTTAAAAAAGAATGTTAAGAACTTGACCATTTTCTTTACATCTAGCAAATTCCTTTTCAACCGAGTTTAATGGGACATATTTTGAAATGCTCTATTTTGGTTCCTATTCTACAGCTCATATTTATAATAAATGGTGTATTTAAATCTGTAGCTAAGAAACAGAAATGAAGAATTACCAATACTGTACACACACATTACCTCTCCCTCTCCTTTGGAAGAAAAGTAATTCAGTTCTTCAACATCCACCAGTTTAATTAAATTACAAGGCAGAGGTGCTCCAACGTGGCCTGAAAATCAAATGAAGAAATATGTGATTTTCTTAAAAAAGTAAAAACCACAACAGATTGTTATCACATAGTTATCTGCATATTAATGAAATAGTGGAAGTCAGGTATGTGTAATTGAGTGAAAAAAAATTAATTACAAAATCACAGTATCTCACAATGAGATTGGTAGAGGAAGAAGCCTATACACCCATGGTTTGTCTCTCCCTGAAGAGGGCGGAAAAACAGTACAGAAATAGACCTGCAATTTATCACAGATATTGAAGCTAGAATCCCAATAAGCTACATGATTACAGAGATTTACATAACAGCATTTTGCTTAGCATTACTTATATTTTCCACTGGAAGTAAATTATTGATTGGTTTTAAAAAGAACTTGCCTGTTTGGCAGAGGACATTAAATGAGTCAGTAGCAGCCTAAATAGATAATTGTCCTGCAGGCCAGCATGTTTTAGAATTCTGGTCTTGGTGCTTTCAACCTTACATGACCACATTCACCTGTCTTTTATGAAGCTCCTGCCTCGTTGTTACCTGATGTCCAATCTCCTGGAGTGGTGAAGGTACACCCAGCTGTACACTCTGTTTGACCATAGCCTTCATAAACCTGGCAAAGAAACATTGTTTAAACAAGACACTAATGTTAGCATTTTATTTAAAAGCTGGGAAAAGTAAAGTTCTCTGCTGTGCTCAGAAGGGAAAATTCTATCATTCAGAGTCACTGACATTGCCCCTGTATCAGCCAAACTTTTGGTTCTTGAAATAAAGAAATTATAAATGGTAGTTAATGTTCTTTCTTCTTATTAAGAAAGTGGAGTGGAAATGGTTTTTGGATTATGTTGCTAGGCCAGGAAAAAAATTAAGTGGCTGAGAGCTGAATTATTGATAGCCACCAATAATAACATTTCTGAGGGCTAATGCTGTAAGCTCTGCCTGGAGTAAGGAAGAGGTATCATTTATTCTTGCAAAGAAAGGAAGAAGGTATTGTCAGTCTGGGTCCAAGATGTCTTTGAACCCCTGAGAGTTTGAATATGTGCCTACTTAAATAAAGGAAAGTGACTGTATCAAAATGCTGGGAAAAAATAGTTTGGCTTGTAAACAATCCATCTGGGAAACACAGATTTATTTATCAAACTTGCATGCTGCCCATCTTGACCGAGGGATACTGAATAAAATGCAGTATAAAACTTTAAAACAATAAGGGTCTTAATTCAAATTAAAGATAATTTCAGGATGGTAGCTAATCAGCAGAGCTGGAAGGCAGAAGAACGGCAACTGCCATAATAATTTAGCTTCATCCTGTAATGCTTCAAACCAATAATTTGGCTAAAGTTGAGAGAGAGAGAGAAAAAAAAAATCAAATTTGGTCTTTCCTATGATTCTTATAAAACATAAACATTCTTATAAAAGATTGATCTTGTTAGAATAGTGACAATTTCCATTATGAATGTATCTGATCCCCACCTGACCCTTAGGTAGAATTACAGAAAAGGTACGTCTAAATAATCCTCTAGCAATTCCTACCTGACATCCTAATGCTGCTCGAAGGAAACCCAGAACTGTAGGTGAAGCAGGAGCAGCTCCAGTAACAATCATCCTAACACAACCACCCAGGCTTGCCTGTTAGATAAAGACAATTTTGAAATACAACATAATATCATTTATTACTTTGAGAAAATAGTGACGTTCTCCATATAAGCAACCTTACTCCCCACAAAGGTAATTTCATCTTTGCTATTCTTTCATACTTTCCAAAAGGCTTTTGCAGGGAGCATTGATAAATATGCAACTCTGGCACCAAGAATGGTGGGAGAGTTGGTTTTAAGTTTTCTGTTTTGCTAGGCTTCTCTGAATCTGAATGCTGGATCATGGTGTATACATGGCTCAGAGCCACATTTAACTGGAATGGTAATAAAATAATTAAAAGAAAAGCGTCTGCAGGAATGGTGTGTCCTGTCCACAATGTGCAAAGACAAAGGTCAAAGGTCTGTCCAAGACGTAAGTGGGACTGCTTGTTGCTGCTTGCAAGATAAATTTTGTTATAGTTCCAAATGCCTGAATACAAGTAATCCTCAAGTTAGGATGGTATTGGAGCCTACCCAGCACAATTGTAACTCTTGATGGTCACAAAGCAGGTCGGTCATGTGACCAACCCAATTTTACAACCTATTTTGTAGAGGTTTTTAAGTGAATCATCACAATTGTTAAGTGAATGTGCAACTGTTAAGCAACTACCACAGTCATTAAGCTAATCAAGGGGTATGAGCCATGGTGGCACAGTGGATAGAGTGCAGTACTTCAGGGTACTTCTGCTGACTATTGATTGCCAGCAGTTTGGCAGTTCAAATTTCACCAGGCTCAAGGTTGATTCAGCCTTCCATCCTTCCGAGGTTGGTAAAATGAGGACCCAGATTGTTGGGGGCAATAGGCTGACTCTGTAAACTGCTTAGAGAGGGCTGTAAAGCACACTGAAGCAGTATATAAGTCTAAATGCTATTGCTATTGCTATTGCTAGCTATGGATGCAGTTTTGCCAAAAAATGGAAGTAAATGCCAATTTTCAGCAAAGACTTCATAAAACATGGTTACATAACCACAGACACTGCAAACAACCGTAAATGCAGCCGAATTGCCAAGTGCCCAAAGTGCAGTCATGTGCCTATAGGGAAGAAACCATCAGGACTTTGAATGCAGATTCCAAATACCTGCCAGTCAGAACATCAGAAAGTTGAGGACTACCCATATTGCTTATATATTATTGGTTCCCACAAAACATTTCCCTTCAGTTATAGTGAAAAGAGCTCAGTTCCCATAGAAAACAAGAAGTGGGGAAAGCAGTTACTATATATTGTTTAGATTATCATTAGCAGAGTATGGTTGAAATCATGAAGGGACCCATTTTTTAATGAGATTCAAAGATGATTTAAATATGTTTACTGTATTTCAGTACTTAATGTACTTTCCAATCCTCATTCTCCAGTACTGTTATCAACATCCCCTAATCTGCCAAAAAGGATCAATAATAACTCAAATCTTGCTGCACACAATTCAAATAAATAAAAAGAAACGAAGAGAAAAGTAAATCAGCGAAGCAATCCACCAGGATAAGTATTTGGGGAATTGGAAAAGAAGGGCAATTTTTTTAAAAATGGAAAATCTCCTTTCTCCCATAGCAAATTCCTGCACGTTTCTGCTCTAGTTCTGATTTAATTATTATGCATTTATTATGCTTATATGGCCTCAGATTTACATAGCTGTCTATATAAATCCCATTGTTTTAGCATATGACAATAAAATCAATACAATTAAAATCAATCAAATCAAACATACTCAACGTGAATCTTAATACAGGGTGTGAGTCTTGCCACTTTTCTAAATACTGGGGAAATGAGGGCTAAATCCACTTTCCTGGAGGGAACATTCCAGAATTTGAGGTCCATATAAGAGAAAGGGTTGTTTTAACTATTGTGTATATTTGTATTTTATCTGCCTGTTCACCGCCCTGAGTCCTTCGGGAGAAGGGCGTTATACAAATTAAAATATTCATTCATTCATTCATTCAAAGCCCTTTTCTGCACTCACAGCTATTTTGGGGCAGCTGAGGCGTCTTCTAAAACACCTCTACTACTGATCTCAATAATTGAACAGGTTTAAAAATGCAAACAAATATTCTTTTCTCTTGGTCTTAAAATTATTTTTTTAAATGTTGGTTTGAAATATTTAGGCCTTGCTTACGAGTAGAAGACTTATTTAACTTGAAGGGTTACTTCTGTGAAATTAGTTATGTTGGCTAACTCTCCAATACCCTCATTACAAGGTGCTTCCACAGAGTATGGGTGCCCCTCTCCCCCAGGGGCAAGGCTGTTCAACAAGTTTGCACCAAAGGAAAAAAATAACTTGATTATAACCAAACTATTTTCCCATTTTTATCACACCTGAATTCAGTATATGAATTCATCCCTACATTTAAGCTAGTCTTTTTAAATGCCTTGAGACACACTCAGGGAAAATTGCATCCCTATTGTGAGTGACTCTGACAAGATCCAGTTTTTAATAAAGCCTTACCTGTATTTTGTTAAAGAATAATATATCCCACACGCTGTCATTTCTAACGATTCCACTTTGAACTTCTGCTTTTTTACGATTAGCAGCAAATTCAAGAAGCCAGCGTTTCACAGGAGTGTCTGCTTGACTAAAAATCTACGAAGAGGTGTAAAAGAACAAGGAGAAAGGCAAGAAAATGTTACTTTCATAGAAAAAAACATTGACAAGAAGCAAATGTATTACTTGTATAAGCATACATGACTCTACAAATGTCTTCTTTTCCCCTTTGATTCAACCGTATCCAATTATCAGGAACTTTGTGGACAAATCCCTGCAGTTTTCTTGGCAATTTTTATTAGAAGTGGTTGTCATTGCCCCATTTCTAGGGCTGAGAGAAAGTGACTGGCCCAAAGTGACTCAGCTTGTGTCTAAGGCAGGACTAAAACTCATGGCATCTTCTGATACCTTAATCACTAGACTAAACTGACTCTCACAGTTGTCATTGTTTACAATTTCTGGAATCAATAGTAGCTGTGCCATAAAGCTATTAGGAAAAGGCTAATCTATTATTGTTTGAATTATGCTCTATTTATCTTCATTCTACCAGGAAATTAAATAACTGAAATTTAAATGGAAGTTAATATATTGTGAGAATTTCTAGATGTTTAGTTTGGCATGGTTATACATAATTATTTGGGAAATTATAGCAACAGAATAAAGAGGCATTTGGTAACTGCAGAAAAATTTTCACTTCCTAAAAGCCAATTGATCTTTATTTTTATTGCTGTCATAAAGCAGCAATTATGCCAACTCTTCAGGATAAATCACTAGAATCATATTTTATATACAGTGTCACATACAGAAAGAGTAAAGAACTGAAGCCAACTTCATTTATGTTGCATTAATCATTCCACAAAACTACCATATTTTTTTGACTATAAGACACACCAAAGTATAAAACACACCTAGATTTTGAAGAAGAAAACAAGAAAAAAAATAATTTCTGGCTTCCACGCATCCAGTTTTTGCCCTCCCCAGCCCCCAGGAGCACTCTGCAGGCCTCCCAAACCTTCTGTGAATCCCATTTTTGTGAGAAACAGGCCTGTTTTTGTGAAAAGTGCCCCCATTTTTGGCCTCCCGAACCCCCCATACATCCCGTTTTTGCCTTCCCCAGCCCGCAGGAGCACTCTGCAGGCTTCCCAAACCTTCTGTATACAAAAAAGGACACACGGGTGGGGGAGTCGGGAGGCCAAAAACAGGGCCATATTCAGTCTATAAGATACACCGACATTTCCACCCATTTTTTTTGGAGGAAAAATGTGCATCTTATAGTCCAAAAAATACAGTATACCGTATATACTCGAATATAAGCCGATCCGAGTATAAGCCGAGGTCCCCAATTTTACCCCAAAAAACTGGGGTAAACTGGGGACTCGAGTATAAGCCGAGGGTGGGAAATGAGGCAGCTCCCGGGGGGGGAACCCCTCCCTCAGCCGAGAAGGCTGGCGGCTCCCCCGCCCCGCCCTCTCACTGCACCGGCAGGGCTTCCCCGCGCTAATGCAAAAGCCCGCCAAGTTTGCGCCATCCGGTATAATGTGAAAAAAAGAAGAAAAAAAAAACTCGAGTATAAGCCGTATATACTCGAGTATAAGCCGAGGGGACGTTTTTCAGCACAAAAAACGTGCTGAAAAACTCGGCTTATACTCGAGTATATACGGTATACTGCCTGTCAAGTGCATATGTATTTGTACACAGGTAGTCCTCAATTTACGACCACAATTGAGCCTAAAATTCATGTTGCCAAGTGTGACATTTGTTAAATGAGTTTTGCCCCATTTCATGACCTTTCTTGCCACAGTTGTTAAACGAATCAATGCAAATTCTTAAATTAGTAACACGATTGTTAAGTGATTCTGGCTTTCCCATTGACTTTGCTTGTCACAAGGTCGCAAAAGGGGATCACATGACTCTGGGACACTGCAACCGTCATAAATATGAGTCAGTTGTCAAGCATCCAAATGTAAATCATGTGACCATGGGGATGCTGCAAAAATCGTAAGTATGAAAACGGTCATAAGTAACTTTTTTCAGTGCCAATGTAACTTCAAACGGTCACTAAATGAACTGTTGTAAATTGAGGACTACCTGTATATGAATATACTGCAATAACAAGTACATTAAAATGCAGGTTAGAATAATATTGAACAATAGCCTAAGCTGCAATAGAGTATATGTTTAATTTGAAAGAGAAGATAGACAAAAAAGTTGCCATAAGAGAATCCACCCTCTTCCTGGTTGTTATCAAAGAAACATCCATCAGATGTAGCACTTGATAATAATGGTGATTACTATCCAATGATGCTTGCAAAAGCTGGGCAGGTGTAGATAAAAAATATTTTCTCAATTATCCTAAATACCTTGCTCCTTAAAACCTTAAGTGGTACCATTAACGGGTTGACAAATGCAGTGTTCTGCTGTCCCAATACAAGCCCCACCCCTTTTGGTCCTTTGTCATGAGTTCCATAGATGCCCGTATGGATTGAGCTAGCAACACAATGCTGATTTTGTCATTCTGATGAAACCAGAAAGTTTTCTTAGACACCCATAGGAACATGGGTGAAATTCAGCCGGTTCTATCCGGCAGCGGCGGCTACAGGAGGCTCCACCCACCCATACGGACGTCATGATGTCACTTTTTGCGATGATTTTAAGCCTCTGCACATGCACAGAAGGCTTTATGCATGAGTGGATGACGGCGTGCGCACATCTGCGAACCATAGGGAAGGTAAGTGAATTTCACCCCTGCATTGGAACCAGAATCAAAATCCTGATTTGCAAGTCTCTTTGCCTACTGTATTTGAAAATCATTACAAAATTATAAAATAAGGTAGCAAATTCTGCATCTAAATGTCACGCTAAAATTCAGCGATAATAGAATAAAGTAATTAAAGTAAGCAAGATCTAGCCATTCCAAGTCCAACATTAACACCACATGACAAGAAAAAGAGTACGGCATCACTAGTAAACACACCCAAACATTGCTGATGTCTCTGCCACCATAGATTTCAGTGTTATTCCCCATCCCCTAGTAAGGATGCAAGTGGGCACACTCCTGTCAGCCTATGGTGCTAGCTAGAAGACTGCCAGCATGCTTCTACAGAGGCACAAGCAGAGAGAGAGCTCTTCCTGAGCTACTACCGTATATACTCGAGTATAAGCCGAGTTTTTCAGCAAGTTTTTTGTGCTGAAAAACGCCCCCTCGGCTTATACTCGAGTCTACCCTTGCAGAGCCGACCCAGGGAGAGGGTTTTTTGCCCTCGGGAACAGCTGGGCCAGCAGGACGAGCCCAAATGCTGCCGGCATGCTTTGCCAGCTTGGCCGGCTCGTTTTGGGGCGGCGGCTGGCCTCCGGCGTTTTCTTCCGCCGCTTTTTGATGGCGGCGGCGGTGGTCGGAGGGGCGGGGGGCGGAGGGGGCGTTCGACATTTTCGCCCCCCTCTCACTCGTCCTCCTCTTGCCCGCGGTGGGGGCGGAGGGGGCGTTTGTCACTCTCGCCCTCCTCTCACTCGTCCTCCTCTCGCCCTCGGATTGGCTCCCGGGCTCCCCCAGCCGGCACTTCACGGCGGCCTCCCCACCCACCCACCCCCACTGCCGCCGCACTCAATTTCGGCCGGAGAGGAGGCGGGGTGACAACGCCTCCGCCCCTCCGAGGCGAGGAGGACGAGTGAGAGGAGGGCAAGTGTGCCAAACCCCAAGGGGCGAGAAGAACTCTCTTTATTTGTTTGTCACTCGCGCCCTCCTCTTACTCGTCCTCCTCTCGCCCTCGGAGGGGCGGAGGGGCGTTGTCACTAATACATCCCAATAAAATGCAAAGGTTTCAAAGCATGTTTTGGAAAAGCAGCGAGGATGGGGAGAATGCTGCCTTGAATGTGAAAGAAACGTGGAAAACTCCAACTACAGTATAAAAAAACATTTGCACTCAGTACTTTTTATTTTATTTTATTTTTTGCCAAGTTTTCCCCAGGGTTTTTTTTTCCCCCTATGGAAATTGGGGAGGTGGGGAGAAAGAGGTGAAAAAGAAAAGCCTCTTGGAAAGCGGAGAAATACGGCAAGAACAAACTATTTCTCCCCCCCCGCCCCTCCCGGCGCCGTCCTTCTCTCCCGCCAGTCACACGGTTCAGTTTTTTTTCAGGCTAACTATACTTTGCGTTTCACTCCCCCGAGTGAACATTGTAACCCGAGACTTGCTCGTAAACAGTGAGCAAAATTACGGTAATCTCCTCTGCCAAATCTATTCCCAAACCCTCCCCCCCCAACACCTCCGCTCCACAAAGGCAAGAAATGAACGCCGAATCCGAGAGGGGGGCAGGAGGAGGAGGAGGAGAGATGGGGGCATTGCAAGCTAGGGTGGGAAGAAGGAGGAGGAAGAAGAAGGGAGGCAAAAGAAACCGACCCTCGCGCAGATCAGCAAATTAGCTTTCCTTCTCCAAACCAATTTTTTTTTTAAAAAAAAACCCGTTCTACCCAGAGCAAATGGCAAATAAGCAGCCCGTTTTGAGTCTGATTATTGTTTCGCGGTGGTTGCCCTCTCTGATCTCCTTGTACATGACAAGGCACCTCTAACCCAGCGCTTTGTGTTTGTTATTGGTAATTCTCCTCTCCTTCTTCCATTGGAGTCCTCTCCCTTCCTTTCCGAGCAGGCGGGCGATTTACCTTCTCTGCCTCTTTTATTTTCCTGGAGGTGGAGGTGTATTCCTAAGGATGCCTTCAGTGCTGGGGAAGGAGCCGATCCATGGAGGGAGGGGGCGACGCTGCCGAGAAGCCGCTGCTTACAGAGGCGAAAGAGCCAGGAGACCTTGGCATAGGTGGGCGGCTGGTGTAAGGCAGGGCAGAACCTTCGACCCGCAAGGATCCCGGGAGGTGGGGGACGAAAGAGAGGCAGAGAAGGAGGAGGAGGAAGGAAAAGAAAAGAAAAGGGGGAGTGAAAATAAGAGCAGTCCGAGCAATAAATAAATATTGCTGGGCTGCTTTCCAAAAATCCTCAGCACGGAACTAAAAGTTGCAAGTGTTTTGTGAGTTCAAACAGTCCCTTCCAGACTAACACGTTTCATTAAAAGATACAAAGTTTGGTAAACTGAAGCTCGCTCTGTCCAATGCAAAAAAATCATCATCATCATATAATAATAATAATAATAATGATAATAATAATAATAATAATAATAATAATAATAATAATAATAATAATAATGATGATGATGATGATAATGATAATAATGATAATAATAATAATAATAATGATGATGATGATGATGATGATAATGATAATAATGATAATGATAATAATGATAATGATAATAATAATAATAATGATGATGATGATGATGATGATAATAATGATAATGATAATAATAATAATAATAATAATAATGATGATGATGATGATAATGATAATAATGATAATGATAATAATAATAATAATAATAATAATAATAATAATGATGATGATGATGATAATGATAATAATAATAATAGTAATAATAATAATGATGATGATAATGATAATAATGATAATGATAATAATAATAATAATAATAATAATAATAATAATGATGATGATGATAATGATGATAATGATAATGATAATAATAATAATAATAATATTCAGCCGTGCTTCGCTTTGATGGCAGCCTGACGTAAAATGGGGGGCAGGGGGATACATACACGGTTAGGGAAAAATAACAAAACAACGTTTTGGGCTCAATTGCAGTCTTAAATTGAGGACTACCGGTACTTGCAATTTGAACCTTATTGGACACTTCATTCCTGGAGGGTTTTTAAAGAACAGACTGGACAATCCTTTGTCTGAAACAGTATAGGATCTCTTGCTTGAGGAGTGGGGACTGGACTAGAAGATCACTGTTAGTTTGGGATATGTTCAGAGCCCACACATCTGATGACATAAAAAAATTGGCAAAGTCATCTCAAGTCACTTTGGCCGTTATTCCAGGTGGGCTTACATCTGTATTGCAGCCCCTAGATGTCAGTTTAAATAAACCTTTCAAGGACCGTGTGCGAAGGATGTGGCATGAATGGATGACATCTGGTCAAGCTCGTCTGACAAAAGTTGGAAATCTGAGAAAGCCAGACATAGAACTAATAGCACAGTGGGTTCGTGATGCATGGGAAGATATTCCAGAGGACATGGTGCAACGTGCCTTCAAGAAATGTGGCATTAGTAATGCTATGGATGGCAGTGAAGACAGCGCATTGTATGAGAGTGACAGCAGTGGTGATGGCGGCTGTGGACTCAGTGATGACGACAACGTATATGCGGATAACATCACAGAAGCTGAAGTAGCTGAAGCTCTGTTTGGACAAACAGATGATGAGGAGGAGAACTCCAGTTTTGAGGGATTTTAGCTCTCGTTAGCTTGGTTGCTGTTACTTTTAAAGATACTGTATTTTTGATACCATATTCTTTTTGGGGACCCCCTTTTGCACTTTTATTGTTTTTCGTTCAAATAAATATTCATGTTATTTTACTTGGCTCTATCTTTATTTTTTACATTGACCAGTAGCTGCCTCATTTCCCACCCTCGGCTTATACTCGAGTCAATAGTTTTTCCCAGTTTTTGTGGTAAAATTAGGTACCTCGGCTTATATTCGGATCGGCTTATACTCGAGTATATACGGTAATTGTTCTCTACAGAGATATTTAGTATTTTATACTGCAGATAACATTTACACAAGTGTGTTTGGGAGAGAAGAATACATTTTTTGTAAAATAGAAAAAGTGGAGCCTCTGGGTCTCAAGCTTAGATCAAGCCGTGGGCAATAGAGGCCACAGAAATCAAACCTGACCTCTTGGAAGTCCTGCGAGCAACAGTAAATCTCAGGTAAGAAGAAACAGAGACATCCAGATTCAACCCTCATATTATTTTACTATCTATCTATCTATCTATCTATCTATCTATCTATCTATCTATCTATCTATCTATCTATCTATCTATCTACCTACCTACCTACCTACCTACCTACCTACCTACCTACCTACCTACCTATCTAATTTCTGAATGACCCATCTCCTCAAAGAGGGATTCTGGGTGGTATACAATAAAACATCAAAATATAAAAGTATATAAAAATTAAAAGGGTTAGGTTTTAAAATTTTACAATTAAAATTATATTTAAAAATTGACAGAGGCAAGAATAACTAAACCTTGTTAAAATTAGTTAACAAAGGCAAAGGGAGGGCTCTCATGGCATCAACTAACCCCATGACTGCATGTTCACATTCTCCTTTCCATTCTATGTATGGAATTCATTATTAAAAGGAATCTATAGTACCGTATTTTTCAGAGTATAAGACACACCTTTCTCCGCCCCCAACAAGAGTGAAAATCTGGGTATGTTTTATACTCCGAATGTAGCCCCGCCCAGCTTCTCAAACTGAGTTTTCAGAGGCTGAAAAAAGCATCAGAAACAGAGCGTCAGAAAAAAAGCCCCAAACAGAGCTTCAGAAAAGAAGCTCCCAAACAGCGTTTCAGAGGCTTTTTTTCTGAAGCTCTGTTTTGGAGGTTTTCAGAGGCAGAAAAAAGTTTCTTCTAAAACAGAGTTTCAGAGGCAGAAAAAAAAGTAAAAAAAAGCAAGGCACAGAGCTCACAACCAAGGAACCTGTTGCTAAAATTCACCTCTGGGAACAGCTGATTGGGGGTATTCCAGGAGGCCGATCCACCTGCCAATCAGCTTTTTTCTTATTTTCCTCCTCAAAAACTAAGATGCGTCTTATGCTCTGAAAAATACGGTAATTGAAATTCTCACTTAATATAACAGCCAGGCTAGACACAGTTTGACTTCTGTATAGGAGCATTAAAAAAAACCAATCTGCCCGATTCTTGCATCAGTGGTAGAATCCTACCTGTTTAACAAACAGTTCTCTGAGCTGCACACACATGTGCAGTTTGTAGAAAATTGAACTTCCGCGTTGCTGAGAGCAAGGAAAACAGCTGAGGAGCGGAAATCCACTCTGCCACCCCAATCAGTTGGGCTTCAGAAACAGAAATATAGGTGAGTATAACACAGGGGTGGGCTGGTGGGCCCACTTCAAAGAAAGAGAGAACTGGTTCGCTCATAACTGAGTGTTGGAGCTAACGATTTGCCTGAATCAGTAGAATCCCACCATTGTCTTGCATATGTACACACATATTCATTTGAAGACATGGTGCGATGGCCAAAATTGAGCCATTGCACAGGTTTTTTGGCACTTTATCTATTGTCTTTAATTCTATGGCACTGTGTGGTGGTTAATGTTTTACTGGTTATTTTCTAACTACATATCCTATTATTTACCCTTATTTTCTGTCTTCCAGTTCTACCATCAGCATAGTGACTGATCCCACCAGTTCTGATCAAGAAGAATGGAGGAAACAAGATATGACAACGTTTTGGGGATTTCTCCTTCTTCTTTGCAAGACAATTTGCAAAATGTGAATGATCAGAATTTAGCATGAAATTCCTCACTTCAGCAAAATCTGTCATTAAGATAGGTAAGCAGGTGTGTGAGAATGGAAGGGGTGGAGAACGTGAGAATGCAATGTAGAGAAAGAACAGAAGTTTGACACTTGCTAGAAATGATGAGGCTAAAGAAATAGCTGAAAACAAAAACACATTTTACTGAATAGGATTCTTCTTACACAGGAACAGCAGAACCAACTTTATTTCTACATGGGGCTCCCCTTGAGGGGCATCCGGAGGCTACAGTTAGTCCAGAATGCAGCTGCGCGGGTGATAGATGGAGCCCCTCGTGGCTCCCATATGATACCTATCCTGCGCAGACTGCACTGGCTTCCTGTGGCCTTCCGGGTGCGCTTCAAGGTTTTGGTGACCACCTTTAAAGCGCTCCATGGCATTGGGCCGGGTTATTTACGGGACTGCCTACTGCGACCGAATACCTCCCACCGTCCCGTGCGCTCTCACAGAGAGGGTCTCCTCAGGGTGCCGTCAGCGAGGCAATGTCGTCTGGCGACGCCCAGGGGAAGGGCCTTCTCTGTGGGGGCTCCCACCCTCTGGAACGATCTACCCCCCGGACTTCGTCAGCTTTCGGACCTTCGGACCTTCCGCCGCGGGCTTAAAACATACTTATTTAATTGTGCAGGACTGAGCTAGATTTTAAATTTTGGGTTTTAAATTGGGTTTTATTTCTATTTTTAATTGGACGGGCTTTAGAATAAGTTTTTTAAATGTTTTATATTGTATTTATATTCTATTTATCTGTTTTTAGTGCCTGTAAACCGCCCTGAGTCCCTTGGGAGATAGGGCGGTATATAAATATGATTAAATAAAAAAAAAAAATTTCACTTGCCATCTAACAGAAGAGCACCTCATACTACAAACCTATTCCACTATTATAATAATTAGACTGTTTCTTATGTATTTTAAAAAGACACAGGAGTTGTTTTGGAACGAAAATGTAGCAGTCCTTTAGACTATAGTATGCATATACCAGATACATTAGTTCAGTCTTCTCAATTAGTAGAGTGATTCAAGTTGACAAATAAATTAATTTTATTCTAGTAATTGTTCTTCCTAAAATTCTTTTTATTATAATTATTCTAATGGTTCTTTCTCTTACATGATAGATTTTTCCAGAGGCCAAACTCAAACTTAAACAACATCAATTTTCAAACAGCAGATAAAATACTTTGCGTTTCTTTTGTTCTTAAAAATACCATCCAGCTTAACAAACGTTTGGGTAGTTAAATACATTTAAATGGAACATACTATTCCACCGCAAATTTTTGGTACAACATTCTGAGTAAGTAAGCTGGCTTACATAAAAGTTAAATAGGCAGCAGTTAAAGAATTTAAAGAAAGAAAGAAGCATCCAGTCCTAACGTATTAGATAAGATCATTTTCCCCCTTTAATTTGCCAATAGAAATGGTACCTTATCATACATCCTGTTGAGTAGCCTTGGTACAACAGGAAAGATGGTGGGACGCAGAGCTTTCATATCATCAGACAGCAAGCGAATATCCCCTTGGAAGAAGCCAATTCGTCCCCCATGACAATACACTACAGACTGTAACGAAGGAAAAGGAAACAAATTAATTCCTGTTTTTACCCAATAGGACCCAAATGTGCCAATATGCCCCAAATAAAACCCATATAGTACTACTCCTCAGGCATCTTTCTTATAAGTGATACCGTAAAGTTACTATTAAATAACTCCTGATATGAAGTTCCTATCCAATAGTCTTGGCCATGTCACATGCATAACAGAACAAGTGTCTTGTGTTCTACCATTAGGGGGCAGATGATTCTATCAAAGAATCCAAATCTGCTTCCTTGCAATACTGATTTACTCAGAAAGCCAGAAGTGATGGGTGATGACTATCCACTCTATATTTTAAGTTCTCTTGGCAAAGAAATTCCATTAAAAATTTCAGCACTAGTTGTAGGGCTAACAACTAGCTGTGAAGTTTAGGAAAGACAATCTTTGGAAGAGAGGTAGTTCATTACAAGTTGTAAGTTGTAGGTTTGAACAATCAACTTTAAAAGAAGTTTAAAAGAAATTAAAAGTGTGCTTTTCCAAGTGAAGCAATAAAACAATAAACCTTCTGGAGTAACTGAAATTTTCAGGACTTGTATGTAATGTTTAACCATAGTTAAACTATGCAGAAAGAACCTAGTTTCTGTTTAATATTCTTCCTAGATTCAAGGGGGTGGGGGAAATCAAAGTTCACCTTCTGTTTTAGATTAATAGCCATAGCACTTAGACTTATATACTACTTCACAGCCGTCTCTAAGCAGTTTACAGAGTCAGCATATTGCCCTCAACAATCTGGGTCCTCATTTTACCGACCTCAGAAAGATGGAAGGCTGAGTCAACTTTGAGCTGGTTGGGAAATTAAGTCTAATTCAGGATGTTTCTGAATCTTAAATTAAGGATAATTGTCACTATAATTAGTGGAAAGAGCGTCAAGCCACAGTTTGTAGAGATGGTTTGTTTTCATGAGTTGAATAGGATAAGGCATGGGTGAAGCCAGACATAGGTGAGTCATTCTTATAATGCTATACTATGATTCAGTGCAGTGTTTTTCAATCTTGGCAATTTTAAAATGTGCAGATTTCAATTCCCAGAATGCCTCAGCCAGCATCCTTGTTGAAGTCCAAACATCTTAAAGTTCCCAGGTTTGAAAAACACTGACCTAATAGCACATCTGGGCCATCCCATTGCCTAGTCATCCCTTTTTTATTGTTCAGCAGGAAAAAATGTTGGCTTCCACTGACACTGAGGCCTTACCTGTACCATTCGCTCAAACATGTGTGCTAAAGGCAAATAGGAAATGTGTACATCCTCATATGTAGGAGACCACTGACTCTGGAAAAAAAAACACAACAGGGAGCCCCACAAGGCCTGGTCAGTCTAGGCAGTTTCTTACCTGTATCACTCTCTCAAACATGTGAGCCAAAGGTAGGAACGAGATGAGTACATCGTCCTGTCTCGGAAAGATCACTTTCTGCAGATGAAGGGCATGGGAGACAGAAAGGAAAGAAACACTGACAGGAAGACACAACAAGAAAGTCATAAAACAATAAAAAGAAAAATGGCACCAAGAAGAGCAAAAGCGGGGTAGAGATTATTACGTGAGAAAAGAGAACAGTGTTTGAAATAATGCGTTAGGCCACGACACCAATGGAACTATGTTAGCAGGAGTGGTGAGTAACACAAGGGTGTAATGCAGAGAGCTCTCTCCACTGTACAGGGCACCAAAGGTGTCCGTTCCTAATCACAACACCAAAATGACAACGAGTGCATCATATTATCTATCACTGACACAAATTCTGCCCTTTCATATTTGCATCATGACAAGTACACAATTGTGCAATTATGGAAGGAATGGAGTTTGCATCATGGCACATATTTTATCTTTAACCCTCCCTCCCCCCCCCCCCAATCTTCTCCAGACACCTGAGCAGGTGTATTCTGAGACCTGAGCTATGATCATGACCTCTATTCAAGCATCTCTGATACCAACTCAAAATGCCCACTCCAAAGAATACTTTGGATACTTTTGCTGCTTGGAGTTTTCCCCAGAGAAGTGCCTCTTTTTAACAATTTAACAATTTTCAACAAAATTGACCCATTACTAAACCATAGGTTCAACTGTCGACATCCACATGGGTTAGGAACATATTCTAGACCAAGTCAAACCATTTAGCTAGCAGATACTCTATTTATAATGGAAGGACAGGATATTCATTTATTTATAGAAACATCCATCTATTTACTGAAACTTAATTATTAAGATAATAAGATCATTTTTCAGCATAAACCACCCAGAGTTGCTCTAGTAAGGAGTGACTGGCATATAAATAATAAATAAAATAAAATAAAACAGCTAGCTTTTCGATAATTACAATATCAGACTGCTAGTCTTATCCTTATCCTCCAGTAAAAGGAAATATGTGGCCTATAATAACTGTTTGATCCTCAGGATCAGCTATAATCTACAAGTGACAGATCAGTCACATATTGAGATAGGACTGAAAAGGGTTCCTATGAAATCCTGGATCATTGGAGCTAAGTAGTGGCTTCATTCTGGCTTAGGGCACTATGTGAATCCATCCCAAATAGGTTAGTAGTATGTCTCAACAAGGCCACTGCAGCTTATTTAATAAAACACAATTAATCTGATTGAACCCAATTAGCATAAGGCAATCTCTGAGTCATAAACAGAATATAGCATGTGATGCTTTTATGAGGATGAGATATAACACAAAATTCATAGCCAAGTAAATTCTGTTTATCAGTCAGCCATTAAAGGGATGGGAATCCTTCCAATTTTTTTAAAGATCATGTTATAAAATTAACCTTGCAATCTTGCTTTTTGGATGCCTGTTCATGCTTCCATGCTTTAAATTACATGGATTCTTTATTAATCATTTTTGTTTGCTGCTCTGCTCACAAAATGTTTTAGATAGAAGGGACTCCCTTTCTATTTCTATTTTTTTCTTTAAAATGTATAATTTTTTAAAAATACATCTTTCTATTGCAGAAAATCAATTTATGTATACTGAGGATTGAAGTGCTCATAGTGATCATTGTAGAAAGGCCATTATCAGCTGGTAGCTGAAAGAACTGGCACGAGAGAAAGTACATCTGAATTTCTCTGACCCATTTTAAAAATTGAAGACTTACAGTATACCTATTCTTGAAATGGACAGCAACCATATTTAATGGTTATGTTTCTAAATTCATTTTCTTTTCCCCAAACTGCTTTCTACACTTGATCCAAATTTAGTCATCTTTCAAAGTAAAGACCATTCAAAGTAACTTAAGTTTTAAGACAATGCTAACTATAGTTAGACTGATTTCGGTGTATGTGCCTGAAAAATGCCCAAGCCTCAAGTTGGAATGATCCTTTCCCGCTAGGAAAAAAAAACCTTAAATTCAAAAATCATCACTGGATTTTTTCCTACTATTAAGCATTAATTCAGAATTTAAACCAATGACACTGGAAATTACGGTCATGACTCCCAAGCAATCTCCTAAGACAGTTCCCTGTTTTGTAGGCATTTCTATTTCCAAAATTATATAGTCAGGTTTTAAAGTAAATAGAGTATTCACCTCTGTCACTTTCAAAAAACCTGAAAAATCAGCCACCACATTTCCATGAGTCAGCATAGCACCTTTTGGGTTACCTGGAAAATGAAGGAAGAAGCATCTTATCAAATAAACATTCACATTTACCAGCTAGGAAACATGGGCAAAGAAGTCAGCACCACAGATAATTCTTTCAAAATCTGTTTCTTATTTGCTAATATGAACTGATCTTTGACAGGATGTGCATTGTCAGCCTTTCAATGCCTGCTTAGCACTTACAGTTTAAGAAGTTTTCACAGCTGTAGTATCAGTGAAGGCAAGATGGGTCAATCAAATGTCATTTCATATATACCCAAAAGGCATTTTCAGGGACCCTGCCAGATAGTTCCTATAAACAATTATTGTTCTGGTGTTGACACTTGGTTCCCATAAGCTTTCCCGTCACTGAACTGTGAAATCTCATCATCTACATTAGGAATGAACAGCTCCCATCTCTGCCCCTTATTTAAGGACAACATTTCCACCACGATAATCCTTTGGAAAACACGCCCGATTTGATGGAAGGTACTAAACAAGGAGCCCCAGCAGGTCCACCCATCATTTCTCTGATGCTTGTTTTCTTCTCTTCGTTTTGCCGATTCCCTTGTCTTTCAGTATGAGGATAGCACAAACTTTTAAAATGAAGCTGAGAATGCTCTACTATAACCACTCATATTTTATATTTGAAATCACCTCGTTTGTTTCAGAGCTATCTTTGAAAACAATCAGCTTCCACCAGGCTTCAAATGTTGATTTGTATTAGAGCTTTGTACAGAATCTGGAACTTAATGCAATCTTTCCACACCACTGTCAGGTCATCTCCTACAACCATAGCCAATTCTCCTAGTGCTATCTGATGGACAGCAACCAAGATGTTTTCCTTCAAATATTTATAGGCTTGAAAATATTAAGGAATACATTAAATAAATATAGTATTTGAGAGTAGGTAGAGATGGCAAGATTATTACTCCCAACCAAGGACATTTCTTCAAAAGGAGAGGTAATGAAATGTGCTTTGAAAATCTAAATATATGACATTTGGCTTGTTCCTATTTTATTTTCTAAAGATCTTTTCTTGCTGCATTTAACTTAAAATAAATTTGAACTCATGAGGTCAAGTTCCAAAACACTAAGTGAAGATAATGTATTTATTTATTTAAAAATAGATAATGTTTCCAAATGTATACCTCATATATAGAGCAGATAGATTTAGAAAAGAAATAATGAAAATATCTGAATTAAGTATATTCTACCGTAGTGTGAGAAAAAGCCATGTATACACATGATTATTCATTTGCCAATTAAATAAATTAAATCACAGATCAGAACTAGGATTATCAAGATCCAAGTAGCTAACATTTCAACATTTTGGGAAATACATTTTTGCAGTGAAGGAAATAACCCCTTCATTCCTCATGTATTTGACTGTCCATGGGATATTTAGATACCTTGCTACTTTTAAACTAGTTGGAAATTGCAATTGCTATACATATAGCTCCAAGTCAAAACTAATGAAGTAAAATACAAGCAAAATAAATAAAACATCAACAGGGGAAATATTTAGCAAAGTCACTTTAGGCAGAGTTCAAAGATCTTTGAATACAAGATTTTAATTCTAATATCCACTGGAGCTGAAGTTAAATTCACAGTGGGCCAAATGAGTCATTACATCCTTGAATTTAACCAGTTATTTACTAGTATAAATGTTTTAACTTTTCAAAATATATCTCATTAGTCAGGATGATAAGCATTTTGTATTTTTTTTCCCCATATGCTTTTGGACCTTCTCAAATATTATAAAATATGTAAAAGTAATCAAAATTAAAATGTACACATTTCTATTTACAAACATTTTAAATGGGTCTAAAAGAATATATAAACTATACTTTATAGTTATATATAAATATATAAACTATATTTATGTTAATTTTCATCAGCATTAAAGTAATAAATTTTACCTGTCGTACCACTAGTAAAACAGACAATTGATAGATCTTCTGGGTGAGGAGGCTAAAAAAAATCACAAGAATAAGAAATACAATTTCTTGCATCAGATTTATCAGTTTCAAAAACAGAGAAATAATATCATTTTTAATGCAATCATTTTCATAGGGTATTGCTCGCTTTCTCTCCCCCCCCCCCGCAAAATCTAGTTCAAAATAAAGATAGAACTTACTTAACAACTGCCCTATTTAGTGAATCTTCAAATTACAGTGATACCTCAGAATGCATCATTAATTGGTTCTAGGAGGCCCAATGAGTACCAAAAATGATGAATACCAAACAATTTTTTGCCATAAGGAATAATGTAATGAGTCACAAGGCAGCCAACAATGACAAGTTCTAGATTGTGTCTTGAGTACTAAACAAATGATGAGTAAAATTTTTGCGTCAAAATGCATTGAGTGCCAAATCTGAGGAAAGCAACTAAGTACCAAGGTACCACTATAAATGATGGCACAGAGAAAGTAATTTTTTAACTGATCCCTACACTTACAACTGTTGCAGGATTTCCATAGTCATGTGATTGAGATTTAAGCACTTCATAATGAGATTGTAAATTCATCAGTCACGTGATGTCTTGCTTACAATCATGTCAATTAGCAATGGAGTTACCAGTCCCATTGCTAGTTTATGCATATACTTTTTTGAGAATAGACCAATATGTTAAAGTATTATACTACAATTGTATGCACCTTTATTTGAGGCTGAGCTGGACAGAACCTAAAGAACTGCCTGGCATGCCTGATTTTAAGACAGGATAGACAGGAAATCAGCCTTTATCCAGAGATTGATAGCTATGCTGAGGCTGTCATCCTGTCTTCATCTGCAGTGTGTGTGTGTGTGTGTGTGTGTGTGTGTGCGAGGATAGATAGATAGATAGATAGATAGATAGATAGATAGATAGATAGAGAGAGAGAGAGAGAGAGAAGTGGGGGAGGGGGGTAGAGTAACTCTGTATATACTCTGGAGGGTGAAACTCCCATCTCAGCATTGGATTTGAAGGTGAGGGACATTTCTGAATAGGGCTCATAAGATATCAGAGATCCAATACCTTCAGAATCCATTGTGGATTTTTTGGGTTTTTCTTGCTTTTAATTCTCAGCTTAAATTTTGTTCAGGAAAATATTCAGAGGGGCAGTTCTTGGAATCACCAAACTGAATGACTTCTATTCACAAGAATGGAAGTCATTCATCTTGCAGACGACTCTCACTCTTATTTCTGTCCTTATGTTAATCCTTTTACCTGAAGATTACAGAAATATTCAGCTACTTATATGCCAAATTCTGATGATGTAATATCAGGTTTTTTGGGAGGGGGAGAAGAGTAGGGAGTATTAGGTATGGGAGTAAGAGAAATTCACCTCCCTGATATTTTCTGTTCCCAATGCCACATTGATTGATTGATTGATTGATTGATTGATTGATTGACTGACTGATTTCAAAAATGTATACTGCCAAAAATCCAGTTATGTACAAAGTATCCAACAATGAGTTTTTGGAGTGTTTTTCTCAGAATCCTCATATTGGTTATAAAAACAAACATAAACTGTTAGTCTCACACAGAAGCAGAACCTTTTTCTGCACAGAAAATTTTGTTACAGGACATTCACACTATGAGAAGCAAGAAACCCAGATTCTGCTCAGTAAGATTTCTCCATGGCAGTAGAAAATAGCATCAAATCATTATTTCTTTTATATTTTAATCCTAAACATGCCAAATATCTCACATGAAGATACAGGAGTTCTCTGTATAAAAGCATTCATGTACTGAGCAAAACTGGTGTTTCTTTTCTGAATGAACAGTCAACATTTTTTAAATGCTGTTTCCCTGTATCCCGAAGTGCTATTTATAAGCAGCTTATTGAAAAATTAACAAAAAAATTTGTATCACTACATTTTCTACTAAAAGAAATGGAATGTGAACAAACAACCTATACAATCTTGTTATTTTCATTCTTTCCTTGAACACTTAATGATGTATTTAGCCATTTGTTTATGAGAAAATACTAAAGATAGAAAAGGATGGATTATACTCACTACAGGAGCATGCCAGCATTCCCGACCACAGTTCTGAAGAATACAAGAAAATAATCATAATTCGTATCTGTAATAATCTGTGAGCAGTTCTCTGGCTTGACTTGTTTCCTATTGCTGTTTACTTCTTTAAACTTACATCATGCTGTGATATACTGACAAGACTGGACTAATAAGCAGTTTTACACTGTCAAATTTATATTTTTAAAAATATTATTAATTAAATTGAGAACTATTTTGATGTAATGGTTAAGACATCAGGCTAGAAACCAGGAGACTGTGAATTCTAGTCTTCCCCTAAGTGACCTTGGGCCTTTCCCTCTCACTCAGCTCTAGGAATCACTCAAAGGCAAATCACTTCTAAAATCACTTCTAAAGAGCTTTGCCAAGAAAATTGCAGGGGCTTCCCCATACAGTTACCAAGACTTAACACCGATTCAAAGACATATTAAAAAATCAAATTGTGGTACGTATTAACTTTGTCTTGTCTTTGCTTTTTTAAAATAGTCTTTCTTCAGCATATTAAAAAATACCATTAATTCTCACCCCTTAAAATAGTTTTTCATTTCACAAAAGCATAAGATAAGATCAAATAAAACACTGGAAAAGAACCGCACCTCTACTTCCAGCATAGCCTGGATTTGAACTCCACATCTTTTTCCTCTTTCTTTAAGGTCCTTTTCAAAGGGGTCCATCAAGATAATTGATTTCAAGCCTGTTGTTTGTTTTCTTTCTACATGTTCTAGCAGGACTCTGGCTTTTTCAGGTTTATCACAAACTACTATAGAAATATCAGCTAATAAAATAAATCAAATGATACAGGTAACTATAGTAAAATATAATCACATTTTTATTTACAAAACACAAGCCATCTAAATTGTGTGGCATTTATTCAAAGAAGAATTATATATAACAATTCCTGAAAATTGCAACCCTCTAATTGCCAACCCTCCTGGGGAGGAAAGCCATGGCAAATCTAGATAACTTACTAAAAAGCAGAGACATCATCCAGCCAACAAAAGTGTGTATGTATAGTCAAGGCTATGGTTTTCCCAGTTGCAATGTATGACTTTGAAAGTTGGACCATAATAAATGCTAAGCGCCAAAGAACTATGGTTCTGGAAAAGACTCCTGCAAGTCCTTTGGACTGCAAGGCGATCAAACAGGTCAGTCCTAGAAGAGATCAACCCCGACTGCTCTTTAGAAGAGCAGATCCTGAAGATGAAATTCAAATACTTTGGCCACCTAATGAGAAGGAAGGACTCACTGGAGAAGAGCCTAACGCTGTGAAAGATTGAGGGCAAAAGAAGAAGGGGACGACAGAGAACGAGGTGGTTGGATGGAGTCACTGAAACAGTAGGTGTGAGTTTAAATGGACTTTGGGGGATGGTAGAGGACAGGAAGGCTTGTCCATGGGGTCATGATGGGTCGGACAATTTATTTCTTTAAACTTTGGAATAAGGACCTTTTCAGTGAAGAAATAGAGAAAGAAAGCTACATGGTTTTATAGAATCCATGTGATCCTGCAGCTATTAAATGCAGAGATGTAGTAAAATGGCAAATTGTAAAAATCCAATAAATTAATTTTTATTCCTGTAGTATCTTCTTGATCCTTCTTCTAATATTTCATTGTGGAATCAAACTTAAAGGGACTTTTGCTACTGAAATACATATTTTGAACAATCATACTCCTGCTTAAGAAACCAAAAAGTATTTGAAGAATTTTTAAAACAAATCTTTACCTGTATTAATAATATAACGAATGGATCCAGGGCCTAATGTATCATACAGGGGAACCACAACCATGGAATAGGTATAGCAAGCCAGCTCAGAAATGATCCACTGGAAGAAGATGATAAAATATATAAACAGGAAGCAATGTGAATACAACGAGAGTCTAAAAATAAGATTCCATTTCTTGCACTCTCACCTCTGGCCGATTTTGGGCAAAGACCCCAATAAATTGGTTTGGTGATGATTTGCATCCTTTTTCGAGTAAGCCTGATCCCAATGCTTCTGCTCTTTCAGCAACCTGAAAGTGGAAATAAAGCACATTAAATTGCCAGGTGGAATTCAGTGAGACATTTCCACAAGCTATTTTTTCCACTCCCTTTCAACTTAATACAAAATTGAGAACTGTATTATCAATTAATTTAGTTGTTGTCTAATCTCAAAGCAGTGCCAGCTTTACTTCTTGTTTAAGAGAGCCCCTGCCTCACTGATTTCCAATTACTTCTTTTCTAGGTGATTCAGAAATGGACTATACAACAGTACAGGTAGTCCTCAACTTAAAATCACAATGGAGCCCAACATTTCTGTTGTTAAGTGAATTTTGCCGCATTTTGCAACCTTTTTTGCCGCAGTTGCTAAATGAATCACTGCAGTAGTTAAATTATGGTAATAACATGGTTGTTAAGTGACTGGCTTCTTCATTGATTTTGCTTGTCGCAAAAGATGATCACATGACCCCAGGACATTGCAACCATCATAAATATGAGTCAGTTGCTAAGTTTCTGAATTTTGATCAGGTGACCATGGGGATGCTGCAATGGCTGTGGGAAAAACAGTCATAAATCACTTTTTTCAGTGCCATTGCAACTTCAAAAGGTGATTAAATGTCACTACTGCAGGCAAAGTCCACTGGAAAAAGTGCTTCTTACAAACTAAAGAATAGATGAGGATTACTATGTACCCTATACAGTAGATTTTGAGTAACTTGGGAATGGGGAAGGCACATCAGCAGCCCCTATAATATTCTGTTCTGTTAGTGTAATCATCTCTAATCAGGTTTTTTTTTCCTTAGCTATCCAGATCAGGGTGCAGTAGAAAAAATATTTCACATTCCATTCCATTTTTACTGTTGTTCAATTAAGAAAAAAAGTAATGATATCAATCTTACCTCTTTATAGGATAACCATTGATAAGGCTGATTAGGTTTCCTAAATCCTAAGCAGGGACCATTTTCTAGAGAAAAAAAAATGACATCAGGAGTAGTTAAGTGTGATAAGCCATTTTCAAAGCTGCTTAATAATGCATTTCCTGTTGGCCTATGTATATCTCAGCAGGACAGCATATTTAAAAATAAACCAGTGCTGTGTCAGCCATCCAAGAATTTGTATCAAGGATCATCAAACACAAAGGACACTTATCTTAACAAATGGGATTTCTTTTCTTTTTTTTACAATTCCAGCAATGACAATTTTATTTTTGATGGAAGACTCTGACGCAACATGAAGGACACCTACTCTCTTAACATTTAGCTTTTTTCTATAATATTACAATGAGATAATCGAAATTGGCTTCCATTCTAAATAGTATCCTATTGGTTTGGTATGTCCTATAATGTAATCAATATTCATGAAAGCCATGGTGGAGCTGCTTTATTTCAGAAGGAGTGGTAAGGACTTTTACTAGTTATAAATTTTATTAAAAGGCACAAACTTTTTTCAGTGATATCTCATTCATCAGATATATGAAATTAGTTGGAAAAGGTGCTATCAGACTCCATAGAATCACACAGCTCTCCTCCAAGTGTTAAAGTGTAATTGCTATTTATTAATTTGATTTAATAAATGATGAGTATGTAAGCAGTTCAGAGTCAGCAGTTTTTAATATTGACAGTCGCCCATTAAGAATAAATAATCAGTACTTCCCCTGTGGGCTTCCACTTGTGGGCTTTCTATCTAAACATCTACTGCCAAATAATATATTAAAAATTCTGTAAATTAGCTAAAGTAACAACTCAATTATGAAATATTCTAAGAGAACTTTTGTGGCTCTAAAACTGAAAAAATAAGTGTGACCTGTTTACTAATTGTGATTAAAAATGTGTGTTCAATATTTATGCTATTATAGCAGTAAAATACCACGTGAATTGAAGGTCCTATTAGTCCTTCTAAACTAAAGTTACCACATTTTTCGGAGTATAAGACGCACCGGAGTATAAGATGCACCTTAGTTTTTGGGGAGGAAAATTTAAAAAAAAGCCTCTGAAGCTCTGTTTGGGGGCTTCGTTTCTGATGCTTTTTTCAGTCTCTGAAACCTCCGTTTGAGAAGCTGGGCGGGGCTACATTCGGAGTATAAGATGCATCCAGACTTTCACCCTCTTTTGTGGGGGAAAAAGGTGCGTCTTATACTTTGAAAAATACAGTAGTTCCTGTAACTGTTCCCATGGTAAATTCAGGCACACTCAACAACAAAGTTTAACTGATCCAAAGACTGAATATCATCTAAATACAGTTACTTTATCCAAGCATCTATATTTGACCTCTGTAGTAGCTGGAGTTTCATAAAGAACTGTAAAAATATTATTGCTTAAAATAAATTCAATACGATCAAAGATTTTCTTTCAAAAACTTACCAGATATATTAAAACCCCTTCTAAAAACTTCATACATGGTCCTTGCATCATCATAGTAATGAGTTAGCAAATGGATGTTGTCACCAATTACAGATCTCCGTGCACCATTCCAGCCCTACAATGAAATATAAATTCATATCAAGAATCTATAAATGTGAAATAATACAGGTAGTCCTTGACTTACAACAGTTCATTTAGTGACCGTTTGAAGTTGTAACAGCACTGAAAAAGGTGACTTATGACTATTTGTCACACTTATGACCATTATAGCAGTCCCATTGTCATATGATTTACATTTGAATGCTTGACAACTGGTTCATATTTATGATGGTTGCAGTGTCCTGAGGTCACATGATCCTTTTTTGCAACCTTATGACAAGCAAAGTCAATGAGGAAGCCAGATTCACTTAACAACTGTGTTACTAATTTAACAACTGCAGTGATTCACTTAAGAAATGTGGCAAGAATAGTCGTAAACAAATTTCTCACTTAGCTACATAAATTTTTGTGGTCGTAAGTCAAGGACTATCTGTAGTCAATACAGGTGCATTATATCTGTAGCCAGATCCTGATTCCAGTTTCTGGAAGTTTACAGAAGCCATTAAAATTGCATTTTGAAATAACAGAACCTTGCTTAATATTTTTAGTCCTCGGACAAACTGAAATCTACATCCAAGTTTGCAAAGATTCACCATTAGTAATTCTGAGCTTCCTTGCCTCTTAAATGTCTCTCCTGGTGTCATAACATAGGCTGCAAGTAACTCAATGTAAGGTATTTTATAATATTATTCTGTAAAATTTGAGTGAGGAGACTATGTAACAGATCAATAATATTTTATTAATTACTAGATTCGATGTTAGAATATGTGCACAATTCTTTTGTTTTAAATGTTGGGAATGCACTGCTAAAATACTTATGACAAGCAGATCTGTAAATATTTTTCCTTACTCAGGCAAACCCCCAAAGTACAAAAAAAAGTGAATTCAACGTCCATCTGTGCATGGGCACATATATATCAATTGGAATATATCTGTGTTTATCCACACTCACATCCACTCCAGGGAAATACTCCCCCCAAATGTTGGTTGATACTGTAGGCTTATCTTTAATTTATAAAATACGAAGAACGTTAAATTTATCCATGATAATAAAATAAATAATTTTTTAAAAATCCGTTTGAATATTCAATTTTACATAAAGAGATTGTGTAGCTCAGAAGAGAAAAAAGTAACTAGGTTGAAGCATAGACCAATCTCGGTTTTGATACCCAAAAGATTCTGTCTCTCAAAAGAATCCCTCCTTAAACACTCCATGTCTACAGTCTGGGCTTTAAAGAATAAGCATTGTGGCATGGAGAGTCACAGGAATTGTTCAGCCAAGGAATTCCTCAATCTATTGTAGGAATTTAGCACCCACCCCCCTCCTAGAAGAATGAAATATTCTAGGAAATATTTTAAAAAGCAGAATATTATACCTTCCTGGATGAGAAAAGGAGAAACATGCTCTTGGAAAGCGGCCCCCACCTTTGTTAATAGCCCCAGAAAGACAAAAGACATCTTATCTACAACACAGAAGACCTTCAGCTCCAGGGTGATGGGATTAAGACATGGCCCTCAGGACATGATAGGATTAGCCTCTACCCATCTCACCACATGGCACCTGGGAAGATTACATCAGCCAGCAAGACTCAGGCAAGCTTGAGGGACAACCTACAATGTTAGCTAAGACTCCCACCCCCTGGGAGTCTGACAGCCAATCAGGATACTCTTCCTGTGCCCCAGAAAGGTCAAAGCTCAGAAAAAGCATAAAGCCAGGGAGCACACAGGATCTCGGCCCCTTTTCTGTTCAGGATCTCAAGCCATGTGATCCTGACCACCATTAAACCATCTTTCCAAGCAGTCTCCATGTTTCCAGTGTCTTTGTCCCCACTTGGAACTGAACCCAGATGGATATTTCTTCCAACAATATCAATAACTGATGGAAATCTCCAGATAAACTCAAATGTTCAAAAGGTGGAATTCTAATACTATTAAGAAACTTAAATTCAAATATGACTTAATAAATATAATATGGTTGCAAGTATTAAATGTGCAAAAAATTAATAAGGAATGCAAAAGAATTTCAGTGGAGTGTCCAGAATTTGAATAGTGCTTCTAAAAATGAATGTTATCCCTTCAGATACTTGTCATTTAAAAATTGTACAATATTCCTGCAAGAAACAACTGCAGATATGAAATATACACGGAAATAAAGAAATCCAGTATCAAACAATTTGAAATTTTAAGCTTAAAAGAAAGTCAAATATGACTATAGAAGAAGAAGATGTCCAGAAAAGTTGTTGTTATAGACAAAACCTCTGTGGTCTAGCCAGTGGTGAGATTCAGCCAGTTCGCACCACTTCGGGAGAACCAGTTGTTAACTTTCTGAGTAGTTTGGCAAACTGGTTGTTGGAAGAAATCATTATGGCAGAGAACCGGTTGTTAAATTACTTGAATCCCACCACTGGTTTTTAAAATGGCCAATCAACTTAGGTGACTATTAAAGAGTGTACAAAATGTGAAACTTTTCAAACTGGAAATGCCTTTTTTGAATTTGAATCAGTTGATTTGTGTTGAAAACAATGCCAAGCTTAAAACACTTCCAGAAGGCCATTTTGAATGCAAATGAACGTTTAGAACTCAAAACAATTCCTTCAAAATGACTGAATTTGGGTCATTTCAAATTTGTACTATTCAAATTTGAAATATTTTGCACTTCACTAATAGTGGCACTAAAATAAAGAAGATGCCTTTATAATTTATAATTAAAACATATAAGGATATACCCTATAGTGCAATGCCGTAGTTAAGAACTGAGGACAGAAAAACCTGGGTTCAAACTGCCACTCAAACACAAAACTCTCTAGGTGAATGTAGCCAGTTACTCTCAGCCCAACCAATCTCTCAGTGTGGGAATAAAATGAGGAGAAATATAATAAGATCCAGGAATTTAAGATAAACTGTCATGAATTCCTGGAGGAAAGGCAGAAAGCAAATAAATATTAATTTGATTGCTGAGATGAAAAATGATATATTAAACTGGTTTTTATTGTTTTAAATCTATATACAGTTTTGTTCTTCTTGCTAAATTGTCCTTTCTAGTTGAGCCATCTCCATCTTATGAATGCTTAATGTTTTTCCTCAAGAAAAATGCCAGATATATCCTGGATTAAAAAACCCAATTAATACAGCAATAGCTCAACAACATAAAAACTACAATTACTTCATTACTTCACGGGCAAGGAACATCTGAAAATACCATTTTTGAATAACCAAGTTAATCCTCCCAAGCACAATCAAATAATGTATGTGTACCATGTCCATAGTAAATGAAATACCTGAATGAAATGAGGCAATAAGATTCTCAGATACTATAAAAGGAATCTCAATAGCTTAATTACTTTGTTTTGTCTGTGCTTTTACAAATATGCCTCCAAGGATTACACAGCATATTTCAAACAAATAAATAACAAAAAAATTTTTTTAAGAGAATTGATTGCATCATCCATGTTATTCAGGAAATCTAGCCAGTAAAAACGTCATTAATATGTGCCATCTTTTTCAAAGAATATCTTCTTCAAAGGTTTTTTTTCTTTCGGAATCAGGTTTCAATTCACCATATTTTGCTATAATAAACTGGATCGTTAACCAACACCCAAGCTAATTAAATGCTGAAGTATTATTTGGATTACCATATTCACTAATATGATTTCTTCTAATAAGCAGATAATAAGGGACATAACCTTAACTCATATAGTTCCACAGAGCTAACCTCATTCTTCTCCTGACAAGTTTTTCCCCTGAAAATCTTGCTAAGACAATGTTTGACTAAAGAATCAAGTCATCTATTAAACAGACAAATGCATCATCGCACAAAGAATACATCCTATAAAACGCATACTAGGAATCAGTTGCAGACTCTTTTCATGTACCTAAACATGAACTTCACATCTTGTAGAACAGCATATCTCTCGCAACTAAGGTCCAGAAAAGCCTCTCTGGGTCAGCCATTGTCCTAATTATTAGATGGATAGGCCAGAATATTTACAAATCTACTTATGGGTATTGTCAAAAGATCAATGCAATAAACAGAACAGCATCTGCTAATAAAAAAACACTGCTGAGAAAAGGCATGTTATAAAATGTAATTCTATCAAGATAATCCTCACCTCAATTTCTTCTGATTGCATTAGGAGATCACATGGTGGTTTTACCGCTTTGGGACGGTTGACAAGCCAATACGCAATGATAGCTGCAAAGGCACCAATGCCCACCAAAGTAGAAGCTGGCAGGCTTCGGAAAAACTGGCTGAAATCTTCAAATTCTGGAAGGCGTAAATTCCTTAGAATCTCTTGTACTTGCATCTTTTCAAAGACTGAAATGGCCACCTCTGCAGGATCCAGAGAAGAAATAATGGAATTAAGTTGACAAGGTCTAACAATTACAGAGCAGAGAAAGAAGAATGCTTCGTAAGTTTGAAGGCCAAAATTCAATTTACAATCTCAGCACGATAAATTACAGTGCAATTGTTAAAATGTTCCCAGACTTAAATTAGTTAACCAGAAGCCATGGGGCGGACCTAAACATTACTTTTAAAATGATAATTTTAAATTTGCCATCAAGTTGGTGTTGACTCTTAGTGATTACATAGATTTTCTACAGAAACTTTCAAAATAGGGATACAACTTTCTATTCTGACAAGACAAGAAGCAATTGATGGAAGCTAACCAAGGAGAGAAGAAACCTAGAACTAAGGAGAAATTTCCTGACAGGGAGAACAATCAACTACTAGTGGAACAGTTTGCCTCCAAAAGTTGTGAGTGTTCTGTGTTCTATGATTGGTTCTTTCAAACACTTCCTATGAGGTTTGAAGCCACTGTGAAGTGAGAGTCTTGTTTGTTTGTTTGTTTGTTTGTTTGTTTATTTATTTATTTATTGCACATGTACACTACTAAATCTGGAGCAAGCTGTGTTGATATACATAAATATAAAACAGATATATAATTACAACTGCCAATCAATAAAAGCAATGAAGTAACAATCACATGCACCAGTATAATCAATCATGGCAATACAGCACTATACTTCAAAAGCCCCGTGGAACAGTCCTATCATGGAGTTCATACAATGACTACAATAAGGGTCACAAGGTTGAAGTGGTCCTTACACACTAGCACACGGGCTTCTGCCATTTGAAACAATTGTATTTTTCGTGCACATTGCAGCAGTCTAGTCAATGAAATTCTAATTCCCAGAATATATTCTGCTTCACAGTATTTCCAAGAAAAGAAAGAAATAGGACATTTGCCACTTAATTGCCAGTCTTTTTTTTTATTTATGTCCAAATTTAAAATAGTACAAAATTGGGGAAAAAGAAAAAGGAAGAAAAAACGAACATCAAACAATGACAATATAAAAACCATGTGTACAAAATATAACAAATAACAAATATATTATTAGCACTAAGGTTAAATATAAATTGTCCACCCTAGTTGAATGCCAAAAAATATGTCTGATAGATCTGGTACATTCTCCCCCCTTATATAACAGGTCTACAAGTAATTAGAAAGTATCTCATTTATGTTTAATAAAAATACCGTACTATGTTTCATTAAAAAATCACTTATGTGGAAATCTATTTATCTAACAATCCAATGACACTATTATCTATTCACTGTATATAAAACAGTCAACAGGTAACCCCAAGAATAAAACTAATTTCTGAAGCCCTCTGTTTAGCATCAATTATTGTATTTAATGAGCAGAAAGTCCACAAATGCTTCCAACCTCTTATAAATTTTCTAATCCATCTCTAATCAATGCTTTTAATTTCACCATCTCTGCTAGTTCAGTAAATTTTAAAGTTCATTCTTTAATAGTCAGCATCTCTTTTTCTTTCCAATACCTAGCGTACAATTGCCAGTCTTTCTGATTAAAATAATGTATATACTCACTCTAGATTATTGTGTATGTGTGGTAACACCTCTCCTGTGACAACAAACTCTTACTAAGAAAAGATGCTGTCAAAACAAATTCATTTCTTTGATGCCATGGTCTATGTAATGTGATTTTTTCATTTTGAATATTAAATCCTGGTAAAAAAATACTGCAAAATGATGACAAGATATGACAGTTTTCCTAGACTGCATACTAAATATGTAGACTTCAATGTGAGAATAACTACAGAACTTTGTACCGAGGATAGTTGATATATGTTTATTTTCAGTTTTTGAAATGATTCCTTGAAAAAAGGAAACAACAAAGTTTGTCAAGTAATTTGGTCAAATTTTTTATTATATACTTCTGTGATGTCCTTATGTTTAAAATCTTTAGATTAGGAAACACAGCGTATACATCTTTGTTAAATCTAAAATGAATTGAACTTTCTGCTGCTGTGCTTCTTTTGAGTTGAATAGAGAAAGAGAAAAAAATTAACAAGGCATCACAAACCATGAACATATTGTAATAGGTACTACTCATCCTGTCTGTCTTTATGACTGCCAAGAAGAACCTATCCAACATAGGTCCTAATCTTCTGATGGAGTAGATTGAACCTCACAGATGTGTGTCAACATCATCATTGCATTCTTTCCATCATGCTAAGCTCCACCTTCCTACATGCTAGGCTCCACTTTCCTATTACTGCATTTGCATAGTTTTCTTGCAATTAGAGAACATCAATACTACTTATCAGCAGTTTGTGGCTTCTGTTAAACGTGCCTTTTGGGTTGCAGTCTTCTCCACTAGTTGAAGCCTAACACGAATCCTTAAACAGCTTGGAGATATAAGCCTATCTGTTTGAAGGAGCAGCTTTCTCCATATATTACAAGCATGGACCTCCAAAGTTTTATTGCAGGTGCTACCTGGGAAGATACCTGTTGGAAATGAATAGGGCAAGAGCTTTCTGCAGGATGCACCAGATATTTGGAGTCTTCCCTCTCATTTCTATACTCAAGCCTTTGTTTCCTAATAGTTTATTTTCAACTGAGAAATCATATAATGCAATGTATTGCTCTCATTTATAGAATTTATATTGTACTTTGATGTTATATTGTTATATTATTACTGTTGGATTTCATCAATTAGAATTTTTACTTATAATAATTAATGGCTGACATACTGAAGCAGTGAATAATAAAGATGATATATACCCATGTTTCCCCAAAAATAAGACATTCCCTGATGATAAACCCAATCGTGCTTTTGAGCGCATGTGCTAAAATAATCCTCCTCCGAAAATAATCCCTCCCCAAAAATATTTAAACGCAGAGCTGGAAATCAGGTAAGATGGCAAGAGGAGCCCCATCTTGCTCCACACACCCCAAAATAATAAGACCTCCCCCAAAATAAGGCATATTTTAGGATTCAAAAAAATAAAAGGGTCTTATTTTCGGGGAAACACGGTACCTGTAAATAAATGAATGAGGTAACAGCAGAGAAATAAACGTTATTTATGCTAATACTGTAACAAGCATATGAAAAGTATGGCTTCTCTCGAAACATACTACAACAAACTTACTATTTCTCTATACATAAGTGAAAATTAAAAAGATATATACCAGGGGTATCAAACTCGATTTCATTGAGGGTCACATCAGGGTTGTGTTTGACCTTGGGGGCCAGGGTGAGCATCAGCAGCTCGACATCACTCGTGTCAGGGGTGTCTGTGGTGGCCCAAGTGCTCTGCCAGCTAAAACGGGCTCCTGAGCTCTGTTTTCAGCCATTACGGCCTCCTGCCGCCCTCTGCCAGTGAAAACAGAGCTCAGGGGGGCATACGAGCGCCCCGAGCTCCGTTTTCGCTGGCAGAGGCACAGCGGGCGAGTCCTTTGCTAGCCCCATGGCAGCCCCATGGGCTAGATCTAAGCACCACACTGGCCAGATCTGGCCCCCGGGCCTTGAGTTTGACACCCCTGGATATATAATAACCGAAGTACGGATGAAGTCATTTCTCTGGGCTGAACCATAGCCCTATGGTTTAAATTATGATACAATTAAATATATTTCAGAAATGAATGGTAAATTTGGTAAACCTAACTTTTGATGGTTATCATAGAGAAATTAAGAAGCAGAAAGGAGTTCCAAAGACAGCAGTTGTCATGTCTCAGAAGTTTCACTTATGACCATCACTTCAATAAATCACTCTTTAATTTCTCTGTTTTATTTCTTTACAAGCTAAATTCCAGCAAATGTTGGGGGGGGGCTTTTTCTTTGCTTATATTTTAATTGCAACATATCACTTCCTTCCACCCTCTTTCTTTCCCTACTACTGGACTAATAATTCTAAAAAAAATTCTTGGTTATTCTTCATTTTTTTTTAATTAACCAAGGAAAGTAAATTACTCTAATTCTTATCCTTTTTGATTTAATCCTCCTTAAGGAATGTGGGTCACTTTGTTAAGAATGAATTGCATTTATAGAGGGTGATCAAATGTCATGTGGTACATTTTTTGTTAAAATGGCTTAAGAAATAATTGTTATTATTCATATAATAATACACCAGCAGAGGGACTACAGTATAAAAGACAGATCTCATTACATTTCTAAAAGCGGCCACTAAGCACATATAAATATGCCTGATGGATGAGGTAGTAAAATACCATACTTTCTTGCTGGAGGGCAATTTCGGGGACTGGTCCAGAGAAGGAAGGCCCTGCCTTGTGAAACAACCAAAAACTCTTCATTTAATAGTGGAACAACAAGGTAGATCTCTCCCCAACCAAATCCAAAAACATGGTATGAATCAAGACCTTTGATGAGGAACAGGTATTCCCATATCTGAGATGGAATGGGACAACTCGGCGCAGCCAGTTCACCAGCTCACCACCACCAAGTCACCTCTGCCAACTGACCACTGCCAAGTGGTTGCAGGACAACTCAATACAGCCAATTTGCCATGGGGACAACACACTATGGGTGGCTGGAAGAAGAGCTGGGTGAGTGAGCGAGCAGGTGGGCAGAATGCATAGAAGCCGCAGCAGCTGGAGGCTTCCCATTTTCACACACCCCACTGCTGCCACTACCTCGCCAAGCTCTGAGCCATTCAGAGTTCAGGCAGTTTGGTGTGGCAGTGTTTGCACCATTTAATAGCAGTTCCAGTGGGTGGGGTGGCACAGTGGGGAGGTGGTGGTGCATCCCATTTTCACACCCAGTGGCAGAGGAAGACGATATGAAAATGAGATGCATCAGCCGCCTCCTTACCACCCATTCCATCCACTGCGGAATGGCCTGAACTCCGAACAGCCTAGACCTTGGCAGGCCAGCAGCAGCAGCAGTAGCAGTGGGGGATGTGAAAATGGGAAGCCTTGGTCTCTGCGTTTTCCATCACTGCTCTGCATTCTGCCCACCCTGGCTTACCTACCTGCCTGGTTCTCTCTGGCCACCCACAACAAGTTGTCCCCAAGGTGAATTGGCCGTGTTGAGTTTTTCTGTGGCAACTTGGCGGCAGTGAGTTAGCAGAGGCAACTTGGTAATGGAGAGCTGGCAGCAGTGAGCTGGCCATGCCGAGTTGTCTTAGACCCATCTGAGAAATATTAACAAGGGACACCTAGTCCAGGGCATTTTTACTACACACAATACAAAGGTGTCAAACTGCAAATATTAATAATGAATTAGCTGTCATGAAAGATCTCCTTAGCAAAGAAATAAATGCAGTCTCCAGTGTCTTTCACCATGCTGAACTTTAAAAGCAAGAATCCAAGGAATTTTCCCGTCATTCTGCACAGTTTGGGAGATAATAGGTCAAAAAATTCTCTATTCTGTTGTGCAACCAGCAGACTAGGTCCTTTAACTACGGAGACATACTTGGGTATGTCTTTTCTGAGTAGCAGAAAAGATATAGATGAACAAATACCTCTTGGGAGCAAGGCTAAATTAAATCTTTTATGGATGGCTAATGATTTGATGGTGTCCCATTTTTCTTTGTCAAAAATAGTGAACTTTGAGAATTATGGAAAAGCAGGTGAAAGTAAAGATTTAACCTTTTTCCCCAATGAAATTCAATCGCTCAGCTTGTACATAACAATGTTTCTCTTTGTTTCTTTTGGGTCACACAAAACTATTTTGTTTCTTTCAGCCAAATTACAAACCACCAACAAAAGAACAAAGCTTTTCTCTAACAAATTATACGGTAGGGATCACAAGAGTAAAAATACACAGACAGCACCAAAACGTATTTCAAGGAAGAAAATAAATCTTGCTTGGATTTACAAAGAATAAAATACATGTATGTTTGTGGTTCCAAGAGTGCACCTTTCGGAAATTCCCAATTTTCATTTTCTCACCCCATCATTAAGGCCAACAATATTCAAATTCTACAGCAAGGGGTGAATAGAAGATTGTTCAAAGTAGCAATTTTATTTCTTAACACTTCAGCTCCAATCTTGCTTCAGTAGCCAATACAACAAAAGTGAGGGTTTACATACACTGAAAATAGCATTGCTACTTGGTAAGTATAGGCAATCAAGCAGTGGTGAGGAAGCAACTTTTCTGCTTCTTTATTTAAAAAAAATCATCACAATTATTTGCAAAAAATCCAAAAGAATTTTCCAAAATAGAAAAATAAAGAAGTTGCACAGCATTAATATGCACTTACCTCGCTTAACTGTAAAATAGCAGTCATGTACAATTGCTTGAAAGGAAGACAAATCCAGTCCTGGCAGCTTTATAATATAACACTTTATAATATATCACTTTTGGCAGCAAAGGTCAACAATCCTCACTATCTCTTTGCTAATATACTTAACCTATCTAAGAAGCCTACATTAAGAGAGGTCCTGGTGGAGCTGCATCTTTTTTACAGTGTCATTGTGGACTTTAACCTAGAAATCAACAGCACTATCGGACCAAGGACATGTCATAACTTTCCACACTGTCCTTTTAATTGCCCTTCAAGCTCTACTGATTCTTTTGGGGACCTGGTTTCACATGGCCACTTCAGAGTTTTTCCGATCTTGGTACATCTTGGCTATCCAGACTTTCTCTCTTTCTTAGTTTTCTGTTCCCGTTGTAGCTGTAACTGCTTTGGCTGGCTAACACAAGAACTTTTTCAATTACTTCAAGATTCAAATTTCTTTTGCAGCCTATCAGTCTTCTACTGCTACAAGCAGCCATTCATATTCTGGCAGCATTGACTGTGCCTCCCTTCTATATTCAAAACTCCCCTTTGGCCAAGCAAAGTGGAAGCTTGCTAAGTAACACCCTGTTACTATGGCAGCAACCCTTTGTGTTCAGAAGCACCCACAGAGTTGTTTTTGAGAAAGACTGTGTAGGATACATCCTGTAATCACATTTGCAAGATATCTCAAACAACAAGGATAGTAAGATGCTTGCTTGAGAAACTTTTCAGAAATGGGATGTGATTAAACTTTTAATCACCCCCCTCTGCATCTGTAAATTGATTTTTTTATAGTTTACACCTGCTATTTGAGTAGGGGAAAATACAAATCTAATGTAGCTGTACTTGGATCCAATCTTACTCACTTCTCACGGGGCAATTTGGAAAGTGACTTCATTTAATATGAAGCCTATACAACTTGCAATTTACCAAATGTAAATATAGTCCTCTAGTCTAGTCTATCAGAATTATAGATGTCAACTTGTGCCAATTTTTTGGAGATATCTGTAATGATTTTTGAAAAAATATATTTAATTATCTGCTCTCCACTCATGTAAATTAGGGAGTTGACCCTAATGGTTTGTGATCATGTATTTTCATAACAGGGATGTTATTATTCACAATTGATGTCAATATTATTTTTAATTTATTGTATGTCTATTGCTAGTTGATGACCATAATAAAGTTTATATTCATATTCATTCCTCTAGTCTTATTGTGTGGCTTGATTGTCAATCTTTCTGTTTTCCAATGCCAAATACTAGTAAGTTAGTAACTAGTAACTAGTAACTATCTTCAGGAGCACCCGGAGGCTCCAGTTGGTCCAGAATGCGGCTGCGCGGGTGATAGAGGGAGCCCCTCGTGGCTCCCATGTGACACCTCTCCTGCGCAGACTGCACTGGCTACCTGTGGCCTTCCGGGTGTGCTTCAAGGTTTTGGTAACTATCTTCAAAGCGCTCCATGGCATAGGGCCGGGTTACTTACGGGACCGTCTGCTGCCACCGATTGCCTCTCACCGACCCGTGCGCTCTCACAGGGAAGGATTCCTCAGGGTGCCGTCGGCCAGGCAGTGCCGACTGGCGACACCCAGGGGAAGGGCCTTTTCTGTGGGGGCTCCCACCCTCTGGAACAAACTTCCCCCAGGACTTCGCCAACTTCCTGACCTTCGAACCTTTCGCCGCGAACTTAAGACACATCTCTTTATTTGCGCAGGACTGGACTAGAATTTTAAATTTTGAATTTGGTTTTAATTGGGGTTTTTATTACTTTTATTGCTATTTTAAATATTCAGCCTTATTTAATAAGTTTTTTAATTGATGTTTTATTCTGTATTTATATGTATGTTTTTTATCTGGCTGTAAACCGCCCTGAGTCCTTCGGGAGATAGGGCGGTATAAAAATGTGAATAAATAAATAAATAAATAAATAAATAAATAAATAAATAAATAAATAAATAAATAAATAAATAAAAGTTGTAGTTAGTCACCCAACTTTCCAGATATGTTCAAATATAGTCTGTGCTTCTTAACATGTGAGGCATGGTCCAATATGTTTAGAAGATTCCTAGCTAAAAAAGACTGCTCTAGATTTATCAACAAAGTACAATTATGGAAATCAGTTCAAAGCTACCATCAATAATTTTATTTTAATGACAGCAAGAAAACATGGTAGTTTCACAGTAATGTTTACGACTCACCCAAACAAACTTCTAAACTTTGTTTTCTGAATAACAAGAACAAAACTTTGCAATATTCTTTGTACCAGAGTTTCTGTAAAGCAACTATTATTTTATGCCTATGCAATCTAGAATTTACCATACATATATGGTTAAGCACTTGATTTTATGCCAGAGCAAGGACTTTACTGTGAGGATCCAAAATATTGTGACTGCATAATTAACCCTAGAATTTCTACCTCATATGTTGATTTGGTGGAAACCATCATAATGGTTTGGAAAAAAATTAACTAAAGGCAAAAGTCTTTGATTAGACCAAAATTCACAGTGCAAAAGTATTGTGTTCTATAGGTTTACTTTCATTTATCATACATAGGCATTGGAAGTTTATTAAATCTGCCATCCAGTACTGCTGATGGCAAGGCATTAATATGGGCTCTTGAAAATGTCTATTGATACTTAAGAGTGAGTAGAAGTATTGTGTGGTGAAATCAGAATAACTTTGGTACGATTTCAAGAAAGACTGATACAAACTTTTTAAAATCTCCTATGTTATAGCAAATGGCAGCACTTATATGACCTTACATAATCCCCAAAAGGGTCAGAGCTAATTAGTGCTTTGGTGGGAAAGCACCAGGGATATGGGAAAGTCTAGAAAATTAAGGGGGGGGGGAATTTACCAGAAGGTGGTAAAGACAATCCACCTCTGTACACTGCTAGGAAAACTACACATTCATGTCACCATCAGAGTCAAATTTTATTCAAAGGAGTATTTATAATTCAGTTCCTTGATAGCATTAATATGTTTCATGGATTGACATCACTAGACAAATTCATAGAGCTGATAAAATAAACTTATAGTAAGCAATCTTGACAGTAAAAACAGACCTACAAAAAGAGTGCCTGAAGCAGGTTTCTCTATTCATGGGCAATATTTTAAGTAATTTGCTAGATAAAGCAGCTGGTTTAGGGAACAGATGCAGCAGTAAACTGTCCAGAAATATACTAATTAGTGCTGCTATTAAAACACTGGTGTCATGACCTGCAGCATCCACCAGGTACCAGCTGAAGATAACAGAGTGTTATTAAAAGCAGCCCAAATATAGATAGTCCTTGATTTACAGCAATTCATTTAGTCGCCATTCCAAGTTACAACCGCACTGAAAAAAGTGACTTATGTCCGTTGTTCACACTTGCAGCCATTGCAGCATCCCCATGGTCACATGATAAAAATTTGGATGCTCAGCAATGGGTTCATATTTATGATGGTTGCAGTGTCCCAGGGTCATGTGATCACCTTTTTTGACTTTCTGATATGCAAAGTCTACAGGTTACTAACTTAATAACTGCAGTGATTCACTTAACAACTTTGGCAAGTAAGATTGTAAAATAGGGCAACATTCCCTTAACAACTGTCTCACTTAGCAACATAAATTTTGGACTCAGTTGTGGTCGTAATTTGATAACTACCTGTAAATTACTATAGCCTAAATTAAAGTTGATTATTACATGTGAAAGAATTGATGTACGTGGTAGATATGTTACTAATGAGATGCAGTGGTAAATTAGCTTTTAGTACCAAATGAGTTGTGTTCGAAGTCTTTCAGAAGGAATATACTCATAGTCAAGCAATGGAATCAGTCCATTCAGAGTAATTCAATTCCAGCCCTCAAATACCTCCATTTGCCTGATTAAAGTTTCTTTTTCTTCATCCTCATAGATCACTTTAAAAAAGATTGTTCACACTTGCCTTGAGCATCCTATTTTATTTTAGAGTATAACCAATTAATCATGTGGGTGGAAGGCAACATTCAATAGAAAAAAAATTAAGATACCTGAAGCAATAACTCAATATCAAGATTTGAGAGATAACACAATGATATAAGCATGGTCAGGTAAAAAAGAACCTGAACAATATTTTATTTAGAGACCTAGTTCTTGAACAAGCCATATGACTTCAATTTCTGAACCCTACATGGCTTTAGATGCCTCATTCAATAAAACTACAAAATACATTAACAAGAGAGTTCCATATCCTGAGGGTCTTTTTAGAATATCTTCTGCAAACCACTCTATTAGTGCCTGAGGAACAGGATAAGGGATTGTTTGTTGACCTTAGATTTTTGTAATGTCTCTCAAGGTCTCCTAGCTTAGAAGCTTTGACTGTTACTTAGAAGAGTGCTCAGATTTACAAAAAGGGAAAAAAGACTGATTCCTTGCTCACCTAAAAAAGTAGGAAACCTACTTTTAATTGCAAGATTAGTTCATTGCCACCATATTTCTAAATGCTTTCATGGAAGAGGGGAAAAATCATTGACATATAATGCTCCTAAACACTGAGAAAACAAACTAGCTTCCATTTGTCCTAGATAAAAATGCAACTGGATTAAATGATTCAGATTTTTTTTTCAAAAGAGGCTTAAACTACTTTAGTTCATATGGCTTCCTTCCCCCTATGTCAATATACAACAAAAAGGAAATAAAAATACCTGAACAAATGATGCCTATGTGAATAACTGAGCAAACTAATATATTCTTCACTGGAGACATATTAATCCATATTGTAACAAAGAATCCAGAATAATACCAAACTAAATTGTGTTTATCATTAGGTAATCCTAGAAGATCTTTTCAAGCTCAGGCTCTGCTAATAATTGGTAGGATAAATTTAAATCAGAGCACATATGAACTTGCATACATATACACATAAATCACTGTAAAAACTAAATTAGTCTAAAAACAAATACATTACATATTATTACAGTATTGTGTTCTCTCTCTCTCACACACACACACACACACCCCTATCAATGCAAACTTTAAAAGCATGTTTTTTTAAAAAAATCCATCATTATTTTTATCTCTTCATTCCAGTGATGCAGATATTATTTGGCTAGATCCCTGCAAAAGTTAACTTTGATTTATATCCCAGAATGGATGGGAAATGACTATGTCCTTATTTTCCTAAGTTAAGAAGGGATCTAACACTTACACAGTTCAAACAAACAAATTATTTTTCAGAATTAAGAAGTAGAGGACCACAGCAAAGTCTAGGAAGAAAGAGCAGGAAGCTACCCTTCACTAATTAGGAGGTTAGCAGGCTAACTTTCAGCCTTCTTCCATTTTAAAGGCTTATCACATGGAACATATTTATTGAACCTTCTAATATTCCCAGTAAAGATAAAACAAGTCTTCAATATTAATGCTCAAAAATAAATAGTGTACTCATCCCAAACCTTACATGTAAGCCTATGTGTCATACGTTCAAGAACAATTTTTTTTTATAACCTTCATTATGGTTTGGGGAAATTTTCCAGCAGGGTGGGACCGGCAGCCAGGCATGGGTAAGACTCCGTCTGCTGACCAATGGGATCGAGTCTGCTAGTTGTTAAGCACCTCCTCCTCCTGGTGCTTCCCATCTTTCAGACTCGATCTGACTGGGACAGACACTTTTTGTCTGAGCTGCTGCTTCCCTAATTGAATTAGTCAACCTTAGAAAACCTTCAAAAACCTTTAGCGAGAAGGGTGAGATAGCCCAAAACCACTTTCTCAGCGGCTGCTGTCATCGGGGTAGAGGCTTCCAGCTGTTGGTCAAGCGCTCCTCCCTCAGCGTGAAGGGCGCCCCAGCCTGATACCGCTGGGGTCAGTTAAAATCGCCGTGTGGAGAGGAGACGATCTAAGATCTCCCCACTGCCAGCATGATCGGCGGCTGCTGAACTCTGCTGAAGGCTGCACCGCGGCATGATCTTGCAGCAGCAGATCTATTCGGGCGCTCCTTGGCTCTGTCCCTATTGCCCCTGCCGGAACGAGTAGCCGCAGAGCCGACCACATTGCCTGCCAGAGCACCAAGCCTGGGATCATTGTTCCAGCTTCGGGAGCGGCACAAATCGGGTAAGGCCGCTCCGATTATTTGGCCACCTCCGGCTCCTATTCAGCCGCATGGCTCCACTTACTGTCTCTCCTGTGGCCCAGTGAGAGCGAAAGGGGAAGGCCTCATTTTATTCTACCTGGAAGCAGGGGTGAAATCTAAAAATTTTCCCTACCGGTTCTGTGAGGCGTGGCTTAATTAGTGGGCGTGGCTTGGTGGTCAGATGACTGGGTGGGCGTTGCCAATAACAATAAATAATAAAAATAATAAACAAAGTATAGAAAACAATAAGAGGTACCAAAAACCAACTTCCACACTTTACACACATACAACACAACACAACTGACTCACACACAATATAAAAGCAGCTGCACTTCACCCAAAATGGCCCCGGAAGCAAGCAGGAACTTCACACAGCCACAAAAAGCTCAAAAACCAACTTTCACACTTTACACATACACAAGATAACACAACACAACTGACTCACACACACAAAATGCCACATACAGCTTTGTGAGATTTTGTGTGTTTATGTAGTTAGAGTGAATCACTACAGAAACACACCAAATCTCAGAAAGCTGCACAAATATTTTATGTTATTATTTTATTTTATTTATATTTTTTAGATCAGGAGTCTCCAACCTTAGTAACTTTAAGGTTTGTGGACTTCAATTCCCAGAGTTCCTCAGCCAGCAAAGCAGGCAGATTGAGTTGCTCACTGAGGAAATGGATTGCAGGCAGGCAGATTCAGTTGCTAGCAGATGCAACTGATGTAAAGCATGGCTTTGCGAGCTCGAAAGGAGCAGCAATAAGGCAAGTGGGGACAGGGCACTGGGTGGGCATGGGTGGGGACTATTGTAAAAGGTTGTTAAAAATGATTTTAAAAGCCTGTGATTATCAGGCAACTCAGCTGGGATCACCAGAGGAAAAAAAGATTTTAAAAGGCTTCTCTGATGATCCCAGTTGAAGTTCCCTCATCGCAGCCCAGAACCTCTTAAAATAACTGTTTTAACAAACTCTTCAGCTAAAGAGCTTGTAGAAAACATGTTTTTTTAAGGTTCTGGTGATGAGGAACTCAGCTGGGATCACCAGAGGAGCCTTTTAAAACCTTTTTATTTACAACCTCTTCGGCCGAAGAAGTTGTTAAAAAAAAAGAGTTTAAAGGGTTCTAACGATCCCAGCTGAGCCGCGGGATCATCAAAGCCTTTTTTTTTTAAAGGCATGTTTTCAGCTGAAGAAAAACTGCTTTTAAAAGTTTAAAAAAAAACCCTCTGATGATGGTGTGGCTCAGCTAGGGCAGGGGGTGGGGCCAGGGATTTTTGCTACAAGTTCTCCAAATCACTAGCCGCCATCGCTACTGGATCGGGCGAGCTGGTCCAAACCGGGAGCATTTCACCCCTGCCTAGAAGCATTTCAGCCTTCCTTGCCTCCAATTGGGAGTTATTTTGCTCAGGTCTTGACCACGTGCAGTTTAGAGGCGTTTCAAGGAATTAGAGGCCTTTCAAGTACCTATCCAAGATGGCCACCATCCCACCCACCTGGGCTAGTAAAAGGGCCCAGCAGCCACAGCCCTCTAATTGGGCTAGCTCACACCCAGTACCAGGCCCCTCGGGTATCAGAACCCCTTCCAAGGTAGAGGCTTCACAGGCCACAGAGGCAAAGCCCCACAAGCGGGCTTCTAAAACTTCAGAAAGGGAGGCTTTACAACGCCAGAAGACCATGGAAAAAGCAATAAAGCGGGCAGTTAAGGAATCTACCTGCAGCCCAACCTCCACTGCAGGTCTCTGAAGCACCCATGGCCCCTTTATCACCGGATGGCTCAGTTGACTCCTCCCAGCTGCAAAACACTTCTGACTTGTTTCACCCTCTGCCTAACCCAGAGGTGGTGGTGGTCCCTGCGGACCCACAAATAGATAGGCCATCTAGTCATTCCGCTACGGCCACATTCACCCCAACTGCCTCGGGTTGCCAACAGGAACCTAAGGTCATGCTCCAATTCCCAGAAGGCATAGCAGATATGACTGCAGCGGCTGTCCAAAGAGGCATTGCTGCCAGTATGCAGATGAGGACCCAGTCTCTGAATATGCAGACTCACAGGCCAGTCAGCATCTAGTTCATGAACAAGTCAATCCTCAAGTTGCTGATTTCCAAGCACATTCACCCACTCAGATTTCTGTTACAGGCAAAGGTAACTTCAGAGAGCAGGATTTCTCAGAGGATGAGAAATCCTCCCCAGTGTGTCCCACCGCTCAGACATCAGGTCAGTTCCTTATTTTCACCCCTTCAGGACATCTGAGACAGGCTTCATGCCACCGAGACCTGAGAGATCCTTTTCTCCCAGACTGGGTAGACAAGATAGACAGGGAGGTCAGGGACAGAGGGGCTCCTCCAAACAGCCCTTTTGGGGCGGGAGGGGTCACCCATTCCGACGCTCACACTGACTACACATCCATTCCTCCCATTGGGGGCAGACTGGTTCTATTTGTCAGCCAATGGGAGTATTCCACCACGGATGCTTGGGTCAGGGACACAGTCAGGTCTGGCCTCTCCCTGGAATTTCTCTCTACCCCTCGGAGCCACTTCGTAAGGTGTCCTCTATCTTGCGACCCGACGAGGAGGCTTCTCATGGAATCGGTCATAAAACACCTTCACACTATTCTGGCCATTCAGCTGGTTCCACGAGACCAATACGAACATGGGTTTTATTCCCGCCTGTTCATCATTCCAAAGTCCTCGGGGAGGTGGGGGTGGAGAGCAATTCTCGATCTCAAGGCTCTGAACTGCCACATCATTTACAGGCGGTTCAAGATACAGTCTCTCCAAACCATCTTGGAGAGTGTCAGGGAGGGTGACTTCCTCACCTCAGCGGACCTGACGGAGACGTATCTCCACATCCCAATTCTTTCTGGCCACAGACGGTTCCTCCGATTCTGCCACAGGGGTCACCACTACCAATATTGTGCCCTTCCATTCGGACTCTCCTCAGCCTCCAGAGTCTTCTCCAAATTGATGGCTTCTCTCACAGCACATCTCTGGGCAATTCCAATAAGGATCCAGTTTTATCTTGATGATCTAATTCAATCCCGGTCGTAGACTCTGGCGAGAGCAGACTTGTCCACCACACTTCAGGTACTGGAAGCCCACGGGTTCTCAGTCAACAAGGCCAAAAGTCACTTGCATCCGACCACTCGGATCCAATATTTAGGGGATATCATAGATACGGTCGAGAGCTGGGTCTATCTCTTCCAGGAGCGCCTATCCAGCTTACATGCTCTGGTATCAAAGGTCAGGACGGGATGTCCGGTTCCCTTGAAGGTTCTTTCCCAACTCCTGGGGAAAATGGTCTCCTGTATCAGCATCGTGCCTTGGGCACGCCTCCACTGCAGGGCTCTGCAGTGGTTTCTGCTCCCATATCAAAAAGCCCGCAAAGCTACATCATCTTTATTGGTTCAGGTTCCACATCACGTTCACAACTCCCTACAGTGGTGGATCTCCCCTGCTTTGTCAAAGGGCCGGGAGTACAGGGAATCCCATCGCTTGGTCCTAATGACGGATGCCAGCCTTCATGGCTGGGGCGCCCATTTGGAGTCACGTATGGCCCAGGGTCAATGGTCCCCAGAGGACCTGACCCACAACATAAATTGGCTAGATCTAGGGGCGATCCACCTAGCCCTTTGATCATTTCAGGACATAGTCCAAAACCAAGACATTCTGATCCTGACAGACAATGTGGCCACAGACGGTTCCTCCGATTCTGCCACAGGGGTCACCACTACCAATATTGTGCCCTTCCATTCGGACTCTCCTCAGCCTCCAGAGTCTTCTCCAAATTGATGGCTTCTCTCACAGCACATCTCTGGGCAATTCCAATAAGGATCCAGTTTTATCTTGATGATCTAATTCAATCCCGGTCGTAGACTCTGGCGAGAGCAGACTTGTCCACCACACTTCAGGTACTGGAAGCCCACGGGTTCTCAGTCAACAAGGCCAAAAGTCACTTGCATCCGACCACTCGGATCCAATATTTAGGGGATATCATAGATACGGTCGAGAGCTGGGTCTATCTCTTCCAGGAGCGCCTATCCAGCTTACATGCTCTGGTATCAAAGGTCAGGACGGGATGTCCGGTTCCCTTGAAGGTTCTTTCCCAACTCCTGGGGAAAATGGTCTCCTGTATCAGCATCGTGCCTTGGGCACGCCTCCACTGCAGGGCTCTGCAGTGGTTTCTGCTCCCATATCAAAAAGCCCGCAAAGCTACATCATCTTTATTGGTTCAGGTTCCACATCACGTTCACAACTCCCTACAGTGGTGGATCTCCCCTGCTTTGTCAAAGGGCCGGGAGTACAGGGAATCCCATCGCTTGGTCCTAATGACGGATGCCAGCCTTCATGGCTGGGGCGCCCATTTGGAGTCACGTATGGCCCAGGGTCAATGGTCCCCAGAGGACCTGACCCACAACATAAATTGGCTAGATCTAGGGGCGATCCACCTAGCCCTTTGATCATTTCAGGACATAGTCCAAAACCAAGACATTCTGATCCTGACAGACAATGTGGCCACGAAGACCTATGTAAACCGCCTAGGGGGGACCCACTCACAGCACCTGATGCAGGAGGCTGTTCAACTGGGCCTCTGGGTGGAGACTTATCTGAGGTCCATCCAGGCCTCTCACATATCAGGGGTGGCGAATGTGCAGGCGACTGGCTCAGCAGAGCTTCAGTCGACCACGGGGAGTGGCGCCTGCACCCGGACCTGTTCAGTGAGCTTACGAGCTGCTTCAAAACCCTGACAGTAGATCTGTTCACCACTCAGGACAATGCCAGGTGGACAGATTCTTCGCCAGGTTTCCCACACCAGGAGTGGAGGGCATGAATGCTCTGCGCAGTCCTTGGCCCCCCGGCCTACTTTACGCCTTCCCTCCCCTTTCGATACTTCCCAAGGTCATCAGGAAGATATTGGAGGAATGGGCGGAGCTTCTCCTGTTGGCCCCTCACTGGCCCCGGTGTCCATGGTTTGCGGACCTGGTGGCCCTTTCTGTGGCGCCACCCTGGAGGCTTCCCCAGTCCAAGTTATTGCTCAGCCAGAGGCAGCTAGTCCACCCAGACCCTCAGTGGTTCCAAGTGACCACCTGGCATTTGACTGGAGCCTCCTGAGGAAACACCATCTACCAGCGTCATCGACACCATCCAGTCATTGTGTCGTAGTTCCACTACTCGCATTTACGACTCTACCTGGCGAACATTCTGCACCTGGTGCTCAGAGAGGGATGTAGCACCAACTGACGCTTTCACAGGAAACATCCTGGCCTTTCTACAAGATGGCTTCGAACACGGACTGGCACCTAATACTCTACGACGACAGGTAGCTGCCCTTTCTTCTATTTTATCTTGTGGCTTCCAGAGTTCCTTAGCTCACCTCCCTCTCATTCGCCAATTCCTTAAAGGGGCAGCTAATCTTTGCCCTTCAGTCATCCACCGATATCCCACATGGGACCTCACAAGGGTCCTGAATACCCTTACAAAGGTCCCTTTGAACCATTACGGGAGTGTAGTCTCAAATATTTATCCTATACGGTGGCCTTCTTGGTAGCCATAACATTGGCTCTCCGGATTTCAGAGCTGGCAGCCCTTTCTACCAGGGCCGACCTCTGTGTTTTTCACTCGGACAGGGTTGTTCTCTCTCTTAGATCCCACCTTTCTTCCAAAGGTTAACTCCCTGTTACGTAGGTCACAGGAATTGGTTCTTCCTAATTTTTGTCCAGATCTGGTACACCGGCTGGAACATTTGTGGCATACCCTCGATGTCCAGAGAGCCCTCCGAATTTACCTTAAACGAACCTCCTCTCTTAGGAGGATGGAGGCTCTCTTCGTGTCCTTTCAACCTGCCACCATGGGACTCAAGATCTCTACCTCTACCATAAGTAGATGGATTAAGGCTTGCATTGCTAAAGCTTACCAGGCCCAGGTCTTGCCCCTACCCCCGGTGCATTACTGCCCATTCGACCAGGAGTGCGGCCACTTGGGCCACTTGGGCTACCCAGGCTTCCTTGGAAGAGATTTGTAGGGCTGCCACTTGGAAATCACCAACCCCCTTCATCCGTCATTATAAATTGGACACCTATGCGTTGGTGGAAGCGGCCTTTGGCCGCAGAGTGCTCCAGCACATTTATGAAGATAGTGGAGCCTCGAACTGGGTGGGTCCCTCCCGATAGGACTTAGCTTTGGTATGTCCCATGCTTGGCTGCCAGTCCCACCCTGCAGGAGAATGGGCATTAGTCCTACCTGAATGTCCTTTCTCGTGGGACCGGCAGCCAGCCTCACCCTTTAGCCGCCTGGTACCCGAGGGGTTTCTGAGGGAGTGGTTGGTGTTCCGAGGTTTTGGGGTGGGGTGTAACCTTGTCTTAGCAGCCCAGAGCATCACTCTGCTACATCATCCTCATCGGAAAGCTGGGAAGCACCAGGAGGAGGAGATGCTTTAACAACTAGCAGACTCGATCCCATTGGTCAGCAGATGGAGTCTTACCCATGCCTGGCTGCCGGTCCCACCAGACAGAGAAAGGGCATACAGGTAGGACCAATGCCCATTCTATTCCACTGTGCCCAATGAAATATTTGTAACAGTTGGAAATAAATTATATATAATAGAGTATCCTAATTATCCCCAAGTGATTGAGTGGTTTCAGAGAAGGGAGTAATTAACAGAATAAATTATGCCTATTAAATATTAAAATATTAAATAGGCATCTACCTTAATCTTTAGACATCACTGTATGATCTAAGAGTTACTTGGGCAATTTGGATATGTGTTGTACCTTTGCTTTCTACAAGTATAAATTCTTTCTTTCAACATATCAACAGAAAACCAGAGTGCATGGAGCTGTTCCCAGAACTTTCTACCTATCATTAGTAAGTGTAACTTGGGACTGTTCGATGCTCCAGTTTCTATGGCAAAAGGAGTTTTGGGACAACAAGGATGCAAACATAGCACCTTTTTGCAAGCCTTTAATGCAGCTGCACTGTTTTCTGACAGCACACAACAGCAGCAAAGAGGGTGCCCATAATCCCAAGAAGGATGCAGTCCAGGTGCTATTCTTATTCCTTCACAACCATAGAATCTTTTTTTATAATTGCTATGCAGCTCTGATAAATAGGACAATTATAATACGTCACAGGGCAGTCAGCCTGTATTAACGTACGGAAGTTCAAAATACAGCTGAAATGCACAATTTGTGGGATTTATGTTCCTGAAATGTCCATATTAAATGACTATGCTGATGATTTTGTACTGCACACTGCCACATAATAGCTGCTTCCAAATTCTTTCTATAGTTCCTTCTGGCTCAAATAATACCTTGAAAAATGTTTAGTAGAAAATGAGGGTTGCCATTTTAAGCAAATTTAACAATAGGAAAGTCCCACCTGAGATCAAGTATGTTCAATATAACAACAATATTCTGTTTTTCACAAGGATCACATGAATTCTGGACAAGTGCCACAAATGTGGACTGAAGGGGGATAATTCTCTTTCACTATTGCTGGAAGATAAAATAAGATGTCTGAGACTCTGGAAATAGTAAACAGCTATCACTTCAACCTCCACGAAGCTCTCCAGACTCCTCATCAAAGTGCATACCTCAATGCCTATTACATCATCTCACTTGATGATGCAAGTTATTACCGAATGGGCATTTGACCTGAGCAGACCACACGTACAGTAGAACCAGGCGTTCTTTAACCAAATCATAGTTATAATAGCCATGGTTTAGCATTTTTATTTTTTTATTTTATTTATTTTGTCACAACAATATATGTAGGAATCATACAAAAGATTATATAGTATATAAACATATATGGGTAAATATAAGGAGGTATAAGCATATATATAGAAAGAAGAAAAGAAAAACAATAGGACAGGAACGGTAGGCACGTTTGTGCGCTTATGCACGCCCCTTAAGCATGTCAGCAAACATTTGCATATTCTGTTCACAATAGCTCCACCAACTTGAGTGAAAGTATTTAGATTGCTGCTTTGGATGACAAACAATGACTATAAAAGAACTATTGATTTTTATGAAAATAGAAATCCCATATTACAATCTCACACAGACAGAAAAAGACCTATGCTTACTAATATATTTTGAGTTCTGTTGCGTGTTCCACAAAATTGCTTGGAGAAATGAAATGTGCAACAGCCTCCCAATGCCATCATGCCCAATCAGATTCCTGCAGAAGGCTGATATTTGGGAAGACCATTCCCCGTTCTTTCCAAAAGCTATCAGCGAAGGAGATTATGAATGGGATGTTGCTTTTTTGTATTTACTTTTTATTACTTTTATAATAATAATAGAAAAAGAGGGGAAAAAAACAAAAGGAACAAATATTGTAATGTGTTTAAAAATAAGTGAAAAATACAACAGAAAAAGGTTTTTAAAATAAAAATGTAGAATATAGTTGTTACAACAGTAAACAGTTACAATTCTATCTGCAATTATCTAAAGCAAACATGTTTGAAATATGTATGTATTTGTAATACATGTATATAATTATGTTTTAACCTACTATATTTTGTATAGATGAGTTCCATATTTTATAATAAGCCATACAAAGTTTATGTCTATAATAGATGATGAGTGGTAATCTGCTCATAAAAAGCAAGTTCTTCAATCCATTAAATAAATACGACTATACATATATCTTTCCAAAGCTGCAATATCAGTCTTTTAGCTACAGTATAGTAAGGGCATAGAGAATACATTTATGTTGTCCAATTGTCAAATTCCATGAACTAGGTATGTAATTTAAGAGTATATTTTCTCTAAAAAATTTAGCTTTTGTCGCACAGTCACATTTATATAGTCCAGTACTTTCTTCAAAAAGTTAGAACATTCAGAACATTCTAAAAACAAGCATTTTAAAGAAGCATTACACTTATTACATTTACATCAAAATGCTGTAATGGAGTCCAATAAATTATAAGTATTATTTTGTTGTGTAAATCATAATTTAATGTCCATTGACACACTTTCTGTAGCTATTAAGATACTCGTTCATTGGCTAGGCAATGCAGGAATCTCTGATTCTTCATTCCACCCACTTCTTAACATTACATACCAAACTGATTCACTGATAACATATATCTATAACAATTAGTAATATTTTTTAGTTTTAAAAGAGTTAACCTGTTATTTTAGTATCTTAGTATTTCACAAGTTAAAAATGCTGCTCATCCATGTTAACAAAAGTTGTAGCTATAAATATTGCCACTGAGTTACATCTAATGGATGATATTTCTCATCTGGCACAGCCTATGTTAAAAATTCATCTTCATCTCTATCAGCTGGTCCAAAATCAAAAGTGTGACTTTCATCCAGTTTTTCAATATCACCACTTTCTTCCTCAATTTTTAACGATGCGTTTCCCAAAAGTCAGTTTAGAATGGGAAAAATGGGACACTGCTTTGATAAAACAGGGTGATCTACCAGTCTTGAGTGGTAGGGGTTCTTGAGTCAAACATTTATGTAAAGTTATGTATCTTCTTACCAACAGTGCTATTTAAACACTTGTGATCCTTAAAGTAGTCTCTGTTAAATATTGATGCCAAGATCTTCAAAATGATTTCAAGATTAAATATCCAAGTATGGTGGAGAAAATGAATCTAATAAATGGAGGATGCATTCTTCTCCCCCTGCCAGTCTTTTGGACATGACTGGGGTCAAACCCAGTTCATCTCTCTGCCTACTCCATTCCCTCAAACCCAAACCCTCCCTGCCCCCAAACAAAGCCTCCTGTGATCCCATCTAAACCAAAGAATAGAAGCCTCCTCACCAGTTCATAGTCCAGGCCAGTGGAATTTTCCTCACAAGGAATTTGCATACTAGAAAAATTCCAAGGTCCATATTCAAGCAGCCTCACGACCTCAATTACCAATGGTCTTCTCCAGCTCTGTTGCCCCTACAAATCTGGCTGCTTCGCCTAACAATAGAAATAACTCAGGTACACAGAAAAGGACTGGCCTACCTTCCCCAAAACTGGCCAGTAAACTGGTCAGATCCCTAGGATTTGCCACCTTGTAGCTTTCAACGTCTATACAAATTTTGCTTTTTCCATTGTTTGGGGTCCCTCTTTCTTGTAAAGCAGGAGCCCAATGATTGTTGCAATAATGCAACAATGCTTGGTCTCAGTGTTGTGCTCCTTCTTCAAACTGAATCCATGATAAGTTATGTCCTCAAATTTGCATCATTTTACTGTCACCTCTCAGATTTTATGAGAGTAAAGAATCTGAATTTGTAGGCAGCATGCAAGCAGGAAGAAAGAACCTGTCTCAAATTCCCATTTCTGACTTGATGGTTTAGGGTATTGCATATAACGTCAAGTCAAACGTCACTTGGTTGCAAAAATGTAAAAAAGACTATCCCACTTTACTAAGTCTGTTGGTTAACCTGCCTTTGATTAGATTGCAGTTTAGGCAACAATGCGTTTATTGCTCTCCAAATATCTAAGTATAAGGGGTCAGGGCCAGAAGGCTTCAGTTTGCTTAAATGTTCTACTACAACAGGATCTTTAAAAGCTGCAGCCTGATACTGATCTGCTGAGTTAAAAGGAAAAAAAAGTCCAATTATCAAGGTATTTGGTTACCAGTATCACCAGTGACACCATTCTAGTTACACTGATGCCTTCAACGCTGCTGAAAATATTTAATCTTGTGCATAGACATAAAACACAGAAGGAAATAGGTCAAGAAAGCCATGCTGTTCAGCTAGAGGGGAAAAAACACAACCAACAGCAACAGATGTTATAGGGAAAAAAATTGCACTGTTGCTGTTTATTCTAGCGTACCACGAATAACACTAATACTAATTTCTTCTGTACTACTGTAACAATTTCAATAATTTCAGTCAGCATTACTTCTTTAATTTATTACATGCATGCAGTTCTCCCAGCATGAGGCTGGCAAACGGCTGGTAAATTATTGTGAAATTCTGGGTTCTTTTCCATGTATTTCCTTTGTCAGAAATAGGTGAAATGCATCAAGAGTTCACTTTACTTCAATTAATTAGTTCAGGTCATTTATTTGAAGGTACTTACTGCTAATGCTTGCTGATCTTAGGATCGTATCAAGTCTATTTTCTTGCTTACAAAGAAACAGTAAAAAGAAAGTAAAAGCCACACTGTCCAATACAATAGAGTTTTCTGCCTGACCTACCTAAATAAGACCCAACAGAAGGATTCCTACTGACCCACCTGTTTATTTCAATATGTGTACCAGGTACGCTAGCTAAATTTTCTCCAAAAACAACCTTTTCAGTTTGTTTTCTTTCTTTCTTCTTGTACCAGCTACTACTCTTCGGGTTTAACAACCTTTCTGTGAGCAAACGTTTATGCTCCAAGAGAAAAAAGGGGGAAATGCTATAGAAAAGCTGAAACAAGGATTTTCAACTGTGCAAAACAGCAATTGTAACAGTAATGCTCAAGATCACCTTGCTCTGTCTTTGTCTATCTACATGAAGAAGGCAAAACACACTCACTCACTTGGTCCGAAGAGAATTTGTAATGTTCTCCCACTGAAACACATCATTTGACTCTGAGCCACCTCTTTTTTCCCATTCTCTCAGGTGAACAACAGCAGCAGCGGAGAAGAAACTGTTCTAAGAGTTTCTCCGGTATTGCAACATCATCCCATCCTAGCTGTGTTCATAGGAATGACAGGAACTCCACCCCTAAAGGCAGACAAGATCACCCCTTGCAGTCAGTTCACCCTCACAACTGATAGCCTGAAATCTCTTGCTGATTCCACTGAGCCTTACTGGAAGACCTTTTTTCAATTTGCTCCCACACACAAATCCCACCAAAAGCTAAGTCTGCAACACACAGAAATAAAATAGCCCTCTTCTTGTTGGCTCCAGGTGACCATTTGTTGAATTTTAGCCTCTTTCAGAAATGTAAGGCAGATAGTCCTCAACTTATGACCACAATTGAGCCCAAAATTTATGTTGCGAAGTGAGACATTTGTTAAGTGAGTTTTGCCCATTTTATGACCTTTCTTAATAATAATAATAATAATATTTTTATTTATAGACCGCCCTTCTCCCAAAGGACTCAGGGTGGTGTACAGCCACAAATAAAATACAGAAAGAAACAACAATACAAAACTAAAAACAACCCTTAAAAAACCTATTTAATTTGGCTACTTATAGATAAAAATATTCCCCCTAAAATTTACTAGAAAAATTTAAAACCCATAAATCAATTTAATAATATAAAATTTAAGCAAGTCCAGCAAGACGAAATAAGTAGGTTTTAAGTTCGCGGCGGAAGGTCCTAAGGTCAGGTATTTGTCGGAGTCCAGGGGGAAGCTCGTTCCATAGGGTAGGAGCCCCCACAGAGAAGGCCCTCCCCCTGGGGGCCGCCAGCCGACATTGCTTGGCTGACGGCACCCTGAGGAGCCCCTCTCTGTGAGAGCGCATCGGTCATTGGGAGATAGACGTTGGCAGTAGACGGTCCCGTAAGTATCCCGGTCCTAAGCCATGGAGCACTTTAAAAGTAATAACTAACACCTTGAAGTGCACCCGGAAGACAACAGGCAGCCAGTGCAGTCTGCGCAGGATAGGTGTTACATGGGAGCTCCGAACTGCTCCCTCAATAACCTGCGCAGCCGCATTCTGGACTAGCTGGAGTCTCCGGGTGCTCTTCAAGGGGAGCCCCATGTAGAGAGCATTGCAATAGTCCAGACGAGAGGTAACGAGAGCATGAGTGACCGTGCATAGGGCATCCCGGTCCAGGAAGGGGCGCAACTGGCGGATCAGGCGAACCTGATAGAAAGCTCTCCTGGAGACGGCTGTCAAATGGTCTTCGAAAGACAGCTGCCCATCCAGGAGCACGCCCAAGTTGCGCACCCTCTCCATCGGGGCCAATGACTCGCCCCCAACAGACAGCCGCGGCTGCAGCTGACTGTACCGGGGTGCCGGCATCCACAGCCACTCCGTCTTGGAGGGATTAAGTTTGAGCCTGTTCCTCCCCATCCAGACCCGTACGGCCTCCAGACACCGGGACAGTACTTCGATAGCTTCGTTGGGGTGGCCTGGGGTGGAAAAGTACAGCTGCGTGTCATCAGCGTACAGTTGGTATCTCACCCCAAAACCACTTGCCACATTTGTTAAGTGAATCACTGCAGTTGCTAATTTAGTAACACAGTAGTTGAGTGAATCTGGTTTCCCCATTGACTTTGCTTAGTCAGGTTACAAAAGGGGATCACATGACCCTAGGACACTGCAACCATCATAAATGTGAGTCAATTGTCAAGCATCCAAATGTAAATCACTTGACCACTGGGATGCTGCAATAGTCAAAAGTGTGAAAAACGGTCATAACTCATTTTTTCAGTGCCCTTGTAATTTCAGACGGTCACTAAGTGAACTGTTGTAAATTGAGGACTACCAAATTCTGATTAAAGCAGTGTTATAAGGAACAAAATACAAATAGTTCTTCACTTACAATAGTTCCTTTAGTGACTGTTCAATGTTACAAAGTAACTGAAAAAATGACTTACGACCATTTTTCACATTTATAACTTTTGCAGCATCCGCATAGCCCTATGGTCAAAATTCAGATGCTGTTTCACTTAACAATAGAAATTTTGTGCTCAATTGTTGTCATAAGTCAAATATTACCTGTATAGAAACTACAATGCACCTTTATGGTGAATGCAAATCAGAATTTTGCTCTTTATTTAGTGATTGAAAAATGAAAAAAGTATGAATGGAAGTCACTGTATGCTAGCTGATCAAAAAAAGCACATGGTAGCTACTCCACCCAGAGTCACTTTGTTTTGTAAGGTGGGCTGCTGTATAAATTAGAGAAAAATAGATTTGAATTATGAAATATTTTATGTAATTATGGAGTTGAAGCTTGGTTGCTGAACTCTGTAATAGTGGCATATGATGAAAGCACTGTAAAGCAATTTTAAAACAAAAGTCTCTCATTAAAACCATCCTGACATGCAGAGTTCTAGTTATGTAGCTATTCTTTGTATTTTCAGGATATTTGGTGGATTTTGTTCAGTTTGATATTCAGAGCACATTCCTTTTCTTTTTTTCTAGAACAGGGCTGAAAGAAATTCTTACGAACAGAGCTAAGAAAGCTCCAGCCAGCCAACTGGATGTCTTAAGAGGTCTGACCTGAATGATGAAAGCCAATCAAAGTAGTTTTTTTCCTGCAGAACTCTTAAAAGAATCTGCCAATCTTCAACAAGTGCCTTTTGTGTTTTCAGAGATGGGATAAGGAGCCAACATTTTGCCTGTGAGTCAGACTTGTGCCTCACGAACAGAATGGGGAGAAGGGTTAGGGCTGTTTATTTGGAAATGGAAAAAAATATTTATAAATGCTTCATTACTATAAGGTCCAAAATATCTATCTGACAGGCTTTTCTTCAGCTGCACTTTGGCTCTGCTGAACAGCAAATCTAAAACAGTTTCCTGAATATCTATAGGGAGGGAGTTATCATGATTTTGGAAGCAAATTGGTCCAGGAAGGGAGTTACAACAGAAAAGTCTCAGTGTTGCCCTCCCCATTCCACTTAAATATTTCTCCTAGGGTAAGGTTCTCTGCTGAACCAATTCTTTCTTGAATAAATCTGGAATTGAATGTCTGGAGTTCAGGAAGTTAAATCTTTTACAATAGGTAGCTTTTGCTTCCAATCCTTGCCCCAAATCCCCACCGGTGAATGATTATGATTCCCTTAAAGGCTCATCAAAAAGGAAGGAAAGACCAAGTTGATTAAAGCAGGAAAACTTATTCTGATAAAATTTTAATTCAGTCTAATCATATTAACAACTTATTAATAAAAAATGACTAAACAGGATAGTTTGAATTGCAGAAGGCAATTAGCAAAACAAAAAGGAAAAACATTCTTTAAATATTTTAGAGATATTTTTGGCAAATTTTATGAACTAGAGTTATTCAAACAAGGCACTGAGAGAGAAAGAAAGCCTTTATCTCTCATGGGTCTAGCACTGAAACAATATAATGAGGCAAAGATCTGAACATTTCTTCTAACTCTGCCCCATTTGAAATGCCCTCACCTTTCTTTTGCTAGTATTAACCTAGGTGTCAGTGTTCCCATACTGTATTAAAGTCTAAACCATAGTTGATCAACTACAGCTCAAGGTTTGTGTAGCATGCTAAGTCAAAATCAAATAAACCAAATTAGTATCAGTCATAATGTCCAGTTATGTCAGAGCAGAGAAAGTAACCTCTGAGGTGCCAGCCACATTCATGATTTCTATAATATCTGTCTTTCTCACAAGTGTTCAGAGTAGGCTTGCATGACTCCAGTCTGAAATATATCCAGATAGTTAAATAGTACAATAATAACCCTTTGAATGTGAAGAAGGTTCTTTTTAGGAGGAACTACACAATTACCTCTTGGGATCCATTCCTAGTAAATCCCACAGCTTTTGCTACCTTTCCTTCCTGCGTAAATTCTGCTATTTTACCTGTCAGCATTTTACCACAGAACAACTGAGGAGTGGTTCTCTAATAAAACATCTTCCAAGTGGGCTTTGTGAAGGATTCTTCAACCTTTGGAAACAATATGACAACAGCTTCATATCAGTGAAGAAATACGAGGCCTTAGAAATAATATTTTTCTAAATGATCCCATTAGCCCTGGCCTGGACATGAACCTTCCCATGCCCACTTGTTCTCCTAACTCCTTCAAGGGATGAGAAATTTTAATTCTTTTTAATTTCTTACCATCTGGGGGCAAGATGCCCTTTAATGATGAAGTGACCATGGGTTTCTCTCTTTTCCTTTCAATCCTCCAGGAGTCAAATATTATGATTAATATTTGATTTATACCCTATTTTTCTATTCAGGAAAATACATTTGTCAAACAAAATTTCAAAGCAAGATCAACAGCTTAATTAAAAAGAGACAAAGTGAGCGGATCATCATTAGAAAGCTCTCAGCAGTCAGAGACTTCTCTTCCAGTTGAAAGCAGACTCCTAGAGGGAAGGACTCTCCCTCTATGAGGAAAACAGTTAGGTGTCCTCACAGTAGACTTACTTTGTCTATTTTTATACAATATACTTCTACCTGCAAGCTTCTTTAATATTAGTTTACTTGGACAATTCATGAGATTTGGGGATAAAAATGTAATGGCCAGTTTTCTAGGACATTTCTAGGTTTCTAGGTTTCTTTTTACTTTATAATATATGTTTTTTTCTCCAGACTCGAGTAACACAGGAACCAATGAAGCCATTGTGTGCCAGTTCTCTTGCTATTTTTCTCTACCATACATTGTCTCCTTGTACTGACAGCATTTGTACACTAAATTATGACTCCTTTAAGCCTATCTGATATTTAATTACATATCTAGGTATCAAAGACAACATGAAATTACATAAAGTTCAACTAATATCTAAGAGAAAAATCACTTCCTTACTCCACAGGGCTATTGGGTTTTCATGTGGACCACAGAGAAAGGGAAAGGGACAGTACATTTGTAAGGCAACAATATTCAATTCCGAAGAGAAAGCCACAAGAGTTAGCCTTGTTGTAGTAAATAATACAGTGTCTTCCAGAATTTTATAGAAAGCAAAATTATCAGTGACATATGTTATCTTAGATCACAGACCAACAGAAGCATACAACATACACAACATCAAAAACATCATCAAAAAAGGACAACAAAGAATGTTCTTTCTGCGCCAACTCAGTAAGCTCAAACTGCCCAAGGAGCTGCTGATTCAGTTCTACAGAGGAACTATTGAGTCTATCATTTGCACCTCTATAACTGTCTGGTTCGGTTCTGCAACCCAACAAGAAAGACACAGACTTCAGAGGATAATTAGAACTGCAGAAAAAATAATTGCTACCAACCTGCCTTCCATTGAGGACCTGTATACTGCACGAATCAAGAAGAGGGCCGTGAAAATATTTACAGATCCCTCACATCCTGGACATAAACTGTTTCAACTCCTACCCTCAAAACGACGCTATAGAGCACTGCACACCAGAACAACTAGACACAAGAACAGTTTTTCCCCAAAGGCCATCACTCTGCTAAACAAATAATTCCCTCAACACTGTCAAACTATTTACTAAATCTGCACTACTATTAATCTTCTCATCGTTCCCATCACCAATCTCTTTCCACTTATGACTGTATGACTGTAACTTTGTTGCTGGCAATCCTTACGATTTATATCGATATATTGACCATCAATTGTGTTGTAAATGTTGTACCTTGATGAACGTATCTTTTCTTTTATGTACACTGAGAACATATGCACCAAGACAAATTCCTTGTGTGTCCAATCACACTTGGCCAATAAAAAATTCTATTCTATTCTATTCTATTCTATTCTATTCTATTCTATTCTATTCTATTCTATTCTATGTGTGTGGTATGTGTGCGGGGGGGAGGAGGGAGGGAGAGAAAGCGGAGAGCGATCCTTTATAATGCTATATAAATGCACAGGTAGTCCTCAATTTACAATCATTTGTTTAGCAACTGTTCAAAGAAACAAAGGCATAGAAAAAAAGTGACATAATGGATTCTTGCACTTAGAATGGTCAGAGCATCCTCACAGTCACAAGTTCAAAATTTAGGCATTAGGCAACTGGCATGTATCGATGAGTACTGCAGCAGCCCAGAGTCACGTGATCGCTAAATCAATTTGTGTGGCTTTACCATGGATAAACCTAACAATACAAGAAATTCTGGTTTATTGTGGAAAAGCTAGGATACCATTTCAAAAGCATTCTAGTGCTGTATATCAAATCTGAGTTGTTTATTCTGCAAGCATATAAAATACAAGTTGCTCAAATTCCTACTCCCCTTCTTTTCCCTCTCTGTATAAAGGGCTAGAAGTCATTCTCTTTGTAACAGGATGGATCATTACCATTCATTTGGTAACTATTAGTTCTAGTACAGTAACAGGCTGTTTTCTTTTGACCATATGAGAATAGGTTCCCATGTATACCAGTTTTAAGAATTACATCGTAGGGATTCTCCTACTTTATGTAACCAACAATTGCCAGCAGGTACAAAGCCTAATATGGGATTCCTCTCTAAGGTACAGGTAGTCCACGACTTACAACAGTTCTTTTAGTGACCATTCAAAGTTACAAAGGAAGGCACTGAAAAAAAGTGACTTATGACCATTTTTCACAGTTACAACCTTTGCAGCATCCCCATGATCATGATATCAAAATTCAGACACTTGGCAACCGGATCATACTTATGACCATTGCTGTGTCCCAAGGTCATGTGATCACCTTTTAAAACTTTTTGACAAGCAAAGTCAATGTGGAAGCCAGATTCACTTAACACCTGGGTTACTAATTTATCAACTACAGTGATTCACTTAACAACTGTGGCAAGAAAAATCATAAAATGAGGCAAAACTCACTTAACAAATGTCTCACTTAAGAACATAAATGTTGGGCTCCTTTGTGGTCGTAAATCGAGGACTACTTGTACACACTGATCTACACTTTAAAAACTTTATTCTAGTGAATTCAAGCTCAACTTTTTCCTGAAAGATGGCCATCTAGAGGTTAAGGACAGTGTTTCTTTTCCCAGGTATTTTAACACATCTATTTAGTAATAAAATTTATATCTCATGAAAAGTGACTCTAGGCGGCATACAGCAATCAGAGTTCATTTACATCCCTATTATTTTTTGGCTACTATCATTTCTGAGGTCCATTTATCCTTTTATGTAGGATTAGTCTGTCTAATGTAAACTCTAGAATGGTACTGTTATTTGCCCTTGGTCCAAAAGAAGATTAAATACATTGAATATGAAACAAAACCATCACGAGGTAATATCTGTGACCCAAACAATGTCAGTCTTTTACATAGTCCTGAAAACTGGCTGAGGGTTTAATGAAAAGAAGCCACTTATATGATTAGGAAGAATTTGGTGGGGGGAGGGGAATTATGAATCAGCTCAAGAAGACAGTCTTAGAAAAAAATAAATCCAAACATCTGCAATGTATTTCAAAGACAATAAGAAACAGCTGTAAAGAGACCAAAATGCTGTTTGCTGCAAGATTCTTGCACACAAAGCAAAAACACATTTTATGCTTTGATGCTGACACGGAGGTGCAGAGCCATTCTTGTTAATTTGTGTGCCACTTTTTCAAATCAACATATAAACATCAATTGTTTATATTTCATAAAATCTGGTTCTTCTCTGCAACACAAATGCTGTTCTGCTTGAACTTAAATTGAACAGAACTTTAAGAGATACTTTCATTTATTACATAGATACATGTGTGTGTTGTGTGTGTGTGTGTAAAGAGGTATTAATATCTAGTGGTTCTTAGAGCCAAGTTTGAAAAGTTTACATTTCTTCTATGCTACTATACTGAAGAGCCCACAATGGAGTTCACTCACTAAACGCAGTATAACTCATTAGAATGGTTCTGCTATCACCTTTGCCTTTGTTAGTTCCATTACAACCCTGAAATGAAATGCATTTGGCCAGGAAGATTGGAATTCATTTAAATTATCATATCCTTGTCTATCTTAAGATGCAGTTCTGTTCTTTCCCAGTGATGTGACCTTGGGCAAGTCACTCTCTCTCAGCCCAACTCATCTCAGAGGGTTGTTGTGGTGGGGAAAAGAGGAAGAAGAAGATGTGTTGGATATGTTTGCCATTTTGAGTTATTTATAAAAATAAATAACCACGATCACCTGGAAGCTCATCCTTATTTCAGAGAGAAGACAGATGCAAATAGGTGTTAAGTATTTCTGACTTCACACCGGGGAGAAATGTAAAATTTGTTACTACTGGTGTGGCTTGGTGGTGGTGGGGCGGGGGAATGGTAATGTGACTGGGTGGGTGTGGCCAACTTTTTTTTTTACTTTTAAAAGCATTTTTTCTACAACCTCTTCGGGAGAAGAGGTTGAAAAAAATGCTTTTAAAAGCCTCTGATGATCAGGCAACTCAGCTGGGATCACCAGAGGAGCCTTTTTAGAAGTATTGTTTTACAACCTCTTCAGCCGAAGAGTGGGCAGGTGAGGAGTGGCAAGTAGAGGCTGGCAAGGTGCTCCTTGACATGAGTGACATTGAGTTGGCCACACCCACCTAGTCATATGAACACCTTGCCACGCCCACCCAGCCAGTCATTAGCTAGATCATATTAGTGGTCCGTGGGATTTGAAATGATGAATTTAGTGGTCCTTGAGGTCCGAAAGGTTGGGGACCCCTGTTCTGGAGAACCTTCTGTAGTTATGTAGCTCTCCTTCCATTTCCTACATATGCTCCCTCCTCTCTTCAGTATTTTAGAAAGCTCTGTATGTTTCCATCCTTATTCTGCTTCTTAAGACTTTTCTCTTTAACTGTTTGAAGCCACGTTATCTGACATACCTTTCTTCTAAGTTCATCATCATGCCCTTCTGATTCAAGTATGCAGCTCTAGTTCTTTTCAGTTTCTTCTGCAATAAATATCACCAATCCAACAATAACACTTTTCACTTTTCCCTAAAGTACCAGCAGCCTTCATTTCTTTTCAATTCCTCCCAATTGCTGAAAATTAGATGTAAGATCCCTTGTTCTTTCTTCCAAATGAAACTGTCAGCAAGACAAGACAAGAATTGTTGGACCTCTGATGTTTGGCAGACTTAGATTCCCAGCAAGTATCAAGTGAATTTAAACCCCCCATTACTACTCTTGCATGCCTCTCTCTGCATGACTATCCTTCGCCTGCTTGGTAGTCCATAATGCATTCTCATGTCAGTATCACTTTTGTTTCTCTCCTTTCCATTATGTACTTCCTGAATTTCTGGACAAATATATATTTTATTCTTGTAGTACAAGACCCTTTCTGTTGGATCTACTGGATGGACCAACTGTTCAGCTGAGGCTAAGATACTTTCCTAAATCAAATGATGCTTCTGTTATCAGACAGGAGCAATGGACATTTCTTTTTTTCTTTTGTGTGTGTGTGGAGGAGCCTATTTAGCCAAAAAAGGGATCCCAAGAAGGAGCAAGTCAGTTCCCTAGATCTAATTGAGTTGGACTGGAAACATCTGGAACAGGGTGAATGTTTTTGGATATCCAGATCAGTCTGCAAGGTGGATTGGCTAGGATCCATATATTCACAATTCCCACCTCACCTTACTATCATAGAACTTGCTTTTAAAATAAAATACAGGGATCCAGGGTTTTGCCAAAAGGGGAGAACTTTTCACCACAAAATTGTGCATAGCTTCCTTTTCCATTATTCAACTGTTTTACAAAGCAAGGTTGCCTTAACTATGTAAACTGGTCCATCATGTATTCAACGCAGCAGGATATTACGGTCACATTTAGTCAGATGAAATTGCTTTGCTTAAGAAGCAAAACCTTTCAGTTGGTAAAATGCTCATTGTTCCTGAAAATGAAGGCTGAGGCCTTTGTGCTCATCTATTCACACAGCAAGCAGCCACCTGCTGAGTTACCATCTCGAGAAATTCAATCCTTCAATAACAGCAGATGTTAAAAAAGTGCTGCTTTAAAAGTTTGACGTTTTACGTGCAAAACAAGGGCAGCATGCACGCACACAAATGGATACCCTTTGGAGTAGCTGATTTCCAACTAAAGTTGAACATCTAATGAATTTTAAGCTACCTGACCTATGCCCAAATTTGCATACTTAATTACAAAAGGAAATGTACTCTCCAGTGCAGATTTTACAGCTGAATCCTAGCATCTTGAACTTGTTCTCCAACTGAGCCCTACTCAAATTACATCATGCGCTTACTTAAGGCACAAAACAGAAAAAATATCTAGGCTTTCTCTATTATAAAAAAAAAATACCTGCAGGCAGGCCGGTGGCTTAAATCTATCTTATTTATTTATTCCAGTGGTTAAGATTAAAGTCATGTCTGACTTTTACAAACTGGATGAGGAATCCAGTCGCTTGTGAAATTGCATCATGCAGGCTGAGATGTTCTTCCTATTTGCAAAATACTTGCTGCCACTTTCAATATCCTTTGTTCTTCACTGGATCACAAATGACCACGTAGTAGTAAGGAAAATCATCTGATAATTTGTATTTGGGGTGAAAAGGCATTTAAGAAAAAAAAATACTGTTAACTAAAATATTTTAATGTATCTTCTGTCCTAGAACTAGGATGTAGTATATATTTTAGAGATATAGCCTAGTATATCTGCTAGCAAACGTGTCTTGAGGCTGAAATGCCTACCTCTTTCATTTGCACACAATTGCCTTGAATACAATATTCAGGTGTCTCTATTTAATGTGTATCACATGCTATCTTCCTTGGTTTTCATTGGTTTTTCCCCCCACAACAGAGATGGTTCAGAAGGTGCCCATTTGGGCATCTCTGCTTTGGTTTACTGGGAAAAAAATGAAACAACTGCACATGAACAGATAAATAAAAACAATTGGGAACTGCTCCTGAAACAATTCCAGAGAGCTAGTGCATGGCTGTTTTAACCTTTAGAAAAGAGATGTTCCTAGGCCTCCTGAAGTACCTATTCATTGCAATGATTTTTCACATACACCCTCTTTTCTGGTGCCTTTGAGTCAGTCTTCACTGCTGGCGACTGCCTGGACAAATCTCTTCAGTTTTCTTGGCACAATTGTAAAAGTAGTTTGACACTGACTTCTTCCTAGGGCTGAGAGAAATTGAATGGCTTGTGCTTAAGGCAGGACTAGAACTCACAACTTCCTAGTTTCCAGCTCTTGATATCTTAACCACAACACCAAACTGGCTCTCCTTTTATAAGCTTATCTTCGGAGCTGCCAAGGGTTGGCTGAAACATGGGCAGCTACATAAATGGTACAAACAAATAAATAAATTTCCACTCCCCATCCTTGTTTCCAAAAAGAAACTGCTTGGGATAAATATGGTGACCTGGATCACTCATTGCATTACAGCAGGGTTGTTAAACTCCTGGCCCACAGGCCGGATGCGTCATGCACTGGCCACGCCCATGCCTGGTTTAGCGAAGGGGGGGAGAAGCTCCGATACATCACATGACGCTGCTATGACGATGTGAGTTTGACACCCCTGCACTACGGTATAGTTTGTTTAACTGAATGCAACATGGCTAACTAACTTCACATTTCCCACTGTAGGAAGTTAGCACCCACCCACCTCCTAGAAGAATGAAATATTTTAGAAAATATTTAAAAAAGGCAGAATATATTTCTCTGGATGAGAAATGGAGAAACATGTTTTAAGGACAAAGCAGCTCCCTGCAACTTCCTGCCACCCCCCCACCTTTGTCAATGGGCCATCATCTACAACACAATAGGACCCATCTAGCAACAGAAACTCACCACATGGCACCTGGGAAGATTACATCAGCCAGCAAGGCTAGCTAAGACCCCCACCCCTGGGAGTCTGACAACCAATCAGGATACTCTTCCTGTGCCCCAGAAAGTTCAAAGTTCAGAAAAACCATAAAGCCAGGGAGCACACAGGATCTCATCCCTTTTCTGTTCAGGAATTCAAGCCATGTGATCCTGACCACCATTAAAGCATCTTTCCAAGCAGTCTCCATGTTTCCAGTGTCTTTATCTCCACTTGGAACAGAACCCAGATGGATATTTCTTCCAACACCACAATGCCATAGATCTTTAAAATAATAATGGCTCGGTTTACCTAACACTGTACCCTGTCGGAAGAAATGTCCATCTGGGCTCAGTTCCAAGTGGGGAAAAAGATACTGGAAACATGGAGACTGCTTGGAAAGATGGTTTAATGGTGGACAGGAATCACATGGCTTGAGTTCCTGAACAGAAAAGGTGATCACATGTTTCAAGGTGTTGGGTGAAGAACCAGAGAGGAAAGGAGAAGAAGAGAAGAAGAGGGGAGAAGGGCAGAACAAGATGCTGAGTGCCTGAGTTTATACTCTCTATGGGGCCCCACCTTGGTGTTTCCTGTTCCTGTATAAGAAATGTACCCTGATTGGTTGTCAAACTCTCAGGTGATCTAGGGGTCTTAGCTAACTTTGTAGGTTGTCTCTCAAGCTTGCTTGAGCCTTGCCATGTGGTGAGTTTCTGTTGCTAGATGAGTCCTATTGTGTTGCAGATGATGGTCCATTGACAAAAGTGAGGGGAATGAGTGAGCTTGGCTGAAGCCTTAATGGCCCATTGACAAAGGTGTGATGAGGCAGGAAGCTGCTTTGTCTTTAAAACATTTTTCTCCATTTCTCATCCAGGGAAACAAAATACTCTGCCCTATTCAATATTTTCCAAAATATTTCATTTTTCTAGGAGAGGGTTGAGTGCTAACTTCCTACAACCCTAAAATCAAAGAAACTGTATTATGCACTGTCAATTTAGAGAGCTACAAAGCCCATTTCTGTACATTTAACAGGTTTATCTGTATATCCTTTCAAATAAGAAACCTAAACCTGATATACCTCTATCTGTGACGTATTTGATATCAGAGAAGCTTTAGAAGGAAAGCGAATAGCTCTGTATGACCATGTGACACTGGATACTTCACCATCTTCACTTTAAAAGCACCTGGTGTGACAGTGTGCCCTAATAAGCCCAGATTCATGGATTTCTGCTTATGGGTTTATAACCTGCTGCAGCAGTAGAATATGGACAAAGCCCATCTCCACAAATCAGAATCATCTAGCTGATAAGCAACCATCTTTGCTTGATTCAACCTTAGAGCTACCATATCTGTCTACAAAACTCCAAATGGCTGCAAAGTGTCAGCAAGAGATGCAGGAAACCCATCTTCATGCTGTCAGCCAATGGCCATGTGAATTTTTGCAGTCCTAACTGCAACACATCTCTTCCTTTCAAAACTCTCTAAATAGCATGATAGAGTAGAGTATATTTGAGTTGAGTAGAGTAAAGTAGAATAGAGTAGACCACAGTCAAAATGAGTGCCTCTGTCTGCCCATGTAACATCTTTGTTGCACAAACTGCACTGGCTTCCAGTTTCTTTCCAAGTACAATTCAAGGTGCTGCTTATTTATTTATTTTTATTTATTTTATTTGATTTTTATACCGCCCTTCTCCCGAAGGACTCAGGGCGGTGTACAGGCATAATAAAACCGACAATACAATATACAAGTTTAAAATACGATTTAAAAAACTTATTTTAAATTAGCCCAATGATTAAAATTTACCATACTAAGAAAACCCCGTTTAAAATTAATAAATTTAAACATTAAAATCCCAATTTAAGCCAGCCCTGCGCGGATAAAAAGATGAGTCTTGAGTTCGCGACGAAATGTCCGAAGGTCGGGTATTTGGCGTAAACCCGGGGGAAGTTCGTTCCAGAGTGTGGGAGCCCCCACAGAGAAGGCCCTTCCCCTGGGGGCCGCCAGCCGACATTGTTTGGCGGACGGCACCCTGAGAAGTCCCTCTCTATGGGAGCGTACGGGTCGGTGGGAGGCGTGTGGTAACAGCAGGCGGTCCCGTAAGTACCCAGGTCCTAAGCCATGGAGCGATTTAAGGTCATAACCAACACCTTAAAGTGCACCCGGAAGGCCATAGGCAGCCAGTGCAGTCTGCGCAGGAGCGGTGTTACATGGGAGCTACGCTAAGCTATGCATAGCTAAGCTATGATCTTTAAAGTCCTATATGGCACATACCTTTCACCAAGGACATTTACCCATTCTACCAGGTCAGATGGGATGGACACACTCCCCTAAACATTGCCATCTGAGGGGAGCTAGGAAGCTTGCCTCTTCCACATCAGCCTCTGCCCTATGGAATATTCTGCAGATCTCTACCTTCCAAGCCTTCCATAAAGCTTTAAAGTCCTGGCTTTTCCCCAAATGCTGGAATAAGATTAGATAATTGCACATGACTAGGCACCAGGTCTTCGTTGCTTTCAATATTTTCATCTGTTTAGTTTTATAGCTATGATTTTATATGCTGTTTTAATTGGAAGATGCCGAGGGTTGTCTACAAATGGATCAGGATATAAATGTTTTAAATAAAAAATAGAATAAAATAAAATAAAACTCCAGAACAACATATGCAAGGTACCAAATATATAAACTGGGGAAGGACCTGAGAATGCTATCTAAAATGGAAATAAATTAATATCTGGATTTTGTTATTTATAAATGTGAACCAACCTTTTTGTTGTTGTTGTTGTTTCACAATAAGCCTCAGGAAAATTCTTAATGCTCAATAATTTCACCTGGGCGCAAGACTTAATCTGCATTCCCATGTTCAGTTTAAATCTATAATCCACAGATAACCATCCATATTGTTAATCACCTTTTTACAAGTTTACTATGAATATATGTCCTGTGTCTCAGGAAGAAGTTTGGATAATTCAAAAGTAAACTTAGTTTGGTACATAATTTGATTTGATGCTAATACATTATTATCTAATGATAGCATGTGAACTTTTTAAAGATTTTCATCATAGCTCTAATAGCATTTCTCTGCTTCTTTATGTATCTACTCTTTTTGGTAATTGTTTTATTTTGTAATTAATTGTATGTTTAATCTTTACAATCAAAACAAAGATAAATAGTTGTTGCTTGACAAGAAGTTTTGGAAACTTGAATATTTCCCTAAATTGTGTAATTTGGTCTAATAAAGGCACTGTACACCAGAACAACTAGACACAAGAACAGTTTTTTCCCAAAGGCTATCACTCTGCTAAACAAATAATTCCCTCAACACTGTCAAACTATTTACTAAATCTGCACTACTATTAATCTTCTCATCGTTCCCATCACCAATCTCTTTCCACTTATGACTGTATGACTGTAACTTTGTTGCTGGTAATCCTTATGATTTATATTATTATTATTATTATTATTATTATTATTATTATTATTATTATTATTATTATTATTATTATTATTATTATTTATTTGATTTTTATACCGCCCTTCTCCCGAAGGACTCAGGGCGGTGTACAGGCAACAATAAAATACAGACACTACAGTATACAATTTAAAATGCAAATTAAAAAACTTATTATAATTAGCCCAGAACTTTAAAAATTTATAAAAACCAAAACCCCATTTAAAATTAGTAAAAAATTTAAAATCGATAAAATTTATGTAATTTAAAATTTAAAATTTAAGCCAGCCCCGCGCGAATGAAAAGATGTGTCTTCAGTTCGCGGCGGAAGGTCCGAAGGTCAGGTATTTGGCGTAAGCCCGGGGGAAGTTCGTTCCAAAGTGTGGGAGCCCCCACAGAGAAGGACCTTCCCCTGGGGGCTGCCAGCCGACATTGCTTGGCGGACGGCACCCTGAGAAGTCCCTCTCTGTGAGAGCGTACGGGTCGGTGGGAGGAATACGGTAACAGCAGGGGGTCCCGTAAGTACCCAGGCCCTAAGCCATGGAGCGCTTTAAAGGTCGTAACCAACACCTTAAAGTGCACTCGAAAGGCCACAGGTAGCCAGTGCAGTCTGCGCAGGAGCGGTGTTACGTGGGAGCTACGCGAAGCTCCCTCTATCACCCGCGCAGCTGCATTCTGGACTAACTGAAGCCTCCGAGTGCACTTCAAGGGGAGCCCCATATAGAGAGCATTACAATAATCCAAGCGAGAGGTAACGATATTGATATATTGACCATCATTTGTGTTGTAAATTTGTACCTTGATGAAGGTATCTTTTTTTTTATGTACACTGAGAGCATATGCACCAAGACAAATTCCTTGTGTGTCCAACTACACTTGGCCAATAAAAAAATATATTCTATTCTATTCTAACCTAGTATGAATTTTAGGTATTTTCCTCCTTACAGCCCACATATCTAATTTTGCCTTTGTGTGAAAGCCTCTTATCTTTCCAGCAGAATTTCTTTTTAAAGAGATGAATGGGACATTCAATCTTTATAAGCATTTCCAACTTTTCCATTCATAATTTTCAATGAAAAAATAATCTGGAAAGTATTCCCTTCATCTAGAACTAGCTTTGTTTGCCTGCACTGGGGTCATCCCACAAACAAATATTTAATACTGATAAAGGAGAATATTTGTAGCTCAGGGTTGAAATGAGCTAGCACTGATGTTGTTACCTAGTTTGGGTAATCAAATGTCTGCAAGAAAACAACAACCAAACTCAGAGACCACAAGAAACCCTCACAAATATTCAATAGTGAAAAACAATGGGATATTTTAAAGATCGATTAAGTAAAATAGGATAATTTTGGAAAATGTCTGAAGAAACTCTATACAGCCAACTTTTGGAATTAAAAGAAGCACGAAAGAATATAGTGTTCCTCCCTGAATCAGACACAGCAACTCTGTGTTATAAATCAGAAGAGTAGCTAATTTAAAAAGTTACTGGACAATCTGTTCTTCCAAGAGAGGAAAAAAATCGTTATAAAAAGCTCCCATCTGTCAGATTGAAATTTAGAACATCTTAGCCTATTCAGCTATGGCATCTTTAAATCTTTCTACCTGGAATCTCTTCCTTCTAAACCAACTCTAAAAAACAATCAAACTGATATAGGTAGTCCTTGACTTACAACCATTTGCTTAATGACCATTCAAAGTTACAGAGGCATTGAAAAAAGTGTCTTATCACCATTTTTCACATTTGCAACTATTACAGCATCCCCATAGTCACGTGATCAGAATTCAGATGCTTGGCAACTGGCTCATATATCTATGATGGCTGCAGCGTCCTTGGGTCACATGATCACCTTTTCTGACTTTCTGACAAGCAAAATCAATGGAGAAACCAGATTCACTTAACAAGTCATGTTACTAACTTAAAAACTGCAATGATTTACTTAACAATGTTGGCAAGAAAAGTTGTACAATGGGCCAAACTCACTTAACAACTGTCTTGCTCAGCAACAGAAATTTTGGGCTCTATTGTGGTCATAAATCAAGGACTACCTATAGACTTTTGACTCTTACTTCCCAAAGCCAGAGAACAGAATATAATAAGCCTTGTGCCAGTCTTGAAACACTAAAGGCAATTTTGCATGATGGGAGATTTTAATGAAAAAAAAAATTAAAACAATGAAGCCGAATCACTAAATATAAAATAGAATTTACTAGCAAAAGACAAACTAAAGGAAAACAAGAAAAAAGACAGAAAGCCAAGGGAAAGTCATTATCATACAGAAAATTCCAAATATGGTTAATGTAATAATCTTTGAATTCCTTAGTAGGGCTCTCTAAGTTTCAAAAAAATATTTGGAACAAATGCTTCAGATTAGTACAAGTACAGCATCTATTTTTTCAGAAGTAGAAGTTTTAAGAGTCTACTAATCAAAGTTAATTTATCTGTTAAAACAGCTGAACCTTTTCAAGTTTATATAAAAATCTGGGTGGAAGGGGTTTAGTGGAAAGCTATTTTAATAAGTAGCAGAAAGGTATTACGTTCACACAAGACCTAAGGTACTTCCAGTTACTTTTTTAGACCTGCACCCTGATAATTTAGTAGCCATTTTAAGATCTAACACATGTTGGATTGATTCCTCCTTTTTCTTTTTGGGAGGATGGTTATAGACTGATCATTTTCGCTTCTGAGCACTACCTTATTTTATAGAATGTGGAGACTAGAGAAAGCCATTTCTTTAGAAGAGATGGTGTGGCTTTGCCCAAGCAAGCCCAATGCTCTAGCGAATCAGAAAGTAAAGCCATCTTCCCAGTGTTTTGGTGAGATCATAAAGCTGCAGCCCATGTTTTATCAGCTGTGCCACTGTGTACGTGGAATTACAGAGAATTGGAAAAATAAATTTATTTATTGAAGCCTCTCAACAGGGGATAACTTATCAGAAGCAATATCAAAACAGAGATGTATCACACTCCAAATGCAATGACTTCTACTTGTTTATGATTTCAGAAGCTTCTAGCTATTTAATACCAGTAATAAAAGTAAAATCTCTCTCCAGGTGAGCTCAACATCCATTTTGTTTTCTTTTCAACAAAATGGAAGTGATTTCCTATTACCTTTTTGCTTTCCCCATTCTAGGTTGTGCTCCTGGGAATTTCTGGTGATATTCTAACATATTCAAACACTAACCAAATCCAATTCTACTTAGCTTTCTCAAAAATCACTCAAAGTCATCGGGTGCTGTAGCTTACTGTACACGTAATCCTTTACTTATGACCATTTGTTTAAAAACTGTTGAAAGTGACTTATGCCTGGTCCTTGCACATATGACTGTTGCAACATCCTCATAACCAAGTGATGGCGATCAAGGCACTTGGTAACCAGTTCCATTTACAATAGTTGTAGAGTCCTGGAGTGATGTGGGATTCCAACAGGGAATGTTATAAACCATTATCAGGATGTCTCACTTAATGACATAGTGATTGATTTAACAACTATGACAAAATACAGTAGGTCATAAAACTGAGTGCAGTGATGTGATGCCTCACTTAATCACCGCACCATAAATTTTCTTATCCTAAATGTGGTTGTAAATTCAGGATTATCTGTAGAAATATTTAATAAGGGTTAGTGACCATTATTAACTCTGAATGAATTATATAAATCAGTCATCTTCAAATTAACATCCTCCAGATTTTCTTTTAATTTTTTTTAGCCCTCTTCTTATTACTTATAAGTAACTCAAGGCAGTGAACATATATAATAATTCTTTCTCCTCCTATTTTTAGCACTCTGTGATGCACTACCTGACTCTGTGGTCTCTTCCCAAAATCCCCAAAGCTTTAACCAAAGACTATCTACTATTGACCTCACCCCATTCCTAAGAGGTCTGTAAGGGGCGTGCATAAGAGCACCAGCATGCCTACCGTTCCTGTCCTAATGTTCCCTTTGATTGTATCCAATTTGTATGGTTATGTCATGCTTATACTTATATATACTGTTGTGTTTGACAAATAAATAAATAAATAAATAAATAATGCTGGCTTTCATTTCCTATATTGCCTCCATCAACAAGTTTAAAGGTTGATTTATAATCATTTTGCTTTGATAAAGCAGTTGTGACTCTTCTGATTTGGGACCATTTGGGACCAAGCAATAACCAGAGCAAAATCTTAAGTGTTTAGAGCATTTTAGTTCATGCAAATCTAAAGGCCAGTGAAATAACAAAACATAAATTTACTTCCCATCCTCTCATGAACATTTTTCCCCAAACTATTTTATTCAGAGAGAGTAGGAATTTTAGTGGTATCTCAGCACTCTAATCTGTGGCAAAGCTAACAATTATTAAAACTCAGCTAAGTTTCCAGACACCTATTTCTTCAACCTCAGTGGCTGAGAACTTTGCCTTTTCATATAAGTTTGAGCAAATAGGGAGAACAGAGAATATGCAAATGACTTCTCTGAAAGAAACACAAGCCTGAATTAGTGGTGGCAGATCAGAGAATCACACCATCCTCAGCAGCCAGTGAATTGAAAGGATTAAAAAAAATATTCAGATAGTTGGCTGAAAAATCCTGCCAGAATAAAGCTGTGGTCAATGCACAAAAAATCCATTCAGAACAAAATAAAATTAGGACTTAAGCCTTACACCCAAGTACAGTGAAGAGGTTATTTTAGTTCATTCAATCAGGAGGCCTCTGGTTTTGAGTAGTGCCTCTGTGTGTACGTGTGTTGTGTATGTGTGAACTCAACTTGTTCAAAAATCTTCAACATATGCTCCTTTTTTCAACAAGCAGAGAAAGGTCAATTGTTTAATACACTTCAGTACTTATAAAGATGCAAAAGAGATTTTACGCTTATCCTCAAATGTGTAACTGCTATAAACTGCTATAAACTGGCATACAAAAACCTGGAAAGCCACTGCCAAGCAGTGCTGCGTGTGACTCTCCCCACCAAATCTGGGAAGCCTCTCCTCAACACAGCCTCTCCAGAAGCATTAAGCCAACTGTAAATTTTAAATTTCATAGAAGGAGGAAATTATTAAGCAGATAAGGGGAGAATAAATCATGTCAATGCTAATGAACTGAATTTATATCAAATTAAAATGTCATGTTTGACCAAGTTTTGCCCCCATCTTTGACTGGCTCTGCCTATTTTCATAGAGGTCTATTTATACCCTTTCTGAGAGTCACTAAGAAAAGAATCTGTAGCCCTCTGCCCAAGAAAAAGTTATACACTATGAATACTGAGCTAGATTAATCCTACCTTCCAACCCATGTGAAAATCAACATGGAATCTTTCTATACTCGAATATGAATTGTTTGACTAGAATAGTTGATTTTCATAGAGGTCTATTTATACCCTTTCTGAGAGTCACTAAGAAAAGAATCTGTAGCCCTCTGCCCAAGAAAAAGTTATACACTATGAATACTGAGCTAGATTAATCCTACCTTCCAACCCATGTGAAAATCAACATGGAATCTTTCTATACTTGAATATGAATTGTTTGACTAGAATAGTTGATTTTCATAGAGGTCTATTTATACCCTTTCTGAGAGTCACTAAGAAAAGAATCTGTAGCCCTCTGCCCAAGAAAAAGTTATACACTATGAATACTGAGCTAGATTAATCCTACCTTCCAACCCATGTGAAAATCAACATGGAATCTTTCTATACTTGAATATGAATTGTTTGACTAGAATAGTTGATTTTCATAGAGGTCTATTTATACCCTTTCTGAGAGTCACTAAGAAAAGAATCTGTACAGAGTTGATTCTCTGTACATGACCGTTCAGCTTGCAACTCTATTCTCAAGTCAAAACTGAAGATTCAGTTTGAGAAGGTGCCACTTCTTCAACTAGACAAGGCTATGTAACCAAATGTCTTGCTCCTGAACAAAAAAATTAAGGGGAAGAAGTATTTCTCATCATACTCTCCCCAAATCATCATTGTTTTTTCAAGGGACAAGTAAAATTATGCATGTTCTACCACAGTGAATATGAACATATTTTGTTATTAGGAAACTGAGTTATGTCATTTCTAATTTATATAAATAGAAAAGCTCTTGGTCTTGCATATTAGAAGATGGACATAAAGTTTCCTGTCATGAAATAAAAAAGGAAGACGGGAAGTAAGAAGAAAAGATGTATGAGCTATCTTGTGTATTTATTGGGAGAAACAGTCAGCATAAATTCAAAAGAGGTATAGCAGAACCAGATGCAGACTATAAAGGAGAGATGTATACTTCTTATATAATTCAGTTCCTGTAGTAGCGAATTCTATTGTTAAATTTTTCCAGGTGTTTACGGATGTTGCATTCACCATTGAGCCAGATGTCTACTAAGCACTTAATATAATCAGCTTTATTCTTCCTGCCCTATAAAATTAGTTTAATAGGTTTCTCATTTATTTATTTATTTATTTATCAAATTTATATAGGGCCAATATCACCAAAAGTGACACACATACAAGTCGTAAAGAGTAAACAATGAACATATAAAACAAAGAAAAAAGGCATAGGAGAAAATATTTATTAACAGCAATAATGGAGCCATTTCAGGTTCTCAGTGGTCCTCTGGGATCCCCAGACCTGATGACACACCCAGATCTTTAGGGACTTCCAGAAGATCGAGCTAACCTGACTTCAGGGGGGAGAATGTTCCATAAGGTGGGTGCCGTGGCAGAGAAGGCTATCTCCTGGGACCCGCCAAATGTAGTTCCCTAAAAAGACTTTGATTAGCACCATGCCTGTTCTGCTAGATCTGATGGGACCAGCAGATATAAGGGGAAAAGGTGGTGGTCCCTCAAACAACCCAGCCTCATGTCATGAGGGTCTTTAAAGATGAAAACCCTAACCTTGAATTGGACCAAGAAGCACACTGGCAATCAACGTGGTTCACAGAGCAAAGATGTAGTATATGCTGTTCTAAGGGCACAAAACTGCCAGCTACATTCTGCACCAGCTGAAGCTTTTGGATACTCTTCAAGGGCAGTCCCATGTAGAGTCCATTATAGTAATCCCATTGGGAAGAAATAGGGCATGACTGACTGTGAGCAGAGCCCAGTAATCCAGGAAGGAGCACAATTGTGCAAAGGCCTTCCTAACCATCACTACCACCTGCTCTTCAAGCAGGACTTATGGGTTCAGAGGATCCTTATATTTAGCATTGGATCTATATGGAGCAATGTAACCAAAGATGGCATAGTCTAGTTTCAGCAGGCCCAAAATGCAAAGTCATTCAGTTTTGCTAGGGTTCAGCTGAAATGTCTTGTTCCCCGTCCAGTCCCTTACAAACTCCATGCATCAGATTAAGATGTTCATGGCATTACTTAATTTGCTGGGGTAGAGATATAAAATTGGGTATCATCACTGATAACTCGCCCCATTGAGACAGATGAGCTCACCTAGCAGCCTTGTGTAGAAGTTGGCTAGGAGTAGAGAGAGCACCAAACCTTGCAGCCCACATAATAGGGGATGAGGACAGGATTGCTCCCCAATTACAATAATCTGCATTCAATCCCAGAGAAAGGAGGCGAACTAGCACAACACAGTGCTGCCCACCCGCAATCCTCTAGGCTGATCCAGGATACCATGATTGATGTAGCTGAAAGCTGTAGAGAGGTCAAATAGGGCAAGGATGGATGCACAACCCCCCTCCCACCCTTGCTAGTGATCATTCGAAAGCACAGCCAATGCGGGGTCTGAATCCTGACTAAAACAAATCCAGACAATTTGATTCATCCAACGTCCTCTTAAGCTGATGCACAATCACCTTCCCCCGAAAGGTTAGTTTGAGGTTAGTTAACAAACAACTAATCAAACGACCAACTGACCACACTGGCACACAAGACCTTTATAAGCTAAGGAGAATAGGACAAGAAAATCCTGCTGATGATGTTATCTAGTCTGGTAACGAAACATTCAGAAACTAAATTGAAACAAGCTTGGAGAGCAAACCACTACCAAAATTTAAAACCCGAGCTACAAATATTTTTATTATTTCAAAATGCACCTCCTAAAAAGGAAATCCTATTCTAAACTGAATATATATTTTGCCCTGCGCTCACTCAGTGCTGGGGGTACGGTAGAAACACGTATATTGGGCAAGATGGCCAGTCATCTTCCCTCAGCAACCTTGTGACAAATTACTAATTTCTCATTACAACAGAGAAACTAGTGATTTTAACTGCTGAGTTCATTTTATGTCCTACCACTCCATAAGTTCCGGCTTTTGCTCTACATTTGGTCTTTAGTAAAAGTATTCTTTTCATGCAAATGGGGTCAAGGGTTTTTCTTTCCAAAGGACCCAAGTCGGGGCAGGTGTGACACATGGTATTCTTGGAAAAGAGTTATATAAGCAATCATAATCATGCTGGTACACAAGGACGTGTCTAAGCTGTGGCTCTTTCTCCTGTCTCTCAAGGTTATTCTCCCAACCCATTACAGTCCATAATGTAATGATATTACGATAAGGTGATATGATACACAAAGGGATCTATTTTTTTTAGTTTTCCAGAATTTGAAGTGTTTCTCAGAGAATCAGAAATATACTGTACTTGAGCAAAGCTCTTAATTCTCCCTGAAGAAATCACCTTGAGGGTTTAAAACATGCAGTTAACATTCAAAACACTCAGTACAATTTTCTCCAGCTAAAATTAATATCTACTCCAAGTCAAACATATATGACAGGTAATTCCACATGGAACTAGTCTAATTTTCCTGTCATCAATATGGAAGTGGTTTGCCATTGCCTTCTTCATTAATTTCTTTTTCTTCTAAACCTAGCCTGCATGCCTGGTAATTCCTGATGGTCTCCTATCCAAGTCCTCTCTACCTCTCACCCTACTCAGCTTTCAAAGTTCAGCTAAGGTCAGCAAGATAGTGCCACGTGCTGTAAGCCAGAGTTTTGTTTATTTGGCTTTTAATGCCATTGCTTCAGCACTTCACCACAGCCTTCCTACAAACATTCAATAATTACTGGAGTAGATTAGGAAAGTCTGCACTCTTATCAACTTTTTTCATGGTGAACTAATAATAGCTCCAATATTATTATTTCTCTTGCTGTGTAACTGAGTTCCTCTGTTTATGGCATCAGTTCAAGCAGCACTATTAAGTGGATAGTCACTTAATTCACTTCTACCATCTGTCTCCAAGTCTCTATTTTTATTATTGCTGCAGCAAATGATAGACAATCTCAAGGAAAAAAGGACATAGAGTTCAGCAAGCATATCCAAATAAATGAACCCCTTTCCTAAAACCCGGCAAACAAAGCAAATAACTTGAGGGTCAGAAAAAAAGTGCAAAGTAGATTCCAGAACATACAGTTTCTCTAAAAGTGACATTCCCAACTATATTCTGGAGAAAAGTTTAGAGTTCCTCAGAAACTAAACAGGAATGCAAAGAGAAAATCAGTAGCAGTTTTCAAACATCTCTGAAAGCTCTTTTCTCTATCAAGTCAATCTCCTGCAACTTTGCTGGAGAGCAAAATACAGTTGGATCTCTTCATTAAGTCAAGGTGCAGAATGGTCTTAAGGGAGCTCTTGTTATTATAAGGAACATTTTATTTCAGTTCAAGGAACATAAACTCAATTATAATCTTACCCTACCCTTTTCCCAATTCACAGGAAATCCCTTAAATTCATTCCTACTACAAACTAACATACGGTACTTCCCAAGGGCATATGCAGGGTCTATAGTACAGCAGCATGCTACATTTATAGCTATTGTTTTCTTATGCTACAAATTCCAGCTTCTTGGAAATCTGAAAACAGATTCTACAGCTGAGCTTTATTCCCTATAAAAGCAACAGTTTGGGGTGGTTTCCCTTAATTTTTGTCATAAAAACAATTAGAATCCTTCCCCCACGAAACAGATGCTTCCCCATTACACCTTCTAAGAAGAGCATTTGTCTAGCTGTTGCCTGTTCTTCCTTTCAGTCCAATAGATGCTCCCAAAGGTCACCCAGGCAGAAATCCAGAGCCTTAAGATGGAAGTGACTTAGAATTAAATTTGTGTAAAGGCATGAATGAGATACACATTCAAGCAATTAAGAAGGTCAGATGCAGAATAAATAAGAAAAGAGCCCCTTTCAACATGGACCCAAGATTTTTTCAGCTTTCCGGCCTTTGTCAGTCACTGGCAAAGGCCTCTGGTGGCTCAACGGACTAAGTCTGTCTGTTATTAACACAGCTGCTTGCAATTACTGCAAGTTCAAGTCCCACCAGGCCCAAGGTTGACTCAGCCTTCCATCCTTTTTAAGGTAGGTAAAATGAGACCCAGATTGTTGGGGGCAATTAAGTTGACTTTGTATATAATATACAAATGGATGAAGACTATTGCTTAACACATTGTAAGCCGCCCTGAGTCTTCGGAGAAGGGCAGGATATAAATTCAAATTAAAAAACAAACAAACTGCAGGCATTTCATTTAATCTAATTCGGGCCATGTCAGCAGCCAACAATCTGTAGCCTTCTTGGTATTGCTGAACTACAAGTCCCATCATCCCTCACAATTGGCTCTGCCTCCTGTGGATGTTGGGGAGTTTTTAAATCAGCAGGGCTTTGGAGATGTGATTTGTTTGCCCTTATTGTTGTGTTCTTTTTTTATTGCAGATTGTTAGTGGATGTTTTAGTGTAATTATTTTCTTACCATGGACATTTTATTGTATTTTATCTTGTGAACCAGAATGATTTGGCATACAAAGTCAGGATAACTAAGCATACAAAATTGTGCCAGGAGAGTCCGACCTTCTCTAATACAGGCAGTCCTCGACTTACAACCATTCAGTTAGTGACCACTCAGACATCACCACCAGATGGATTTGTAGCTGGCTGACAAACCGTACTCAATGAGTAGTCCTTAATGGTATTACATCCACATAGAGAGAAGTAAACAGTGGGATACCACAAGGCTCCGTCTTAGGTCCATTACTCTTCAATATCTTCATAAATGATGAGGGAATAGAAGGGGAAACTCATCAATTTTGCAGATGATACTAAGCTGGCAGGAATAGCCAACACCCTGAAGACAAGCTCAGGATCCAAAAAGATCTTGACAAACTTGAACAATGGGCCCTATCCAACAAAATGAATTTTAATGTGGAAAAAAGCGAAGTTTTACATTTAGGCAGGAAAAATCAAAAGTATAAGTACAGATTAGGCAAGACCTGGCTCAAAAACAATAACTGTGAGAGGGACATTGGAGTCCTAGTGGATGATCACCTGAATATGAGCCAGCAGTGTGCAGAGCCACCAAAAAAAGGTAATACAAACCTGGGTTCTATAAACAAAGGCATAGAATCAAGATCATGTGAAGTATTAGTACCGCTTTATAAAACCCTAGTAAGACCACACCTAGAATACTGCAACCAGTTTTGGTCATCATACTACAAAAAAGATGTTGAGACTTTGGAAAAAGTTCAGAGAAGAGCAACTAAGATGATCAAAGGCCTGGAGACTAAAAAAAATATGAAAAACGGCTGAAGCATTTGCGTCTGGCTAGTCTAAAGAAAAAAAGAATTAGAGGTGACATGATAGCAGTATTCCAGTATTTGAGGGGCTGCCACAAAGAAGAGGTGCTCAAATTATTCTCCAAAGCACCAAAGGGCAGAACAAGAAGCAACAATTGGAAACTAATCAAAGAGAGAAGCAACCTGGAATTAAGGAGAAAGGTGCTAACAATGAGGACAATTAACCAGTGGAAAAGGTTGCCTTCAGAAATCATGGGCACTTTATCACTGGAAGTTTTTAAGAAGAGATTAGACAGTCACTTATCTGAAATAATATAGGTTCTCCTGCTTGAGCAGGGGGTTGGACTAAAAGACCTCCAAGGTCCCTTCCAACTCTATTATTCTGTTAAAGTTACAATGGCACCAAAAAAAGTGATTTATGACTGTTTTTCCCACTTACGGCCACTGTAGCATCCCCGTAGCCACATGATCAAAATTTGGAAACTTGGCAACTGGCATGTATTTATGCTATTCTAAATTCTATTTTTCAAAGCACCAAAAGGCAACACAGAAATGATGGATGGAAACAAACCAAGGAAAGAAACAATCTAGATCTAAGAAGAAAATTTCCTGAGAGTGAGAACAATAAACCAGTGGAACAGCTTGCCTTCAGAAGTTGTGGGTGCTCTATCACTGGAGGCTTTTAAGAACAGACTTGTCACTTGTCTGGAATAGTATAGGGTCTCCTGCTTGAGCAGGGGGTTGGACTAGAAGACCTCCAAAGCCCCTTCCAACTCTATTATTCTGTTAAAGTTACAATGGAACCAAAAAAAGTGATTTATGACTGTTTTTCACACGGCCACTGCAGCATCCGCATAACTGCTTCATCAAAATTTGGAAACTTGGCAACTGGCATGCATTTATGATGGTTGCAGTGTCCTGGAGTCATGTGATCACCATTTTAACCATTCTACATGGCTTCCGACAAGCAAAGTCAGTGGGGGAAGCCATATTAATGACTGCATGATTCACTTAACAACTATTGCAAAAATGGTAATAAAATGGGGCAAAACTCATTTAACAACTGCCTTGCTTATCAATGGAAATTTTTGGCTCAATTGTGGTTTTATGTCAAGGACTACCTTACTATTCTTCACTCCCTGCTTTCTGCAACATTATGCTAAATTAAATATTCTGTAAAACTCTTAAATTTGTACTCTGTTTAGTGCCATTTTGGTTAATCTGAATAAAATATTTTTGGGGTATTTTTATTTCCTGCTAGAACAGTGCAGCCAGAATAGCATTTATTTGCAAGGCACACCTGTGTATTGCTTAAACACGCAGTTGCTTGCAAATATTTCCCCTGTGCCTCATTTTGAATGCTGTAGTTCTGAAATGATACAGAACAAACTCCAAGAATGGGAACCAGAGACCAGCAATGCTAGCTACAAAAAGCAGAGACTATTAAGATGTTCTTACCAATGTGAAGAAATCACTCTGAAAAAAGTTCAGATTCAGATTAGCCTCAGGGTGGTTTCACAATTCAGGTTTCTAAAATTCCCCTGAACAATTAAATGATCGCCTATCTAAACTAAGTAACTGTTCATTCTTCTCTTTATGATATGATAGTTATGATAGTTTGAACTCAGATCAACTTGTTTATTCAGTAAAACTAAGAAGCTTTAGGCAAAAAAATGTTTTAGGCATCAGAGGGTCTTACCAGGCACAATGATTTTTAACATGTTACAATGGCGAATTAATAAAACACCTGTAATCTCTCCCCTATGAAATGATCATCATCTTGATAACCCCCACTCCCACACAACTTTTTCCCAATGCCTCATTTTTCACTACTATGGAGTAATTTCTCCTTCAATACTATAAATATTGGTCTTTTTTTAAAAAAAAACACCAAACCCATAGTTCCCAGATAACATTATTTTTAGACAGACTTCTAAATTGTGTTGTTCTAATTGAAAGGGGGAATGTGTGTGGTTGCGTATAAATTTGTAGGTGAGAGAGATAAAGAATATAACTATATGCATGAAGACATGTGTTATCTTACTGATGGCAAAGATAAAACTGAAATTAAAATTACAACATTTTCCTTTCTCTACTATTGTTATTGCTAATATATTCCTTGCTCGGGAAACTCAGCACTGATCTAGAATAGATACTGAGAAATTAAATAGCTCTATTTATCACGGGGTAAATTTATTGGGAAAAATTTACCAAAAATTACACCATAATATTTGCTAAACCTTGTAGCTGTAGTAAAGTGAACCAAGAGTTTTATGGTAATAGATTAACATGGTACTTTCTTTGTCAATGAACATCGGAATGCAATCTTACTACATCTATCCATCAATGAGGGCACCTATTTTTAATTAAGGTTCCCTATTATTTGTTTCTTTTCCTGTAAACTAGCATTCAGAGAATGTGATGGAAGGTCGGTGCTTCTGACACAAATGTAGTAATAGTCACAACTGTCACCTGCTCTCCCAGAAGAAATTGAAAGGCTAGGAGAACACCCGGGCTGTGTACCACATCTGTCTGGGGTAATGAAACCCCATCCAGATCTAAAATGGTAAACATCTGGATCCTGGGGTCCCTGTACCCACAGCCACTCTGCCTTGCCAGGATTCATCTGAAACCTATTGCCTCCCATCCAGACCTCCTACAGCCTCCAGGCACTGAGAAAGGGTAGCCACAGCATCTCTTGGATCACCGGGGATGGACGTGTAACATTTGCATCCTGATAATATGTCATCCCATGGTGTCAGATGAGTAGTTTAGGATGTAAACAAACTAATGCAAAGTGAGGCAGTAGATTCTACATACTTCAAAAAGCTACAGCTTGGTAAACAAGGAGTCAGGTAATGAGAACCATCTACACCAGGGGTGGGTTCTACTTACCTTTACTACTGGGAGCGCACGTGCAAGAGCAGAAGCTTCTGCTCATGCACAGATAGCCAATTATGATGTCAGGGCGGGTGGGCAGAGCCTCCCACCGATTTTACTACCGGTTCTCAAGAGCCAGACAGAACTGGGAACAACCCACCACTGATCTACACCTAACAATTTTCTTAGCTGTAACTGAGTATAAAGCCATTTCTGCATGCAAATAGGATGCAGATGCATCCTTAGATCTACCTAAGATTGTTAACAGAAGTTTATTTTCAGGGAGGGCGGGGAATCCATATCATATAGGGTAACATTGTGGTAGAAATTATTCATATATGTTGCATGCAGAAAATAAGGGGCTAATTTGCTTCTTAGAAAGCTGGGAATATGGTATCCATGGAAAAGCCAACTTGTTTTGATTTTTCTCTTCTATTGGATTTACAGAAGAAGTTAGTTAAAGCTTGGATAAATCCTGTGAAAATGGGTAAAAAAGAAATGAAATTTCTTTTTTACCCATGACATTACCTTTCTATGACATTACTTCAATGGATATAAATTAAGATTGTTAAAAGTAAAGGGACAGAATATGAAGTTTGTTTATTTGATCAAGGCTAAAATGGATATGTTGTTATTTCTGGCAATCCTTAATGGACTTTTATTGAAGTCCATTAAGAATTGCTAGAATCCATGACTGGAATGACAATGTTTTATGGATTTGTTTACAGACAAAAGATGGGACATGTGATAAAAAGATCATTAGTTGTAAATTAAGAGGAGGTAAAATGTTGCTAAAATTGTTTATACTTCTTGTGATGAAGGTTGAAAGTAATTCCTTTCTACGTTTCCTTTTTTCTTTACTATATCATTCCTTCCTTCCCTCCCTTGCCTTATTTTTTCTTTTCCTTGTACTGTACTTAATACTTTTTTCTACTCTTTCTTTTAGTTGGTGTTAGTTTTTACCATTGCAATTATTATATTTAATAAAATTGTTTTTAGAACAGGAAATTAAATCTTCAATTATCCAAAATGAAAAGATAAGGTCATTTTAGTCAAGCTTAACTTCTGGTTTATTTATTTATTTTATTTATTTTTCGTATTTTTATACCACCCTTCTCCGAAGACTCAGCAGAAATAGAACATAAATATCGAAAAATTTAAAATACAATAAACAATTAAAAATCTTATTCAATAAGCTAAAGGATTAAAAATTTCTAGGTAAAAATTAATAAAATAGAATTAATTCCCTTAAAACCCCATTAAAACACTCAATTAAAAACTGTATCGTTAGGCCAGCCCTGCTTGGTGAAAAAAGAAGGTTTTGAGCTCGCGCTTAAAGGTCCGAAGATCAGGGAGAAGACGTAGCCCCATAAGTAGTACATTCCACAGGGCCGGAGCTCCCACAGAGAACGCTCTCCCCCTGGGGGTCCGGCTGACATTGTCTGGCCGACAGCACCCTGAGGAGGCCCTCTCTGTGGGAACGCACAGGTCGATGGGAGGTTACTGGCGGCAATAGGTGGTCCCGTAAATATCCCGGCCCCATGCCATGGAGCGCTTTAAAGGTGATAACCAGGACCTTGAATCGCACCCGGAAGACCACCGGCAACCAATGCAGCCTGCACAGGACAGGTGTTACATGGGAGCTACGAGAAGCTCCCTCAATCCCCCGTGCGGCCGCATTCTGTACCAGTTGAAGCCTCCTGGTGCTCTTCAAGGGGAGCCCCATGTAGACAGCATTGCAGTAATCCAGACGGGAAATAACGAGGGCATGAGTGACTGTGCGAAACGAGTCCCGATCCAGGAAAGGGCGCAATTGGCGAATCAGGCGAACCTGATAAAAAGCTCCCCTGGTGACAGCCGTCAGATGGTTTTCTAAAGACAGCCGTGCATCCAGGAGAACGCCTAAATTGCGCACCGATTCCCTGGGGGCCAATGATTCACCCCCCACAGTCAGAGATGGAGTTAAGTATCCACAGCTACTCCGTCTTGGATGGGTTGAATCGGAGTCTGTTCATCCCCATCCAGACCCGAACGGCCTCAAGGCACCGGGTCATCACATCAACGGTTATTGTACCATGCAGGCTTCCTCACATGTGGTTGAAGTGGTTTGCTACTGTCTCCAGTAAGTGTTCTCTACCACCCAGTCTGTCCAATGTTAAGCAGAGCTGATCCTGCTTAGCTTTTATCAAGGTCAGTCAAGGTCAGCTAGGTGATGCCACGTGGCATTATTTTGCTATCTTACTTCTATCACTTATTATAAGACAAGAACAGTTTTACCGTTACCTTTTTATATTTATTCTGCAAATAGAACCTTTTCATGTCAAAGGTAGTATGATAAGAGACAAGACTTGGCCTGTAAATACTTAAAGACATCTGATAGAAAATAAAGGCTGCATTTTTAATTTGATGGAAAGTGAAATATATCTTTTTCCATTTTGAAAGAATCAACATAACTGTTAAGACTTTGAAGTAGAGAATTCTAATTTGTACTTTATCAGTCTTCTCTGTGGTCTTGTTCATCTGCAAGTTGCTTAAGAAACAATCTACAGAAATAAGATAATTCTAGAATTCTCCTAAATATCTCAAGAAGGTTTCTTGCTATTGACCATGGCATTCTTTTTGAGGTTGCCTCTCATTTTTTAAAAAATAAATATGCAGGAATGGGAGAGAGAGAAAGTTCTTGAGTGAACTGTTCTATGTGATTTTTTAATGCTTGACATTTGTCTCATACCTTTCAAAACATCTGTCCAAAACCATCAGGAAAGATCTTATATAGTATGGGATTTGGTCTCAATAATGAACTTGCTTAAATGTCAAAAATATGGAAGCATCTAGATTGGTGGTTCTTACAAAGGGGGTAATTTGGGAATATCCTGGCGGTAATGGAGCATTTTGCAATTGCTTGTTTGTGAGTTAAGAATCTAGTTTGGAATCGCTGCTGCTGAAATGCTACTATAAAGCAACGAAGTCTGAGGTTTTGGGAGGGTGAGCACAGTGACATTATTTGACATCAGGTAAATTGGGATAAACAGTTTAAGAACCATTGGTCTAGATCAGTGCTTCTCAATTATTTTCTGTCATGCCCCCCTAGGAAGAAGAAAACATTTTTCGCGCCCCCCGCGCGACTGTAAACACGGGGCTTAGCTTGTTATGACAGTGTTTGCCGAGGTCAAACGCGCTCCCCTTTACGGAGCCTTGCGCCCCCCCTGGGGGGCCCGCCCCACTATTTGAGAAGCACTGGTCTAGATGCAGATGAAGAGCAACTAAAGACGCAGAAGGGTGAGGCTATGAGAAAAATGGTCTATTGCCATTAATGTGCCTTTGAAACTTGGGGATATGAGGCTGATAGAATTCCTAGACTGTGATGTAGCCTGTCATAACTTATGTAATTGTGTGATTGCGTATATTTCAATATATTTATAATTCCCCATTAGGTTAGTGCAGATGGCATAGTGCTATCCTGGTAATCCATAACTTAGTCTACTCCTATTATGTCTACTAAAAAGTAAGTATCAAATGTATTAAATATACCAAAAGTGGCAGTAAAGTTGAAATGTAATAACATATAAAAGTCCATGACAAATAATATAAGCAGTCCTATATGTTTATTAAAAAATATAGCCCATTGAGCTTAACGGGATTGACCATGGGATTGCTGTCAGAGCCAAACATTCTCTGCCTAATTTTGTCTAATATATGATAAAAATACCACAAAAACCATGTTTAAAATTCTTTGTCACTACAAAGGATGAGAAATAAATCAAGCAAATTAATCAAGATTACTTAAATGGAATACATAAATTTGGGCTGTAACACTAGGTGTTCCTACCCTCAAAGGACCAGTCTAATTATTTTTAAGTGGTTAAAGTTTTTAGCCCTCTGACTAAATCCCATGATCCAATTTAAATCAGAATCCAACAAACCATTTTTTATCCAGGGCCAAGTGATGAAGTGCTAGTATAGAAACCTGGAGACAGGGAGTTCTAATGTTACTTTAGGAATGAAAGCTAGCTGGATGACTTTGGCCCAGTCACTCTCTTTCAACTTAACCCAATTCACAGGGCTGCTGTTGTGGGGAAAATAGGAGGAGGAAGGAAAGATGTTATCTGCCTTGAGTTACTTATAAAATTTAAAAAAGGTGAATAAGAATCTTATAAGTAACATAAATATATAAAGAGAAGGAAAAATCATGATTATCAGCATTCTTTACCACAAAAGAATTTTTACCAGCTTTGTTACAGTTATAGGCAAAATTAAAAATAATGAGAAACATGGAGTGGTACAGCACACTAGAAGTTTTGATGGTATTGTTTTAGGTCAGAGGTTCCCAAACTTATCACGGCATCCTAAATGTTTCCACAATTTTTTTCACAACAGCCCTAGACCAAAACTATGAACTACCTCAAGCTGATAGCTTGCAATCCTGTAGTGTTCCAAGTTGCAATAGCACAGTTTGGACACCACCTTTTCAGGTGTTTCTCTGTCCCTTTCCAACTTGCTGTATATCTCCAAGTGATTGTTAAAACACTGACATAACATCAGGGCATTGAAAGAATACGTCTACTTTTTTAAAATATGAAGTTACTTTGCACTGATTGCAGTTAACCAGTTTGGTGAATCAAATCCAAATATAGTCCCTGGAAAGAAATAAGGGAGAAAAGTTACCTTCCTTGAGCATCTTTCTGAGAAAATATTACCCTGGCACCACTATCTTATTCCCAATTTTCTACTGAATTTTATTGTTTTGTGTTTGTTTTATGTGGCAAGTGAGCTTTTGGTCTAATGAACTGAGCAGCTCTTTTATTCCCCCTACTTTTATGGATGGAGCTTATATATACAGGAGTATCATAGCTTCACATTTTAGCACATACACCAAAACATCCATCTATGTGAGAAAAGTATTTTGAATTTCCATAACAAGAACAGTTTATAGTATATTATTATTATAGGGATCTACACATAGTGACCTAAGGCAAGTTATTCAAGGCTTCCACAATTTGTGAGCCACAACTTGCATGAGCTACCGGATGCACTGAGTGGCTTGCCTATGCTTCCTTAAGGACATTTCTAAGGCTTTTTAGACCTGCAAAAATAGGGTGGATGAAAGCAGCTTGCTGACAGACTGCTGTCTCTGGCTGCAGAACCAGGTTGGGTGGGGCAAAAGGGAATCCAAGTAGTAACACAGTGCGCAAAAAGAAAAGCCAACTTCTGTTTTCCGATGATTCCACAGTCGCAACAACAAATGTTCTCGTACTCATTCAATTCATGCATCAGTATCTTTAGTTTGTATTTTCTTAAATAATAACCCTAACACTGTTTAAAAACCTCACACAAACAAGACAAATCTGTATTTTACAACCATTTAAATAATGCATAAACATGAGCAGCAACTGATAAAATCCTTCCAAAATCTGAGGCTCCATTAAACAATTAAAGTCACCACAATGGGTAAATAGGGTAAATAGGTATATTAAACAAGGCTCTCCCAATACATCCTCTATGCTTCATTATAAGATATAACAATTTGTTTCCATCCCTGCAAAATTCAGAAACTTGACTAGGCAGCTCCAGAAGTTACTGTGTCATAGGATGACTGAGCAAACTGAGTTTATTTTAGGAGAATTGGATAGTCTTTTGGATGAGCACCTGCGCATGCCTAAAACCAGAAGATATTAGGGCACTGACATCAGCTTAGCATAGAGCTAACTGTATAAACAAATATTCAACCAATGTTCCCTTCATTTTCCCCATCTCAGATATAACAATTTGATCTGAATTATCTTGCCTTGAGTCGTAGTCCCACTATGAGTTCCCAATTAAAGGAGTTAATATCAAAGAATTTTTATTCTGAAACACCAATATTCTTTGGAAGTATTTTTCTCCCCACTTTTACTCAGTATCACTATTCGCAGTCAAATTACCTTTCCTAAAGTGACCTGCCGTGTGTTATTGGTTTGAGGTTCCACTTGGGTCCTTCAGTTACAGCTGATGTGACCAGAAATGGGAAATCAAGTGAAAGACTTCTGCAGAAACTATGGTGAGTCTTACGGTGGTGGCAGCTGCCAGGGACAAAAATCTTTCTGAGGCTGGAGAGATAGTTGCTAAAATAAGAGGGTTGAGTTGTCAGGACCAGTTGTAAAAGCTCTTCCCACCAGCATGCTGCTGTAACGCATCAAACAAAAAACACACCATCTATGCCTACACTTTCAAATACTAGGAGAATCATAGCTATCCACCAGAACGACGGACATGACATCCATCAACCCGACTCTGTAGAAATGGGCTTATTCCCCCGTTTTTATTTTTTTGCTTCTGTCCGGGAATACATATTGATTTGATGACCAATTGTAAAGTGCATCCCATTCCAAACAAAGCTGCACGACAAGATTTTATTCTCACAACAAGGAAACGGTTAAAGTGGGTGAGAACAGACCTCCCCGGAATTACACAAACGGTCTCGTACCCGTCAGAGGCCACTTATCTACTTTAGACCAACAATCGAGTCCTTATGAATAATGCTTCTAAAAACAATTTCAGTCGTAAACAAGTGGATGTCTTGCAAATGTCCAGGAATAGAAAACGAGCGCATAAAATGTCACTGATGTAAAAACGTGCGGATAGCTTGCAAATTACAATCGACCGTAGTTAACACATTGAGGCCGGCCTCCCTTTCACTGCCCCAACCTCCAAAAGTCGCGCTTCGAACCATTTTTCCACCACGCTACTTAGGAGCGCAGTCGGGCAGCCGCGAAGAGGACCGCCGCTCCTCCGGATCCCCGAGTAATCCTTTCGCTGTGATCCCATCCTACTTTAAATCGCTGAGCGTCATTTCTACGTGCAATACCGCCGTAAAAAGCGGCTTCCCAGAGCGCATGCGCCCATCCATCCGCATCTCGCCCTACTTTCAACACCGGAGAGGGAGACCTAACCCGGGCTGCACAAAAACTCAGGCGCGCTGACAAGTCTCCCAAACCGCTACCGTGTGAAAACGGTGTGCTTTATTTACAGGTTTCGGTCCATTCCCCGGCTCAGCATTTGATCCAGACCCCACAGGACTGTAAAAAGTGTCGATCCCAACAGCGTGCACCCGTCATTTTCCAACACCCCCCCACCCAACACCCACCCACCCCCCGCCGCCTTTTGTCCTGCTTCTTCGGGAACCGCAGCTAAGCCACCTCTGCTAAACCCGCTCCTACGAGGAGAGGACGAAGAGGTGACCCCTAGAAGCAGCGAGACGTACAGCAGCTGCAGCCGGGAGAAGGATGGCGCGGCGGCGGGGGGGGGGAGTTTGTGCCATGACCAACCGGCAAAGATACCTCATTTTCTTACAATTTGGGGGAGGGGGGAAACCCTCCCCCTTTTTTAAAGCCCTCGGACTGCAGCATAGGCGCCGCGGGCGAAGGGGCCGAGAGACTTACCCAAGAAAAGCCAGATGGAGCCTCCAGAGACAAGCAAAAGGGTGAGCATGCCTGCCGGAGCGGGCTGCAGCATGGGCGGCCTGAGGCGCGAAGGCAGCTCGAGGAGGTTGGGGCGGGGAGGGGGGGGGGAAGAGAGAAACTGCAGCAAACTCGCTGCAGTGACAGCGGCGGCGCTCGCCCGGCTGCCAGGCGCAAGCCCGCCTGCCGCTGCGTTCCCGCGGCGGCGAAGGGTGGTTTTTTTTTTTTTAAGCCCCGCCCCTCGTCCCCGGCTCTCGCGCCCGGCCTCTGGAGAGAAGGCGACGTGCCCCTCGACGCCACAAAGGTGGTGGCGCGCGCCTGGCCAACCCACGCAGCCCACCTACCTGCCGTTCTCCCGGCGCGGCGTAGCAATCCTCTCCTTGCGAGCCCGCCTCGACCCTAGCGGGCGGAGAAGGCGTGGCCCAGCCCCCGGTTACCGGCCACGGGGCTGGAAAAAAAGCCCGTCGTCGAGCAGAAAGACCTCGTCCGGCGTTCAGCGAAGGTCGGAGGTGTCCTCCGGTATGCATCGGATTGCAGCGTCTCGCCTGAAAAACCTTTGTTCAGCTCCGTTATTCAGCCAATCCGGCTCCGTGGTTGATTTGACAAGCGAGGTTCGTGTATTGCTATAGTCACAGTCCCGTTCTACCTCTTGTGTGTACTGAAGCAACTGGACGGTTTTTGAAATAGTCCGCGGGGGTGGGGAGGGACATGGTGTAAATTGGCAGTTCACCTCAAGGAGTTTTTTATTAATTTTTTTTTTTAAAGTATCATGAAATTCTTAGATCATGGATAGCATCTCCTTTGTGAAGTGATTGGATTGAATAACAGAGATGGAAGGGACCTTGGAGATCTTCTAGTCCAACCCCCTGCTCAAGCAGGAGACCCTATACATTCCAGACAAGGGGCTGTCCAGGCTATTCTTAAAAGCGTCGGTGATGGAGCACCCACAGTTTCTGAAGGTTAATTATTCTCATTAATAGGAAATTTCTCCTTAATTCTAAGTTGCTTCTCCTCTTGATTAGTTTCCATCCATCGTTTCTTGTCTTCCATTCTGGTGCTTTGGAAAATAGCACCAACTATCTTCTTTGTGGCAGCCTCTCAAATATTGAAACACTGTCATGTCACTCCTACTCCTTCTTTTCACTAGACTAGACAAACCCAATTCCTGCAACTGTTCTTCATATGTTTTAGTCCCCAGCCCACTAATCATCTTTGTTGTTGTTTACTGCATTCTTTCTAGACCAGGGGTGTCAAACTCATGTCATCATGGCTACTTCACGTGACGTATCGGGACTTTTTTCCCTTCACTAAACTAGACGTGGTCAGCGTGTGACACATTTGGGCCACGGGCTAGGAGTTTGACAGCCCTGTTCTAGAGTGTCTACATTTTTTTAATAATATGAATTGAACAGGAACAGACCACCTGCTCCTTTCATCTGATTACTCTCAGTTTCTGTATTATTATTTTCTATCTTCAAGTCAGTTTTGACTTCTGCTGATGCTTGGACAAGTCCCTGCTGTTTTTTTGGCAATGTTTTTTGAAAGTGGTTTGCAATTGATTGATTCCTAGGGCTGAGACAGACTAACTGGCCCAAGGTTACCCAGCTGGCTTTGTACCTAAGGCAGGACTGCAACTCACAGTCACTCAATTTCTAGCCTGGTTCCTCTATCTGTACACTACCCATTGGCTATCATTCCTAAAAGAGGGTGGAGGACACGGGTAAGTGTAAAGCAGGTTTCCTGTCCAGATGTTTGTACTTTAAAAACTGTGCAGTAATCAAAAGTTCCCTATGCATAACAGAGAAATTGTGAGATTATTATCAAAACAGAGATATGCATATTACAAAGCCTTGTCTTCCATTACCTGCCAGCCAGGTTGCCAATACAGGTAGTCCTCAAATTACAACAGTTACATTGACAATGAAAACACTGACTTATAACCATTTTTCACTCTTATGGCCGTTGCACCATCCCCATCATCCCATGATCAAAATTCAGGTGCTTGGCAACTGACTCTTACTTATGATGGTTGCAGTATCTTGGGATCATGTGATCACCCTTTTTGATCTGACAAGCAAAGTCAATGGGGAAGCAGATTCAATTAACAACTGTGTTACTAACTGCAGTGATTCACTTAACAAAATTAGCAAGAAAAGTCATAAAATGGGACAAAATTCAATTAACAACTGTCTCACTTAGCAACAGAAATTTTGGGCTCCATTGTGATCATATGTTGAGGACTACCTACTGTCATTTTTCATCAGGCACTTTCTATACCAGAGATGCTCAATGTCAGCAACTTTAAGACATGTGAACTTCAACTGCTGCCTCAAGGTTCGCAGTCTCAAACTGATCTCAGATAAAGATGAAGCCTCTATCATCTCTGCTGGATTTGCCCAGGTAGCATCCAACTCTGAGGGAATGTGACTAATTACATCCTCCAAATATTTAGTGAATTCATTGCAATGGCCCAGCTGACAAACCTCTGACTCAGTTTCCCTAATATAGGTATTTAGATATGTTGTCATAGGATAGGTAACTTGGATAGGGATAAAGCTGTGCAGCAGGGTAACCAGCAGCAGTATCCCTAACTTGTTTCTCAAGCCCTAACTCCGCAAAGAGTCTCTCATGTCCATTTATGTATCTCCCACAGAGTGACTCCATAAACAATTGTCACTCCAATTTCCATACCCCTTGGTATTTTGACTGCTGCAACATCTTTTATTTAGCTTTCCTCAATCTATTATTTTGACAAACAATTCCAAGTCAATGAACATACCTAATACCTAACTTTTTCCCTTTTCTGTTTTCTCCACACAGCAACCCTGTGAGATGGGTTGGGCTGAGAAAGAATGACTGGCTCAAAGTCACCCAGCTGGCTTTCATGCCTAGTAAGGTGGAACTAGAACTCACCAGTCTCCTGGTTTTCAGCCTGGCACCTTAGCCACTAGACCAAACCGGCTCCGATATCCAAGATCAAATCATAGATAATGATATTATAGGCAGATCTGCCACTTAATAGCACAAACCAGATCCCAAGGTACTCATAGCCCCCCTACCAGGCTTCTGAGATGAGGTGGGAGAGGGGAAGAGATTGGTCAAAGGTTCCCCTGGTCTCCATTCCTACTCCTGCTGTATTTCTATTGTCTTGTTATGCTTTTATTACTTCTTGAGCTGTTCCATCAGTCATGGGACAATAGACATGCCAGTTCCTCCAAGATATACTCTCACCCACTGTACAACCACCATTCAAACAATGTGGCTGTTCACTTTTGATTCTTACTGTACATTCTTGACCTAGACCATGGAGGTCACTAAAAGTTCAGTCTCAAAATGGTGTGTGTGTACCAATCTTCACATTATTCCATTTACTGAAAGAAGAAGAAGCCAGAATGTACTAGCCTCTAAGTAGAAACCCTTAGGCTCCACCCATGATGGCAGTGGGCAGTTTAGAATGTTTGCATTTTTTAAAACAAGTAGAATGGCTTATTAATGCTCCATTCTTGATCTACTTTCAGAACTGCTTGCCTATAAATAAATACAGAAAGTCCCTGTCCTCAGGCCTACAGTCTATCAAAAAATATGTAGAACAAAAAGGTGATGAGAAGAGAACAAAGTACCCCTACTCAAATAATCAGAGCAACAGCGAGGGAAGATGTCCATTCCTGCTTCTTTGTATCTTTCTCATGAAGCAATTATTTCTGATTATGCTTTACGTACCAACACTGAGCTGGAAGACAGAACCAACAACCACAGTGTTATTGTTTTATTAAAACCCACCTTTTTCATGTTGGGATACCTTCCTCCCCTTCCTCCCCACCCCCCCATGTTATTCTTGAAAGTTCTTTCTTGGTTGATTAAATTCAGCTTTAATTGAATGTCAATTCTAAATTATGGAATATTGATTGGATAATATGATAATAAGAGTCAGTTATTCAGGGGGAAATCTGTTTTTCAAATCTAGTGTCAGCCAATTCCTAGATTGATTTTGACAAGTCAGCATCTCTTAGCCTAATTTACCTCACAGGGGGGTGGAGTTGTTGTTTTGTGGAGAAAGAATAGGAGAAGGAATGCTAAGCTACCTAGAACACGCAAGAGGAAAGGCAGGATATAAATTAGGGAACTGATCAAGCAAATTAACGATTAAGATTTACAAAATCCAGATTGAAAATCCTCATTCATCCATGAAACACAATGGGTGACTCCATCCCATTCACCTCTCTTCCAAGATTGTTAGAGGGATAAAATTGGAAAATACAAGCTAAATCGTATATAACTCCTTGAGTTTATTAAACTTTATTGAGTTTATTAAAAGTTGTATGAAATGAAAATATATGAAGACAATGATTACAGTAAAAACGTAAGAAAAACTTATGGTAAAACATATTTTTCTCACCTATGAAAATATAGCCTAACCCTAACTCTGTGGGGATCCTTTCTGTTCCCAGTCCTGTTTAGTGAAAAACAATACATCCAAAAATAGCAAGAAAGGTTCATCTACAATAAAGGTTCAAAGGTGTTGTTAGTGTTGTGAATGGAAAAGAAAAATGCTCACAGCCTCCAGGGATGGGAAGCAGCATTATTTTTTGAACCAGGGACACAAACAATTTTTTTGCTCTTAAGGTTAAGTAGATCTTACACACAGAAGATGCTGGAATCATAATTTAGAGATGTGACTCTACATTTAGAAAATCTTGTTTGAAAAGAGTCTGTCCTGTACTGTGAAGTGGTAAAATGTATATTGTTAACATGTTGCTCAAAATTCATGTCAAATTTTACTATAAATTCTAATCATAAAGTCACAATATTTCCTGCAAGGGAGCTAAATTCATTTTACTTATCATTTGATCACTCTTTCTTGATAGAGTGAGGAAAGCAGAGGAAAAGTAGGATATATAATATACTGTTGAAAACTAGATACCATTCTATTCGTTCCTCTGCTTTACAAAGGGAAAAGGAGAAGGAAGATGATGTGATCTTTGTATGTTATGATGAAATAATTCCAACCCATATTGTATCTCTTACCTAGAGAAAATTTAATCTTAGGTAGATAGCATGAAACCCATTTCTGGATCAGGAAACCCTGTTCATGTTTATTATTATTATTATTATTATTATTTATTTGATTTTTATACCGCCCTTCTCCCGAAGGACTCAGGGCGGTGTACAGGCAAGATAAAACCAACAATACAATATACCATTTAAAATGCAATTTAAAAAACTTATTTAAATTAGCCTGAAAATTAAAATTTGCCATGAACTAAAAACCCCATTTAAAATTAATGAAAATTTAACATTAAAATTCAATTTAAGCCAACCCCGCGCGGATAAAGAGGTGTGTCTTCAGTTCGCGACGGAATGTCCGAAGGTCAGGTATTTGGCGTAAACCCGGGGGAAGCTCGTTCCAGAGTGTGGGAGCCCCCACAGAGAAGGCCCTTCCCCTGGGGGCCGCCAGCCGACATTGCTTGGCGGACGGCACCCTGAGAAGTCCCTCTCTGTGAGAGCGTACGGGTCGGTGGGAGGCATGTGGTAACAGCAGGCGGTCCCGTAAGTACCCAGGTCCTAAGCCATGGAGCGCTTTAAAGGTCATAACCAACACCTTAAAGTGCACTCGGAAGGCCACAGGTAGCCAGTGCAGTCTGCGCAGGAGTGGTGTTACGTGGGAGCTACGCGTAGCTCCCTCTATCACCCGCGCAGCTGCATTCTGGACTAACTGAAGCCTCCGAGTGCACTTCAAGGGGAGCCCCATGTAGAGAGCATTACAATAATCCAAGCGAGAGGTAACGAGCGCATGAGTGACTGTGCATAAGGCATCCCGATCAAGGAAGGGGCGCAACTGCCGAACCAGGCGAACCTGGTGGAAGGCCCTCCTGGAGACGGCCGTCAAATGATCTTCAAACGACAGCCGATCATCCAGGAGGACACCCAAGTTGCGCACCCTATCCTTTGGGGCCAGTAACTCGCCTCCAACAGCCAGCCACGGCTGCAGCTGACTGAATCGGGATGCCGGCATCCACAGCCACTCCGTCTTGGAGGGATTAAGCTTGAGCCTGTTTCTCCCCATCCAGACCCGTACGGCTTCCAAACACCGGGACAGCACTTCAACAACTTCATTGGGGTGGCCCGGGGTGGAAAAGTACAGCTGAGTGTCATCAGCGTACTGCTGGTATCTCACCCCGAAACCACTGATGATCTCACCCAACGGCTTCATGTAGATGTTGAACAGCAGGGGCGAGAGAATCGACCCCTGTGGGACCCCACAAGTGAGGCACCTCGCGGTCGACCTCTGCCCCCCTGTCAACACCATCTGCAACCGGTTGGAGAGATAGGAGGAGAACCACCGATATACGGTGCCTCCCACTCCCAATCCCCCCAACCGGCGCAGCAAGATACCATGGTCGATGGTATCGAACGCCGCTGAGAGGTCTAATAGGACCAGGGCAGAGGAATAACCCCTGTCCCTGGCCCTCCAGAGATCATCCACCAATGCGACCAAAGCTGTCTCATCTGGGATTGCCCTGAAGACCATCCAGAAGCTATATTGGTTCAGAATGCAACAACATGGATAGCAATAGGTCTACCTTAGTATTTCCATGTCATACCACTGCCCACTGGCCCCCAATAGGCCTCTGTATTCAATTCACGGACTTCACCAACATGACACATACCAGATTACAGTATTTGTATAACTGCCTAGTTCCTGTTATTCTGCTCATCCTATAGGGGAAGGCTCTAATGGTTCCAGGAGATGTGTGTTCTTTGTTGCTTGCTTGTCATTTGGAATGGCCACTCCTGCAAGAATCAGATGCCCTTTTATAGAACAGTGAAAATCTAGATTTTCTTTTGTGTATTTGCCAGCTCAATACATCAAGCTCATGGATCAAGAGGGTAGATCAAATTATGCTACTATGAGTATAGTTGTAGCATTCAGCCTCTGCTATGTGTTGATTGTGTTTTGTTATATTGATTTTGAATTATACTTATTTTTTTATTTGTTTTTAATTAGTGTACTCTGTCCAAAATCACAAATGGTGAGTGGGTCAGCCTTATAAATTATTTGAATAAAATATTCCAACAATAAAATGACAACACTGTTTGGGGGAAATTATGTTATATTTTGCTTGAAAACTTCATCTGATTCTGTGATGATAGATGAATGGATGGATGGATGGATGGATGGATGGATAGATAGATAGATAGATAGATAGATAGATAGATAGATAGATAGATAGATAGATAGATAGATAATGTTAAAAAAAACTAGAACCAAAGCAGAAGGAACATAGCTAACTTCTACAATTTGTTATTTCATGTTCAACACTCAGCAAATGCATACTATATTGAAGAATTGGGAATTCGACTGTTCTTGAAGCTCTGTCCTTGGTGCTGGAAGAGAATTGATGATCTTAATTATATTTGTGAATGCTAAACTATAGAAAAATATAGGGTTTATACATTGTTTTAGTGGGTTAAAATGATTTCAATCTCATATGCCAATGAATAACATGTATCTATCCTATTCAGTATTTGGATGCTAAACACAAGAGCATTCAAGGATACTTCCCACATTCTTCCCACCCAGCACTGATAGAAAGCAAGAATCTTGCAGGGTTATGACTCATGTAAAAGCCAGCTTTCTTATTGATAGAGCACAGCACTGCAATGCTTATATAGCAAGTATTCCAGGTTTTGAATGCCTGCCCTTTGTGTGCTTCTATATTATCAAATTCATATATGAAAATAGACATTATTGGGAGGAAAATCAGGAAGGCATTGAACTGTTAGAAGAACATACATCATCACCATTACTTTCTTCTTCTCTTACCATTGTTGCGACTGTTTGAACCATTCAGAGGGCAGTTCACAAAACAATTGCAGCTCTCCTCCCACCAACATTGAGATGGGTCGGTAGGTCCCTATGAGGGTCTTTCTCACATCACTTTTCCTGGAATTGCCTTTTTCTATCATTTTTATGAACTGAGGTGGCCTTAGAAGCAACAGCACCAAGCCTTCTGAGGACACAGGGCCTTGACTCTTCAAAAGCAGGTTCATGGGGGCTTCGGTTACTTCACAAATTTCTCTCCAATTGGATTCACATCAATGGTGAAATTCAGCCGGCTCTATCTGGATCGTGTGATCTGGTAGCGCTGTTGGCAGGAGGCTCCACCCACTCACCCGGTTATCACATCCCGTTTTTGACCCTCTGTGCACTCATATTTGCAAACCAGTAGCAAAGGTAAGTGAATACCACCCCTGATTCAGTTGCCAGAATGAATGGTGATTCCTTTATTAAAATGAAAACTGGCTTGTAAAAGAAAGATGGATTACCATTTTATTGCTTTATTCTCTTGTGGATTATCCTTTGGAGTCCATAGACCAATGCTGAGGGCAGGATCCTAACCAAACTCCAAAAGGGAAAGAGATGGATCAATGATGGATAGATGAGCCTGTTTTCTCTCAGTTACATCCTTTCTCCTGCGTTTTTTTCTTTTCTCTGATGTTCAGTGTTCTCATTTCGTTTCTCCTGTCTCTTCCCTCAATAATTAGGCTTTGTGGAAGGAACATTCCCAAATCTTCAAACAATAACAAAATCACAGTATATAACACATAGGTGTAGGAAGTAAGATAACTTTTTTATGAGTGATGTAGGAAGAGTCAACCGCATTCTTTCTTACTATATATTAAGGTTCAAATCACTTATTCAGAGCTAGTTTATCAGTAGCAAACAGGCCTAGAAGAATTGACCCAGCCTCTATATACAGTAATTGTATACAGCTAATCACCATCATCATCTTATGATATTTTCAAAAAATAACTTTAAATAAAACTATTGCATTAAAACCAACCATCCTTAAAATAAATAATGGATGAAAAGAAGCTTCATTAAAAACCTCCAAAGCAATCAATCAGATATTCTAAAAAGCTTGCATTGCAAAGCTTTTGACTGGTCGAAAGTTGGCAGTCATTGTTGGGAGATAGGCGGTCATATAAATTATTTAAATAAATGAGGCAACGTTCTTTTTCAACGCGTAAAAATAAATAACCAGTTAGTTATTTGTCAAATTTCTAGTCCACCCAACTCCAAAATTACTCTGGACAGTTTCACAAGATTAATAAAATCAAGAAGAAGGCAGTATTATGTAAAAAAAAGATGCACTCACTTCAAGGGATTATTGAAAAAACCATTCTCCTATCCATGTAGACCAGCTGGCCAGCACACATACACGGGCTGGAACCCGGAAGAGAGCAGCTGGCTGGATACACATGCACACCAGACCAGCTGGCCGGCTGCATGTGCAGGACGGAACCTGATGCATGCATGTGCACCAGCCAGCTGGTCTTTGCGCGAAGACCAGCTGGTCAGCACACGTGCACGCCGGAACCCGGAAGAGCAGCTGTTGACAGCACACATGCTCACAGAGAGGGTGCTGCGTGCCATCTCTGACATCCGTGCCTTAGGTTCGACATCACGGTCCTATATCATTCACAAGCTAAAGGCGGCTGACCAAACTCTAAACCCCTGAGGAAAAAAACAAGGTTTTGAGACTACTTGAAGGCAAAATGGAATCCTTACAATCTCCAAAGAAATCTTGAAAGGTAATTTTACAGGGGATATAACGTGAGCTTCAAAATCTTAAATGTTTTCACAGAATCATGTCCAGGTAATATAACTTTGTAAATGAATTCAATTTGAAGGCTTCCCCGGTACTTTAATTGCTGCACATTATGATAGTCACAAAGAATAATCCTAATAAACTTACTTATTTATATTTCATATTTTTATCTGCAGATGCAAAGATGCTATAAGTGTAATAGCTTTAAAAGATTGATGCTATCAGATTAATATCAATTATTGTTATCCCTATTTTCTTTCTATTGCGAATGTATTAAGGACATGATATCATTGTGCCTATTCTAAGTGATCAAGTATGTGGGGTGGGTTCTGTGTTTTTTCTGCAATGGGAAATATGAATTTACATTTTTTTCAATATTTTTATATTTCTTGATAATTTTCAGTCCTTAATATACCCTCATGAACTAAGTTTTTTTGTTAGTTCATTAACTTCAGTTAAACTAGTTAAACTCTTAATTTCTTTAGAAATAACCATATTTTGATATATTTTCCATATTTTAAAATATAGTTATTTCCATTCCAAAAAAGTACCCAACTTCTGCAGCTTCTTTTAGCAACTGGAACAGTAATTTTAAGTGAATTTGAAAGAACAAATATTAGACAGGATTGCATTTGCTATAAATTTTACCCAATGGCTCCTGCTCAAAAGATGTCAAATCCATTTAGCCTAAACTTTACTCTAAGGCCTTAGGTCCAACACACAAGAAATCTGCCCCTCTGAAGTCTGCTACAGGTCTGCTACTACTCTGAGTTATATTCCAGAGAAAATGTGGTAACTGAAGAAGCATTAAATAACATTGAGTGCCTGCCTGTCTTGGAGGAGCTTGACAGTGAACCAACTTTAGAAGAACTAAATGCGGCTCTGGATTCTCTTGCCTCTGGCAAGGCACCCCGGGAAAGATAACATCCCTGCCAAAGTTCTGAAGTGCTGCAAAGAGAACATCCCCACTGAACTGCATGAAATCTTCTGTCTTTGTTGGAGGGAAGGTGGAGTACCACAGGACATGAAGGATGCAAATATCATCACACTGTACAAGAACAAAGATGACAGGGGTGATTGTAACAATCAGCCTGAAAAAAACACAAGTCATGGGTCAGGACGTGGATTCACCTCCCTGTATTGCAATCTCTGCACAAGAACTGGAGGTCGTCCATGACTTTGTGTACCTCAGCTAAACTATCTCTGATACTCTCTCTTTAGATACTGAGCTGAATAAATGTATTGGTAAAGTGGCCACCACATTTTCCAAACTTACAAAGAGAGTATGGCATAATAAGAAGCTGACAAAACATACAAAGATCCAGGTCTATAGAGCCTGCATCCTGAGCACACTCTTATACTGCAGTGAGTCTTGGACCCTTTATGCACGGCAGGAGAGAAAGTTGAACACTTTCATATGCGCTGTCTCTGACGTATTTTGGGAATCACCTGGCAGGACAAAGTTCCAAATAGCGCAGTCTTAGAACGTGCTGGAATTTCTAGCATGTATACACTACTGAAACAGCGACGTTTACGCTGGCTTGGGCATGTCGTGAGAATGGCTGATGGTCAGATTCCAAAAGATCTCCTGTATGGAGAATTAGTGCAGGGAAAGCGCCTCAGAGGGAGACCACAGCTGCGATATAAGGATATCTGCAAGAGGGACCTAAAGGCCCTGGGAATGGACATTAACAACTGGGAAACCTTGACCTCCGATTGTTCAGCTTGGAGGCTAAAGATGCAGCATGGCCTTCTCCAATTCAAAGAGACATTTGTTCGGCAGGCTGAGGCAATGAGGCAGTCCCGGAACCAGCGAAATCTGGGGGCTGGACAGGGGACAGAATGTATCTGCCCTCATTGTGGAAGGGATTACCACTCTCGAATTGGCCTTTTTAGTCACACTAGATGCTGTTTTAGGATCTCTTTCCAGAGCACGATACCATAGTCTTTTGAGACTGAAGGGTGCCAATGTATGTGTGTATGTACTCTAAGAAGGTCAGCTTCTTATAAACTATGCAAATGTGCATGACTTGGGTTCAGTCTTCATCAATTTGCATAACTTCTGAGCTAATTGAGTATTTGGCTGGAAAGTTTCTTTAGTTCCTTTTCTAGTAGTGCTTGGTGGCTAACACTTCTGTTTGCACTTGTATCATTTCACTGAAGTGGAGAACTAAAGAGCATAGCTTTTCACTGGAGGATTCCATCCTGCTTCTCGAAGAAAGCAATGGATGTAAAACTAATATCAAAGCTTCTATACTTGGACTGCAAAAACAGAAGCATTAAGCAGGAAACCAGATATAGAAGGCATTAATGCTCTACTGCCATCCAGTGGCTTTCCAAAGTTGTCCAAGCTTGATGGACCTAGTTATAATCTTGATCTGACTGATGAGATAGAGACCTAAGTTATCAAATTCCGTCAAGTGTATGGCTATCAATTTCCATTGACATCTTTGTATTCTGGTGGTACATAAATATGATGAATAAATGAAGACATGCATATGTAGCTGTAACTCCACTATTATAGTGACATTTCACAGAAGAATTCTGACTAACTTTTATCATGCCTGGTTCTGTTCCATTTGTGGAGAGTGACGCTTGCTGTTTAAAATCAGCACTGCAACTGTGGGACTCAGAATAAGACCTGAATTAATGCTGTGAAATGTTCTGGGGGTTAAGCATGGAACTGTCCGAATGACATGGGACAAGTTACATAAGTATGGTTTTATAGCAACATCAGCCCTTTAGTGAAAATTAGGATGAGATTTTAAGAACAAATAATAATGTTCTGCTGCAGGCACAATGCATGTGCTTATTGTCTGTCTGAGAATTTGAAAATGATACTCAGTTAAATGACTGGTTATTTGTTCCATTTTTTTAAAAAAATGCTCAAGGTGGAGAACTTCCTGGTTCAAAGGTTTGTAGCTTCATCTTTAGTAGCACACATGGAATTCTTTCCTTTAACAATTTGTTGCTATTCGTCTCCCATCTTTAGTGGCCACTTAGCAATCCCAAAGATGGCTGGGTGAATATCATTTCCTAAAAAGAAAGAAAGAAAAATATCCAAAGTGGCCCAGCTAGAGTATATTCATTCAGTTATGTGTTTATTTATTACAAGTTCTTTTCTCCTGCTTCAACTGCTCAACTCTAAGCCGCATACAAACTAAAAATGCAGTCAACAATGGAACAACAGTGTTCATATTAATATTAATGACAACAATCATGGTAATGCTACCATTAATTTCAAATAATATCCATTTCTGCTCAGTTTCACTAAGCTTTGTGGAAAAAAACACCAATTTTTAATAGTTTCAAGAATATCTGGAGTGAAAATGTGGAGCAGGTGTTTAAAAATTCCATAGGAGGAAGACCCAACTCTCAATGTAATATGATGAAGGTTTTTTCCTCTTCTACACTATCCTGCTGTAGGAGACACAAAATTGGTAAAACGTTCGCAGACTAAAATGGGAAAGCCATTGTAGGCTCTTGTAGATATGCTCTACAATAGGGTTTTTCAAACTGCATTCCATGGATTTTACTTACTTCTACCACTTTATTTCCAATGTTTTCCCATTCCTGTGAGTTCCCTTTCCAGAATTTGCTTAGTCATCATGTATTATCCTCATGAGGTAGACCAGACAACAAATATGGCCCGATGAGCCAATTCTATTTGTTTATAAGATTACATTTAACTAAATCCTCTTAAATGGACTCCAGAGGATGGTAGAGGATAGAAAGGCCTGGAGGAACGTTGTCCATGGGGTCACGATGGGTCGGACACAACTTCACAAAATCCTCTTTTAACTGAACACTCCTCAGGTCCCTTTACAGTCCAAGAAACAGTGAGGGTCTCTTCTGAGTCTTGTGCCCCTTCCACATTCCTGCTTCAGTCTGTTGCTTTTTTATCAAGCCATTCCCCTGGCCTTGTTTCTTTGCCCTCTCTGCCAAGGACATTCTCACATAGCATTACATCATGGAACTATCGTTGATCTTCCCGTCCCTCACTTATTTATTTATTTATTATTTATTATTTAGATTTTTGTACCACCCTTCTCCCGAAGGACTCAGGGCGGTGTACAGCCAGATTAAAACAGTACAATATACAAATTAAAACCACAGTTAAAATAACCTATTCTATAAATGGCCAAAAATTACAACTGTCAAATTTGACCCATAAATAAAATACCCCAATTAAAATTATTAAAATTCGAAAAATTTAAAAAATTAAAAAAATTAAGCCAGTCCCACTTGGATAAACAAGTAAGTTTTCAATTCACGACGAAAGGTCCGAAGGTCAGGTAATTGACGCAAACCAGGGGGAAGTTCGTTCCAGAGGATAGGTGCTCCAAAAGAGAAGGCCCTTCCCCTGGGGGCCGCCAGCCGACATTGCTTGGCGGATGGCACCCTAAGAAGACCCTCTCTGTGTGAGCGTACGGGTCGGTGGGAGGCATAAGGTAACAGCAACTTTAGAAGTTTATTATTATAAATAATAAATAAATAAATAAACAGGCTATTATCTTGAAGATACACATGAGAAATGATCCAATGCATGCTCCCTTAGGTTTTTCAGAGTTAATTTTGGTATGCATGGATATTTGTACCAATGCTGATTGTTTTCCGTTGATGTGTTCTGCCTTCCTCTCCCATCCAAATAATGAAATAACCTCATAGATTGGACCTCCATGTGATAAATTTAATCCAAATCACTTTTATTGCCTGCTATAACCCCAATCCTTCTTTCAAAGCTAAGGAGTAACGGAATGGAAGAATTAGTCAGATTTTGAATATGAGTAATCATTTCATTCCCTCTGTTTTTTGCAGCGGTAAATTATCTTTGTTATAATCTTGCTTCCATTTCAGCTGAAAAAAAAGGTGATTTAAAAAAACTAGCATCAAAAAGTTTAAAAAAAACCCAACCAAATATTGGCATAAGGTAACAGCAGGCGGTCCCGTAAGTACCTGGGCCCTAAGCCATGGAGCGCTTTAAAGGTGGTAACCAACACCTTGAAGCGCATCCGAAAGACCACAGGTAGCCAGTGCAGACTGCGCAGCAGCGGTGTTACCCGGGAGCAACGTGTGGCTCCCTCAATCACCCGCACAGCTGCATTCTGGACTAACTGAAGCCTCCAAGTGCACTTCAGGGGTAGTTCCATGTAGAGAGCATTGCAATAATCCAGATGAGAAGTGACAAGAGCGTGAGTGACCGTGCATAAGGCATCCCGGTCAAGGAAGGGGCGCAACTGGCGAACCAGGCGAACCTGGTAAAAAGGTCTCCTGGAGACGGCCGCAAACTTCTAAAGTTTGTGACTGTAATTTGTATTCCCCTAAATTTCATTGGGGAAATTTTTGTTCTGGCTGAGAATTGAATTTGAAGTAGAGTATTTTTGATGGTAGATAATAAGTGCAAGGCAGTCATATTTCTTCCCACTCTTGTTTCTACATTGTGTCTTACATGAGTCATTTTTTTCTTGCTTAAACTTGGCCCATCCCGTCCCAACTTGGCTAACCTTGATGATGTTTCCTGTCTTGGGCCCAAACTGTTTCAGTTCCCAGCATGTTTTATTTATTTGGTTAAGTTCTTATTCAATCTTTATTTAGTTTCATTGTTTGATATAAAAACTGAATAAGTTTTTGCATGGATTTCTGGGATGTAAAAAATGAAGAAAAAAATGGTGCAGGTGCAGCTGCAGCTGCTGAGAATGCAACCCAGATGATTTTAATACTTCCCTTCCCTTCATATGATACTTTTCATATTAAAAGTAATTGATACCAATGATTATTAAAAACAAACAAAAAAATATGGGAATCTGTCTTTTTTCTAATAAAGAAAAATACAGAAAGTGACCTTTCTTTTTCTTAAATTGAAGATTAATTTAAGAAGAAAATATTATTAAGCTCATCTTCCTCTTCAAACAGTGGGCGTCACACAACTTATCTGGATTGAATATGACCCTATTAGAGAATCTCTGATATGAATTACTGTAAAAAAAAAAAAAAGTGGGGGGAGGAATGGTGAAGCTTTCTCCCAGTAGTCAGCACTGCAGTCCCAATCCAATTTAAAAGCCTTGTTTCCCACAATGCAAGTATGAGACCCAGGAAGGAGGTAATCTAATTAAAAGAATAATTTTGTCATTTTTCATGTCCCTAGGCTATGACGTCATCCAGAGTGAACAGGAATAGGCTACTGCTAATAAGCACCTTGATTACACTATAATGGTCCTGAATTATCAAAATCAATTTTTATTTTGGACACTGCCCATATAAATAAATAAATGTGCTGAAGAATAACGGTATAATCTGTGAACAGACATTAGTGACTCTTCTGATGAATCCCACTCTGTTGAATGTGATATCCCTGCAGATTTTGCAACTTTCAAATATGGTTGTTAGTCAAAGAAAAGTAACATAAAAGACATCAAGCTTTCCTTGATATTTTGTTAGAAATTAATTAAATACTCTAAATGAATAACTTTGTAATAGTTAAAGTAGAATATGTGTTGTCCCTTTCAAGGCCCTTAACGCAGGGGTCCCCAATGCCCGGGCCGTGGCCCACTACTGGGCCATGGCCAGTTCGGAAGTGGGCCACGTGAGCAGCGGGCTGACATGTGCATGCACACGTAGCATGATTCACACAAGTGGTGGGCCAGAACACATGCACAACTCGACTTGCACGAATGGCGGCCTGGAGTGCACACACATGCAATGGCCAACCACTAGCATGAATAGTTCCCCTCTTCCCCCCACTGGGCTGCCAAGCCATAAAGTTTGGGGACCGCTGCCTTAGGGGATGTTAGCTATTAAGCCCATATTAATTAAATGCAGTAGTTTTCTCTGAGCAATGGGGAGACTATATTTACTATTTAATTCTCACTTTACTTTAGAAAATAACATTTTGATTCTGCAGGTCAAAATGGGACATATGATTTTAATTTATTTCATGTATTTATTATTATTATTATTGTTATTATTATTATTATTATTATTATTATTATTTATTTATTTATTTATTTATTTTAATTTATTTCATAAATAAAAAAACATTCCATCACTTTTAACTTGCTATTTGTCCCCTACTTTTCACTCTAAGTGGAGACTCTAGTTTTACAATCAAGTAAAACGAGATTAAACATGAAGTATTGTTGAAGAGCTCCACTTGGCGAGATGGATGGCATATAAGTTAAATAAATATCTGTTTAGATTTCTGCCCTACTTTGTTGCATGTCAAGTGAAAGTTAATGAACATGGCAAATATGGTTAAAATGAATAATAATATGCCTTTTATGTTTCTAATATATTATAGGAGTTTGCTTTATTAATTATGAATGTAATTAATTTCTTCCGCATTTTATTTTCCATCATTAGCTGCCATAAGTGCAATTGTTCTTTTTGATGGAAAAGCAGTCATATTAATACATATTAATAGCATACATATTAACTGAACAACAATCAACGAAGAATTAATAATTTATTTGTTTAAAAACTTACATGGCTGCCTATCTCATATAATGACCTTAGGCAGCTCAAACAATTGATTAAAAACAAGGGAAAAGATAAGTTTTAAATTATATAAATGAGTACATTAACATCAATGGCAGCATGATAATGATGGGAAGAAAAGAGAAGAGAAAGGAGAGGAAGGTTAAAGTAAAAAAGGCAAAGAACAGGAGGATGTGATTGCAAGGATGGAAAGGTATAGGAAATTGCAGTGAATGCACTGCTGTAAACTAGGTTTAGTTAGGCTTAAAACAGCTTCAGTTTTGAGAAAAGCCACACAGGGCATGCAGTCATTGAAAACCTCCAGGGGATATGAGTCATGGATGATCCAGGGCAAATAAGGGCATTGCCCTGGCTGCCCATTAACAGTATAGTTTCAGAGAAACCTGTCAAGTTCATGTTCTGCGGTGGGCATGTAGGCCAGATGCTATCAGAGAAATGTCCTTGCTGAGCTTTGAGTGTAGAGCTTTCCTGTGCATTTTTATTTATTTATTTATTATTTATTTTGTCATAACATTATATACAGGAACATATATTGAAAAGAAACAATAGGACAGGAACGGTAGGCTTTTGTGCACTTATGCACGCCCCTTATAGTCCTCTTAGGAATGGGGTGAGGTCAATGGTAGACAGTTTTTGGTTAAAGCTTTGGGGATTTTGGGAAGAGACCACAGAGTCAGGTAGTGTATTCCAAGCATTAACAACTCTGTTACAGAAATGGAGTGACTGATTAATTCATTGAATCAGGGATCCTGAACTGTCATTCTGTTCTAAAACAATACCTGGCCAAAAACATTTCCTTTCCGCAGGACTTGATGGCCTGGCTTGTAGGAAGTCATCTAATGAAAATGAGTACCTTACTAATTGCTAATGATAGACCATAGAACAGGAATTCAGCCACAGGAAACAAAGACTGTGGGAAGCCTCTTTTCAAACTTGGTTCCATATCTATTTTGGAAGCTGTATTATAGGCTGAGAACATTTCAGAGAACAAGGCAGACCCAGGCAATTTCCATTTTTCAAACGTTCAATTTTTATATATAAAAAATTCTATTCTATTCTATCATGAAAAACAATTTAAAATATAACAGCGTAATTAAAAACGTATTTTCAAGATGACTGCTTCAAAAAGAGCTGCCCTTTCACCTGATAGCCCCTCTCCAATAGGCACCAGCAGGACATAATAACATATAAGTAGTCCTTGACTTATGACCACAACTGAGCCCAAAATTTATGTTGCTAAGCGAGTCAGTTAAGTGAATTTTGCCCTATTTTACAATCTTTCTTGCCACAGTTGTTAAGTGAATCACTGCAGTTGTTGACTTGGCAACACAGTTGTTAATTGAATCTGGCTTCCCCATTGATTTTGCTTGTCAGAAGGTCGCAAAAGATGATCACATGACCCTGGACACTGCATAAATATGAGTCAGTTGCTAAGTGAATTTTGATCCTTTGACTGTGAGACTGGTGCAACTGTTATAAACATGAAAAATGATCGTAAGTCTTTTTTTTCCAGTTCCATTGTAACTTTGAATGGTCACTAAACAAACGGTTGTAAGTCAAGGACTACCCTGTATTCACAAAGTTGGTGAAGTTCATTTATGTCACCATGTACCAATAACACCTCACTATAGACAACTATTATATCTCAACAGAATAAGTGGTCATCTGAAATGGAAGAGGAGATATTATATACTATATAATTATAATCAATTCTGGAATACTTTATCTTGACCTGAAAGTGGCTGTTTTGGAGAAGAGAAATGAAAAGCTCATTAGAGATGCAGCCTCTCATGGAGGAAATAGACCAAGATTTCTTTTTTGCATGGCATATCTTAATCTCTTCATCAGTTCAAGAATATCTGTGTCACACCTGGTTGGTTTAGTTTGATTTATGGTTACTCTGGATAAATAATTCTTCATTTTGCCTTTTACCTTTCTGCCCCTCCCCAAGTTTTATAACATAATTTAGGGTTGGAGGCTAGCTTAGGGCTAACATTCCAATAAACTACTGCTGCATTTCAGATTTCTAGGAACTATTGATATTCTAAGATTTTCTTCATATTAAATTATTTGTCTCCTTTCAGATTCAGTAATAGCACAAGGAGTTCTCTCTATTTCTGGGGGAGGAAAAGAGGCTAAGAAAACACCCAGTTAACTTTTTGAGACCACTGAAACACAGTCCCTATATCTGCATAACGTAACTATCCATGGTTAATGTAACTATGATTTACCCAATTAGTTTTCTGGATTGAAATGAAAAATGGTACACTGAATTACATGAGTTGGGTTTACACTAATTGCGGGGCTAAAAAAAAAATGGTTGGCTAAGTCTGTGATTCAGTGAATAGTGCAAACTCAGGGCCTTCTACAAAGATTTTGTAAGATTTTTATTTCCGTAGACAGGACGTGATTCTGACCATGACCTTCTTGGGAGCCATACATTAATATCTATCATCCCCCTACAGAAGCATGCAGCAGGTTCAGATTGGTTTATGGCCCACCATACCAACTCTTTCTTGAACGAACAAACGATGAATAGTGACATTAAATGCCATCTGTTTTTTCCCACTATTCAAAGGATTAGTTCACAGGACTATATTTTATATTTTAATATAAAATATAAAATATTTTATATTTTAACTATATTTTATAGGTTACTATAAAATATATTTTATAAAATAAAAATATATATAAAATATATATTTTATATAGCATATAAAACATTTGCTAGACCAATTCTAGAATACAGCTTGCCTGCCTGGAACCCTCACCACATTTCTGACATCAATACAATTGAACGTGTCCAGAAATATTTTACAAGAAGAGTTCTCCATTCCTCTCAAAACAACAAAATACCTTATCCCACCAGACTTGAAATCCTAGGCTTAGAAAACTTGGAACTCCGTTGCCTTCGACAAGACCTAAGTTTAACTCATAGAATCATCTATTGTAATGTCCTTCCTGTTAAAGACTACTTCAGCTTTAATTGCAATAATACAAGAGCAACCAATAGATTTAAACTTAATGTTAACCGCTTTAATCTAGATTGCAGAAAATATGACTTCTGTAACAGAATCATCAGTGCTTGGAACACTTTACCTGACTCTGTGGTCTCATCCCATAATCCCAAAAGCTTTAACCAAAAACTGTCTACTATTGACCTCACCCCATTTCTAAGAGGACCATAAGGGGTGTGCATAAGCGCACAAACGTGCCTACCGTTCCTGTCCTATTGTTTTTCTTTTTCTTCTTTATATATATATATACATATATATATATGTGTAGGTCTTTGGTTATTCGGGTTTTCTCCCGCGTAAAATTGGAAGTGTCTTGGCGACGTTTCGACGAAGTCTCATTCGTCATCTTCAGGCTTCGTGCTTCAGCACGAAGCTGAAGCCTGAAGATGACGAATGAGACTTCGTCAAACGCCGCCAAGACACTTCCAATTTTACGCGAGAACAATAACCAAAGACCTACATACAAACACCAAAAACCTCAGAAAATATATATATATATATATATATATATATATATATATATATATATATATATATATATATATATATCTCTAATATTTACTCATATATATGTTTATATACTAGATAATCTTTTTGTATGATACTTATATATATTGTTGTGACAAAATAAATAAAAATAAATACTTCCAGGTTAAGCTCCAGCAGGATTAACTTTTTTGTGCCATCACTCTGTTGAACATTTAATTCCCATAGCACTGTCTTATTTCTCATCTTTTCTCATCTTCTCATCTTTCCTACTTTCTTCTCCTATTGATTATTTATGATTTTTCAATTGTTTCTAATATATGATTAATGATTGTAATTATGATTATGACCTATGACCCTTTACTTGCTGTTTAAATGTACACTGTGAATTTATGCACGAGACAAATTTCTTGTGTGTCTGATCACACTTGGCCAATAAAGAATATTCCATTCCATTCCATTCTTATTAAGGCTTTTTCTAAGATGAACTACATATATACAGTTACTTTGTGTGGGACAATGAACAAGCTAAAAGGAGAATAGCCCTTTCAGAAACTCACAGCATGAAATAGTAAACTGTCAGGATTTTAAATTTTAAAATGTGTCTTTTCCAACATTTGAGTGATAATGCTATCAACCCTTCCTAGAGTCAAAAGAAAACTATAGTGGCATAGGGTATAATTAAATAAATTAGTAAATAATAAATTACCTTTTATGTAATACAGTACATACCTAGTCATTATAATTTCTTGGAATCTCTCTCAATTTTTTTAAGTGCAGTCCCATAGCAAAACACAAAACATCTGCACTTCAACGAGCTGAAATAAATGCCTTTCTTGAATTATTTCAGGCTATTCATTCCATCATATGTTAATCTTTCTCTCTCTCTCTAGTATTCGTTGGCTTTTCTGTGGATTGGGGCCCATATGGGGTATTTCATGCTGGAGGTCGCTAGTGAATTTAGAAGAAGATCCCAACTCCATCCCACTCCTGTACTGGTTCCTAATTTACCTTTTGGGGGGTTAATTTTAATGTTTAATTTTATTAATATGTTAATGCTTTTGTATTCTTGTTTTTATGATGTGGTAAGCTACCCAGAGTCACTTGATACTGAGATGGGTGGCATATAAATTTAATAAATCAATAAATTTCATTCTAATGTGGTCATTTAATACCCATTTTATCAATAGAGGCTTTATCAGATACTGTTAGAAACTTGATCTTTTTGAAAGTAATCTCTTGATGAAAGTTTCTCTTGATGAAAAGGCAATTTGATCATTCTAAACTAACAACCTTATTTAATTAGTCATCTAGATGGGAAACTACCGGTTATAGCTTAGACTGACACGTTGGAAAATGTCCTCAAAGGTGATGAGCTCAACTCGAAATAGGATTTACCTCTTAATTTCCTTTGAATCCTGGAGTTTATTAGTGGCTTGAGCAAAGCAAAGCAGAGAGATTTGTACATCAGCCTAGTTGTCCTTAGTAAAAATGTACACCACAAAAATATGGTTTTTTGCTGATTATCCATTTCTATATTATATGGCAGTAATCACCATCATAACCAGGGGAAAAGTGGCTGAAGTTTTTAATAACAGAGTAACAGAGTTGGAAGGGACCTTGGGGGTTTTATAGTCCAACCCCTGCTCAAACAAGAAACTCTATATCATTTCAGACAAATGGTTGTCCAATCTCTTCTTAAAATGGTTATTAATACTATTTAAAAAGGCTACAATCCAATTATTCTCTTATATGGAAATAAGATTCACTGAATTACTAGAATCAGATATGAATAAAGTAGAATATAATATAATAGAATTCTTTATTGGCCAAGTGTGGTTGGACACACAAGGAATTTGTCTTTAGTGCATATGCTCTCAGTGTAGAACAGCTTTTGTCACTTTTATCCTGAACTGAGGGAAAGTCACTGCTGAGTAGGCCCTCAGCAAACATTCTTGGGTTCTTCTCAAGAGGCATGCAAGAAAAAAATGTATATAAGTGACGTCTTTCTTTGTTTTGGAAATCCCCTTTCCCCAGGACTATTGAAAACAAGACTTGCTCCCTAATGTGCTAATACCAACTTTGGCACCTTTCACTGAATGTCTGTCACTTTTGTAAGTAGGAGTTGAGTTTCAACAGAAGATCCAAGTCCCTTCTTTTTCAGATGTTTGAGTCCCAAGCTTTTTATCGCTTGAAAAGTTACTACAGAACCAGGACTAGAAACGAAAAGAACATGTATTGGCTTGTTGAATTTTTGTAACCTAGATACTGAGAGATCCGGGAGAGGTTAGAGTTCAGGTTGCAGCAGGCCTAGAGGGGAATCAACCCTTTCTTCCCCAGTTAATCCTGAGGAAAATCCCACCTTTGAACTTGGTTATTTGCAGTTGGAGGAAGTGTTACAGTTGGTGCCATTAGGGGACTTTCCACACAAAGCTTTTGTGTTTAAAAACGAGCAAACAAGAAAAAAAGGAAAAAAAATCTGTCACACCGTTCTGTGCACATTAAATTTGAAGATGTATATAATGTTACACTGTTGTGCTATAGAAGGAACATTTAATCATATGTGATGGCCATGTAAATCATTCAATTAATGATGAATGATTTAACTTTCCTTTCAAAAATTAAAAATAAAACTTGAATTAAAATGTCAGGTTTTTTCAGCTATGAATCTTTCCAGAAGTAATAAATTAAAAATATTATCTGCTAAAATATATGCTAATAATTGGGAGGACATGTTTGACCCAATAATGGAAAAGTTCTATTTTACTAAGAATAACATATTGGGATACCAAACCTGGGGACTATGCAATGGCAAAATTAACAATATAGATTCAAAATAGAAGTTTGAATAAAATTAAGGAAGAATGACTTCTGTATACATTGCATGTCACACAATAGGGGAAACTCAAATACTCAAGAATACAATTTTGAGGGAAACATTTGATGTAAAGATAATAACCAGAAGCAATTTTATTGTTTGTAAGTAATTTGATATAATCACCACTCAGATACAATGGAAGGAATTTAGTACTTAATATTGTTTTTACTATTGCAGATCAAATCTTAAGAGGGGAGCATCTGACAGTAGATTCAGAGGTAACCACAGAATCAAAATGCATGCACTGGAAGGGAATTTATAAATCATTTAATCCAGGAATCTTGTGTAAGAATTCACTAAACTATCATCATTTCCTGGCTATTCATCCCTGTTTGAAAACCATCAGCAAAGGGGATCTATTACAGTTTCAAGCAGTCTTTTTTTTTTAATTTGAATTTATATCTCGCCGTTCTCTGAGGACTCAGGGCGGCTTACATTGTGTTAAGCAATAGTCTTCATCCATTATATACAAAGTCAACTTTTATTGCCCCCAACAATCTGGGTCCTCATTTTACCTACCTTATAAAGGATGAAAGGCTGAGTAAACCTTGGGCCTGGTGGGACTTGCAGTAATTGCAAGCAGCTGTGTTAATAACACTGCATTAGTCTGTTGAGCCACCAGAGGCCCAAATATTTTTCTATTTATCAGCGCTCACTACAAAGAAAGTCTTCCTAATGTTCAGTCTGAACCTCCTTTCTTTAACTACCGCTGGTTGGTGCATGTCCTAGAGTCCAGTTCAACAGAGATCAGATCTCCCTCTCTTTGTGTTAGTTTTCTAAATTAAACCAATGCGGCATAAACATCCCATTTGTAGGGAAGGAGGCACACTCATGTCAGTGAAACTAAGGAAGCGAACAATAATTTCCTTTCATAATTTTTCAAATTGCGCTTTATTTTTATGAACGTTACATCCTGCCTTTCCCACAATGAATAACATGTTTAGAAATAATATAAACAAAATAAGAAGAAAATGCTCCTGTTGGAACTCCATGCTCAAACATGTCTTCAGAACCATCTCCTCTTCAGATCAAAAGATAAATAGCTCAACTTTGAAACAATTACAGAAATAACTTTTTTTTTAACTTGGTTGGGAAATGTTCCCAAAATAACAACTACAATAATATAATACAACAGCAGCAGCAGTAACAACAATAATAATGATTGTTTGTGGTGTGTATAGTTGTTTTCAGATCATCTTCAAACATAATACAGTTTCCACCATAGTAAGAAAACGTGGGCTATGTGGGAAGAAATACATTTTCTTCTGAGGGAATGAACGAACTAGGAGAAGCCAATCTGGGTACTTTAAGATACTTAAATCCCTACTGAGATGGTTGTAATCTTCTTGAAATAAACCATTGTGGTTCCATAGTACGCTCTCAGGATTGGACTGTAGAAACCAAGATTTTGTGAAGTTCAGCAGGCATCCCTTTTCAGTTGAACCCTAGGTAATGTCAGAGGCTTGCAAGAAATTGCTTCAGAGCAGAGAATTCCTGTAAAGAGCACCTACTGATGCCAATAGACTGACCAAGCAACCAATAGAACTACTTGTCAGATCCCTTGGAGACTCCTTCAAGCATCCTCTAAAATTCTTCAGATCCATCAGACAAATGGGAAAGACCATTCTAATAAATATCCCAGCCCTACCAAGCTCTTGGGTAGCAATTGCTCTTAACAGGACTAGAAGTGATCTGACCATGATAATAGGTGAGAAGTAATGCCTTACATGTCCAGATCACCCAGAACTGCTCCAAGGTCCAAGGTCCAATATGCATGTGTTGAACAAAGATTACCATGTGGAAAGTAAATTCCCCAGGGCATGGAGGCTGAACTTTCTTCACACTGTAAGGTGAGGGAATTAAATCCCAACCCAGAAACTCACTTAGAGAACCCAGAAAGCAATTAAACTGGGTAGCAGGCTAGCCAGTAGAGGACCATTCCATTCCTATTGGTCTATTTTGCCTTCAAAGCAAATCTTTGGACAAAGGTAAGGTGTCCCCTAAGGTAAATTTCCCCCCCTTCCTGACTCTGATAGAGCTTCTAAAGGACAATATCACTGACCTTATCTAGGCATTTTATCTAGAAAATGTTGGATAACCATCTGTCTGAGATGGTGTAGGGTTTCCTGCCTGGGCAGAGGGTTGGACTAGAAGGCCTCCAAGATCCCTTCCAACTCTGTTGTTATTATTATTATTATTAATATATGCCAGGTTATTACAACCAAGTCTTGGTTGAAGATGATCTATTTCCAGATCAGCAGAAACTTGAGACCAAGATCACCAGCTGCCTCCAAAGCAAAGGAAACAGCCTCTCAATAATGGAAAGCCACAGAACAAATTATTTTGTGCCATAAGAACAACAAATATTGGTTGGCATTTTCTATATTTTTTTAAAAAAATTATCACCCCAATATTGGATATCTATAAATTAGGAGCATTTACTGATTGGCATTCCGGGTTTTTGGACATTGTAGCAGATGGAGAGCCATAATATCAAAAGAGTTTTATACTTCAATATATAGTTATCCTGCCCAATTGTGATGCTTTTGATTTCCTCATTATATTAAAATTTAGCATTTCAGGACAAAGCACAGCTTTTTCCATTATTTTCATTATTATTGAGTATTGCTTTTATCAGTTGGCCATATTAATAAATAAGCATAAATATGCAAATAAAGGGAACACTGAATATTAAAAGCCATGTAAACAATACATGTTGGTTCTATGGTACAACATTTATTTACTTAACCATGGCTGGATGAATAATAGAATTCTTTATTGGCCAAGTGTGACTGGACACACAAGTGGGCCTCTGGTGGCTCAGACTGCTAAGACAGTCTGTTATTAACACAGCTGCTTGCAATTACTGCTGGTTCAAGTCCCACCAGGTCCAAGGTTGACTCAGCCTTCCATCCTTTATAAGGTAGGTAAAATGAGGACCCAGATTGTTGGGGGCAATCAGTTGACTTTGTATATAATATACAAATGGATGAAGACTATTGCTTAACATAGTGTAAGCCGCCCTGAGTCTTTGGAGAAGGGTGGGATATAAATGCAAATTAAAAAAAAGAAAAAAGGAATTTGTCTCTGGTGCATAAGCTCTCAGCGTACATACAAGCAACAAGTGATAGATCCAGATCATAATCACAAAATATGATCATCATAAATCATAAGATAACAATATTCAGTGATAGTCATAAATTGACAGGGTTCACACAACATACCAAACGAAGTATATTTTGGCCAGGAGTGAAATGTAAAATTTGTTACTACCAGTTCTGTGGGTGTGGCTCGGTGGGGGGCGGTAATGTTACTGGGTGGGCTTGGCCATTTTTTTTTTACTTTTAAAAGCATTTTTTCTACAACCTCTTCGGCCAAAGAGGTTGTAAAAAAAATGCTTTTAAAAGCGTGTGATGATCAGGCAACTCAGCTGGAATCGTCAGAGGAAAAAAAGCTTTTAAAGGATTCTGAAGATCCCAGCTGAGTTGCCTGATTGCCAGAACCTTTTAAAAGAATTTTTTCTACAACCTCTTTGGCTGAAGAGGTTGTAAAAAAATGCTTTTTTTTTTCTACAACCTCTTCAACTGAAGAGATTGTAAAAAAAAAAAAAGCTTTTAAAAGGCTCCTCTGGCGATCCCAGCTGAGTTGCCTGATCTCCAGAACCTTTTAAAAGCATTTAAAATGCTTTTAAAGGGCTCTGACGATCCCAGCTGAGTTGATCATCAGAGGCTTTTTTTTACTTTTAAAAGCATTTTTTCAGCTGAAGAAAAAATGCTTTTAAAAGGTAAAAAAAAAACCTCTGATCATTGTGCAGCTCAGCTGGTGGGGGGGGGGCAGGGATTTTTGCTACCGGTTCTCTGATCCACCCACCGCCATTGCTACCAGATCAGGCGATCCATTCCGAACTGAGAGCATTTCACCCCTGGTTTTGGCTTAATGTGTTGCCTTGAGCCCTGTTCTTGGAGCACATCTCATGGTCAAATAATACTGGTGGCATTAGGAAGTTACCTTCCTATGATTTTCCTTATCTGCTTTGATTTTAGAGCCTTTCATTCTTTAGGCCATTCCAAAAAGCAGGTCTCATGACATCTCTTACCCCCACCCCCTGTGAAAGATTTGCAGAGGATTCAGTGGTAAGTTGGGAAAAGGAAAAAAGAGCTAAGTTATTTTTCTCGAATACTCTTCTGCCAATGTCTAAAATATGTCATCCAAAATCAGATTAATGAAAGATCAGTTCAGGTTGTGGAACACATCAGAATAGCAAACTTGCCATTTCTGGCAGTAAATACAACCCAGAAAGAACTGGTTGTGATTTCTTATATTGCTTGAATGAAAAAAAGAAGGTTGGGAGTCATATGGTTCAGAAGATTATTTGTATTTGGTTGGGTTTTTTAAAAACTTTTTGATGCTAGTTTTTTTAAATCACCTTTTTTTTTCAGCTGAAATGGAAGCAAGATTATAGCAAAGATAATTTACCGCTGCAAAAAACAGAGGGAATGAAATGATTACTCATATTCAAAATCTGACTAATTCTTCCATTCCGTTACTCCTTAGCTTTGAAAGAAGGATTGGGGTTATAGCAGGCAATAAAAGTGATTTTGATTAAATTTATCACATGGAGGTCCAATCTATGAGGTTATTTCATTATTTGGATTTTAAATTTTTAAAAAATTAAATTTATTTACATTTATACCCCACCCTTCTCCGAAGACTCAGGGCGGCTTACACTATGTTAAGCAATAGTCTTCATCCTATTTGTATATTATATACAAAGTCAACTTACTGCCCCCAACAATCTGGGTCCTCATTTTACCTACCTTATAAAGGATGGAAGGCTGAGTCAACCTGGGGCCTGGTGGGGCTTGAACCTGCAGTAATTGCAGGCAGCTGTTGTTAATAGAATAGAATAGAATTTTATTGGCCAAGTGTGATTGGACACACAAGGAATTTGTCTTGGTGCATATGCTCTCAGTGTACATAAAAGAAAAGATACGTTCATCAAGGTACAACATTTACAACACAATTGATGATCAATATATCAATATAAATCATAAGGATTGCCAGCAACAAGTTATAGTCATACAGTCATAAGTGGAAAGAGATTGGTGATGGGAACTATGAAACGATTAATAGTAGTGCAGATTCAGTAAATAGTCTGACAGTGTTGAGGGAATTATTTGTTTAGCAGAGTGATGGCCTTCGGGAAAAAACTGTTCTTGTGTCTAGTTGTTCTGGTGTGCAGTGCTCTATAGCGTCGTTTTGAGGGTAGGAGTTGAAACAGTTTATGTCCAGGATGCGAGGATCTGCAAATATTTGCACGGCCCTCTTCTTGATTCGTGCAGTATACAGGTCCTCAATGGAAGGCAAGTTGGTAGCAATTATTTTTTCTGCAGTCCTAATTATCCTCTGAAGTCTGTGTTTTTCTTGTTGGGTTGCAGAACCGAACCAGACAGTTATAGAGGTGCAAATGACAGACTCAATAATTCCTCTGTAGAATTGGATCAGCAGCTCCTTGGGCAGTTTGAGCTTACTGAGTTGGCGCAGAAAGAACATTCTTTGTTGTCCTTTTTAATGATGTTTTTGATGTTAGCTGTCCATTTGAGATCTTGCGATATGATAGAACCCAGAAATTTGAAGGTTTCTACTGTTGATACTGTGTTGTCAAGTATTGTGAGAGGTGGAAGTATGGAAGGGTTTTTCCTAAAGTCTACCACCATTTCTACGGTTTTGAGTGTGTTCAGTTCCAGATTGTTTTGGTTGCACCACAAGGCTAGTCGTTTGACCTCTCGTCTATATGCGGATTCGTCATTGTCTCGAATGAGACCAATCACTGTTGTGTCATCTGCGAACTTCAGTAGCTTAACAAATGGATCATTGGAGATGCAGTCATTGGTATACAGAGAGAAGAGAAGTGGGGAGAGCACACAGCCTTGGGGGGCCCCTGTGCTAATTGTACAGGTATTTGATGTGATCTTGCTTAGCTTCACCTGCTGCTTCCTGTTTGTTAGGAAGCTTGTGATGTTGGGGCAATAACAGACTGTTTAGCAGTCTACACCACTCAAGGACCCTTGATGGGAGAGGAAGGCAGAACACATCAATGGAAAACAATCAGCATTGGTACAAATATCCATGCATACCAAAATTAACTCTGAAAAAACTAAGAGAGCATGGATTGGATCATTTCTCATGTGTATCTTCAAGAAAATAGTCTGTTTGGCCTCAGCAATACAAAACAAAAGCCCTGTTTTATATAAATTCCCTTCTTCTCCCCCCAAAGGGTTACGTGAAATTCTCTTACCTGAAAAAATTACAAGGAATATGCAGAGGGTACCTGAAAATGGAATATTTGGAAGGGCAACAAGGCAAGAAAAGGATAAAAACAGGCTTCCAGCTGGAGAAAAAAAAAGGAAGAATTAAGAGATGACTAAACCAAAAGCTCTCCAAGCTAAGAAAGAGAAGATAGGAAGGAGTAACATAGCAAACATTATTCTATGTATTTATTATAACATTATGGTATGGTATGGTATGGTATGGTATGGTATGGTATGGTATGGTATGGTATGTATTTATTTGTTTGTTTGTTTGTTTATTAGATTTATATTGCTGCCTATTCGCCCATGGCGACTCAAGGTGGCTTACAGAATATAAAAAAACCCCATATTTAAAAAACAGTAAAAGTCATTAAAAAATCAAATAAATTAATGTAATAAAATCACCCTTGACCCCCCCGCTCCTGCCCCAGTGACAGCTGATCACATGAGCCATTTCATGGGCTCCATCTCGCTCTGGGTTCCCCAGGTCTGCTGGCAGAACCAGGTCTTCAGCATCTTCCGGAAGAGAATTAGGGTGGGGGCCGTTCTAATCTCTAGGCGAATGATGTTCCAGAGAGAGGAAGAGAGGGTATGGTATGGTATGGCATCATGTATCATGTACATTGTATCATGTAACATCATATCCAGTGTGTGTCTATATTTTTATATCTGTTTCTCTGTGTGGTGTTTCCAGTCAGGTGAAAGAGAGACTAAGGGGTTTATGGGTTAGAACAGTTCAGTTCAATTTAGATTAGCAAAGGTTCCATTACAGACTATTCCTCTGATTTTGTCTTCCCTTTAAATGTCCTCAATAATGGCTATGTTGGGGAAACTCTGGGGCTTTAATAGGGACCTGTGTGGGTTTTGAGGCAGCTTGCATGCAGTCAGGTAGTTGAAGACATTACATCCCTTGTTTGTTACCTTATTATCATGAGCTGCGGTGGTGCAGTGCTTAGAATGCAGTACTGCAGGCTACTTCTGCTGACTGCTGGCTGCCTGCAATTTGGCAGTTTGAATCTCACCAGGCTCAAGGCTGACTCAGCCTTCCATCCTTCCGAGGTGGGTAAAATGAGGACTCAAATTGTTGGGGCAATATGCTGACTCTGTTAACCGCTTAGAGAGGGCTATAAAGCACTGTAAAGCGGTATACAAGTCTAAGTGCTACTGCTATTGCTATTATTGCAGTCCTGTACCAATTATTTAGGTACAATTATAATTAAACTACCTATTACAGTCTCCAATTGGATGTTCTCTGTTCTACATGTAAAATCAAGAGGAAATTGTTTATTTTTGGTAGGCTTTGCAAATCTGCTTAAGCCAAGTGGCAGTATCCAATAGCCATAAGGCTGGCTATTCATATTTCAAAAACAATTCCATCCTAAGGACCACAATTATTGACAAGCAAACCTGTATGTGTGAATAAAAGAATGAATGAATATACATGCCAACACCCACTGAGAACTTTCTGGCTCTACACCTTCACTGTTTCATCTAACTTCCCCCTTTCATAGGGAATTCTTGTTTCCAATTTGCTTTTTTTTAAAGAAAAAAATCTGCAATATACTTTTCCATGGCAATATATTTCACGCATGTTCACTCTTTCTATGAATGTCTTCAGATTCTCAATTTCATCAACCACATCCTGCATAGATGAGAGATGATAACGACGATAATTTAGATTTTTGTAAGCACAAAAGTGTCACTTTTCGACCGAGTTCTTTCTTCTGTCTTATGGAAGAACACAATCACTTAGTAAAGAAAATAACCTCTGACTTTTCAGTCATACTCCAGAATATTTTCCCTACATTTTAATTCCTTTTCCCATCATCAGTTTGCATTTTAAGACATGTGGCTAATAAAAACAGAATTGCTAAGACCAGTTACTGACTTCTCATACCTCTTTTATAAGTTCTGCATTTGTTTCCAGTTTGTTTCTAAGTGCAGTTTAAGATATTGGCAATTATTCAGTTTGGAACATGGATATTACTGAGTCTTCCTGTCTCATTCTAAATTTGTCAACTCAAGTGGTTTTAATGTCTTATAGGAAAGACCTTGGTGACACAAACTTCCAAATAAGAGACAGAATAGCCTGCAGCTGAATAGTGAATAGGTCAAGGGTTCAGAAAATAGCGTCCTTAGTTTCTTAGGCTGTAAAGAAGAAAAGGGCAGAACTGTACTTTCAGGCTTTCAAGATTCTGTCAATGCAGCTTTACAATAAAGAGAAATTAGCTCATCTGGTTATGATGCCTATCTGGTTTACCAAGTGAGGCTGACAAAATGCAACAAGAAAGTCCCTGCTGAAGGTCATCTCTTATCAGGATATTCTTCAAGGAGTATGAAAGTGACCCTTCTCTGTGAATTCATTTCTTCCAGAAGTGAGAGCTTCAAGGCTTTCCAATATAAGGTGAAGTACTGGGTGTTTTTGTGGTTTTTTAAAAAAAATGTGACAATTCTTTTTCTTTTCGGAAAGATTGACTTTTGGTCACATGATTCTACTACAGTATTTGCATTTCTGGCTAAGTGCTCTTGCATGATTGTTTGAAACCTTCAATTGGTGAAACAGTGCATCATAAGACAATTTGTGAATCAACATACCTCGAATGCATCTGCAACTTACAGAATGCATCCAAAATCTGGGATCCGTGAGATCTTGAAATCTGACCACTTCAATGGTGCCACACCGCTGCATTACTGCAGTCATGGGACCATCATTTACAAGACTCCCTGCCATCTTTCTACAAAGAGAGTCAAGGGGGAAGTCAGGAGTCACTCTTGCTCCCCTGCTTTTTTGCCCACTGGTGATCTTTCTGTTTCTTTGCTTAAGTACCATAAGTACCATATGGTACTATGCTTAAGTACCATAAGAAAATATCTCTTTAATGAGGACCCAATGGATCTGGATCCTAAAATTTCCTGACTTCAACTTAATGCTCAGGTTCTTCTTATGGCCTTGCAGCCATAGGAAAACCCAAGCCACTGGAAGTCAGAAGAACTGATCTGCCTCTATAATCTCAAAACATGTCAACCAGAAGCATTAGATGGACAGAAGGCATTTAAGGGAAAATGTTGACTATTTGATTAACTTTTTATTAGCATAATACATTTCTAATCTGTTTCTTTTTTTACATTCTGGATGTCTGGGGATGCTATGATTAAGAGGATATCCATCTTTTATGGGAAAAAGGACACCGGATGATTTCCTTAGAATTACAACATTTCCTTAGCTCTAAATCCAGTTTGCTTTCGCTTCTGTGAAGTCTCTAGATCCCCAAAAAACTAGATTAAAAAAAGAATTAATTGCTTAGGATTGATGCAAACATGAGATATGATGGAATCTGTTCTTTCACTGTTCTCCCACAATTTAGCAGTACCATTTAAGCAAAGGAAGCCTGTATAAAAATGAATACTTAATTTAGCCTTTGTTTGACATATTCTCTATAAGTGGTGACAAGAAGACAAATGATCTCTTCAACTTTCTGGGAAGAAATTATCAAAGTCCAGAAGATGAGATGCACATGTGTCTACTTTAAGAAAGTCAGGAACTTCAGTTCTCATATTCATTTCAATTAATGCAGACACAATGCAAATACAAATAATATTTTTCTTTTTATATGAAATTGTGTTATATCAATAACCCAATGTATAAAACAGGGGATGCCAAACTCAAGGCCTGGAGGCCGGATCTGGCCTGCCGGGTGCTTAGGTCTGACCCACGGTGCTGCCCTAGAAACAGCAAAGGATTGGCCCATGGTGCCTGTGCCAACAAAAACGGAGCGGCCCTCCCAAGCTCTGTTTTCACTTGCAGTGGGTTTCAGGAAGCCGTTTCAGCCGAAAACAGAACTCAGGAGCCCATTTTTGCTGGCAGAGGGTTGCAGGAGGCCATCACAGCTGAAAGCAGAGCTCAGGAGCCTGTTTGCACTGGCAGAATGCTTGGGCCACCACAGGTGCCCCCAATACAAATGACGTCGAGCTGGCCATGCCCACTCTGGCCATACCCACCTCACCGCCCCCAAGGTCAAGCACAACCCTGATGTGCCCCTCAGTGAAATCAAGTTTGACACCCCTGGTATAAAGTATTCCTTAGCTTAAGAGATTGCTTAGGTTTTGCAAAAATTAATCTCCTTTTATTATTATCCAGCTAACATTGTGATGAGGATCTTCCATCTTGTCCCCAGTTGAGATACTGACTGGTTTTGGCTTAGGTTCCATGAAATGAATCTGAACTAATAATAATAATAATAACAGAGTTGGAAGGGACCTTGGAGGTCTTTTAGTCCAACCCCCTGCCCAGGCAGGAAACCCTACACCACTTCAGACAAATAGTTATCCAACATTTTCTTAAAAATTTCTAGTGTTGGAGCATTCATAACTTTTGGAGGCAAGTTGTTCCACTTATTAATTGTTCTAACTGTCAGGAAATTTCTCCTTAGTTCTAAGTTGCTTCTCTCCTTGATTAATTTCTACCCATTGCTTCTTGTGCTGCCTTCAGCTGCTTTGGAGAATAGCTTGACTCCCTCTTCTTTGTGGCAGCCCCTGAGATATTGGAACACTGCTATCATGTCTCCCCTAGTCCTTCTTTTCATTAAACTAGACATACTCAGTTCCTGCAACCGTTCTTCATGAAATCACTGAGATGGCTCCCTGCTTTCTATTATCAGACACCTTGCTGCTCTCTTAATTGTTTTTTCATTCTTTACAAGTGGTACATAAGTCCTAAGGTACCTAGCTGTGTGTCCTGCTTTCTGTTGTCTAAGAGCCAACTAGGGACAGTCCTCTAATTAAGTTATCCTCTGTTTGAACTGTAGCTGGAGGGCAATACTGTATGCTACTGCTCTTCAGTAGTATCTACATCTTTATCCAAGGTTCCATCCAATACTAGTGATACCATTGGCAGCAAATGCCATAGCATTGGTGGGGTGACCAATTAAAATAACTAGAGTAATTTTACTTACAGCAGTAATCCCATATTCATTGGCATAACAGGGATTTTACTACATCCTATAGCCTTGGATTCTGAAGTTTTATATATATTAAACAGTGGCAGTTATGTTACTGATATGTCTTAGTTGGCTATTCTAAGTTTGGTTTTTATCTGAGCAAAATTAAGCCCCAAACGTGGGCTTCTTAGATCATGGATGGACAACTGTGTCTCTTTTATGACCTATGGACTTCGACTCCCAGAATTCCAGAGAGAGGGGGGAGGGAGGGAGGGAGGGAGAGAGAGAGAGAGAGAGAGAGAGAGAGAGAGAGTCTGGACTAGAAGAATAAGGCATTGTGTGAGTGGCTGCAGAAACACTGAACTCACAGTAGATGACACAGAGTTCAGAAGGATAACTGCAAAACTCACAAAGCCCAGCTGCAGAAGTGCAGAATTCACAAGGGCAGCAGTTAAAATGTATAGTCCATACTTCTCACTCCTTTGCCAGTTGACAGCCTCTAATAAGCATATTCCCTAGTTCTCCCCTCTCATTAGATTGGCAATCTAAAAGTTCTCTCCCATGCCAATCTAGTAAAGTCTTCACTGAGCAACTAATGTTTCTTTAAATAAGGCTTAGTTTCTCAGTTCTCTTGGCTCAGTAGGTTCCAAAGAGGGACTGGTACTAACCCAGGGGTGAAATCCAGCAGGTTCTGACAGGTTCTGGAGAACCAATAGAGTAAATTTTGAGTAGTTTAGGGAATCAGCAAATACCACCTTTGGCTGACCCCAGAGTGGTGTGAGAATGGAGATTTTGCAGTATCCTTTCCCTGCCATGCCCACCAAGCCACACCACACCCACCAAGCCACGCCCACAGAACTGGTAGTAAAAAAAATTGGATTTCACCACGGTATTAACCTAAACTCTTTGATGTATAACTGCATAGGACATGCAAAAAGAAAGTGGTAACTCTAACTGGAGAGTATTATGGCATTGTCAGCACATAAATATATGTCATATATAAATTACTAGGCATATATTTTGAGTGTGACAAAATATATTACTAGTGTGAGTTCATTTTACTTCCTTTAGATGAGAGGGCAATGAAGACTTCCCATTTTAGGCTAAATCAATGTGCTTGCTGTGGTTTGTTGTCCTTTGAGAAGAGAATATATGTAGCTTATGGTTGAACTGTAGAGTCCTTGGTGCACTCTGTGCTTGATTGTTTGCTTGCAGATATTTCATTGCCTGAATAGTAACATCAAGAATATCAACGTTTTGAGATAGACCAGAAAGTAAAAAAAAATAACAAAATCTCAAAAAAGGAAAAAAGGCAACGGCAATCATTTCTGTACTAGAAAAGTACATGAACGCACGAAGTCCAGCTTAACTCCCTCATATTTAATCTGTATTTTCTAGAACAGGTTTTGAAACTGTTCAAAAGATGCACAAGATCGTTCAATGAAGGTGGATGTGCAAAGGAAACTCACCAGAGACAGAATCACTATTATAAAGTTAACCAATTATTTCTCAATATTGAATCGTACTGTGGCCCCCTGAGATATTTGGCATAGTGGGAAGGCTCCGCACATTTTATTAACAAATAGATATAATGCAATATCTGCTGTTGTTTATAAAATGATCACAAGACACATAACTCACAGTTGTCACAGATGTATGCATTTGTGTACATGGGAGAGCTAAATAACATTGCAGCTGCAGGCTCCAAGCACTGCCATTTGTGTCCTCTAGATTTCTGTATGAGAATCTGTACAGGTACGAATAATGATTCTTTTATAACAAGTTAGATCTCTAGATACAGTATTTTGAAAGTATTTTACCTGACTCTAGTTCCCAATCTACCTTTTTACTCACAGCTCAAATCTTCTGCCTCTGCAATGAATTCATTTTCAGGAAGGGCTGTCTTTCACCTGTTTTATCTATTATTGGCCAAAGCCAAGGTGTAAATGATTGCACACTTAATTAATTTAAGTCAAATTATACTAGATTGAAGATGAAAAATAACCTTTAAAAATCATAACGTTGTAATATCTATGTGGGCAACCTGAAACTTAGAAGTTGACTCCTTTCTTTGTTAAGAGCAGTGAGGAAATAACAATCCTGAGATAGTTTGTTGAGGAGAACAAAGATCACCCTTACGCCTCCCCTAGTTTTCCACTGCAATTAATATAAAAAGCAATCTATAGCAACATATCAGTTGTGGTTGACCAGCTAGATACAAAAGCAAAGATATTGCCATCCTGATGAGAACTGTGGAAAATCTAGATAAGGATGCGGATGTATCTATGTATCTTGTCTTTAACCGCAGTAGTCCTAAGGAGTGAGTGAGTTGGAATCCCTAAGAAGTGAGTGACTTAGAAGAACTGGCTGGTAACTCATAGTGCCCCCTTCCCATTCAAGCTCTGTCTAAATATGCAGCCTCAAAGTTTTTACAGGAATCAAAACTCTCCCATTTCCTCCAACTTGCTTACTCCAAATTCATTTTGGTGATTTTGCTGATGGAAGTCTCACCTGTATTGCAAAACTTAGGTTGTAATCCTGTACAGAAATGATTTAATCGTATTTTATCTATCCATATATTAAATTATTGAATTTTATTTCAATCTCATTTTAAATTGTATTTTATTCCAATTCCATTTTAAATTGTTTTTATTGGAGTTTAGTAATAATTTGTGCTTGGAAGTCTGCTATGATATGGCCCACAGGCTAATCAATAAAATAAAATAAAATAAAATATAAAATAACCTGTACAGAAACCATAATGGGCTCCTCTAGACTGGAATTGGGTAATATTGTCAACTACAAGCGGCCGATGACCTATTTCTTGAGGCCTTATTGATAGAATTTCAATAATCTTTCATCCAAACTGAACTGTTTCAATCTTTTAAGAGTACCTTCTAGGGCAAAATGTCCATCTGGACCTGGATAGCTAATCATAAGCAAGGAGATCCCACTCAGCCCACCGAGTTATTTTAACACAATTAAACAGGTATGTCTTGTTTTCTGGATTGTGCCCATGTTGGCATTTTTTTTTTAAAGTGATAATAGTCATCATATCAAATTAGGTATACCTCAGAGTGAGATAAGCGATTTGGAGATTCCATTATTCAAGGTAGTTTCCTACTCCCTCCACTCTGAAGCATGATATTAATCATTTCCTTTAGCATCATGTGTCTGTGTACATGTATATATATATCAAGATCAAAGATTGCCAGAATCAGTACAAGAGAGCTTTCTGCTAATATCATAATGTTGTCTCATTGCTTGATTTTCCTCTGCATTGGAGTGTATGTCAGTTGCATGCCTACATTCCAAACCAATCTTAAGGAAACAATACTGCTTTTAGACGCAATAATGAAAGAGGTATGCTATAACTATTAAATGAAGCTGACTATTTTTGTTTAAATGCTGATATATGTATTGCATTTTTTAAAATGTCTATTTCAGTTGTCTAACTTTATTGGGTCCTTTGCAGAGTAACACAGTGAGACCCAAGAATGAAAGCATGGTAAGATGATTAAGTTTCACTTTCTCAAGTTACATCCTCCTGAGTGCCTGAGCATTCAGTGGGATTTGCTTTTTGATTTTGAATTATGAAATCTATATTTTATAACTTTGAATAAATGTATACAAAGTTTGACTGCCAGTTTTTATCTTTTTTGAATCAGTGCAGTATTGACTGAGAGAACATATATAAAGATTCTGGAAAATCAAATACATTATTCTCTTTAATGAACTGAAATTCTGTCTAATCAATAATTAGTAATTATTGATTAGACAGACTGGATAGTTCTACATGAAAAGACAATAACTGAATACTGTTACATTCTGACATAAAAGGGTAGGCTTTGAGGAATGACAAGAACATTTAGGGAAATGAAGCTGACTGCAATTCTCTCTCTCTCTCTCTCTTTTCTTTCTTTCTTTCTTTCTTTCTTTCTTTCTTTCTTTCTTTCTTTCTTTCTTTCTTTCTTTCTTTCTTTCTTCCCTGGAATATAATTTTATTATGTACATTTAAAAAGAGATGATTGTCAAAGATAATACTACGTATCTCGCAGAATATATATATATATATATATATATATATATATATATATATATATATATATATATATATATATATATATATATATATATAATTTGCATTTATATCCCACCCTTCTCCGAAGACTCAGGGCGGCTTACACTATGTTAGCAATAGTCTTCATCCATTTGTATATTATATACAAAGTCAACTTATTGCCCCCAACAATCTGGGTCCCCATTTTACCCACCTATAATTTTTATCCTTGGATCCCTTATTCTTTTTGTATTATCTAACCTTGTTTTGTCTTTTTTTCATTTGTAGCAATCACTGGAAACTCCAATTACATTAGAGGTAAGAAATAAAACAATCTATCCATGTCTCTCCCACCTCAAAAAGTTAGACCATGTCAGGTTTGAACCTGTTATGAGCTTTATTTTTAGTATCAAGAGTGATTGGTGGGAAAAATACTGTAGAAAACAGTTGGTATAGTGTTACGGTATAACTAAAATAAGTGATGCCACCTTGAAAATATTGTGCTTTTATTTAAAATGTAAGATAAAGGCAAAGTTAGGTCCTTGGTTTAAAAACACTTTTGAGACCACAATACCAAACTCATTATATTCATCCAAAAAGTTTAACCCGAAGTGTTGCAAATGACTTAGGGATGTAAATATCAGATATAGCATGGATGGGAGGGCCAAGCTCATGGTTTCCACAACTTTACGGGGAAAAAATAGTTTGCTATTTTCATGGCATCTGTGAGGTGGGGGCCAAGGGGTAGTCAAAGTAGTCAAGATGGTGGCTGGGAATCCATGACTGAAGCTCTGCTCACTACCCAGGATCTAGGTAAAGAAGAAAAAAAAAAGGGTGAGCCTGTGATTGCAAGATTAGGGGTGCCATCTTGAATTATGGCAAGGATGCTCCTGACTATTTACAAAGCACAATATTCTTAAGGATGAGCTGATCCAAGCATGCCGAATTGGTGCTGTAGAGATAGAGCCAGCTTATGATTAAGTAGTCCAAAGTAAACTAAGTGCATTGTGTTGTTTTTTGCCCACCCATTCATAATTTCTGAATGTTATTATTGCCCTCTGGAAGGCAGAAAAGAACAATTTTAAATGCACTCTCATTAGAATGCATTCTTCATTCAAATTACAGTTCACTTGTCACTTTAAAAGTCACTTCAAAGACTTACACTTAAGAGAAGTGTACACTAAAGAGAATGTGTTTAACTGAGATGTGAGTGACTATAGTGGCAAACCATTCACTACTTCCTAAGCTTTGTAGTTGACAGCTTTACCAGCCTTGGGGGATGAAGAATATTCAAAGTCTAAGGCAGGGATCTTTTTTTTCAACCTGATATCTGCATTCCCATGTTGCTTAATTTTTGGATCCACACCCCACAGTTATTTGCATAAAATAGGTGGAAAGGGTCAAGGCTGAATTCATGAATGTAGAGATATATCCATACATACAATATTTTTTCAATCATTAATTTGCACGCACACAGCATAATGCCTTCAATATAGACTTAATGTATGCACATTCATAGTAGAAATTTAAACCTATATCAGCATAAAACCAACCACATCCCTTAAATATATATCGACAGGGATCATGCCTCAGGACAAGCCATTGGCTAGTTTTATACAACACACTAAATCGTGAGGTCATATAATACCCTAAGCCGCCGTTAAGCAGACTGTGTTATATAAAGCCAAGTAAAATGTAAAGAGTGAATCAACACGCTGGAGAAATGGCTCTTGTGGTGGTTTGCAAAAGTTGTCCTGGTTGATCTGTCAATGGATGGAAGACAATGCAATGATAGATAGATAATAGATAGATAGATAGATAGATAGATAGATAGATAGATAGATAGATAGATAGATAGATAGGAACTATCCAAGAGGCAGTCCAAGAAATGGGTTAAACAATATAGAGCCTGGGTTATTAGTTATTTGTATTCGGCAACACACACACATCCACATACACAGGCACAAAGAAACCGCTTATGGCCTTGAAACAGAGATGAGTGCCACCCTCTAGAGTCAGTAATGACTAGTGGAGTAGAATCCGCAGGGATGCCTTTCTTTTCCTTTCCTTATTTGTAAGGCGTAATTTTCTAGCCAATGTAAGAATACTGGGTGGCGCCATGTCTTAAATACTACAAATACAGTTTATTGTACCACATTATTATAGCTTTTAATCTCCATAGTTCACAGTGCTATAAATTTACAGATGTGTTTTAACTTTTTAAAAAAAGTATGTTGTCATTGCAGAAAGAGTGTGCATCATATAATTTGGACAAATACATCGAGGCCCTGCATTTATTGAAGACTGAAACTTTGGTCAATGAATATGCCAAAATGCACAATATTCTTAAGACGTTTGCTAAAAGCAAAATTATCACCAAAATCTTAAAACTAGAAAATGTAAGTAGAGATACTTTAGTCTGTTTTTTTAATAATAACATAAACACTCTTAAATATCCTTGCATGGCTGTCACTGCTGTGAGCTTAAATTCTCTGGGGCAAAGGGCTGTAAACTCAATTGCATCAAATGTCATTTTTTGCTGTGACAAAGCAGGTGTTTGAATAGCCATAAACTGTTCTGTGTCCTAAATATGGCAAGTGAGTGAGTGCTGACTAACTGTGTTCTGTTTACAAGGGAGCCTCTTTGACATACAATTGTTATTCTCTCTCTGACATCACTTTTAGCAATAACCAGTCTTACCTGCAGTTAATGTAGCAATGGAGACATGGAGCCTTTCCAAATATTGTCAGGAATTCCTGAAAACATTACAAATCACAATTCACATGCTGTTCTGCAGGGAATAGGAAGGACATTCATGGAAGTAACTGAGCATGCTTCAGTACTCTTTGCTGGAAATAGAATAGAATAGAATAGAATTTTTTATTGGCCAAGTGTGACTGGACACACAAGGAATTTGTCTTGGTGCATATGCTTTCAGTGTACATAAAAGATAAGTTCGTCAAGAATCATAAGGTACAACACTTAATGATAGTCATAGTGTACAAATTTAACACTTAATGATACAACACTTAATGATAGTCATAGGCTACAAATAAGCAATCAGGAAACAATATCAGTATAAATCGTAAGGATACAAGCAACAAAGTCATAAGTGGGAGGAGATGGGTGATGGGAATGATGAGAAGATTAATAGTCGTGCAGATCTAGTAATAGTTTGACAGTATTAAGGGAATTATTTGTTTAGCAGAGTGATGGCGTTCGGGGAAAAATTGTTCTTGTGTCTAGTTGTTCTGGTTTGCAGTGCTTAAAATCATGCTTTTAATACCACTGCTGGACCAGGACACATTATTAAAACCCCAGATGGATTCTCTTATTTGATCATTTTAGGATTTAGATTCTAATCTTAGGAAACATTTTATCAGGGAAATAGATAACAGGAAAGCTTGATAAAAAAATAGGCCCTGCTTTCTTAAATGTAAAAAATAATAAGGCTGTAATAATATTGGGTTGATTATCATATCTATTTTCTAGCTAGCTAGCATCTATATATTTGACAGCTGCCATAAGATCTCAGGGAAATTGTTCCAAATAACTGCTACACTCACATTCCTGGACATTTCAAAACATCTTTAAGAAGTGGAATCTAAAAATTAATAAAGCCCTAAAATTTATTTTTTATGAGAGTGAAAATGACTGTGGAAGTTATTTGGTTTGACATGCAGTTGGTTTGTATATCAAGTATACTCATACAAACTGGGTTTCCATATCACGCTAAATCATGATTGCTTAACTACAGTTGACTATTTTGTATAATACACCAAGCCATAAATCATAATCTTTATCACAGATTAGAATATTCAAGTTCACACTTTACATTGTACTAGTACAATGAGAGAAACCAAATCAAACAAATCATTTTCTTTGGTTCAGTCCAATAGAGTGAATCCAGCTTCACTGTGAAAATCCCACATTTTTGTGTTTAAAAGCAAATCATGCAAGATACACAGCAGTTCCATAGCTAATAATTACAAAAGAAAATTATGATGTGACTCATAATGATTGCACTTTGCAAGATGCATTCCTAACCTCTTTTTTCATAAACTTTCGCTTAAGTATCTTACACCCTATCAGCCTCAAAACTCCACAGTGTAGAGAAGGACGCTGTTGCATTCTTGCTTCTGGAAGGAAGGATACAAGAGACTGAAAACCGCATGGTTTTTTTAACCCAACTTTCTTTTTTTGTTAAAGGAAAATGAGAATTGTGAAACATCAACTAGAAGCATCAATAAATTCCTGAGGGAGTTTGCTGACTTTCTGACTGAACTGAATCTTCTTTTGAAAAGAAACAAAGGGACAAAGTAACCTAGATCATCCAGATCTCCACTTCCAAACTCTTTCTAGATTATTGTGAAGATAACCAAGATGTATGTGAACTTTCAGCGTAAAATATCTCAAAAAAGGAGGGAGGGAAATCATATTCTTTGTAAATTACAACATGAAGTGGGTTTAAAGAATACATATAGGCAAAGTTATGAAAACACATAGTGCGCTTAGAAATAAGTCCTATGCAGTTCCCTGAAATTTACTCCCAACTTAGTGTTTGGAGGATTGAAGGATTGAAAGCTTAGTTACTACTGAATACTACTTAGGAATACTACTGACTAAAGAGGAATTAACTACATGTTTTTCAAATATGTGCACAAATGAATATTTATCTATTTATTTATTTAAAGTAATATTTAATTATATATCTTTTATCATAATATATATACATTGTATTTATTTCTGCTGTGAAAATCCCTTGTTTTGCTAATCTTAATATTTATCTGGTTTTTATTTTGAATAATAATGTAAGTTTGAAAAATAACACTCGGCATAAAATCAGATGCTTGCAATATCTGCACTGTAACCATGGAGAAACCTTGTATTGGAGAGTCTCTGATATCATTTCTTTCAGTACTTCCTTTGCTTTAGGGATCTTTTTTTTAAAAAATTCTGCTTGTTATCTACCATCTAAAGCAGGAGTCTCCAACCTTGGTCCCTTTAAGACTTGTGGAGGCAAAGCTGGCTGAGGAACTCTGGGAGTTGACGTCCACAAGTCTTAAAGGGACCAAGGTTGGAGACCCCTGATCTAAAGGAAGGAATTAGCCATATTTGTTAGGGATTTCAGAGTTCAAATCCAACATATTTAGAAAGGATTGGGTTGGAGAAGATAAAGTAAAAAGTAAAAGAATGAAGAATGAAAAAAGAGAGGGACAATTTGTGTGGAATAGTATCGACTCATGTAGACATCTGGGATCATATTTGTTTGGAATACCTATCTATTTCATTTTCAAAATGAAAGTTTTGAAGGAAAGTTAAGAAAACTTGAGGAAAGATGGAAATTATGAGATGTTCTTTCTCCTGAAAGACAGTTGTCACCACATCTCATTAAGGTAATAAAAGGCAACTGCCCCAGTTGCCAGCACTTTGGACCACTGAGTCCCATAGCATCATTGAATTGTAATAAAAATATTATTGTATTGGTGGAGAAGAGACAAGAAATGTGATTTAGGCAAATTTATTTATCTACTGAGCTATTTTTTTATTTGTAGGGGTTTTTTTGTAGGGGGAGTAAAAACAGCATTTTTGTCCTTTTTAAAAAATTTATATTTCAACTGTGGCCTCAGGTTGAGGATTTTTAAAAACTGAACTTTAAAAAAATTAATTGATATGTGATATTATTTATGTTGTATGCATTTATATACTTATTTATATTGTGACAGCAGCAGTTAAACTGCTGTTTAAACAGCAAATAAAGTATGCTGGAAAGTTTTGTATGTAACTAGTGGAATGCAACTGGATTTGAATAAACTATTTTGTACACAAATGAAGCTTTATGTTTGGTTGGGAGACTTTGTTTTATAATACACACGAACACTAACATTTACTCTTTTCCATATTTTGTTCCTTGAACCATTTTTGTACACTATGTATCTTAGGACAGTGAAGAATAGTTTGAATTCAGGCTATCTTGTAATGTATTAATCAGGGCTAGATGAATGCAGATCTCCTTCCAATTATTATGATTTTGTGGCGAAAGAACTCTGGGCCCCAGGTGCTCCATAATTTGGTCATTGCTCACCTGAAAAGACAGGTATAGACATTTTAATGGATACAGCAGAGCTAGAAAACCTGGATCAGTTCTGTTTACTTTTAGGAACTAGTTTTATGTGTAATGCTATTAGTAAGCAAAAGAACCTTCAATAGACAGTTGAATGTACCAGGCAACAGAGTACAAAAGAAAACATTATTGGAATCAAATTCTGCTTAGGAGGAGGAGGAGAAGGAGGAGGAGGAGGAGGAGGAGGAGGAGGAGGAGGAGGAGGAGGAGGAGGAGGAGGAGGAGGAGGAGAAGAAGAAGAAGAAGAAGAAGAAGAAGAGGAGGAGGAGGAGGAGGAGGAGGAGGAGGAGGAGGAGGAGGAGGAGGAGGAGGAGGAGGAGGAGGAGGAGGAGGAGGAGGAGGAGGAGGAAGAAACAACTGGAGTTGGGCTATAGTAAAGATGCTTAGGGAGGCAACATGGTGTAGTAGTTAAAGATGTTGGACTATGAGTAGGGAGATCCAGAATTGTAATCTTATTTTAGTCACAAAGGTCAGCTGGTCATAGGCTAGTCCACTCTTTCATTCTTAGACTCGGGGTTTGTGTGTGTGTGTCAAAAGACGAAATGGAAGAAGGTATTGGCAAATGAAGAGTGTTCAAGGCTATCACATTTCCAATAAATAAGGGGAAAAGATGCAGGGAAGAAGGAAAAAAACAACAACCATTTCTTTTCAGAGTTGTATTCTCAAATTCCTCCCAAGGACTGTGGTTTTGCAATGAAGAGTTTTAATTCCTTAATAGGAGGCAGTAAACACAGGATACTTCCACAATGGGACTTGGTGGCAATTCAAGAGCAACAATGGGATAAGATAAAAACTTTATTACGGTCATCGACCAGCAATAGACATGCAATACATTAAAAATACTACTGATATTGAAGCAGGACCCCAATGCTTTATAATACAAGTGCTTTATGTTTATTTGTTAGGATTATAACAAGATGTATTAGAGATAGAAGTCGACATGTCACATAAAAGCGGAAGTATATTGCTTGGCAGAGGTGTGGTGTTGCAAGCTTTCTGTAAAGCACAGGAATATTTCTACATGCTGTTCTTTGTAACCTGTTCCAGTAACTATATGTGATAAGAAAGGGGCATTGATAGCAACGTATGCATCAACATATGTATCCGGATGGTGTATGATAATGGTAGTCCATATATGGGCTTTTGTCTGTGACAACCAATTAGGATAACTTCTTCTTTTTCTTATGTGATATCTGTAACCAAAGGTATAAAAGGTTATGCTTGAGCCTTGCTCGAGGCTCAGACCTTTGTTTTCCACGTGAGTGGGGGGTCTGTGTCCTATTTACGCAAATAATAAATTAATTCTTGTTTCTCAGATCCTTCGTGGTCTTGTCTCCTCACTTTAAGACGAAAGATTTCTATTACAATATCAATTGTGTATAATACCATTCCTATAATTAAAATACATGATCTCAACCAAAGAGTAACTTCCTAATTTACATACGTGGAGAGCCGTTAAGTATGTGAGTAAATGTATTTTTCCCCTAACAGTTATATATATCTCGAAAAAGTTGGCATCAGTTGACCTCTATAATTTGGTAACCAATTTTTTCTTGTGGACATTGCAGCGACACAAAATTTTGTCACTGCACATGTGGTAGCCAGATTTGAGTCTTGGAGGAGAAAGTCTACATAAAAGTCATCTGTCCTCCCTGGCAATCTCTCTAATAAGGGGAGAATATATATTGACCTACATACTCTGTATAACTCACACTACAATAAGACATGTGAGATATCTTCAACTTCTCCTTTACCACATATACAAACCCGTTCTACTATTGGTGTTCTTTTGTACCTACCCTGGAGAAGTGCTGCGGGGAGAATATTAAATCTGGCTCTGAAGAAAGCTGTTCTTTGTTTTGGGGAGATCAGATCATTCAGATATCCTGCTGATTCCCACACACCCTGTTTGATTTTGTCTCCACTGTGGAGAGGCAACCTGTTTAATTCCTCTTGGAACTCATGACATGGGATTTATTTTATCAATGGTTAGATAACAAAAACAGAAGTTAGAAACATGGAAATATAAGAAAAAGATTAATGAAATAAGGGAGATTTGTTAAAATAGAAAAGTAAATATGATGATGATGATTTTTATTATTATAGAATTAATATCAATGTAATGAATATTGTTGTAAACATTATGATTACTATCTTTCAAACTATTTATACCCAGACAACACCCAGACAACAGTTTAATTGAAAATGAAATTTTGATATGTTAAAAAATAAAAAACTTTATGCAAAAAAAAAAAAAGAGCAACTCTGGATCCATGCATCTGATTTTATGATTTCAACTGGTTTGGGAAACAGACAAGATGACAGACAGATGGAAATTTTATTTTTATAGTGGAGCATTTCCTCTTGTACACGCCTCCTCCTTCAGTTTAAAACTGGAAGACTTATATCCTCACTGAGGTTTTTGGGGGCAGAATTGTGTGGGAGGAAGCATGCACAAGGTAAGCATGAAGGTTAATTTATGCACATGGAAAAAGAGCGATGTAGCAAAAATCTTTTATTATACATATTTATTATACATATTTCCTAGTGGTATACTGGAAAATATGGCACGTTACAGTCCTTAAAGACCCACTTAACACATGCAACCATCTGTGTGGGTGCTGAAACTACAGTACTTTGAAACCACACCACCGGCTTCTTCATCATTTAATAAAATGTTTGTGCGAAGCAGCTCAACCTCCTGCAGCACAATGAACTCTCTGTTTTTGGGGTGTGGCAATCTGAGGGCTGGAATGACCTGCACAGCACAGCCCAGTCTGTGAAAAGCCTTCCTTTTAGATTAAAGTCCACCAAGGGTGTCCCTGAAAACAAAGTTGCAAGAATTAAAGAGTTCTTTATTAAGAATTTTGCAAGGCCAATTATTTTAAAGGTGGTGCCTTCAATCTGAGATGGGCACATCCTTCCTCATTTTCAGAACATTTTCAAAAGCAGAGCAATATTATATTTATTTATTCATTCATTTTTACCTTGCCTTTTATTATTTCTATAAACAAACTCAATGCGGAGAACATACCTAATACTCCTTCCTTTTCCTATTTCCCCCACAACAACAACCCTGTGAGGTGGGTTGGGCTGAGAGACAGTAACTGGCCCCAAATCACCCAGTTGTCTTTCATGCCTAAAGTGGAACTCATACTCTCCTGCTTTCTAGCTGGTGCCTTAAACTACTAAACTAAACCGGCTCTCAATACAGTATCAACAATATAGTCTTAAGGGAAACTCATTAAATGTTTTTTAAAAACACTACTGTAGTATTTTCATGTATGAAGTTGTAATACACAGAGCATTGATAGTCTTCACATAACACTATTATCTATGCTTTACTTAATCATGGATACTTTACTCATGGCTCATTCATATATCTGAATTGTCTAGCCTAACACAGCATCCCGAACCACAAATAAACCACATAATGGTTTATCAAGTAGTTGGAAATTAATTTGCAGTTCTATGAATCTTGCAAAGTGTCAGTACTAATATTTCTGAGTATGGCCAGGATGCTAAGCTTAAAAGTAGTTGATCTGGTTGAGGTTTAGCCATTGTGGATTGTTGAATAAAGCATGGTTGAACAAGCATGGCTTATCCCAACACGTAAACCCATTTCAGGTGGGATTTTTGTTTATCATCCTAGCAAGAGTTATTTCCAGTCTTACCCGACAGTGATGGGTTTATTTGAACCCAGGGCAGTAATGCGTTTGTTTGTTTGTTTGAGTCCTGTTGAGCTCCTGTTCCTTTCTACTATTCACTTGGATTGTCTCTGCAAAAAAACCACTTTTTTTGCACAGCGCTTTGTAGTTCATGAACAATCTTTCCCTTCCACAATGTGCAAAAACATCTATCAGGAAACAAGCTATTTTAGAAGAGGTATTTTTTCAGTGTGGTTTCTATGCAGCTACTTTGTTTCATACCAGTGGTTTGATTTTATCTCAGTCTAAACATAGGAACGTAGAAGCAAAAAAGGAAAAAGCTTGTTCAGAATGTTAGCAATTCTACACCTACTTGGACATAAGCCCACCCCCCCTCCAAAAAAGTCAGGAGGAAAAACTTCAGGGGAGCTTAACTTTTAAATTGTTATGAACCAATTTGTGCTACTGATATTTTTCTATGAGGATCAGCAATGGAAAAGTCTCTATTGTTATTTTCAAATCACACAAGTTTACCACTCTTTTTTGTGGATAGAGTTGCTATAACTATGCACCAGTGGACTCCTTTATCCTCCAGCCGGTAACTGCAGGTCTCTTCATTCTGTCCCAACCCTTATTGAATTAAAAAATTTAAAAATGAGGGAAGACATTAATTGAGAACCAGTTTGGTTTAGTAGTGAAGGTTTCAGCCTGAAACCAGGAGACTGTGAGATCCAGTGCATGAAAGCCACCTGGGTGATGTTGGGACAGTCAATCTGTCCACAACATCAGATTCAGGAACAATTCTTATTGCAATTCTTATTGCAACCAATAGATCAACACTTGGCTGAAACAAAAATGGACCCTGCACTTGTGGGGAAAAATACTAGGAATTAAAAAAAACAGTAGTACAGGAGGAAATCAATAGGGTTGACAATGAGTGATCTGCTGTAAATCAGTGTAATTCCAAAGCAAGCAAGTCCCAGTCTCAGGATACATTTTAATTAAATGTAGAGTTGCCCGAGAGTGAGATGGGTAGCATATAAATTTTAAAATGAATGAATGAATAAATAAATTAATGAATTAATGAATGAATCAATTAATTAATTAATGATGTTCAAGAGTTCAGTGGAAAATGGTCCATTGCAGTAATGCCACTAAAAGGCAGAAGCTATCCACTTCTTTGTATGGATAAGTAGGAGAGCCAGTCTGGTCTAGTGGTTCAGGCAAGAACAACAACCCTGTGAGCTGAGTTGAGCTGAGAGAGAGTGACTGGCCCAAAGCCAGAGTCACTATAATCAGATCCATCTGGTCCAAGAAGGATCACAAAGGCAAATTAGTCAAATCTGGTAAAAAACCTATTCCCACCATGACCTCCACCTGCAGCAGGGCCTATGAGTCCATGCGGATGACCAAGGAGATGATTTTGGAGATATGCCTTTCTGTTACCAAAGTAACAAGGAATGAAACCTGTCTTAAGACCACAACAGAGAGAAAATATTGGACATGGGCAGTGGTGGGTTTCAAAAATTTTTACTACCGGTTCTGTGGGTGTGGCTTGGTGGGCGTGGCAGGGAAGGATACTGTAAAATCCCCATTCCCTCTCCAATCCAGGGAAAGAGTACTGCAAAATCCCCATTTCATCCCGATCAGCTGGGACTTGGGAGGCAGAGAATAGATGGGGGCGGGGCCAGGGGTGAAATGTAATTTTTTTTACTACCGGTTCTGTGGGCATGGCTTGGTGGGGGGTAATGTGACTGGGTGGGTGTGACCGACTTTTTTTTTTTACTTTTAAAAGCATTTTTTCTACAACTTCTTCGGCCGAAGAGCTTGTAGAAAAAATGCTTTGAAAGTATTCTGATGATCCCAGCTGAGTTGCCTGATCGCTAGAACCCTTTAAAAGCTTTTTTTTTTACAGCCTCTTTGGCCAAAGAGCTTGTAGAAGAAAATACTTTGAAATTTTTGACAATCCCAGCTGAGCCATGCGATCATCAGAAGCCTTTTTTTTACTTTTAAAAGCATTTTTTCAGCTGAAGAAAAAATGCTTTTAAAAGTAAAAAAAAACCTTTGATGATCGCGCGGGGGTGGGGGGGAGGAATGGGGGAGCAGGGATTTTTGCTACTGGTTCTCCAAACCACCCGCCGCCATCGCGGGCGATCCGGTCCAAACTGGGAGCATTTCACCCCTGGGTGGGGCCAGTCAGAATTTTTACTACCGGTTCTCCAAACTACTCAAAATTTCCGCTACTGGTTCTCCAGAACTGGCCAGAACCTGCTGAAACCCACCTCTGGATGTGGGTCTGACAAAAACATCCCTAATTCATAGGAGGAAGGTAAATACAGCACTTTGTAAGTATAGCACAAGCAGACTTGCAAAAGTCTGTTATTGATATCTGTCTCTGTTTTACATATACAGAGTCAGCCAGATATTCAGACTGGATTTCTGTATCTATCAAGTCCTTCTCAAGGAACCTGGAATAGTCAGATGCTGATGTCTGACAATGTTACAGGTATTGTCGCAGTATGTAAACTGTTCCAAGTAAAGCTGCCTTTATAATTGTAAACTTTCCAGAGTCATGTTTTTGTAAAGTAGCTAATTAAATACTCTCAATAAAAATAGCTTAGTTTCTGTGAAGTTGATTTCCTGATTAAATCTACTTAGAGGTGCTGATGGTCCAAAAGGACTTCCCAGTTATATACCTGCTCCTTCAAGTGAATGCTATGTCACCTAGACCTAAATATGGAGCTATCATGGAATCAGATGTCTGGTCTTGCTGAGATTCATTCTAAGCCTGTTCTGTGGCATCCCAAGCTTCATAGTTTCCAAGCCCTCAAAATTCCACCATATCCCTAGGTATGGCTTACACCAGACCTGGGCAAATTAAGGCCCGCGGGCCACATCCGGCCCTTTGTACGTCCCTGTCCGGCCCGCGTGAGGCCAATCATAAACACCATAAATTAAACTTTTTTTTAAACTTTTATTTTGAAAAATAAATTGCACTGGTTCAATAATTGTTTTTCTTATTTAACCAATAGACCACAGTTTCACATAACCTAATATACATATTTACAGAGTGCTTTATTCTTCTGATTATCAGTACCAGCTATTCAAAATATTTAATTTAAGTATTTTACAATGAAAGAAAGTTGGTGGCCCTCTGACACAATTCAGGCTTCTCATGCGGCCCCTGATAAAAATTAATTGCCCACCCCTGGCTTACACACATACAGCATACTATGGATGGTCCTTCATATGTTGATGTATGTAGATAACTGAGATCAGCCGTCTTTTCAGACACTTGGTGTTCAAGCATGAAACCGCATGGCATCACATGTGATCTTTATACAATTTGTTAAATAATGCAAATCAAGATATTTTAAGGCTCTAAGATTTGTATTTACAAGGTAGTCCTCGACTTACGACCACAATTGAGCCCAAAATTTATGTTGCTAAATGAGAAATTTGATAACTGAATTTTGACCCATTTTACAGCTTTTCTTGCCACATTTGTTAAGTGAATCATTGCAGTTGTTAAATTAATAACACAGTTGTTAAATGAACCTGGTTTCTCCATTGATGTGGCTAGTCAGAAGGTTGCCAAAGGGGATCACGTGACCCTGGGTCACTGACAACTGTCATAAATGTGAGTCAGCTGCCAAGGATCCGAATTTTGATCTCATGACCATGGGGATGCTGCAATGGTCAAAAGTGTGAAAAATGGTCATATGCCACTTTTTTCAGTGCTGTTGTAACTTGGAATGGTCACTAAATGAACTGTTGTAATTTGAGGACTACCTGTATGTATCTGCAGACATAATTAGGGAATATTATAAATGATCTGGTGCCCACGAGCATTGCATTTCCATCCCTTGGTATGTAATCCTGCACCGTCACTTACTGGCAATGTGTATGCAACTTTAAATACATGACCTTTGGTTATGAATAAAGGAGGAAAAGGGAAGAGTGAAATAGATTTCCTGATAATGCAAAATACCTTTTACACATAGTCACACATTTCCATGGTTTGCAGAGATGAGTACCACACTGATGTATAACTGCTATCTTAGAAAACTCATTTCGCAAAATGAAATTTCCGTCCATCAAAAATTCCCAAGCTCAACATCCAAATCTTCAGCAAAACTTTCTCTTAGCTATGATAAATATTCTGTGGTTAACAATTTTGTTTCTCTAAACCCACTTGTTTGCTTTCATGCATCGCTTAATAACTAATTTTAACCTCCTGCTTACCTATTACTCCAAAGCTATTGTTGCTGTGGTATCTGGAATTACAATTAACACCTACTTGCAAGGGATCTTAGTAACACTTGGTCACTTCAAATTCAGAAGGCACAGGATTGCAGCAGAATGTTTTGATCTTGCTAATTGTAAAATAGCTTTGGAAGGCCCCATTCAGACCACCTAGACTTTGCTGAGTACCTGAATCCAAATTTTAAATCATTGCCATCAAAGATCTTAATTTGTATCTACTTTAACAGATCCAGTGGGCAATGCAACATCTCAGGATAATTACGGTGTTCTACCGGCAAACATTTTGTTGGGATTTACCTTCTTGTTAACTTACATAATATGAAATAAGTGATAGGAATATCTAAATCTACAGAATCAATGTAGATGCCTGTCCTTGATATGACCACAGGTATGGTTTAAAAGCACTCATGCCTCATCATATACGGAAAGAAAAAAACAAACAAACATACCTGGCAATCTTTTTTGAGATGACAAGACAAAGGCAGCTTCTTTAATGACTTCTTCTTTTGATAAATTAAACACGCTTTCTCGTATGACTGGGTTTAACTACTGTGTTAACCTGCAAAGCATTAATCTTTTAGCAAAATCAGACTACCTGATGGCCAAAAACAGGTGACAAAATAGTAAAAATTAATCACTAAGTAAAAACCTGTCGGCTACACATTGGAGATAAAACTGTGGCCTGAAAAGGAAGTAACAGGAAAGAGAAAGATATCAGTAGCAGTCATTATTACTTTTTGTTATTTCCTGCCCCCCCCCTATTCTTAACAAATGAAGTGTGACCAAAGCGCCTGGGTCCATCACACCAAAGGACATTCTGTGAATTCTATTACTTTGCGAATTCCTTTACTGCATAAGTACATGCAATAGTATGGCAAGCATTAATTTCTAAATGATATTGCCACATTTTTAAGATGGGGGGGTGGGGGGGAATACTGGGGTCCTTGCCTCAGGAATTACTCTTAGGTGTGCAGTTCCGATTTCGACAGCATTTACAGCCAGCAATGCAGTTTGAAAAACTAGTTAACTGTCCTAGCTGGAAATCCTGGAAGTTGTAACTCTGTACAGGTGTAATGTAAAAGGTTAATAGAAACTTAATAGAAAGATATACGTATTGTATATCTCAACATTTGCAAAGCAATGGCGGTATAATGTTGACAACACCAGAACAACTAGACACAAGAACAGTTTTTTCCCGAATGCCATCACTCTGCTAAACAAATAATTCCCTCAACACTGTCAAACTAGTTACTAAATCTGCACTATTATTAATCTTCTCATGGTTCCCACCACCCATCTCCTCCCACTTATGACTGTATGACTGTAACTTTGTTGTTTGCATCCTTACGATATATACTGATATTGTTTCCTGATTGCTTATTTGTACCCTATGACCATCATTAAGTGTTGTAAGTGTTGTACCTTGATGAAGGTATCTTTTCTTTTCTGTACACTGAGAGCATATGCACCAAGACAAATTCCTTGTGTGTCCAATCATACTTGGCCAATAAAAAGTTCTATTCTATTCTATTCTATTCTATTCTATTCTATTCTATTCTATTCTTTTATGTGTACATAAAAGAAAAGATACCTTCATCAAGGTACAACACTTACAACACTTAATGATACAACACTTAATGATAGTCATAGGCTAAAATTAAGCAATCAGGAAATAATCAATTACAGTATAAATCGTAAGGATACAAGCAACAAAGTCATAAGTGGAAGGAGATGGGTGATGGGAATGATGAGAAGATTAATAGTAGTGTAGATTTAATAACTAGTTTGACAGTGTTGAGGGAATTATTTGTTTAGCAGAGTTTCGGGAAAAAACTGTTCTTGTGTCTAGTTGTTTTAGTGTGCAGTGCTCTATAGCGTTGTTTTGAGGGTAGGAGTTGAAACAGTTTATGTCCAAAATGTGAGGTATCTCTAAGTTTTTTCATAGCCCTCTTTTTGATTCCTGCAGTATATAGGTCCTCAATGGAAGGCAGATTGGTAGCAATTGTTTTGTCTGCAGTTCTAATTAGCATGCTCCCTCTCAACACACACACACACACACACACACACACACCTGTTAGGGGGCTTCGGATCATGTTCTTCACAAGGATCTTTTTAGAGTCCTGAATATAAAGGGAGATCATTTTAGTTTTACATTTTAGTTTTACGTTTTCACATTACAGAAAAAGCTGCATAATAAAATAGAATGCTTATTTTACTTATTATTTTACAAGATCTGATCTCTATAGAACCAGGCTACAGACACGTTACTAACTGGCTTGCTTTCTTGGACATGACCTTAGTTTATGATTCCAGAAATATGGAAGACTCTTGGAACTGAAATATCCGAATTTACATTATTGGAGCCACATGGCTCTATTCACATCAGAACATCTGAGGTGAAATATAAAAGGGGGAAAAAAATCAAAAGAGGATATCTAAAGAACTTAGTATTTTCCCCCGATGATTACAACTGTCATTAACCAACCAATATTGTTCATGTTGGCTAGGGATGATGGGTATTATTATTTGACATATCAGATAATTCTAGCTTAGAGGAGGCTGAAAAAATAGTACTGGGAAGAAAAAGATAGCATCTCTTTTGTCAACATCAATTCCATGGTTGTAATATTACATTGGTTTGCTATGACTTTGCTCTGAAATATTCAATACTAGCAATTGCAGTGGCATTTAGACTTCGTCTCTCTCTCTCTCTCTCCCCCCCCCTCTCTTTCTCCCTCTCCCTCTCTCTTGTTTCAAGAAAAGGCAACCAAACCATTCAAGAAGTATCTTTTTTATTGTGAAACTAAAATTACTGGGACTCTTCACTGGGATTAAGAAAAAGAGCCACCAGGCAGTTAAGAGGCCTGAATGAAAAGTAATGCCTCCAATGTTACAAATTACCAATATATGGCAGTACTGACATGCTAGAAATCCTGATGTATTTCACTTACCGAGAAATTGTTGTGAGAAGAAAAAAATCCTATTGTTTATGACATTGAAGCCATCAATGTGCTTGCCAATGCACTTTAGGCAACATGTTTTGACTGAACTTTTAACTGCTGAAATGGTCTTGCCAACATAGATTGATTATGTGATGATTGCATTGTTTGTGTATTGTGCATTGCCAAAACTGTAAAGATGGTAAACTATGATTTATGCCATGAAGAAGGAAGTGGAGGATCTTAGAAAAACCAAGGAGTTTCACATGACAAAAGCTGATGAACTGATTAAGAGAAATCAGCAGATCATTCAAAGAGAAATTATTGTCAACCTTAGCATTTTACATGATCATATTTTTAATCCTCTTTACTGCTGGAAAATTGTCAAAATATGAGCTTTTTGCATGCTGACAGCAGAGATGAAAGTTTAAAGATTCGAAATTTGCTAGCAGTTGCTCCACAAAAATGAAGGTGAGGCCTTTCTTCATAAAACCAAAACAGCAGAAAAAACATGGTTTCATCATTCTGACCCAGGAAAAAGCAATAATCCATGAAATAGCATCATAAAGAGTCACCTGCAAAAAGGAAATGAAAACCCAGGCCTTAACAGGAAAATTCATTTTGTAGATAATGGCAGGCAGTTGGTATTATTTACATAGGTTTTCTTGAACCTGGCACCACTTAAATTCAGAGTGATATGTTGCAATACTCAAAACTTTGAAACAAGTTTTAAGCTGAATTCAAAAACACAAAAAAGAAAATTTTGATGCAATGTGACAATGCTGGGTCTTGTACGTTACTTTATAAGCCGCCCAAAAGGCAATTTCAAAGTTGGGTTTCATTATCTTTACTTCATCTACCAGACATATCAAACCTGATGCCGACCCAGCATTTCCCCAGACCAAAGGAAGATCTTCACGGGTATCTATTTGATTCAAATGAAGAGGCGAAAAAGTTGGTTAGGATCTGGTTGAAGAGAAAAAGAGATTTTTTTCCCCTGATTGTATTAAGAAGGTTGTTCATTGTTAAACGAGATGTATGGTAAATAGTAGTGATTATGTGGAGAAATAACAAAATAATTCATTTCAAGGATTTTCCTGTTTCACGTCTTAAAATATTCCTGTTTAAATTAGTTATAGAAGTGAAAGCGTCATTTTTCTGTCAAGATTATAAGATTTTAATCATAAGAATTATAAACATTTATATAAAATGTAGCATAAATAGATAACATTTACAGAATGTTAATTCAGAATAAAGCATTAAGATAGAAAAAAAAGTGCTCAGTGTATTAAGATATTCCAAACATACATTATGATACCAACTTTCATCTTGGTTGAAAGATTAACACCGTTCCTTCAACCTACTGTTACTTGGATGCATTGTGCCTACCAATTCAGAATTTCCAGCTATCCGGACATTTGAGAGTTGGACATAGCTAAATAGCATGTGATAAGGGAAGAAGCAGCCATCCAGACTTGTGACTGAGCAGTAATTACTTGTCATAGCTCTGTTGGAACTTGGTTCATAGGAGGAGGAGGAGGCTTTCAAACCTGGACCATCTGATGGGGAGAATACTGTCCTCTCCAAACGAGTGGAGAGTCCAGGTGCTGAGGATGCGGCAGTCACGGGGAGGGGGGGAACTAACCTGACAGAAAGTCACCTGCAGGAGCGGAGCAGTTGCAGAGAGTCAGCAGAGATGACTCCAGACTATCTCTGATGAGGAACAGCTCCCTTCCCTACCTGTTGTGTCTGCGCCCCCGAGCCGGGCCCCTGCCAGAAAGTGACTCAGAAAGTGAGGGGGAAGGGCTAGCAGAACTTACCTCTGGAGCACCGGTTTCCCTGGCTCAGCTCCAGGAGCCAGAGGCAGGCCAGGTGGAGGAGATAATGAGGCCTCCGTCCCCTGACTTCCCCCCCCAGGCCACGCCTCCACACCCGACTGATGGCAATCAGGCCTGGCTGGACCCTAGGTTTCGTATGCAGGAGAGGCAGGAACAACAGAAGCAGGGGTGGGGCAGGCCTAGGAAGTGCTGAGTCATGGAGCCACACCCCACAGGATATAAAAGCAGCAAGGGCTGCTATACCACTTTATGGCGAGCAAACCAACTGCTTAGAGGGAGAGAACTAGAGCTGAAGTCCTGTTTGTTCCTGGTTTCCTGGCTGCATCAAGAGAGATGACAGAGACACTTGGTAGACGCTTGCTAGTTTGCTGCCAGAGCTGATAGTTGCCGGCTAATTAAGTCATCGCTCATGTCTCCCGGACTGTGGAGGGGGACAGAACACTACCACAGATGAGGAGAGCAAAGTGGAGAGAGGCACAGAGTAGCTCCACAGATGAGAGATGCTCTGGATCCTCTTCCTTGAATTTCGACTATGTTTTTGGATGCTGAATCTTGGACTCTTTGGGGCATGGCTTTCAGATTTCGCACTCTTGGACTATGATTTGGTTGCTGAAATTCTGGACTTGTTGGTATTGTTACTTCGTCTTGCCTCACAGGTCAGCAGGGATGTAGTTTATGAATCCAGACTGGGGAAAAACTGAAGGCTGGGGCGGCGCTTCACTGGCACCATTGGGAGGGAGGGTTGTTTGTCACTGCAATAAGTGAGCAATAAACAGACCGTCCTTAACCTCTGCCTTGCCAGTGTGACTTGGATCAGAACACGACTAATGAGGGTGCTGAAATGGAGCTTCAGGTTTCAGAGACAAAACTATAAACCAACAGTTTAATGTACATTTGGCTCTGAGAAATTTCCCCATTTTACTTTTAAAGATACAGCTCTGTGGGGAACAAACAAAAAGCATTATTCAGGTGAAGACATGTGCCCTTTTGGTGTAGCGATGCAAGTGCTGACCGAGACACCATGAGATTGTGAGTTCTAGCCTCGCCTTATGCACAAAAAGCCAGCTGGGTGACTTTGAGCCAGTCATTCTTTCTCAAGTAAACCCACCTCACAGGGTTCTTGTTATGGGGAAAATAGGAGGAGGAAAGCATATCAGATATGTTTGCCATCTTGAGATATTTATAAAAATAATTAAAATAATAAAGGCAGGATATAAATAAATAAAATAAATTTATTTCATACACAGGGAACTCTATTAAAACTCATCTTTTCTCAGGTGCAAACCATACAATGACGTCTTAATCATTTCCACAGTCCTACAATTCTGTTGTTTTTAGGATGGCAATCACAGCAATCTCCTGCCTATTACTGTAAGCAGTGCATTTTCTTGATCACCGAGATTAAGTGTTCCATTTCAACATGTTAGAAGTTCAGTTACTTTTCAGTTCATATACTCTAATCTGATTTACACTACTCGTTTAGGAAGGAATGAGTCAACAGTTTTCTTTCATAGCCCTTACTGAGAGTGAACATCAACTGAAAATGCTGGGAACCAAAATTGCCTGCAAAGAAAATTCCCTTTGCTTGATATTAGGAGGCAAAGACCACAGATATTAAACCCCACCCTCAATAAAAGGTAATGGTAAAGGTTCCTCTTGCACATATGTGCTAGTTGTTCCCGATTCTAGGAGGTGGTGCTCATCTCTGTTTCAAAGCCAAAGAGCCAGCGCTGTCCAAAGATGTTGCCATGGTCATGTGGCCAGCATGACTAAACACCAAAGGTGGACAGAATGCTATTACCTTCCCACCAAAGGTGGTCCCTATTTTTCTACTTGCATTTTTTACATGCTTTCAAACTGCTAGGTTGGCAGAAGCTGGGACAAGTAACAGGTGCTCACCCTGTTACGCGGCACTAGGGATTCGAACCGCTGAACTACCGACCTTTCAATTGACAAGCTCAGTGCCTTAGCCACTGAAAAAAAAACCTTTAGAAATTTTATGAACTGTAATTTAGGTCTCCTATTGTTTATTCTGCAAATAAGAAAGAGAATGCTCATAAAATGCTTTCGGGATTCTGTCAGACTCAGAACTTGACATGGGCTATACAATTTCTTCATAGAAAAATTGAGAGAATGGTTCCACAAGTATTTTGGACAATGGACAAAATAAATATTTAAAAAGTATTTTTAAGGAAGGGGAGGGAGTTAATAACTCTCCACTAGTATCTGTCTGACAAAATTCATCACAAAATATGTCATTGCCTTGTTAAGTGAAGCAAAGTAAATATAAATAATTGCTTTGCATTTTTTCTGTCTACTAATTTCTGTCATTTCTATATTTTATAGGTCTATCATATCTCAACTGCAAAAGTTGGATGACCTGTTGGATGCAATAAAGAATCAGAGTTTTCTTTTTGCTGCTATATTGTGGCTGTCCATATTTTTTTGTAACCTAGTTATGGCAGCGCTTAGTATTGTAAATAAAAGACCATAAAAAGAATAATTCTATTTTTCATGTATATTTGTTTGTAATATAAATGGGAAAGGATTTTGAATAGTGTAACGGGAACCAGATGTCTGCTTAGTCTCAACTGTTCAAAAGCTTTATGCTATATTGGTCCACATTTTTATCTCAATATAACTGGTCAGAGTCCCTTTGGCAATTACTTAAGAGGAAAATAGAAGCAAAGTATTTTTGTGTTTCAGAGCATAACCCAAGGGAATAAGGCATTGCTGTTTCAGGCCCAGGAAGGCAGAGGGATTTCAAATTTTGCATTCTGAGCAGAAGGCTGCTTGTTCAGATGGATACACAAAACTGCCATACATTAAATCAGAGTAGTGAGCCATGCAGCCTGATTCTTATGGAGTTTCTTTTCACAATTTTCTTTCATCCATCCATCCATCCATCCCTAATCAGAGTAGATATTATGTAGTAATTGTGGTTGAATGTTGGAGGATAGAATCATATTTTCTACAGGGCCTCCTGTCCCATTACCAAAGATTCAGTCTCGCTCACTGGAGATGGATAATATTTAATCTACTGTTTCAAATTGCCAAAAGTATTGGATTGATCCTTTTATCTACAGGTGTTCACAAACCTAGCCTATTTTTGTTTTTATTTACAGAACGTACCAATAATTATATCCTCCTCCCAGATTTTTATCAGAGTGCTGGACCTAAGCCCTTTATGGTGGTGTTGCTAACAAGTAATTTAGTATGAGTTGGTCAAGCATGAGAATTTGTCTTTTCTAAAAATTTTTGGAAACTCTTATCAAGTATTGGGCAAGAAAGATTTCCATTTTATAGTTCAACATGAAAAAACTTTGTTTAAAGACAAAAGAAGGGAGGTGGTGGCCTCTAACTCACTCCAAAAGGTAGATCTACATTTCTCTAAGTAGGATAGCCTGGTCTTTATAGAATCCAAGAGTTGAACAAAAATGTTGACTGCACATCACTGTTTAGAGTCCAAAACAAATTTGCACATGTTTTTATCATTTATTCTGAGAATGTGTCTCATTTTCTGATTTAAAATTGGCCCTCATGTGTACCAATGCAATAAATGATTCTCTAAATATGTAATAGTATTAAAGCCCCCTGAAAACATCAACCAACCATAAAAAGTTGGATTTGCCAGGGATTTTTTTTTAACGTATTGAGAATAAGGAAAATTTTTCGGCAGGACAGATTTAATCATCTTGTGAAACAACAGCAATCTCTTCACAAGCCAAGACTTTCTGGGAAGGAAATACCAAAATGCAGTTTGATGTCTATCTGTCCTATTTTCTGACAGTCTACTTTACTGTCAATGTTAAAAAATTGAGGCTGGAATGTGATAAGTCTTCATGAAGACTCTGCATACAGATTCTGCAAATTCATAATGAGTCCAGCCCCTCTGCCCTAAACTTCGCTTTTCTCTTCCAAGTTCTGTGTCACTCCTTATCCTTTTTATGGTCTAAAAAAGCAAATCACCTAAAATCAAAATAATATTTGAAGCAAGGCAACACATGCACTTTCTCTCTCTCTCTCTCTCTCTCTCATATCTTCTTGCAACATTATTTTTATCTAGTAATCAGCCCACTTACTCTAAAGGATGTGAAAAACAATCTGAATAACAGCTCTAGTTACAGATACTAACACATCTGCCCTCAACCAAGAGTCTTATGAATCAGCCACATCAAAACAAACATTCTGAAGTGGGATACAAGAACACTATGATCAAACACTATGATCAAACAAGCTAAAGCATATAAGCTTACTATGTTGTCATTCTGGGTTTTTTTGTTTGTTTTTAATTTCTAAAATTTCTATCGTAGCACAAGGGTTTATGATGCCCTTGGAAGCAACTCTGAGAGGTTGTTCTCTCTTGGCCTTCCTGGATTTCACCAAACAGCTGGTGTTAGAATGGTTGAGTGCAGGATTCAGGTATTAAGACTCTCTTTCAACTGCCTTTGTGCTTTCAGCAGTGGCTCCCAAGTGCTACCCACGAAGATATGGCTAAGATGGAGGCTTTCTTGTCTAGCACCAATTTTCCCTTTTTCAAGGATGACTTCGTGCTGTGTCCTGGCACTGAGCTGGCATCTCCAGCGTTGCATTTCCTATACTTCATGTAGGAGCACGACATCCCCCAGGGCTGTGGCAAGAGCCATTGCTAAGAGCACTGCCTTGAAAGCTTAGCTTGCACATATGCAGATGGAAGATTGATAGCTGCCTTGTCCAGTTTATGCAGTCTGACAATTTTATTCATGGGAAAGGGAGAGGTGATCAAATAAATGCATTTATTATTTTAACCTAAGGACGCGGTGGCTCAGGGGCTAGGACGTTGAGCTTGTCGATCGAAAGGTCGGCAGCTCAGCGGTTCAAATCCCTAGTGCTGCTGTGTAATGGGGTGAGCTCCCGTTACTTGTCCCAGCTTCTGCCAACCTAGCAGTTTCGAAAGCACGTAAAAATGCAAGTAGAAAGAATAAGGACCATCTTTGGTGGGAAGGTAACAGCGTTCTGTGCGCCTTTGGCATTCAGTCATGCCGGCCACATGACCACGGAGACGTCTTCGGACAGCGCTGGCTCTTCGGCTTTGAAAGGGAGATGAGCACCGCCCCCTAGAGTCGGCAATGACTAGCACGTATGTGCGATGGGAACCTTTACCTTTACCTTATTTTAGCGGTCATGGCTCAAGGGCGTTTGAGGACAGCATTTTCTCTACCACAGCATTTTGTACTGTATGAAACCAGCCAATAATACTTTCTTCAATAAATCACAGGTAAGCAGTGTTTGTCTTATTGGGTGTATCCCAACTCTTGTAATATAAATGGACACTCATCCACTGACTGGAATTATTTTTAACAGAGTATTGCATGCACTTGCTCTTTGTTAAAGTTCCAATGATCTGCAGATTTTATCACGTAGCCGCACTATTTGAATTCATAATCATTTAGCAGATGATTCACTCAGAGCCTCCTCCCATTGTATCCTTGTTAGGAATAGGGTTACTGAGAGTTTCCCCAGCTAGAGATGGGATGGACCTAACCCTTAGAATAGTCTTTCTCTGCAGATCTGCCACTCTCAGGAAGGTTACATTGGCTGGAACAGATGGAAGCTACATGTCCAAGATCATATGGACAGCCATATTGCTTATGAAGATATTCATTATTTAGATAAGACTTTCTACATTAAGTCAAAAAGTTATGTTTGCCATAGTTAAAAATGTAGTAATATACAGTACATATACGTAAAGTCTCAACTCTCTCCAACAGAAAGTTTTATAAACTTTTGTATTCTTTTTTTCTCATGTGCTCCAAGTATTTTCTAAGAATTAAGCAGTGCAGCATAGTGGAATCGCCAGCTGATCATTATTTTTAGCAATAATTCGAACCTTTGTACATGTTAGATGTTCTAATTTTCCCCATGAGGGGATTTTCAAAAATCCGTAACTTGAACATGTGGTCTGGATCCAAAGCAACTTTTATGGTTTTTGTGTTTGCCTTCAGCTTCACGCCCACGGCACTCACAGCAAAGACATTATTTTATATGCTTTTGCGTTTTTTAAAAACAACTATAACACAATGGAATTCTGTAGGCAGCCAGATACCACAAACTTGGTTGACTAATCCCACACTTTTTGAGAGAATGAGAGTTCTTTACAGAAAATTAATTTCCTATTAAATAAAATGTCTGCATGACTGAAGACAAGGATAGTTGCATTAGTGATTTGTGGCCATATAAGCATCTTTTTCCATTCACTGGGGTATTTTTTTTTTATATTTGGGAAGATTATGGAAGTGATACCATCATGACATCAGGCAAGTGAGTGGGATCGGTATTGTTCTGGATATTTAAAGTGTCTGTGTTTTGGTTCTGTTTTGCACTTAGCAGGGGACAAATTGAAAGTCACCTGGTGATTCATGGACCATACGTGGCTTTTCTAACATCCTCGGAAGGAAACCTCTGCACTAAATACCTGGCCTGAAACTCCTCCCTTTCCCAGCCTTTCCTACAGCAAGAACAGCCTTTCCTACAGCAAGAACAGCGTTTTAGCTGGGAGTAGGAACCTGCTTGTTTCTCTCTTCCTTGCCTGGTTGTATTTTTTTCCCACTATAAAATATAGTTCACATGACTGAATTTTATGTCTACCTTTAGTTTAGCCACAGAGGGAAAAAACAAACAAATATGCATGATATATTTGTGATATTTGATATATTTCCCAAAGAATGATTTGAAGCCTGCTGACATATTGCTGTGCACATTCATCTGAAGCCATGATTTTCAAGTTCTTCACCTACATGAGATTTCTTCTTCCCAATTCCACAGCAAATGATATCTGTAGCGATTATGAAGCCCAAGTCATCTTGGCTTCCTCTTCCCCGCTTAATAGCTAGTGATGTGGGAATGATCAAATGGAAAAAATCTCAACACTTGCCACAGATTAAGCACACACGACACACATGGCTTCTTTTTAAAAAGGTTTAATGGAAGTTGCACTTCCTAGAAAATACAGTAACATTTTCAAAATATGCATTTTGAAAAAACGTTCTATGACCAATGTGTAACGTATCACCTTGCTGGATGTTGCAGAAACTGAAAGGAGAAGAGAATGACAGTGTCCACATATAAGCACATAGCACCAACTGTCCAAATAGCTTTTCTTGTTTTCTTGTGAGATGCTGCTGTTCTTCAATAAATAACGCTGCCATTTTCATAGTAGAAGTCATTTCTTAGAAATGAAATGAACAATGCAGAAAGCTGACAGCATAGGAGGAAAATATGGTTGGGCTGGTTTCAGTCCACTTCTGTTGTACCACATGGTCTTAAAAATTCATTTCCTCTCTCATGAAACCATTTGTTTGATACTGTTAAAAAAACAAGATTGTTTCATTTATTCATTTATATAAAAACTTATTTGTCATCTGTCATACAAAGCATCTTCAGCCATTGTATGACTCTAAAAATACACAAATACTTAAAATGATAAATGCAATCGATATAGTAATAAAAGCAGCAGAACTACCTGTGACTTTCCTGCATCATATTTTAGAGAATACAGTTTTATTTGATGACATACAATTCACATATAACATTGAAAATAGTATTTCATTCTGCTCTAAATCTAGTTTTTTAATGTAGATGCATATAAATGGACATCTAATTTTTGGCCATTATATTCATATGATATGCTTGTGGGTGCAAATCCTTGGAAGATAGCTTGATATACCACCTATCTACCTCTTCACGTTGAATCCTCGAAGAGTTGTGCACAAGTGATTTGTAGCGAAGAGCTTTATTTGACTTATTTTGTCCATTTTCTCCAGCTCCCAAAATGCAGAAGGAAAAATGATTTTTTTTAGTCCCACTCAATGTATGAATGGTAAGGAAGGTTTCCAAAGGAGGGTCAATGGCTACATGTGGCCAAAGAACAGTTTTCACCAACTTCGATAACTACAGATATGTGAATTTCCAGAATTCTCAGCAATTGCACATCTGGAGAACACTCAACTTGAGGTAAACTCCTCTACAGCTGATACAAATGAGAGTGTTTAATATTACATCCCATGAACAGAAAGGGAGATGGATCATGATGCTCCTATAAAACTTGAGTTTTAGAATCACCCTTAGTTCACTCTGGCATGATTACATACAAGCCTTCCTGCCATCCCTCTCCTCTCACCACCATTACTGTATGATGATTGCTCCCCGATAGGCACTTTATGGCCCAACAGCATGCATAAAGGTTTTCTTCCTGCCAATGGTTGCATTGAACACAATATGCCCACTGAGAGCCAATGTCATCTGAGAAACTTCAATGGGCCTTGGTGCATGGGAATTAACAGGAGTGCTCATACAGGGAGTATTCCCTGTTAAATGATATCTGACTGATGCTAAAGACAACTACATGGAATTCTGAATGTTCAAATGTTCTGCTGCTTAAAATTTCATTGAATCCTACGTTCTTCCTAGCTAGTTCTCACATCTTGTCTGTATTATTAGCAGATAGCATTTTCTATTTTTCTTATCCTATAAGCGAACATCAAAGTTGTAGACATAAGCTAACAGCAAAGGAATCTTAATGTGGGAGCACATTGTCCAAGAATGTGTCATAGCAAGACAAAAATCCTATACCAAAAATAATCCAGTGTTCCTTAGCTGTTTGACAAACCTTAAATCTTGCTTCCCAAAACAAAGATATGATTCTACTTACCCCATTTACAGCCTACTAACACTGGACATGCTGCATGTCTCGTTCGATAATCACCTTCTCCACTTCGGAAGAGGTTATACCAGAAAACTGCAGTCCCCTGAAAACAACAACAAACTTTATTCCTTTAAGTAAATTCAGTGTTGAGTGCATGTTCATCTAACTTAAAACTGCTATAAGAAGAGAGAGTCCATAGGATATTAATACCGAGTTATTGTCCTTAGTATGTTGGGATATATCTACAATATTTCCCGTTTCCACTTTTAATGTCTTTGAATATAGGAGGAAAGTGGAAAAAAAGGAAATGTGTGCTTTCAAGATAGCCTTAACTCCTGGTGACTGCCTAAAGAAGTCTCTGCAGTTGTCCTGGGAGCCTTTTCAGAAGTGGTTTGCCATATATTCCTCGCAGGGCTGAGAGAATGATGATCCAAATGGTGATCCAAAATCACCAAAGACCAAAGTATAAGAGGGCATTAGAACTAACATGGTACTAATTCATGCTCTCTAGAAATGTAGAAATACATAACCAATTATAAGAAAAATATTATTTGGCATGAACATACACGGATTTTGCAGAGTCTTTTATTAATTAGAATCAAGATTGCAGTTCATTTGTAAATAAATTTTTAAAGCTGCAAAAGTATAGGAATAATGCAAATTACTGTTCATGTACTACAAATTAATAACCAAATTATTGGTTATTCTAAATTATTTTAGCAGCAGGGTTAAGACAAAAAGCTCTTCGTTCCAGAAATTATGCCAAAACATGATGCTGAGAATTAAAAAAAAAAAAAAAGATATCTTTGCAGAAAGATTAATTAGGCCTTTTAAACCAACATAATATTAATAACCATATGAACGGGGACTTGGGAAACAGTACTGATCTTCACTGAAGAGAAATGCATTTATAGCAAACACAAGTATTTCTTGGATGCAGGTTACATTGATTTCCGTGTGACACAAATGGATCCCCTTAATTTTTAAAGGAAAAGTATGCCAAATTGGCTGGATTCACTTATTGTGTTAAGCTGTAGAATATTATCGAAGACCCATTGCAATATTAATTAATTTGATTCGTAAACTTCTAGTCTGCTTGAGGACTGAGGGTTTTGAGTTGGCATACAGCAAAGAGAAGAAGAAATCCTATTTTGTTATTGGAAAGTAAAATTACATGGAGCCCTTTAATTAAACAAAAGGATATAATGCTCCTTAAATACACGTTGTAAAACTCTTTCAGAAAAAGACAGATTTAAAATTAGGTTCAATACAGAGGAAGGCTGTCTGAGTAAGAATCATCCTAAAATTTAATGACTGGTGCTGTCCCACTGGTCCCATTCACCTATGGATAGAAACCACAATGATCTCATTGCAACAATCTTGTCATCCTGAATGATTAACTGAGTAGAAATTCTGTAGATCAATAGACTCTAAAGAAATAGAGCTAGAAATCAAACTTAATTATCACCTTTCTAGTGGGAAAGCATTTGTTAAAGAAAAGTACAACTGTTACCTTTTTGGGCCAAATTGCAGCTCCAAAATCTGGGAAAACTGTTGCACCTCCTGCTTCAACATCACTCATCTGAGAAAGAAAATGGGACACCCATAAGAAAGAAATCGGGTTGCTTCAAACCTCCCATCGGCTTGCAAATGCTTTTCACGCCGTTCCAGACAGAGGGAAGGCCTCTCCATTTGCAAAGCCTTTTGCCGCAGATCTCGTGCAGGCTCGGTTGGCAGAGAAAAGAAGCCTAAAGTACTTCATTGCAAGATCATGCGAGATCAGTAGCGTGAGACCTTGCGCTATTGAATCTTGCTTGGTCTGGCACTACTTTAGGCCTCTGTTCTCTGTGAATGCGCCAAAGCAGGTAAAGGAACCGACGACTCACTAGATTGTCACAAGGTGAGTTTCCATAGGCCCAGTGACTGTGGAGACCCGGCGGCGGCAGGGCGGGGCGGGGGAATAGGCAGGGGCAAATATTGCAGTGCCTCTGCCATCATTTATTTTATTTATTTATTTATTTATTTAATCAAATTTATATACCGCCCTATCTCCCGAGGGACTCAGGGCGGTTAACAGCCACGTAAAAATATAAATAAATACAAATTAAAACCCCAATTAAAAAACTTATTACATACGGCCGAATATTAAAACTCCAATAGAATAATAAAAAACCCATTAAAACCAAATTAAATTAAAAATTTAAAATCCTAATCCAGTCCTGCACAGATGAAAAGATGTGTCTTAAGCTCGCGGCGAAAGGTTTGAAGGTCAGGAAGTTGTCGAAGTCCTGGGGGAAGTTCGTTCCAGAGGGCGGGAGCCCCCACAGAAAAGGCCCTTCCCCTGGGCGTCGCCAGCCGGCACTGTCTGGCTGACGGCACCCTGAGGAGTCCCTCCCTGTGAGAGCGAACGGGTCGGTGGGAGGCAATCGGTGGCAGTAGACGGTCCCGTAAGTATCCCGGCCCAATGCCATTTATAAGTGTAAATGACTGCAGTGGTGCTGCAACATTCGTAACTTCAGGATTGTGTCTTAAGTACTTGGGAGGGGGTTGCTGTAACTTCGAACAGCTAAGTGAACTGGAGAATTACCTATATATGGCTTGAAGACTGCAGCCTTCATCTCTTCCAGATTTTGGAGAGATTACGTTACTAATCAGAGAATAAAGACTACAGTCTTCTGGTCAATGCATTTGCTTAGTAAATTAAAAAAAATGCCTTAGCTCTAACGATACTGCTTAATTCTGTGCTTCTCTGAACAATCTCTTTATGAATTTGAAACATTGCAATGCAATGAAACTAACACAGCTTTATTTTGGTTTAGCCACAGATGCCACAGAACACAAGCACTTGTATATTATGTAGTGCCTTTACTTTAAATTAAGATGAGGAGTTACTACTTGTAATGGTTCTGAACAGTGGTGGGATTCAACCAGTTCGCACCACTTTGGGAGAAGCGGTTGTTAACTTTCTGAGCAGTTTGGCAAACTGGTTGTTGGAAGAAATCATTGTTAAATTACTTGAATCCCACCACTGATTCTGAATCTAAATTGTGTAGAGTAGCAATTTCCTCCTCGACTTGTAAAGGTTCTACATAATGTAAGTAACTCTCTGTTTTTAATACTAGTATTAATCTCAAAGTGATACAGGCAGCTGCAGCAGAAACAGAGGGGCAATCATATCTCATTCTGTAACTTGGATTTTGTTCAACTGATGGAACATATATTTGGATTCAAACTACCATGTTTTAATTTAGGGACAATGAGGCACCTTTAAAAAGATGCAATCAACATATAGGACATGGAATTTAGCAAACTTTAGGAAGAAACTGAAACCCTGACATGGTAACTGAACATGAAATATCCTAATTCTTTCTGGTTCCATGCGACTTTGGAGATTTTACTGAATTGCCTTATCATTGTTATCATGTATCTTTCAGTCAAAATGGCAAAATATGACTAGAGCTGGATGTTGGCAACAGCAAGCAGAAAGGTATCAGCAATTCTTTCTCTGGATCGATGATTTTAAGAAGGCTAAGTCTGAATGAATGCCCAATAGGTTTAATGAATGCTCCATAATTGCTAGACTGCAGATTAAAAGTGATGTTCTAATGAACTAGTAACAGTAATAATAACTGCACTACAGGCACATATCTGGAATAAACTAATGCCTTTTATTAGTCATTTTCTAAGAAATCTCTTTAAAAAACTGAGATCCTGATTGAAAGAGCTGCAATATTTAACACTTTCATGTCATGGGAAGTAAAATGAGAACAGATTCTGTGGCTGCCCAAATAATAATGGTTGAATGGGTGCCCAAATCAGTTCTCACAAAAAGCTCCACTGTTAAAAATACATTTTAGTCACTAATTTCCTTTGCACAATGAAGCCAAACTTCATGGTATACATGAAGCAAGAAGGTGGAAAACTAAATCTCCACAGATACTATGACTTCATTTAACACTGGATCAACAATCTCAAAAAAATATCATGCAATTAATTCCATTTAAGATGGTAGCATGAAAAAAAACAAGTCTTACTCTACTTGTCCAAGACTTCTCATACTTACATAGTTCAAAAAAGTGGCCAAACGGTTCCCAGTCCCTAAACGCTTGAAAACATCAGGTTCCTCTTTCTACAAAATTAAATAAAAGTAAACTGCAAATTTCAAGCAGGGGGACAAGAATTACAAAGATACTTACATAGTTAAGAAATGTTGCTAGCCTATTTCCTTCCGTTTTGAGTGTGAAGTCAAAGGGTCGCTGAAACAAACAACAACTTTAACCCAACTTCCAAATTGATTGCAGGTTTGTTGCTTTGGAAAGAGGATGTGGAGGTTGTCTACAAATCATAATAGAAGCAAGGCATACCCAATTGTTCCAGGGACTTTTTCTCAGGTGTATATGAACAGGGTTGCAGGTTTTAGTCAAAGTGTCAGATGCAATAGCATATTAATTCAACATATTCAAAAAGCATGTCTGCAAACGAACAGTTATTTTAGTCCACACTCTGTGCTAGACCATAGTTTATTTACAATAGTGGTGAATATAATGAGGTGTGAAGGTTCGTTCTCTGACTTATTAGTCATTTTCTAAAAAATTCCCTAAAAAACTGAGATCCTGATAGAAAGAGCTGCAATATTTATCTCTTTCATATCATGGGCGCCCACAAGCTCGGAGAACGAACCTTCACCCTCATAGTTTATTTAACCATGGCTTTCTGAATAAGTCACAACTGAGATTATATGCTGAGATTGTATGTCAAAATTACAAACCACCATGGGTGGCTTCACACAACATGCTTAGCCAAAAATAAACATAACACATTTTGGTTTAGCACAATGAGATCTCTGTGAATCCTCTGTGAATGACAAGAGTTGTAATACATGAGATATGCTAGTAGGTTCCTTTTTGCACTATTGGATTAGTATATTTGGTAAACCTGCAGCTGAATGATCACTCCATGCACTATAAAAAGTGAAAAGTGAAAGGACACTTTTCAGCTAATAGAAATCAAAAGTGCAATTTCCCCTTCATGATCAGCAGCCAAGAATGGAAAAAGTCTGACAGGAACATGCTGTGTTACTAAATCCCAACTAGCCATTGTGCAACTCTCCTTGTCTTTGTATTCGGGGAAAAGAACAGATATAAGAGCAATGAACATTTTTCTGTTAAAAGCAAGGTTCTTTCAGGCCCTTATTGATATTATGCTATGATGGATGACAAAAGTAGCAATGCTTTCAGCTAAGCGAATGCTGTTTTTCTGGAACTACAATGAGGAATTGTTCCTGGAAAATACAGTTAGCATCAATAAATGTGTGATATCATGGCACATTAATGCCACAGGAATCCCTAAACTTTCTGATCTGGTTATCACACCTGAAACTTTGAGACCATGTTACAGTAGTAGGACGGAGGGGGTGCTAATAGGATAGATTGAAAAAAAACCTATTAAAATTTATAAATATAACATGTTAAAAAGAGCATAACAGCTCTTACATAAATGAAAACTGGTCTTCAGAATGATTTATGATCAGTACCAAAACAATTTTTTATAAGTGTAGGAGAATCTATAAACAAATAAGCAAAGCTATGACTGCCTTTGAATGGCAGGTTAGTGTGTAATAAATCTGCCCGCGTCCACGGTTTAATTGTGGATGAGAGAGCAACCCGGCATGCATAATTTGGGTGGGGCTGGAGGAGGAGGTCTTCTCTTGGAAATATCCCCATCTGGGTTTCAGGTTTGACACCAGCCACAATCCCAGGGAAGGAGATACGGGGTAGCTCTGGTCATCTGCAACTCATTGAGGGCTCTTAGAAGCTCTCCTAGTAGATACATTGATGTAAGACTCTCTGGCTTAAGCTCAGCTTTCAGGAACAAAATTGCACTGATTGCCAGTTGGCTACCAACTGCAATTCAAGCTGCTGTTTATTATCTATAAAGCTCACAGGCTTAGATACCTGTGAGACCACTTATCATCAGTTGTTTCTGTTGAGCCAATGCATTCCAACAGAGTGGTGTGCTTCAGGTCCTCTCCATTAAATGTTACCATCTTGTGAGACTGAGCAAGTATGCTCTCTCTGTTGTGGGTTCCTCTGGAACAGCATATCCTCTAATATAAGGATGTCACCCTGTCTCCTGGGATTCTGGAAAGCTTTGAAAACTTGCCTCTAGTCCCAGGTCTGAAGTTGATGTCTGTCATTGTTTAATGAACCCAGTTTTCTTTTCTGGATTTTGTTAACAAGAGTATTTTAGTCTGAGCTGCCAGATGACTTAATGTTTCTCGCTATTTTTTATAGTTTTGTATGCTGCCCAAAGTTGACCAGAATGGGACAACTAATAAATTTCAATCAATCAATCAATAAACAGTTATACAACTGCTTTGGAAACTAGAATTATCATAAAACAACAGTAAACGGATTCAAGTTATAACCTGTGCTATATACAGAGCCTGGAGGACCAGTCCAAATCCCTAAGAAATGCAGCTGCTAACTTTCCTCAAACTTGGCTGCTGACAACTAAATTCCAAGCATGACGTATCATCCAAGAATGAATATCTTGTTGATTGTTTCGTTGCCTCCCTTATAACAGATCAGTTTTAGCGAAGAAGTAAGTATCCACTGATTTGTAATAACAGATTTGTCCTGACAGAGATACAATCAGATAATAGCTTGTTTTATCATGTCTTTATATAGTAAGACATGATCCCACGCCCCTAATATACACAAAGGGAAGGAAGGGAAGAAAAACAAGGTCAAGAAATAGTGCTACTCTAAGAAGTTAAAACTATTGTGAGACTACTTTTTTTAATTGAGTTGTTTCCATAATAGTAGTTTGTGGAATGCAGCAAATATAATCTTGACTTTAGCAAAGCATTTCACCAAAATATTTAAAGATATCCTGATTGATAAGCTAATGAAATGTTTATTAAGTAGATAATACAGATGGCTTGAAAATCATACTCGGTATTCATCAACAATTTAACATAAATTGGAAAGAGATATCAAGAAGGGTGCCATAAAATGAATCAGTTGGAGACTCACTTCAATTCTGTGTATCTAGAACCTACACACGTCTCTTTGGATGTTCAGAGATGGGCACAGTTTGTTGCAGGGAATGCTAAATTGTAGAAATTGTTGACCATGTAAAAATTGGAATCACCTCAACAGTCTTCAAACTCTATTACAGAGCCACTGAGAAGTAACATGATTATGATTTGAAAGATGCTCTACCTCTCAGTTGGAACTTGAACAATGTATTAGATGGACAGATGGTTACCTCTTAATTAACTTCTTCTAGAGACAGCTGAAATAGAAATGTGGTCTAATCTTACCAAGTGTTTCCTATCCCCATTTGATTTTATTGGCTAATATGTAGATGGTTGGAAATATACCATTGGAAGAAAAGCCACAGCATTGTTTTTTGATATTATTATTCTCCAAATCATGAGGGTGTTTTTTCCAGGAAAAGATGGGCCGGTAAATGACATCTCTTTTTCAAAACACATGACTCTTAAAGTTCTCTGCCTAAACCTCAGACATAGTACAGCTGCCTACTAATCACATCCCTTAATACACCTATCTTCTTTAAAAATCACTATTGTCATTTAATGTACATATAAGTTTGGGAAAAACTAGAAAAATTGCCTGCCATGAGACAGATAATATACATTTGCCAGGAAAGGGGAGGGGGTGGGCATATCTTTTGGGGGGAGGGATGGTGGAGTTCTTTGGCATTACACCCAGTCTTGGATTAATCACTTACCATTTGGCTTATAATTAAAAGTACTTTATGGGAGGAAATCCTAATTTTTCTAATTGAAAGTCATTTTGAAAAAATACAGAAGTGCACACAGTGCTTTCCTTGCTCTCCATTTGTTTCAAATATAAATGTTTAAATACAATCCAAGACTAACAAACATAATTTCATACTTTGTAAGAAAAAAATGTCTCCATGAATATAATAGTAGTACTTGTTCATAGTCACTTTGTGAGTCAAATACACGATGACATGGATTCCCTAAAATCTTTTTCTTACTAAAACCAGCAGCTTTAGAGGAAAGTTAAATAAATCAGTTATGACAATGGAAAGGGAAGGTTAACCTCACACCCAATGTCCTGTTTCAATGAACTTTTTCCCCCTTGCTAATACTTTTCTGGGAGAAGGAGCAATTTAAGTCAGGGTGCTAGTAAGGGACAAATACAGTTTCTTTAACTCAATGGTCTAATCAGGAACCATATCAGTCCCACCCTATTCTTGCTTTACAAAGAAAAAAAATCTTTTGAAACTAACTAGGCGTTTCCCTCACCTCTAGTTTAGCCCGTGAGGTATCAGATATCCTTAGCAATAATTGGGAAAAGTACCTAAAATATGAAATCTTACCCTTGAGAAGTCAAAATGTGGCTCATATTGTCCTCCCATGCCATAATTAGCAACCTAAAATGTACAAAAGGATATTAGCAAAATTGAAGCAAAACCTTCTAAGCAAAATAAAATACGGTAATCTTTCAAAACACATTTTGCTTTTAAACATCAGTGTAATGTTACATGCTGAACGTGTATCAGTACACTGCACGTTTCTCTGAACTGGTGAGATGTGGGCAACACTAATTTGCAAGGAAGATTATAGCTTAGCGATCTTATCTTGATAAAATAGTGTGAATGTGAGGATTGGTTTTGTTGCATTAGTCACATACAGGTCAAATTTCCTAAAACTGTTCTTAACAGGGCAAGGAATTCTCCATGTGGTATATGTATATACAGTGGTGGGATTCAGCCAGTTTGCACCACTTCGGGAGAACCAATTGTTAACTTTCTGAGCAGTTTGATGAACTGGTTGTTGGAAGAAATCATTAAGGCAGAGAACCGGTTGTTAAATTATTTGAATGCCACCACTGCGTATATATGCATCTATGCATGTATGCAATACAATATGAATATATTTGGTGCTTTAATTATCACACAGAGGATTGTTTTTATCAATTTATAATTTAACATAGGATAAACTGAGGAAACCAAAATAGTTTTGAGAAGGCAGTGACTTGTCCACAGGGAATAAGACATGAGATAGAAAAAGTAACAAAGTTCTCTATAGAGAAACTGGCTTTTTTATTCTTGAATTGTTTCAAATTTTTCCTTAAGCTATGTTAAAAATAACAATTGGAGGAGAACTGATCACCATCTTTTTGCAGTAGAAATTCTAGTTGTGCAGAAATCTAAAATCTCAGTTCTTTGTCAAGCTCTGTCAGTCAAAAACTGCATTAATCCTTAATATAATTCCTTAGACTAGGTGTTCGCCTGGCAACCAGGAGAATGTGACATCTAGGCCTCTCTAAGGCACGAAAGGCAGCTGGGTGGCTTTGGGCTAGTCACCCTTGGTTCAACCACTTCACAAGGTTGTTGTGGCGGTGAAAATAGGAGGCAAGAATATTAGGAATGGTCACCACCTTCAGTTGACCATATTTAAAAAAAGGTGGAATAAAAATCCAATAATAATATTAATATGTAACCACAATGGGTGCAAAACTGGAATAAGTGGAGCAACAAAGTGCTTTGAGTGCAAAACCCATGAAACTGGTGAACAAAAGAGTGAGCAAATGGGCAAAACCAAATGGCATAACCAACAAGACATTTTCCCAGGGCAACAAGACTAATATACAGAAATGATGATTATGACATCCTAGTTTCCTGGGAATAATTCAATGACAATGAAGATCAACACCAGCAAAGAATCGGCAGCTGAGATTTCACTGTCATGTATAATAAATACTGATGGGAACCTATTGGATTTGAAAGTGTAGTAGACCTTTTATTGCTGTTCTAATGTTTAAAAAGCAGCTACTGGATTTTAAAAATGGGGCAATGATGGGCAGATATGCTGCACATATAGCTTCCTGTTAAATGTTATTGGCAGCCATTATTGTTTATAGAATTTTTAATTATAAAAATCTCTATCAAAATTTGAAGACAATCTCTCTCTTTTTGCAGGATGGGTAGAATGGTGGGTGGGGGCTGTTTTTTGTTTCAAAATATTCAGGGCATTACACATTCAACATATTTCATACAGTCTTGCTTCAAGACAAAAGGCAGAGCCCTGCATAAAGGAGGCAAATGGTAACATACTTACCTGCAACAATTCAGCTGTTTTGGTAGTTAATCCTGTAATTAGCTCCATTCGATGATTTACTTTGGCAACAACCGGATCGTCCTCTTCCTCCAGCCAGGAACTTGCAGAAAAAGAGATTGTGTACAGGAATGTACAAGTCTCAACTCATGCAATTTAAAATCAGGCATACAGACTCACTTCCTTTCATATCTTCACTCAACTTTGCAGATGAATCAACATTTACAGAACTTCTTCAAAAATCAACTTTTAGTTTTAATCATTAAGCAATAATATTTGATAATATTGATAATATTTAGTTTTAATCTGGGTTTTAAATGTCTATTTATTATATTGTTTTATATTGTTTTAATATGCCTGTGAACCGCCCTGAGTCCTATGGGAGATGGTGCGGTATATAAGTTTAATAAATAAATAAATAAATAAATAAAATAGTTTACATAATAACATATTGCAACTTGAAATTGTAGATTTTATAATTTTTTGTAAAATACAATACATACTAATACTGTACATAAAATCTATACCATAGAATAAAATAGTAAGAATAGCAAAAATACTAAACATTTCAATAGTTCTTCATTCTACATAAGAACGTAATTAAAGGGTTTTACATAATTATTGCTCAAGTTTTGAATGATGTGCATTTCAAGGTTTTAATTTATTATCAATGTTTTAAAATTATTTTATAAAAAAGAGGATGAAATTCATTCTTACACAATTTACCTTTTGGAAACCCGGTAGTTGGCTACTGTTAGTACACCTGTTTTAGGGTCCCGGACTGTAGCTCTTGCCAACTGTATCAAAAGATATGCAAGATTTAGTAACTTTAGTAAATATATATATAGAAGTATTTTGTGCAGTATTGCAGCCAAAGTTTATTCTATATTCTGAAAGGCAAAGTATTGCATTAATGGTAAATAAATTCATCACTTTAAATATTGTTTTGACTCTTCGGGGTTTAGAAATGGGAAAAGGTGGCTTTTCCTTGGCACACAGCTCAAGCTCATACCATAGGATTGTTTTGGTAGGTGGAGGATGGGTTATAGACTTTACTCACTTATATCAGACCTTAGTTAATGACTGCTTGTTCAGCAACCAGAAATAGAAACCCAGATAGCGCCAGAGTAAATGGAAAAGAGGGATGGAGGGGGATGAAGAAGAGAAGATTATATGTACATGTCGTGTCCCACTCCTCCGCTGACGGCCGGGTCGGGGAAGTCCATATCAGGCGTGCCTCTGCAGCTCTGCCAAAGTCCTAGCAAAGTTCTCAAGGCAGGCAAGAGACCAGGAAGTGACTTCAGCGATCCAAGGTAGACTTTGCCTGACTCAGAGAATGCCAGAAAGCAGATCCTTTATATAGGCCATGGGGTGTGGCTCCATGACTCAGCACTTATCCAGGCCTGCCCCTCCCTTCCTTTTGCTGACGCTGCCTATCAATTCTCCTGAAGCGAGGATCTCTCCAAGCTCCAGCTGTTGGCAATTCACATTCCTCAGGCTCACAGGCTGTGGGGGAGGGGAAGGGGTCTAGTTGCTTTGTTTGCCTGGGCATGGAGCCAGGGCTGGGGGCTGGAAGCACGTCAGGCCCTTCGTCTTGTTCGGCCTGTCTGGGCATGGTGCCAGGGCTGGGGTCTGGAGGCATGCCAGGACATTCCTCAGCGTTCGGCAGGAGATAAGAGGGACCCAGCTGCGGGGAAAGCGAGCGAGACACAACAGTACAATTATGAAACGATAGACTGGGTAAAATAGAAAAGAAATTGAAAAGAAAATATATAAGATTGGAGTTGCTCGGATATCAAACAAGGGAAGTATTATACAACAAAGAAGAAACAAAGAAGAGAGGAATAGAAGGTAAGATAGAGGAGGTGAAGGAGAGAGAGGATGGAGAGAAGGAGAAGGAGAAAGAGAGAAAGATAAATTAAGGGACAAGAGTAGGAGAGAAAGTGAGAAAGGTGGGAAAGAGAAGAGGACTGGGGGAGAGGAAAGGGAAGTAGGTATGAGGAAGGTGAGGAAGAGGAAGAACGTAGGAAAGGAGAAGAAGGAGGGAGGGAAAAGGAAGAAGGTTTGTTGTAAAACGGAGGGAAAGAAAGGGTAGAAGAGCAACTCCAAATGCAATTAAAATGTATTATTATTGTGCTTTCTTTAGAGAGAATATGTATAATTATATATGAATAAGAAAATGTACATTTACTATATATGTATAAGAAAATAAAAAATAAAAAACTTTTTACACACACACAAAAAAAGCAACCATTCAAACTTACTATGCCGCTGAAAAAGGAAATGTACAATTGATCCTTGTAGTTGTGGTCATCAGCGTTCCCACAGTTACATGACTGCCATTTTCCACCTCCCTATTGGCTTCCCATATCATTATTTCATAATAATAATCATATGTTGGTGGTCCCACTTAGCATTATCAGGTGAGAATTTGTAATTCTGTAAAATGCTGGTATATGCCAGGGGTCTGCAAACTTGCCTCTTTTAAGACTTGTGGACTTCAACTCCCAGAGTTCTGGAAGTTCTGGAAGTTGAAGTCCACAAGTCTTAAAAGAGCCAAGTCTGCAGACCCGTCGTATATGCTATAGGATTCCTGTCTGTTCTTCATGCTTGAGTTAAGTACTCTTAACCCTATATGGGTTAGTGACAGTGAAAGTAATGCAAAAGCAATGTCCCAACACTGGAAAGCAGATTATAATGTATGGAACTCAGAAGATTTTAGGAAGAAATGGGCAAAGCCCAGTACAACAGGCTGCTCTATATAAAGAGCCAACAACACTCACTTTTTCTATCGGCACTGATAATGGTATCTAACCTGGCAATGAAACATCTGCAGGAGGAAAACCAAGCTCAGACAATATCAACAAAGCTGTATCGAACTTTGATGATTACATCTTTCATTAGCTGGTATCTGCCGTGTTTTTCGCACTGTAAGACGCACCTGACCATAAAACACACCTAGGTTTAGAGGAGGAAAACAAGAAAAAAAATGTATATGGAGCACCGTCTCAATGTGAATATGGAGTGCCGAATATGGAGCAGCAGTGTAGTGAGGGCAGGAGGCGGAGCCTAAGAGGACCACAGATAGGTGTCCTCTCATGTGCCAGCTCTGCCGATTGACTCCTGCACTGTGGAAAAGAGACAGAAGCAGCGGGCAATGACAAAGACAGGTTTGTGATGCAACATTCACTCCCTAAGACACATAGACATTTCCACCCACTTTTGGGGGGTGGGGGAAAATGTGTCTTATGGAGCAAAAAATACGGTAATCAAGGCAAACAAAGAACTATTACAGAATTGGTAAGGGAAATGGTATTACCGTATTTTTCGGAGTATAAAAGGCACTTTCTCCCCCCCCCCAAAAGAGGCTGAAAATTTGGGTGCGTCTTATGCTCCGAATGTAGCCAAAAACGTGAGGCACGGAGGAGGCGATGGTCTGTGGCAATCCCTGCAGCCTGAACGGCTGATTGGGGGTATTCCAGGAGGCTGATCCACCCGCCAATCAGCTGTTCGTGCTGAATCAGGCTGCAGTAATGTGCTGAAGCTGACCTGGCTGTTCGCTATTTGCTATAAGGACTATCAGAGTTTGTAGCAGCAATCACATCCAGAAAGCACACACAAGTAACTGATTCAGTAGGATTCAATAACTTCTCTTTATATATAAAATAAAGTAAATATACAATACCAAAAGCAGGTTTTCCAACACAAGCAAAACACAAACAGAGGAGAGGAGTTTCAGTTTCAGAGATCAGCACAGCATGCAGCTTTAGAACAGTTGACCTAAGCCACGCCCAGGCTCCTTGCTGTCTCCTTCCTTGTTGCTCACACAGCAAATACTGTTTCAGTTTCCAAACAGCCCTCAACTCTCTCACACACTGATAGGACGCTAGCTAGCCAGATGAATACCGATGGATGCTGGTAGGCAGAGGCAGATTTCCCCCCCCATTATTTTCCTCCCCAAAAACTAAGATGCGTCTAATACTCCGGAGCATTTTATACTCCAAAAAATATAGTGTATTAGGAGACAGGCTTGAATTTATCCTTAACGAAAGTAAGAATCCCCCACCCCCTTGGCAGTCCCCAGGGGTCCTAAGTGGTTTATTGCTGACAATTCTCTTGAAAGTGCAGATGCCAAGAAACTGGCACTATGAAATAGCATCTCTGAGCACAAAAGCGGATACCAATACACTGGAAGAAAAGAACCCACTGAGAACTTGTCCCTTGCCAGAACTCCCTAATGTTTCTGATATTCATACAACAGACTGGATCATAAAGAAGTTATTAATTTTTACTTAAGACCTTTGAGAAACAGCAGCATATAATGAGCAGAAAGTTAGAGACTTGAAGTCTAACATCTTACCGCCTGAGGCTAGCCCACAGACAGATTACTAAAGGAAATGGGAATGATTAGGAAAGACTTTGCTAAGAGTTTAGTTTGGTTGAACTAATCAGGGATCTGGTCCACATGACCACAAGTATGCCTGTAATCAAGGCACTGTAACTGCACCTTAATTATGACACAAATATTTATTTAAAACAATGCCACTTCACTAATGTGAGTTCTATGTACTCTAATAGGCAACACTCATAATTATTCTCTTTGTTAGCGTTTTTCTTCCCATGCTTAATTCATTTTTTCCATATTATTTCTTTGGTCTCTTAATATCCCTATTAATTATCTTGTCTTGACATGTAGCTTTTGGCACAATGAAATGCCAGATTTCTGACTCATGTGCTATTCTGTTACAATAAGCTCTTGCTCCAGAAATCAGGTTCAGAAACTCAGTTTAAAGTATTGCTTGAAGTGATGTAATTCTGAATTTCTAATATATGTAATAATGTGGCTACGTTTGTCATTTGTAAATTGTCTTTAAAAAAGCAAGAAGTTAAAATGAAATATCCATATTAAATAGCAGCAAGTTATCGTCCCTCTTTTCAGTTTGGAATTGGAACCACAAAAATTAATATTGCTAAAGCTAAAGGTTTAAAAAGAATGATTTATTCATGTAAGTTAAAATTTAATGTTTTGTTCCTTCTTGTTTTTGTTCAAATCCTGGCCATACATTTTACCTTAATACCACCACCAAGAACTGATCTGAAAAACTCTTAGATCTGATAGGCAGGTTCTGCGCATACGCAAGATGGCTGCTTAACCGGGAGATCGGGAGGACGACGATCCGGTGAAGTGGGGGATGGCGATGCTCAGGCGGCCTGCCGAGCAGCCTACGCCCCCCGGCTAGGTCTATTACCATCTGAGCAGCCGTGAGAGGGGTCTTGGGACCTCCTTGGACTCACGGCTGCCGAGACCGAAGCCGGGGAAGAGCGAGCTGCGAGCGGCCATTTTACTACTCGGCGGGCGGGGCCGAAGAAGGAAACAGCTGGGCATGGAGGAAGGACGCCGGTACCTAGGTGGCCTGCCGAGCGGTTTCGCCCCCCGATCCGGTATGTCATCTTTCGGGCAGCCGGGGGAGAGGTCTGGGAGCCTCTCTGGACCCCCGACTGCCGGGAACGAGGCCGAGGGATGGGCGAGCTGCGGATGGCAGCCACTGGGCTACGGACGAGGCTGCGGCTTGGATTTGGCTGTTGGAAGCCGCAGCTGGGTTTTTCCCCCCGTTTCGTTGCTTTCTTGGCATCTGACGTCTTCGGATGGTTTCTGGGCTTTCCAGCTCTTCTTGACTTCCCCTGGCCCCCTCTGGACTTGGTGGGGGGGCCTAGGGTGAAGGGCTGTGAAAGATCCCTCTTGTGGCCCCCACCGGAGGTGTCCTGGCCTAGCTTGGCCTGGTCAGGCCTAGCGGGGCCTGCCTCTTCTCGGACTAGGAGTTGCATTACCATCTGCAACATGGGTCAGCTGCATTTGTCATCTTGCACTTTATATGGCCGGCTGGAGTTTAGGGGTTATGGCCATTTTTGGGACTGTCCGGGAAGGTGATTGGGGACCGAATGGTGTATTGGGGCCCTACTCTGCAACATCTTTTGAGGAAACATCCACTTTGGAAATCTCGGTGACGCCACGAACGGGGGAGATGAATACCACCTCTATTAGGATGGATTTTAGGACTGAGCTTTCCGCAGAGTCACAATAACTTTTTACTATCAGACTGCATCTGCGACTTATACCATCTTGTATCAGCTTTAAGCCAGCCACCATCTGAAGATATTTGGAAGATGGGTATCCACTTGGACTTGGCATTACATCCTGCCACCCCAGACATTACATTGCTACCTCACGTCGTCTTCTCTCTCCTGTTTATGCTTTTAACTTATTTATGCGATATTCTGCCTTAGAACTCTTGCGCCTGCAAGGTCCCCCCGCCCCGCAGGAATGGCCCGCCGCATTATCAAGGGCCGGCCTCAATGACGGGTCCTGGGACCCACAGAGGTGGCATGCGAAAAAAAAGAGCCTTTGGGGGTTTTTAGATAGGGCTTTTTTAAGGGGTGGGAGGGTTAGGGCGGGCGTTGGGGGTAGCCCGTCGGGAGGGGAGCCAGTCCTTGCGCGTGCTCGTGACGGTTCTTTAATAGGTTCGGAGGTTAGGGGGGGAGATTGCGTTCCTGTTGGTGAGGGTGGCCCGATTTCCACGGTAAGTGGGAGGGGCAGATATGGCGGAAGGGGGGGATCATATCGTTCTGGGGGCGCCCGATGTTTGCAAGCGGTCGCGCGCCCGATCCTCGTCCTTTTCCGTTCCCGGATGGTCAAGACCCCAGAGCCTGGGCCTCCGGCTGATGTTATGCAACGCACGGTCCGTAGTTAATAAGGCCCCCCTAATATTTGACCTTATCCAGGGGGGCGCTGCGGACCTTATAGGCGTTACGGAAACCTAGCTGGGCACGGAAGGGGGTGTGCCCCTTGTGGAGATGTGCCGCGGGTTTCCGTGCATTCCATCAGCCGAGGGCTCAGGGTAGGGGTGGGGGTGGCGGTTGTGATTAGAGAGAGTCTAGAGCCGAGGGAGACCACTGTACCTCAGATTGCCGGGTGCGAATCCCTCTTTGTGAGATGGGGTCATAGGTGCCAGATGGGTTTGCTGATCACGTACCTGGCTCCTTGCTGCGTGACAGCTGCCCTGCCCGGGCTCCTGGAGATGCTGGCCGGGGTGGCAGTTGAGACCCCCAGACTTTTAGTCATGGGGGACTTTAACTTGCCATCGTCCGGCTCGTCATCGACGGCAGCTCGGGAGTTCATGGCTTCCATGACGGCCTTGGACCTGACCCAAGTAGTTGATGGCCCTACTCACATTGGGGGTGGCACTCTGGACCTGATTTTTGTCTCTGGTCAGTGGTCGAGAGATCTGGACTTAAAGGAAATAGTCACTGAACCTTTGTCATGGTCAGATCACTCTCTCCTTCGTCTGGACTTTCTGACCGCCATTCACCACCGCAGGGAGATGGAGCTGATACGTTGGTTCCATCCCAGGCGCCTGATGGACCCGGAGGGGTTCCGGACGGAGCTTGGGCCATTTCCTGAGGGTCTGGCTCACGGCTCGGCTGAGGAACTTGTTGCGGCCTGGGAACGGGCGGGGGCGGGGCCCTTAGACCGTGTCGTCCCTTTGCGGCCTCTGACCCGGCGCAGGTCCCAACCGGCTCCTTGGTTCTCCGAGGAGCTGAGAGGGATGAAGCGCCGGAGAAGACGCCTAGAGAGTTCCTGGAGGTCCAGCCGTTCAGAAGCTGATCGGACACTAGTGAAGTCCTATACTAGGGCTTACCTAGTGGCATTGAGGGAAGCGAGGCGTAGCTCGCCTCCTCCCTCATTGCATCGGCAGATAACCGCCCAGCCGCCCTGTTTGGTGACCCGCTCCCTCCTACACCAGGGGCGGGATGACCCGATGCAGGGGCGTGCTGAGGAGTTTAACGGTTATCTATACGATAAAATCGTTCAGCCGGGATGGTTTGGACCAAGATTGCGGTGATATGGGTGAGACGGCTGAGGGTGGTCTTGGTGACATTTTATGGGATGAGTTTGACCCTGTCGCTCCGAGGACATGGACAGGTTGTTGGGAGGCTGAATGCCACCACGTGTTTACTGGACCCGTGCCCCTCCTGGTTGGTGCTGGCCACGCAGGAGGTGACACGAGGCTGGCTCCAGGCGATTCTGGCGCTTCCTTGGTGGAGGTGTCTTTCCGGCCGCCTTGAAAGAGGCGGTGGTGAGGCCCTCCTCAAGAAGCCTTCCTGGACCCGGCTGTTTTAGGTAATTATCGTCCGGTCTCCAACCCGCCGCGGCGAAGGTTGTAGAAATATGGTGGCATATCAGTTTCCCTTGCACCTGGATGAAACTGTCTATCTAGACCCGTTCCAGTCCGGTTTCCGGCCCGGTTACAGCACGGAGACGGCTTTGGTCGCGTTGGTGGATGATCTCTGGAGGGCCAGGGATAGGGGTTGTTCCTCTGCCCTGGTCCTATTAGACCTCTCAGCGGCTTTTGATACCATCGACCATGGTATCCTGCTGCGCCGGTTGGAGGGATTGGGAGTGGGAGGCACCGTTTATCGGTGGTTCTCCTCCTATCTCTCCGACCGGTCGCAGTCGGTGTTGACAGGGGGGCAGAGGTCGGCCCCGAGGCGCCTCACTTGTGGGGTGCCGCAGGGATCGATCCTCTCGCCCCTTCTGTTCAACATCTACATGAAGCCGCTGGGTGAGATCATCAGTGGGTTCGGTGTGAGGTACCAGCTGTATGCGGATGACACCCAGCTGTACTTTTCCACGGACCACCCCAACGAAGCTATCGAAGTGCTGTCCCGGTGTCTGGAGGCCGTATGGGTCTGGATGGGGAGAAACAGGCTCAAGCTCAATCCCTCCAAGACAGAGTGGCTGTGGATGCCGGCATCCCGGTACAGTCAGCTAAATCCGCGGCTGACCATCGGTGGCGGGTCATTGGCCCCGATGGGGAGGGTGGGCAACTTAGGCGTCCTCCTGGATGAACGGCTGTCTCTAGAAGATCATTTGACGGCCATCTCCAGGAGAGCGTTCTACCAGGTTCGCCTGGTGCGCCAGTTGCGCCCCTTTCTGGACCGGGAGGCCCTATGCACGGTCACTCACGCTCTCGTGACGTCTCGCCTGGATTACTGCAACGCTCTCTACATGGGGCTTCCCTTGAAGGGCATCCGGAGGCTACAGTTAGTCCAGAATGCGGCTGCGGGTGATAGATGGAGCCCTCGTGGCTCCCGCATAACACCATCCTGCGCAGGCTGCACTGGCTACCTGTGGCCTTCGGGTGCGCTTCAAGGTTTTGGTGACCCGCTCCCTCCTACACCAGGGGCGGGATGACCCGTTGCAGGGCCGTGCTGAGGAGTTTAACGGTTATCTATACGATAAAATCGTTCAGCTTCGGGATGGTTTGGACCAAGATTGCGGTGATACGGGTGAGACGGCTGAGGGTGGTCTTGGTGACATTTTATGGGATGAGTTTGACCCTGTCGCTCCCGAGGACATGGACAGGCTGTTAGGGAGGCTGAATGCCACCACGTGTTTACTGGACCCGTGCCCCTCCTGGTTGGTGCTGGCCACGCAGGAGGTGACACGAGGCTGGCTCCAGGCGATTACGAGCGCTTCCTTGGTGGAGGGTGTCTTTCCGGCCGCCTTGAAAGAGGCGGTGGTGAGGCCCCTCCTCAAGAAGCCTTCCCTGGACCCGGCTGTTTTAGGTAATTATCGTCCGGTCTCCAACCTTCGCTTCGCGGCGAAGGTTGTAGAGAGTATGGTGGCATATCAGTTTCCCTTGCACCTGGATGAAACTGTCTATCTAGACCCGTTCCAGTCCGGTTTCCGGCCCGGTTACAGCACGGAGACGGCTTTGGTCGCGTTGGTGGATGATCTCTGGAGGGCCAGGGATAGGGGTTGTTCCTCTGCCCTGGTCCTATTAGACCTCTCAGCGGCTTTTGATACCATCGACCATGGTATCCTGCTGCGCCGGTTGGAGGGATTGGGAGTGGGAGGCACCGTTTACCGGTGGTTCTCCTCCTATCTCTCCGACCGGTCGCAGTCGGTGTTGACAGGGGGGCAGAGGTCGGCCCCGAGGCGCCTCACTTGTGGGGTGCCGCAGGGATCGATCCTCTCGCCCCTTCTGTTCAACATCTACATGAAGCCGCTGGGTGAGATCATCAGTGGGTTCGGTGTGAGGTACCAGCTGTATGCGGATGACACCCAGCTGTACTTTTCCACACCGGACCACCCCAACGAAGCTATCGAAGTGCTGTCCCGGTGTCTGGAGGCCGTACGGGTCTGGATGGGGAGAAACAGGCTCAAGCTCAATCCCTCCAAGACAGAGTGGCTGTGGATGCCGGCATCCCGGTACAGTCAGCTAAATCCGCGGCTGACCATCGGTGGCGAGTCATTGGCCCCGATGGAGAGGGTGCGCAACTTAGGCGTCCTCCTGGATGAACGGCTGTCTCTAGAAGATCATTTGACGGCCATCTCCAGGAGAGCGTTCTACCAGGTTCGCCTGGTGCGCCAGTTCGCCTTTCTGCACCGGGAGGCCCTATGCACGGTCCCTCACGCCCTCGTGACGTCTCGCCTGGATTACTGCACGGCTCTCTACATGGGGGTTTCCTTGAAGGGCATCGGGAGGCTACAGCTAGTGCAGAATCGGGCGGCGCGGGTGATAGATGGAGCCCCTCGTGGCTCCCGCATAACACCCATCCTGCGCAGGCTGCACTGGCTACCTGTGGCCTTCCGGGTGCGCTTCAAGGTTTTGGTGACCATCTTTAAAGCGCTCCATGGCATAGGGCCGGGTTATCTACGGGACCGCCTACTGCGACCAGATACCTCTCACCGACCCATGCACTCTCACAGAGAGGGACTCCTCAGGGTGCCGTCAGCTAGGCAGTGTCGTCTGGCGACGCCCAGGGGAAGGGCCTTCTCTGTGGGGGCTCCCGCCCTCTGGAACGAACTCCCCCCAGGACTCCGTCAACTTCCAGATCTTCGAACCTTCCGTCGCGAGCTCAAGACTCATTTATTCATCTGTGCAGGACTGGTTTAGATTTTTAAATTTAGAGGGGTTTTAAATTGATTTTAATATTTATATTTCTATTTTTAATAATTGGTATTATTAATTATTGGCATTAGAATAAGTCTTTTAATGATTATTTTAATTTGTATATTGATGTTTTTATATGCCTGTAAACCGCCCTGAGTCCTTTGGGAGATAGGGCGGTATATAAGTTTAAATAATAAATAAATAAATAAATAAAAATAGGCAACTCAGGGATAAATATATGTTGTCTATGACAGTAATACATTCTTATTTCAAACTTTTTAACATCACAATATGGATGAATGTATCTTTTGATTGCTGATCAATTGCTGTATTACCTAACTTTACCCTAACCTGGAACCTAGTGTCTATTTGAATCAGTGATTAAAAATGAGTAGTAGCTAATACTTCCCATAAAACTATGCATTTGTATTTCGAAGGGAAATGATTTATACAGTCAATGCAATTAATACTGCTAAATTATATGTTCCAATTTATCTGATTATTTTCATGTATAAATACAATAAAACAGCTTCATTTAATGATAGTCCAAGATTGTAATTAGCAAAACATTAGAGCAACTTTTATTTATCTATCAGATCAACATCTAAAGAATCTGGGCTTTAAATAAGCAGATATTCATATATAGCTTTGTTCTTTTTAGACATGCTGCACTGAAATGAAAATAATCATGCTTTCAGTTCAATCTAAGGTTTTATGATGTCTAAGAACTAGAGAAAGTAATGATAAATCATCAGAAAAATGTCTTCGTTGTAGAGATGAAAGTCATGAAGAATATTAAATGAGGTGAACTAATAAGAATTACGACTTCAGAAACATTTAAAATAAATCCATATTCTTAAAAAATCCTTACTCAACTGCTACATTTTTTAACATTAATTAATTAACATAATTATTTTTTTACAATTTCTGACCATTAACTTACTCTAATTATTAATTAGAGGAGGTAAAGGAAATAATGACCAAGGTACAAGTAATTGGAAGCTTTCTATTTAAAACACATGAAAAATCATAGCCTACCAGAAAAACCCAAGGCTCAGTTCCTGCTATATTTTCTAAAATAGTTTTCAGATAAGTTGAAATACTCTGATCAGTATAATCAGGGTAAATCAGCTTTCTCCAGATGTCCTCATTACATGTTCCATCATTCCCAGTCAGCATTGGGCAAGTGAGACACCATTCTTCTTCACAACCACAGTAAACATACCGGTTTAGAATTAAGAATAAACCTTGGACAGAAGTTCTGCTTTCTTCTTTTCCAGGAGTGTTAAAAGCTTTCCTTTCCTGCAACTTATCTTTGTGTTAAATCGGACAAACCACTACACATGTATTGTTATATGTATGGAAAAAGCCAATCCTACTTCATTCAATTTCACTTTTTTATTAGTTTATATTAATTAATTGAAATGCTGATATAATTTCAGCCGCTGAATAAAATGAACTCTTACTTTTGGTTTAGCCAACTCCTTAATCTTCTCTATTTCTTCATCAGATAGCACTTCATAATATCTGACAATATGTGGGCTGTCCCATTCATCTTCTTCTTTAAAAGGCGCTATAATTAAATAAGGATTTCGATTTCCATTGTGGTATCTGCAAAACAACCTCTTCTGTCTTCGAGGCGTCTAGGAGTATATCCAGATAAATACAATAGTTTAGATTTTGAATTATTGGTCATCACAGTACAAAAAAGATGCTGAGAAAGAGTGCAGAGAAGAGCAACAAAACATGATAAAGGGTCTAGAGGCTAAATTCTATAAAGAACGGCTAAAGGAACTAGGTATGTTTAGCTTAACAAAAAGAAGATTGAGTGGAGACAGAGACACAACAGCAGCCTTCCAATACCTGAAGGGCTCCCACAGGAAAGAGGGCATCAATTTAGAAGCTCATCAGAGGAAGATCCAATCTGGAATGGAGGAATTTTCTGATAGTGAGAACTATTAAGCAGTGGAAGAACTTGCCTTCCAGAGTTCTGGGTGTTCCGTCACTGGAGTTTTTCAAGTAAAGATTGGACAACCATTTGTCTGAGAATTGAGGGGGTTGGAAGTTCCAAGATTCTCACAATTTCCTGACAGAACGATTAATTTTCTGACAGTGAGAACAATTAGTGGAACGGCTTGCCTTCAGAAGCTGCAGGTGTTCCAAAACTGGAAGTTTTAAAGAAGAGATTGGACAACCATTTGTCTGAAATGGTATAGAGGGTTTCCTGCCTGAGCAGGGAGTTGAACTAGAAGGCCTCCAAGATCCCTTCCAATTCTGTTATTTTGTTATTCTGTCTCTTCCAACTCTATAATTCTATAAGCAAGGATAGTGTTGAAATATGACATCTTGTCATAATTTTAAGCATTTTCTGAGCGCATTGTTACCAAGCAAAATAATCTTGAACATTACAGATGAGCAAGTACATGCGGTTCAAAGGAAGAACTATTCACTATTCATCTGAAATGGCAACTGTTTTTCAAATTCTGAAATTGTATTTTTGTTCTCATTGTTTTGTAATGGAGGGTATGGGTTTTTGGTGTAAAAATTACGTTATCTTGCCATGTGAAGTTACCTATCAACTTTTTCTCTCTTTTAGCAAGTTAAAAGCAAAGATGAACTTACTTGTAAAATGTGGTCTTAAAGGAAACACCAACAATATGAGAATGTAGCCATGGTGGTGCACTGGTTAGTACTGCAGGCTGACTGCAATTTGGCAGTTCAAATCTCACCAGGCTCAAGGTTGACTCAGCCTTCCATCCTTCTGAGGTGGGTAAAATGAGGACCCAGATTGTTGGGGCAATAGGCTGACTCTATAAACCGCTTAGAAAGGGCTGTAAAGCACTTTAAAGGGGTATATAAGTCTAAGTGCTATTGCTATTTAAGCTAGTAATCTTTGGCACTTTTTTTTACTTACCAGTTTCACACCTTCCCCTCTGCAAAGGGCTTCATAGGTCTCACGCTCTGGCAGGTAGTCCCGAGGCCTTTCATAAATGCCATGGTATGTTTTGGGCTCACTGGGGTTCACTGACGATGTATTGATTTGGTTTTTTTCTTTTTCGCTCTCCAGCAGCTTCTCAAAGTACTGCATGTTGCTGCCGGCTCTCTCATGACCTGGGTCTTGTTTGGAAAGAATCGTAAGAGAATCAACACAAGACTTTGAAGTCTACAGCAGGCCACCCCTTTACATTATACAGGTCAGAAGCCATCCTCCCCAATTTCCAATTAGGCTCTCTGTGAATTAAAGATAGGATCTTTATTGAGCTTGAAATATACAAAGGCAATAAAGGAAGAGAGTGATGTATTGTCTCAAAAATGACATACCGTGTTTACCAACAAATGGCTTTTCTCTACATTAAAGAAGAGCACAGTTACAGGTGTGTTTTTTTTTAAAAAAAAAGCTTGTCCATTTTTTATTGAAGCTGCCCAGCAGACTAGCCTAGCCAACAGGAGAACAAGCAATTTTGGGTGAACAAGTGGAAAGGCCTGAAAACCTAAAGACTCTGGATATTTTGGGGGGGGGAAACTGAATTGGGTCAGCAATTAAAAGGGAATAGTCTTACACCAACATTTAGCTCTTTCCGATACAATTTTAAGTTTAACACAATATCATTCTTATACAGATTAACACCAAACTTGAGAGATACACCCCAACCTGAGGCTCAGCTGGTACAAATCAGCTCCTGATGACTTCACAACTATGTTCATACTTGGTTACAGTAGGGAAGGGTTTGAAGTTGTTTTCTTTCAGAAAATATTCAGACTTTCCAGTCCAATCTACAGGTAGTTCTCACTTAACAATCGGCCATTTAATGTCTGCTCCAAGTTACAATGGACCTTCAAAAAGTTACTTATGACTTGGTTCCGCAGTTCTGTCAGCTGCACACATCCACCCTTGTGGCCACATAATTGCTTTTTAGGCCCTTGGCAACTTGGCTCATCTTTACAGGCTTTTGAGAAGTTATTACTGTGATTTAAAAGGGTTATTTTCTGACCTTTTTAGCTGGTTTCCAGACCAAAAAACCACCATCCATAGAAATACATGAATTCACTTTATGATCACCACAAAAAAAGTTGTAAAATTTGAGTCTGGTCACCTGGGTACCTTGATTTACAATTGTCATGACTTACTACAGAAATTCTAAGTTTCATTACAGTTGTAAATCAAAGACTACTTATACGGCTCTGATATTCCCTAATTGTCTCCCTACCAAGTGCTAATCATACTCAATCCAACTTATTTATATGTCGAAGTGCTGTCCCGGTGTCTGGAAGCCGTACGGGTCTGGATGGGGAGAAACAGACTCAAGCTCAATCCCTCCAAGACGGAGTGGCTGTGGATGCCGGCACCCCAGTACAGTCAGCTGCAGCCGCAGCTGGCTGTGGGGGGCGAGTTATTGGCCCCAACGGAGAGGGTGCGCAACTTGAATGGGCGACTGTCGTTTGACGATCATTTGGCGGCCGTCTCCAAGAGGGCCTTCCACCAAGTACGCTTGGTGCGCCAGTTGCGCCCCTTTCTTGACCGGGATGCCTTATGCACGGTCACTCATGCCCTTGTCACTTCCCGCTTGGACTATTGCAATGCTCTCTACATGGGGCTGCCCCTGAAGTGCACCCGGAGGCTGCAGTTAGTCCAGAATGCAGCTGCGTGGGTAATAGACTTCAGACTTTTCGCCGTGAGCTGAAAACGCACCTATTTATTCAAGCAGGACTGGATTGAAATTTTATTGGGGTTATTTATATTTTAAGATTTTAAATTGTTTTAATATTTCGGCCACATTATAATATGTTTTTTAATTTCTTTTAATGTTTATATAGTATTTTTACTTGGCTGTACACCGCCCTGAATCCTTCGGGAGAAGGGCGGTATAAAAATCGAAATAAATAAATAAATAAATAAATAAATAAATAAATAAATAAATAAATAAATTTGATTGATTGACTGATTGATCAATTGAATTTATATGCTGCCTACTTCACTGTATAGGTGACTTTGAGTGTCTTAATCACTAAGTTTTTGATTTCAGGCAAGGTCATTAAGATTAACACCAACAAAGTTTGAAGGGATGAATTACATTAATTATTTTCATTGCTGAAAATCTAATACGTTTAGGGTATTTTTGTGACCATGTGCATCTCTCTATGTGTGTACTGAATGTAAGTATGCAGAAATGTTGGAATAAAACTTCAAACACCAAAATAAAAAAAATACTATTATATAGTAACTTGAAACTTTGATTTTATTTAATACAAGACTACACCTTTTTACTGTCAAACTTTAGTGTATAATTGTCAAACTTCTTAGTACCAACAAAAGGAATGAGGGCAAGAAATTGAAAAAAAAAGTCAACATTCTATAGCAAGGGAATGATTTTGGCAAAAAGAAAATTGATAAATAAACTAATAGAAAAGAGAGTGCTGATCAGCACTTATATATTTAAAATATATTCAGAGGAATAAGAAGGAAAATTACCCATTAAAAAAAACACCATTCAGGATTCCACTGTAGATTTCAAGGCAATCCTGACAGAAATAGATTGGATTGTTATTTTGCCTTAGATAAACTGCACTATAATCCAAGCAAATAACAGCACTGAGTAGTAGCAGATGTCTTCAGTTTCTGCAAGTTATTATCAATCACCTTTATAGTTAAGACAGAGGGAAACAGAAAAATAATCTCACTGAAGAAAAGTTAATGAGATGGTATGGTCTGCTGAGAATTTGGAAATCTGGATTAAAAGATCTGAAAGTCAGCATTAGTTTCACTTTGTCTCAGCAGAATTCAGGATAATTTAGCACTGTCTTCTTTCAAAAGTACAGGAGAAGCAGTGAAGTGGGATTCTATGCTGTCAAGTGACAGGGATTCTTATCTCCAAACTGTGGTGATCACAGAAGCCCCCATTTTTATACTTTTGGAGCACCAATGGAAATACTTCATCTGGAGCCTTTCAAGGCAGGCCAGAGAGGTTTCCCAGATCAGAAATCCCGTAAGCCTCTGAGGAAAAATGCATTACTTGGGATGTGCAGCTCTTTGGATCAGAGGCAAAAAAAAGTGCTTTGCAGGAAATGGGGACATGTCTGCTGGATTTGTTGGTGCCTCTGTTGTGGTCCGCCAGCAGCCTGCGGATCTGGCAACGGAGTTGTACAGCGATGAGGCTGAGGTGAGGCCAGGGCCATCGGGGAGTGAGGTGCGGACTCCAGAGTCTCCAGGGACTGATAGTAGTGAGGCAGAGGAACAGGAGGAGCCTGTTCCTAATGCACACATGAAAAGAGCTGCCAGAAGGCAAGAGCAGCTCAAGCAGAGAGGACAACTCAGGAGTAGGGCCAAGAGATGACTGGCCCCTCCCATAAGGCTTAAAAAAGACCAGCAATGGCGTTTGGGCTTTGCTGGAAAACAACGTTGGTAGCTTTGTCTTCTGCTTCATCTACATCTTGCATTTATTTTTGTGATTTCTGAACGTTTGCCAAGAAAGGCCTTTGGCAGTTTGCCTAATTGGACCAAGATTTGCGATAGGACTGAGGAATTTTGTGTTGGGAGAAATTTGTTTTAATTTAGTTGAACTACGCTGGGAGTGAAGTAATTCTCAGCTGTTCGAATAAAGTTTGTTTTTTTCACGGACTGAGTTTCCTATTGTCTACTTGGGCCTGGGTCACAACAGCATGGAGCCATGTGCTCTCAAGAAAACAAATGTTTGATCTAAAGGTCCAATAAGGGGGCATAGACACAGTGATACAATCTTCTCCCACCCTCTGGGCATCTCCTTACTTCAGGCACTTATCTTCTAGGACCACATAGTTGCTTTATGGGACTAGGAAAAGGTGATACTTCTTTTAGGAGATGCCAACAAAGGCAGCAAGCTGCCTACATTCCCTTTAAAGCATCTTTTCTGTTATGGATTGGAGTTAAGTTCCTATTGCTACTTCTTACCTAGGATGACCAACCGTCTTGTAAGCTCCATTGCTCTGTGTAAATCCCCGAGCTGAAAAACAGCATAGCTGAGGTAATCCAAGATGTCCGCTTTACTGATGGTTGTCTGTTCACCATTATCATGCTGTTTTAAGGCTTGCTGCATCCACAGCACGGTGTGATAATAATCTCCATCGTTGTAAGCTATTTTCCCCATACCAAAACAGTCATCCACTGTCAAGGTAGATCTGTATTTTGTGCCTGAAATGAGTAAATCATATATTAAGTGCATCTGGCAGATCTGCCTAAGCTTTTTGTCTGATAGAAAAAATGTCGGGGAAAAAATTGATTCTATTTTATTATTCCCTTTGTTTTTAGATGAATGCCGTTCTTGTGGACATGGTTAAAAAAAGTCCCTGAGATACACAGGAAAAGGATAGATTTTTCTATTTCCCTCCTGCCTATTCACAAGTCTTCGAAACCAGATACAAATAATCAGTCCTCCTGCTGCTTTGAAAATTACATTCCTGGGTACACCCCATCAAGAATTGGATGTTGATGTTCCTTCATCTTCTTGCTTTCCTGTCTTTAGTCTAGAATCCTACCAGGGTATCTGGAGATTCAGGATCATATGTCAGACTTAATTCGTACATGACCTTTGAGTTCATTCACCCTTCTCTCACCAGGAATTTTTAAATTGCTAGGGGAAAAATACAACCAAACCCAAACCTGCATTGAGAGTGGGAATAGCCCTGTTTTTCCCTCAGTGTGGAAGGATGCCAATTTTTTCTTAAAACTTAAAAATAGCTTGAGAACAAAAAGCAAAAAACCTCAGTCCTAATTGCTCATTGGTATTGGTATGAATAGTGGAATTGGAAGCTGAAGGGAATTGAGAGATTAAGTCCCGCTCTCTTTTCCTTGAGCCTCAAGGAAAGCCATATCTATATTTCGGTTAAATGGAAGGAGAGCTGGAATCAAAGAACAAGTATTCTAAAGTATTTCTTTCCAAGTCTACTATCTCCCTTGTCACACCTCCCCAATATCCTTTAAAATCCAGGATGGGGTGGGGAGTTGCCTTTTCAAAATTTAAAACTGTCAACTGTCTCAGACACTTTCACTCAAACTTGCTGTCTTCCCCATCCAGTGGAAAAGTTTTCTGTGGTTAAAAGGAACACAGAATTAAGCAGATGCATACCATAGCCTGGCTTCTGTGGAGCCTCAATTTAGACACAAAAACCACTGAGAACAATCTAGTTGTATTATATTACCCAACATCCATGCTCAATTGTGTATTTGATTTACCCCAACAGAGTCATCCAGATTCTGGGACAATAGAATATATTGAAGTATACCTTTAGCTCCAGATGTTCATCATGTCTAGTTGCCAAATGAACTGATCCATGTGAAAAACTGGAACGAATCCCAGGTTAACATGAGACAGAGCCAAATACTGGCTTTTATTAATGGTTTATTCTATTGAAGTTTGTTATTCAAATGTTTTTAATGGAGGCTGCTTTCCGAGGATTTTATTAGTAAATGTGGCTGAATTAACCAAATATTACACAAAATATTTATAGTCACAAGAAGCCTGTAAGTTACTTAACTTGTTATTAAAAAATATTTGTGTGGCCCAAAGATCACATAAGTAATCTGTGAAACTAAGAAAACTAAATAATTTGATAATTTTTGTTTTGCCTGAAATATATAATGATCTTAAACTACTTTATAGACCGGCATACAGATCGCAACCAGATTCATTCTGACAGTGCTTTGCATTAGCATAGAATTCAACCAAAAGAATGGAGACTGACTGTGTTTGTTTGAAATGTAAGTCAGTCTAGACAACAGCACTACATTTTGAAGCTATTTCCACACCCTTACAACAATGCTCGGCATGCTTCTCTGAAATCTAGTGAACCATTGCTAACCATAATTTTGGAAATAACAAAACAAAAACTGGCATAGAGCCATGTAGACACAGGATAAAGCACAGCATACAAATGTATGGTTTCATAACTTATTCATTGGTTTTTTTTTTATATACCATATTTTTTGGAGTATAAGACGCACCTTAGTTTTTGGGGAGGAAAATAAGAAAAAAACTGATTGGCAGGTGGATTGGCCTCCCAGAATACCCCCAATCAGCTGTTCCCAGTGGTGAATTTTAACAACAGATTCCTTGGTTGTGAGCTCTGTGCCTTGCTTTTTTTTTTTTTTTTGCTTCTTTTCTGCCTCTGAAACTCTGTTTCAGAAAAAACCTTTTCCTGCCTCTGAAAGCCTCCGAAACAGAGCTTTAGAAAAAAAGCCTCTGAAGCTCTATTTGAGGGCTTCTTTTCTGAAGCTTCATTTCTGATGCTTTCTTCAGCCTCTGAAACCTCTGTTTGAGAAGCTGGGCGGGGCTACATTCGGAGTATGTAGATTTTCATCCTCTTTTTTGGGGCAAAAGGGTGCGTCTTATACTCCGAAAAATACGGTATATACTCAACAGGGAACCCAATTCAAAGAAACAACATGCTTCATAGAAACATCATATAGATTTCAATCATCACCTGGAAATTCTCCTTTTGATATTGTTTCAGAATCCAGTTTGTATGTGTCCTGCAAACGCATTAATGCCTTGGCAGCTCCAGTCTCATCTTCTTCATCTGGGAAAAACTGACGCTGAACCGTCAGATTTGTAATAAAGCCTTTATTTGAACAAGACAGAAAGGGTTAACCCGGGTGTCTCAGAAGACTATAATCAATAGCAGACTGATCTTCAATGAAAAACATCTCTCCTGTTCCAGAGACTATGGCATATTGGATCCAAGAGTTGAAATTGGAACAGAAATAAACAATGTTCTCATCAGACTCTCTCAAACTGCAAAGAATATATTGCTATTTACTATTTGGCATGAAGATAAAATCTCATAAACGAAACAGGCAAAAAAAATTTTTGGGATGAAATGGATCTGATCCAAGTTAGCAAATGAAATGTAAGCAGTGAGAAAATAAGGGCTCTCTCACTCTTATTGGTATGTATGGTGAGTCCCTTTTATAGGGACTGAGTCTAAAGAAGAAGCAACGTTGATTGGTCATCATATTTTGGTCCTCATGTCAACATTGAAGCAATTTAATTGCCAAAAAACCAGACTGATGAGTTGCACTAAACTTCATATTTGGACATTCCCTCTCACCACCACCCTCCAATTTCGTAAGTGTTCCTGCAATGCTCCAATCCACTCCCTCTCTTTCTGCTTTGAAGAAACCACCTTCCCTTTATATCTGAGCAGCCTATAGTTAGCTCCTTAAAAACAATTGGAAATCTACTTCAAATCATCATTTATAATTCTGGTTTCAAGATACGCTGTAATTTGAGTAACCCGTTGTCTGCCCTTTTGGATACAGAAAAGAAAGACTGGAGAAGGGAGAAAAAAGCATGAAATTGAAGCTTAGTTCTGGTGGCCAACTCACAACTTTTTTGGTCTACCTCAACAAGGGGCAATGATGCAATGAATTTACCCTGGGTTCTTTAATGTATAAATTCTAATGAAGCATTCTGACAGTTTGAGAAAATTATTGAATCCATCTTAAATATGTATTTAACCAGGCATTTCTACAAAGATGGTTTGAACTGCAAACAACACTTAAAAAAACCCCAAAAGATGTGCAAAAATTAAACCCTGGCCATTCTGTCTGTAACAAACCAACGTGCACTCAAGTGTATTGTATTTAGTAGATTGTACCATATTTATTAATATGTACAGCATTCATGACGCTATAAAAGAACCGTTTAGCTATGTTGCATATGGTTATCAGAACAAGAGTCTTCACAACAATTTTTTAAAAAACACCAGAAATAGCTAATTGAAATCAGAACAATTAAATAACAAAGTGGAGAATGAGTCTCACCAATGAGGAATTCCTGACATTCCTCCTGTGCAAGGTAATTATGCAGTACCAATAAAACAATAGAACTATAGGGGATGCTACAAAGAGTATTTTAATAGAGTAACTAAATCAGTGGTGAAATCTGAACCGGTTTACTAGGTTGTAAAAAAAAATGCTTTTAAAAGTAAAAAAAAGATTGTGCAGCTTAGCTGGGATCCTCAGAGCCTTTTTTTATCTTTTAGAAGCATTTTTTAGAAGAAGTGGCAAACGGGAAACAGGCGAGCAGGTGAGCATGGGCAGGGGAGGGGGGCAGGGATTTTTGCTACCAGTTCTCCGAACCACCCGCCACTATCGCTACCGGATCATCCGAACTGGTCTGAACTGGGAGCATTTCACCCTGTGGCCTTCCGGGTGCGCTTCAAGGTTCTGGTGAACATCTTCAAAGCGCTCCATGGCATAGGGCCGGGTTACTTACGGGACCGCCTACTGCTACCGGATACCTCTCACCGTCCCGTGGGCTCTCACAGAGAGGGACTCCTCAGGGTGCCGTCAGCGAGACAGTGTCGTCTGGCGACACCCAGGGGAAGGGCCTTCTCTGTGGGGGCTCCCGCCCTCTGGAACGAACTCCCCCCAGGACTTCGTCAACTTCCGGACCTCCGAACCTTCCGTCGCGAGCTTAAAACTTATTTGTTCATCTGCGCAGGACTGGATTAGTTTTTTAAATTCGTGGGTTTTTAAGGGGTTTTAAATGGGTTTTGAATGGGTTTTTAATGGGTTTTATTATTTGCTAAATTTTAATTGCGGCCAATTTGAATAAGTTTTTTAGTGGTATTTTAATAGTATTTATTTTGTAATAGTACTGTCATTTTATCTGGCTGTAAACCGCCCTGAGTCCCTCGGGAGAAGGGCGGTATAAAAATTTAAATAATAAATAAATAAATAAATAAATAAAATGATTTGATTAAAAAAGGCCATATTGCATGGTTTTCAGCTGTTTTAGCTTAAGTTCAGAAATAAATGGCCAGGAAGAAATCTGTGGTACACTTTCCCCCCCTTTTTATAAATAAACAGTTCTAAGTTTTGTCCTTTCCAACATCCTGATAATTGTGATCCAACAAATGATGTATTTATACATACGGCTTTTAATCACTGAAAGAATCTCTAATCTAACCCACCCTACATCCAACAGTGAGAGTGATGTGGTTCCACTTCCAGTACTCACTCACATATGGCCAACATAAGTAATGCAGACACAAAGTATAAACAGATTGTGTTCCCTGAACTCCTTTATAGTATATATACCCATCCTTTGCCAGTGAAGAGGAGGTCCTTTTTTTCTGCTCTCGCAAAGCTTCAAGAGATAAGGTCTTGTGATGTACTGTTAAAACATGAACTGCACAGCTTGGCTGAAACAGCATACTTCACAACCTCTATGCTTTTAGTATAAAGCATAAGCACAGTGTTGCCCTAAACCATATGTGGTTGATTTCTGAGAAAACAACATTTCCTCTTTAATACTACAAGAGCATTCAGAAACAACCTTTTCCTGTCAAAAATAGTTTTGCAAAAAAGGAAGAGGAGAAATAGATGTAAAGGCTAACATCTAGACTTACATATAGAAAACATTTTCAAAGAAAGCTAATGAAATAAATAAGCCTGTAAGGCTGCATTTTAAAACAAGATTACAAATCGTAAAAAAGTCTTTAATTTGTGTTCAGATAGCCAAACTTAAGCATGTGATTTAATGTGGTCAATAGCTAAAAACTTCAAAGGTTATTGGTTCTAAAAAAGGAAAAGTGATTTATGCAGTTTATCACATCTGAATAGCAGCCTCCATACTGCAATACCAGATGTGGAAGGAAAGAGAAATTTCATCTTAGTAAAAATCCTACGTTTGGCATCATAATAGTAGAGAGGAAGAAAAATGTATACCGTATATACTCGAATATAAGCCGATCCGAGTATAAGCCGAGGTCCCCAATTTTACCCCAAAAACTGGGGTAAACTGGGGACTCGAGTATAAGCCGAGGGTGGGAAATGAGGCACCTACCGGTTGGGGAAACCCCCCCTCCCTCAGCTGAGAAGGCTGGCGGCTCCCCCGCCCCGCCCTCTCACTGCACCGGCAGGGCTTCAGTCCGGTAAAATGTGAAAAAAAGAAAAAAAAAAAACTCGAGTATAAGCCGTATATACTCGAGTATAAGCCGAGGGGCTTAAAAAAAAAAAAAAACTCGAGTATAAGCCGTATAGACCCCGGTATAAGCCGAGGCTTAAAAAAAAAACCTCGAGTATAAGCCGTATAGACCCGAGTATAAGCCGAGGGGACGTTTTTCAGCACAAAAAATGTGCTGAAAAACTCGGCTTATACTCGAGTATATACGGTAGTTTTACTTGCTTATTGACACAAACCTTATTTAGTCTAACATATTTATGCATTTTTCTGATTTTTCTAGAGAAATAATTCCCATTCTCTTAGTTTTGGCTAGTTTTCAAATTATGAGTTCTAAGGATAATTCAAAATGGATACCACGTCCAAATAAAGCAATATATTTTTGCCGCCTAATGACATAGTTAAGGGAGAAGATAGGTCTTTCTTTACTGTCGTCCATTTATTTTTTAAATATGTCTGGAGTACATTGCTCTCATCCAAACTTTAAGAAACCAAAGACAATTCAGTTTTCAAGAGAAAGCTTTTATCTTCCAAGAAATTCAGAAATAGGAAATGAGGTCTCCGGCTCTTAAACCCTGCCTGAGAACTGGCATGATGCAGTGGTTAAACTACTGGATTAAGTGTGTGGAGACAGGTTCAAGTCTTCCCAAGAACAGAAGTCCTCTCTGTGACCTTGTGACAGCCCCTCTCTCTTAGCCCAAGGCTCTGTGATAAGCTGGCTGAACTCCCTCCCATTGCCTTGTGCGTTGAAAAGATTCCTGGAAGTACAGTGGAAAACAAGTAGATAGAGCAACTGAATGCCAAGAATGAACGCTAAGGAGAACAACAACCCTTAGAACCTGCATGGTGAAATAGCAAACCTGGATGCAGGAAATCCTTTTTGCCATTCTCTATTCTTCCATCACAAAGTTTCCTTGCAAATCTTATTAGGGTGAAAAGAGATTCTGGTCTGCAGACCGATTTGAAGATGTGAAGCGGGTTGATGCATGTATATAAAGTCTTTTTGTTCACATATTACATTGCAATGAGCATACCACTGCCTGTTAATTAACTGTGCCTCCAGAGTACATCCCCAAGTCCTTTTCGGCTCCCATAGTACGTGCAGGAAACCACAGTACTGCTTATCTACTTAGCTTAAATACCCAACCTCCAAATGTCAAGAAAAAAAAAAGGAACACTCTCCCCACCACTTTCTCTGATGACATCATTAGATCTCTGTCATGGTCTTTAGTAGGCCAAGGAAAAAGAAGTGCAGCTCCAATCACAAAAATACGACTCACTCCTTTAGTGAGGCCGAGACGTAACTGGCTTTTCTCTAATGCACAATTCTCAGTCTCACCACTGACTAAAACATTTCCGAAGGTTAATTATAGGTTGTATGCAAATATAAATTTTAGAGTTGAGATGAGTCAAGATTCTTTCCTGTAGAAAAGCAGCTCCAGGAATGAGCCAACTTAACCCTTTTCATTGCTTCAAATAACAATGATTCAAAAGCACACTGAAATAATTGTAACCTAATTTGAAGAAACGATCCTGATGGGAGGAATCATGTTGGGGCGAAGGGGAAAAGTTAGGCGGGGAACTTTTTTCTTCTCTTTCCTTTTCTATAGAAAAAAAAAAAAGCAGCATGACGACTTGAATACTACCTGTTTTTGAAAGGAGGAGTTAAATGTGCTAAAGTCATAGGACAGGGGTCTGCAAACTTGGCTCTTTTAAGATTTGTGGACTTCAACTCCCAGAGTTCCTCAGCCAGCTTTGCTGAGGAACTCTGGGAGTTGAAGTTCACAAGTCTTAAAACAGCCAAGTTTGCAGACCCCTGCCATAGGAGATACGTCATAGCAGAAGAAGCACCACGATTTAACCAATATCTTCGTACAGTCGCAGCTATTGAGAACAGGTCACACTGTTTCTTTCACATCCTGTAAGAGTTGCTAATGTTTAGGCACAAATTCCTTCTGTGATTTATACCATCAGTGTGGTATAAACAGCCTACAGTTATATCCTATCAGTGGAATTTTGTAAACACTTTCCTGAAGATATTTGGCACTTTATTGCACAATTCAGGAAAGTGCAAAAACCAAGAGATAATTGCATCCCATATTCGCACATTCATTTAGGGAGTGCATGAATTAGCTAGATGATTATGGACAAAGAGAGAACGACCTCACTGAAAAAAGATTACAGATAGAGTAATATTACTGACGAAGGAAATTGGTTGATAAAAACTCCAGAAGAATCCATATGGATTATATTACATTTGTGATTCTCCAAAGACTCTCACCTTTGGTCATGTCCTCAAGAACCAGATTCTCCAGCTCCAGCCATTCTTTGTTGAGGCGCTTTACTAATTTATAAGCATTGACAGGATGAGCAAGATAACCTTCTGGATCAGAGGAGGACTTGGCTGTTAAGGATTCCATTGTCTCAGCCCAGCTGGGGAATAAAAGCATATACATATATTGAATATCATTTCAGCTTACTAAGTTACTAAGTTTACACTACTATTAATCTTATCATCATTCCTATCACCCATTTTCTCCCAATTATGACTGTATGACTATAACCTTGTTGCTAGTATCCTTACGATTTATATTGATTGTTTTCTAATATGGTTTGATTGCTTATTCCCTATGACTATCATTAAGTGTTGTACCTTATCATTCTTGACGGGATGTATCTTTTCTTTTATGTACACTGAGAGCATATGCACCAAGACAAATTCCTTGTCCAATCACACTTGGCCAATAAAGAATTCTATTCTATTCTATTCTATTCTATTCTATTCTATTCTATTCTATTCTATTCTATTCTATTCTATTCTATTCTATTCTATTCTAACTAGCCCTGAATAGATAAAAATATGACAATATTTTATTCTCAACCCATCCTCTTAGAATCATCTATGTCCTTTAATCTTGGGTTGTGGAAATGAAGTAAATATTGCCGTTATTTCCTACCATCTTTAATTTTATTACTTATATAATACCTTTAAATTGCAAAGATTTATATGACCAATTCCTTTTAAAAATGTTTTACTATTTCTTTGTTTCAGGCTGATATTTAAACCATCAGGATGGGTAAAGGAACAATTAATAAAGTTGCATACTAAAGCATCATCTATATCAAGGAAAATTATAAATTCACCAGAAAATTATTAAAACACCAAGGTAAATCCAAGCAAGCATTTTAAAGATAAGAAATATCTCAGCAGGTGGCAGCATCTATCCTATCCTGGCTGTTCTCAGAAGCTAAGCAGGACTGGCCTTGGTTAGTATTTGGGGGGGAAACTGAAACAGGCAACACAGCTCTGTATCATGGCCAACAGAAATACATGAACACAGTCAGCAAGAATTGAGTTCAGTTTTACAATGCCTTTCCAGCTACGTAGTAATAACAGAACTAGAGCCCTATCACAACCGAACCTGGATTAGGCAATTAAAAACAAGTGTGCAGGAGGAAATAAAAGGTTTATACATGAAAGGCTTCAGAAACTTAATTCTGAGAATGCACATAAATTCCAGGCTCAGCCTAAGCTCAGACTCAACCTCTTCCCAGGTTCTCTTTATATATTTACCTACTAAAAGACAGTCTCTGGCTCTAACTGTACATTCATGTTACCCTGCTGTAAACATGAGAGGGAAATTACTAAGGGTTGAGGTTACATGATACAAAAGAATTTAATCCAATGACTATCCCAAGAGTTACTTTTCACGTTAGGTTGCATTCAAATTTGTCAGTCCACTGACAATTTTGGGGGGGGGGGGCAGAAGGTAAACTCTTGCTTTTCTAATGTAGAATATATTTTATTATGCTAAGTAATAGTCAGTTCTTGGTGATTGCAGGTACATTCTAGATAGAAAGTAGAATGAAGGTAATTTCTACTGAAATATTGTATCACAGCAAATACCTTACTGAATTTAATGGGATTTACTTTTAGGTAAAATTGCAAATATTTTCAGCCTTCTCTCTCTGCTCAAATGTAAAAAAATAACAGTGTAACAATGTCCAACTGCTAAGAAAAATAAAATATATTAAAATAAATATATCTACCTACCTAAATACATATGTATATAGTACATACATAGTCTCTTCCATTACCTTTTTATTTTAGAAAGTTTGGTTTCTTCCTCTTGAATATATGCTTTTAATGACTGTACCAGATCTTTTTCCGCATGAATCAACTCTGTCATCTGGCCTTAAAAGGAAGAAAGTCAAACATCATTACTTCAAGTGGATGATAGCAGAGCATTATGAATCAGGCAGAGAGACAAAAGCTAAAGGACTTGGCCAGGCTGAATACTGAATTCAGCTTGCATCACAGAAATTGCCCGAAGAGAAACCTGAGGAGATATAGGTTCAGGTTGAATCAACTAATCCAGAACTGAGCTAGTCCAGATCATGAGCCTAGCAATACACAACAAATTTAAGAAAAGGAGAGCAGAGAAAGACCATCCATCTAGTTGAAAGAAAGAGGTGTAAGGAAATATTCAACTGAGACAAGAGCTATAAAAGTGAAACTACAGCTTGGCTGGTCCTTGTGACAATGAACAACTCCACTACTACTATCTTGCCTGCAATTCTATTTTTATGCTTATCCTTGGTTCATCCAACTGAACTTTGCTCTTCAAACTGACTGCTCCAGGATCATTTCTGAATGGGTGTTTTGTCTTTCTCTGGACTCTTTGAAAATTAAGCGTCATTCTCTACACAGAAAGTCTACCATTTGAATCATGGTGATGTTACTCAAGTTAAGGGCTGCACTTGAGGTTGCATCAGGAACTAGCCATATATGTAACTGGCAGCACAGAACACAAATAGATGCAACAAGTTAAGATATATAGGCTGATCCAGTTTCATGTATAGAAACTATCATAAAGTCCACAGAAGAATTAATTTAAACCTAGAAAATTAAATCTGCCAATATTATTACTGGAGCTGCTTTTCTATAATTTTAGTATACAGGAATATAATATTAGTTTCATTTCTTTACTAGGATCCTCTGTGAGAATATTTTTGAAAAAAAAAATAGGGCAAATTAATAGGCTTATTCCCTGGACTTCACAGTATATAAAATGACTTTCCAGAAGCATATTCATTAGATCATTAAAGAAAACGTATTTACTTTATTGCCCTTAACATGATCCCATACAGTGAAAAATATTATTTTTTGCCTCCTTTCATATCCACTGAGGGAGCTCAACCAATCTCATTGTACATATGTTGTGCACTGACAATAAAGATTTGAATTTGAATTGCATATGTATTTCCAAATATTTGGAAGAAATCAATTTTTCATGAGCTCAATTCAAATGAATTATTTCTTAAATGGAAATATCACCATTGTCAAGCTACTATAATACATGGACTTCCAAGTAACTGACTGCTAATGAAATTGCTCCCATTTTATTTTTAAAAGTATGTGCATATTCAACTGTTAATTACATCTTAGTATTGAGAACTGAATACAAGAAATAATTACAAGGTCATTTTGCCACCCTCCTTGCCTGGATTCTCTTTCACACACACCATTTTTTGGTCAACCTGTCATTCTTCAGATAGATAGGAATCAAGGGTGAAATTCAGCAGGTTCTGACAGGTTCTGGAGAACCGGTAGTGGAAATTTTGAGCAGTTCGGATAACCGGCAAATACCACCTCTGGCTGGTCCCAGAGTGAGGTGGGAATGTAGATTTTGCAATATTCTTCCCCCAGAAGTGGGAGGGAATGGGGATTTTGCAGTATCCTTCCCCTGCCACGTTCACCAAGCCACCCCACGCCCACCAAACCATGCCCACAGAACCGGTAGTAAAAAAAATGGGATTTCATCACTGATACGAATGCAACTCAGACAAATCTAAGAGGTCTGGCACTACCTTGGGGAAGCTGTGACATATTGTCTAAAGTTTAATTACTGAAATATTTCACTTCTATAAGTCTTCTGTTTAGATTCTTTTTTTTTTCATAAAGACTTTTGCCCATTGGCCTGTTTTAAAACAGTAATACTTTCTCACCCTATTTAAAACTTTGCTTCCTTTTACTTAAACAAGATCAGCTTCAGTTCCAGCTTTCTAATTTTTGCTGGAAAAAATAGCGATATTTGCTGGTTTGCCAAACCTTGTTCAGAAAGCAGCCAAGTTCTCTGTGTTATGGCAAAAAAGCCTTATGTAACCAATACTTCTTAGTTTTATATCACTTATTTATGAAATGAAAATAGTTGGCAGTATATAAAAATAATGCACAGGATTTACGGGAAAAAAACCATCTTCTGACTGTATTGCTCCTAGTAGATGTTAACTCGTGATAAAAGTTTATTCAAACTTTCTATGTAACGTTCTACTAGAATCTTCCAATTTAGTTGCAGATTTAATTGCCAGATTAAAATTATTGTTGAAATTACAAAAAATGTTCTTTTGGGAAGCGGTTTGGAAAAACAATTCTTTACTCTTTAATGCTTCAATCATGTTTATTACTTTTTCACTAGAAATATTTTTTTTCTAGGCCAAGATAGTTTTTAAAGCCATTTATTAAAATCGTAACCATTTTTAAGCAGTTTACTCATTGGGTATGAAGAAAATACAGTTGAAATCAGACAAGGTATTTAAATTATATTGTAATAGAAAACTGAATTGTACTTATCTGGTATTAATCAGTTTCAATACAGACTGGAAAGTATATGCATAGATTATTATTATTATGGTTGGTCATATAGTTAGCCAGATGTTTAGACTGGATATGGCATTTTTATCCAACCTACCAAGTTCTTCCCAAGGCCCTGGGATAGAAAGATGTTGTTGTCTGAGGCTGTTAAAAGTATAATTGCAGGATATAAGCTGTTCCAGAAAAGCTGCCATTTGCAATTGATTGAAGGTGATTCTGTTAATGCCAATGGTGTTCATGTGGTGCTCCAGATGTCTTGATATTGCATCCAAGATGCCTACTACTAGCTTTGTTTTCTTTTGCCACAGTTATTCTACTTCTTACCGGCAACCCAGTGGTGGGTTGCCCCAGGTTCAGAATGGTTCTATAGAACCGGTAGTAAAACTGACTCCGCCCACTGACCCAAACATCATCAAAACTCTTCTGCGCATGCACAAAAGAGCATGTGCGCGAGCAGAGCAAGCATGTGTGCACGGGCACGATGCAAACCGGTAGTAAAGGTAAGATGGGTTTTCATCCCTGCGGCAACCCTGTGTCAAACTCAAGAAACAGTGGATGGATCACATCAAGGAAGACATGAAACACATGGATGTCACCCCTTAAGATACCCTGGATGCCAAATGGAGACAGCTTTGCCAACAAGCGGACCCTGTCACACTGCGGGAATAACACTAGAAAGAAGATGATTCTACTTCTTGCAGCAGCTATTATTATTACTAGTATGGATTGGACAAATATGCCAGTCTGACCATCTACAGGGAGAAAAATGAAAATTGAAAGAATCAAGATGTTCTACGGAAATAACATCAAGAGTCTAGATAAATAAGAATCCACCAACATCTGGGCATTCTTCAAGTGGATTGAGGAAAAATTCAGAAAAAAAAATAAAATAGCAGGACTTGCAGATCAAAGTTGAACATTTATAGAAAAAGAAATCTGATGTTATACCAGTGTGATGCCTCCTGTAGACGAGGGCTCCTCCACGTCTTCCTCAGAGGCCTCAAGGAAGAATGAGAGCATTCCTGACACATCCGGTATTGCTGACCCTGAACTGCCAGCAGAACATGCCTCGGCTGGGGAGAGCTCGCAGGCCAATGAGGAAGAGGGGGAGGAGCTACCGGCCTTGGTAGATACTAGGGTATTCAGGGCAGAGAGATGGAGATCTGCCAGATTGATGGAGAAAAGGCCACGCCCCTCTTAATGGGCTGCACTGGGAGGGGCTATTTAGCAAGGCAGGCAAAGGGAGGCATTGCTGGAAGCAACGTGTGTGGGTGGTGGCCAGACGGCTGTTTGTTTCCGGGACTCTGCAGCTCGTGGATTTAATTCAGTTGTAGAGAACGTTTATGTTCGTGTTTGGAGCAGCTGGTTATCTGTCTGGTGGACTAATTGGCCATTTCCTGGAAGGTTAGTCTGGAGCTTGTTCATGGCTGGCTTTGCTGAAAATGACCCTCTGAACTCGTGGCTTGGACTATTCCTGTGACTTCTCCTTGCAAGCTCTAAAACCCGGACCACTGGACTTGTTGACAAACCTCAGTCGAAGCCCCTAACCTTGGAGGGGATTTTGGCTGTTTGTTTTTGGAACCTACTCAGGCAAAACCTTTATTTCCAAGGCTATTTCTGGTTTGGCTGTAAGTTTGTTTTGCTTTGGTTATCTATTTGGGTCGCGATCCAATTACTGTGCTAAGCTTGCAGCTGGGGATTAACTGAAAACCTGAAATAGAACTCTTGGATGAATGGACTGAATAAAGCTCTCTACACCAACCCTGATGTGTGGGGGGCAGCACGACTAATCATGTTTGGAACCATTGGAGCAATATCTAAAGCAGGGGTCACCAACACCTGGGCCATGGACCCAGGAACCAGGCCATGCAAGCGGCGGATTAGCATGTGAAATTTCATTTGCACATATGTGGAATTAGACTATATGCACGAAACCATTTCCTCCTTCCCTGCCACTGCTGGTCATGGACTGAGAAAAGTGGGGAATGCTGATCTAAAGGACTTTCTGGATATCTGGAAATACTGAATTTATGAGACCTGAACACCCTAAACACAAAAACCAACCTGCTTGGAACTGCCTATATTGTTAGAAACTACCTTAATAATTCTGAGGGCCTTGATTAAGAAAATGATTTATTGAAGTTTTCACCAGTAACAGATTGTCAATCTAACTCACATAATTGCTATTCTAAAATTTATTTAACCAAGGTTAGCATATAACGTAGAATGTTAAATTAAAAAAAGGTCACATGGTCAGACTGAGAGCCTGAGGGGAACTGCATGTAAACTCAAGTGAAGGAAATGCCATCCAGTTTAAGTTCTTATTAAAGACAGCCATGCATAAGAATGGGTTATTTCCCCTTAAATATGTTCTGAGGATTATTAAGCCCATAAAATTATACTGATGTGACCAAATTCTATGGAAGGATATCTGTCATCCTTTCCATTTTGTACAAAGAACTCTCATCTTTCATCAAGCGCTACATGCTGAGTTGCAGTTCTTGGAAAGGAATAGTGTAAAACAGATGCCAATAGTTAGATTTCAGACAGCATCCAATTTAGGGATGCAGATGTCCATCGGATAGTGATATGCTCTATCCCTCCTCCCTCCTGCAATGCTCCTGCTCCTATCAATGTTCTTCACAAAATCCTTCAACACTGCAAAGCAGGTTGATGTTGACTGCAAAGAACTACAGAGGAAAACCATCCTTTTGATTTCACTTATTGGAATGTATTTCATGAGCAGGAATCCAACTGATAAATTTATTTAAGTTGCTTTGACTTTCCTTCTATACTATTTTCAGTTACAACTTATTTGTTCTGTAGGAAAATACAATAGCTTGTCAGAGATTCATACTCTCCAGTCAATAATGTGCAGGCAGAAGAATTAGAAATGAAGTTCAAGGCAGTAATATCATTTCAATTTTAATGTGAAAATAAACAAAACGCAAGCATTCGTGACTTGGAAAAAGTTTAATCATTTTAAAATTTAAAAATGTATTAGACATCCAAAATATAGTTAAAACAAAATTCTGAAAAACAATATGGCTCTATAGAACAAATTACAATTTTTCTCTTGTCTGTTGTAAAGCATGCAAAACACATCTTCTGGAATTTTTCCAATCCCTTTACCAGGCCTGGCCATCTGTATCTTCTACTGTGTAATTAAATGAATGTGTTTTATCTTTATGTTTCAATTTTTCATTTCAACTGTGCCCAGATACTTTTTTGTGTAGGTGTGTACTAGGAAGTATAGTATGGGCTCCATTTATTCCACTCTGGGTCATGTGACCATAAGGGGGAAGGGAGAAAGCTTAGAACAGAGGAGACAGCAATATTCTGAGCCACTGCCCAAGTGTCACTCCCATTGAGCTGCATTGGGGAATTATTTGTTTCCCTTGGAATTTATTTTGCTATAGCCCCAGCCAGATTTTCAAATTCAGTCTTTTTCTAATGACTTCTCTACCACTAAGATGTTGGTCCTGTTCAGTTATCCTGATGTCCCAGGATCCTTAACACAAGTTATATCCAATGCAATGCGATGCGATGCAATGCAATTGTAACCTAATCTAACCTAACCTAACCTAACCTAACCAGCTACCCACCTCACATATGTGGCTCTGGTTGGTTCACACAATTAAAATAGAAAAAACAGAAAGAGTAAAAAAAGAATAAAAACTAAGCCGGTGATACAGCTATTTCACAAGCTCCACATTTCTATTGGATCTCCAGGCCCAATGGCAAAACCAAGTTTTTGAGGCCTTCTGGAATCCAATAGGGTTCAGGGTCAATCTCACCTCAAAGAGAATGATGTCCCAAATGGCCGATGCTACTGCAGAAAAAAGTCTTCTCTTGAGTCTGTCAGATAAAACGCCTTAGTAGACAACACCTGTAATATGCCCCTTGTGCCTCACTTGATGGGACAGGTGGATGTAATGGGGAGAAGTGGTCCCTCAAATAACTTGGCTCCATAAGCAGTACCCTGAATTAAACCAGGAAACAGAATGGCAACTAATGCAGCCTAGAGAGGAGAGGTGTAAAATGTGCTATTTAGGGACATACACACAAATGCCCATGTGGCCCAATTGGGTTTGAAAGAATGAAAAGAACTAGAGGGTGGAATATATTCCCATTCATAAAAAGACATGGCTATGAGAATAACTTTCATTATTTTACTATTTTGTTTAAAATTATTCATACCTATAGAAGTGAAAAATTCTCCTTTTATGCATTCCAGACAGATCAACAGTAATAGCATAATCCATTGCGCCATCTTCAATCAATGAAGTATCTGCAGGAAAAATAAACAAGAGAAAAACAAGCTTGAGAACATTTGAAAGAACTAACCACCAACATCCATAATAATATTGCTCAGTATTATCAGATTAGAAAAAACTGGAATCAAAACTACCTTGAACAATACATCCGCAGTACAGCATTACGTTGGAATGCATCATATGCTATGAATAATTATTGTTTTACAGCAACTCTAAGTAAACATTATACTGGATTCCATTCATAGTAATTATGGATTGCTTTAGTTCTCATCTTAAAATATTTCAGTAATACTGGCATATATTTTCATATGCTACAGCTGTTCAAATTTTTTTGAACAGATACGCCAAGCAAATGGGAGGAGCAAGGCTAGAGGCCCATTTTCCTAAATGCCAGAGAACCATTTAAATCTTCCTATTGCACGTTCATAAACAAATCTGCCACTGAGAATGAAAGGTACGATCGTAAAATTGTCCAACTGTTTATAATCAAACTGTTCCTTATGTTTGTGCAACAGCTTGTCTGCACTCCACGCATTCAATTCCAGTGTGATGCTATTATTATTTCAGCTTGCAAACACCAACAATGCAATTCTATACATGTACTTCAATAATAAAGACCACAGAATCCAACAGAGCTTCTTCCCATATATGCATCTAATTGAAGTTTAAATGTCTTTAAAAGATTTTCTGCTGTCTCATCTCCAGCTACATCTTTAACATGCAATCAATCAGTCTAGGCAGACTGACTAAGAATGAGACACAGAGAAACAAAACCTAGTCTATGGACTGTAGGCTGGGTGAAAAAAAGTATTTCTTTATTTAGACAAAGCAATTTGTTTATGTTTAGACATACTTTGCTCTGTTCTTCTTCTAAGACCTTTTTCTCTCTCTCAGGGATAACAAAGCTAACAACAAATATGTTTGAGAAATCCTATAATGAAAGATAGGTATAGTCAAAGATGAATGTAATTTTTTAGTTCCTAATGATGCTTTTCCTGATTAATTGCTCCCAGAAGCACAAATGTCATTTTAACTAAATATATTAAATGCTGACAATTTTTTCCGCTCTCAATCAGGCATATTTATTAATAATTTTGTACTCCAGTGATTTTTTTCTTATATAGTTGAATTTGTCTATTTTCTGGTTTTTAATTTTCATTATTTTTAGTCTTGCAGATAAATGACACATTCGTTTTATAGAGACAATCATGCTTTTGTTTTTGTCCCCTTGGCTTTACAAATAATAAATGCAGGTATCAATTTACCTAAAGATAAAATTATTTTAAGGGACATACTCAGATGCATTTATCCAGGCTGTTTATGGCCTCTTTCTATAAGTATAAATCCATTGTTTAACTAAGGAGTATGGTCTATTCCTGAGCTTACAGTAGTGGCCAAAATTGTGGAAACCTTTTGGGAAAAGTGTATTTTCTAAAACTAGCTAATAACACAACATTTTTTTGAAGTAGTACCATAAAATTATATATCAATGGAAAGATAATTGAATCAAGAATGTAATGCAATAACCTTTATGAAGGATTTGCTATTTGAATAGCAGTTACAGTATAAAGAATAAAAGTGAAACATGTAGAAAAAATGAGATCTACAAAAATTATCACCGTAGAAAAAATGAGATCTACAAAAATTATCACATCAGTTAATACTTAGTTGGGTAACCTGAATTACAGCCTTACAATGTCTTCCCATGGAGTGAACCAAGTCTTTTAGTTCTGCAGCTGTTATAATGTGAAACCAAGATTGAATGATTGCTTCTGTTAACTGGGTTTTATTGCTGGGTCGCTTCTGGCTAACAGGTTTCTTTAGTCGGCACCATAGATTCTCAATTGGGTTAAGGTCTGGGCTATTCCCAGGCCATTCCAGCAGTGGAATATGATTATCTTGAAACTCCAAAAAAAAAAAAAAGTGGTGTTATTAGCCATCAAACCTCAAAAATACACTTTTCCCAAAAAGTTTCTACAGTTTTGGCTACTACTGTAGCATATTTCTTTTCCTACTTTGGAGATCCATAGGCCTTCTTTTCTATCATTCTCAAAGATTTTTGGTAATAAATTAAAAGTTTAAATTTTTGTCTAAATCAATGGTCTTAAAGTGTGATCTAGGTTCCACTGAGAATCCCTGGGAGCCTCTCAGGGGATCTATGAAATAAATGTCATCGGTTTTAATTTCTAACACAGTAAATATCAATAGATGTAATCTAGGCAAATCAAAGTTCTTTGAGATCCTCAACTGTTTTTAAGAATGTAAAGGAGACAAAAATGTTTGAGAATGACTGGTTTAAATGAGCTGGCTTTATTTGCTCAGTCCTCATACTCTGAGCTCCTTTAGTGAGAAATAGGACTAATAAAACAAATAAACCATCTTCTAAAGTAATTCACAAGTAACTTGAGAACCTTCTATAAGTGAGTGGCAAGTGCCATGAATGGGGCCTGCCAAGATTAAAACCACAGCAAACGATAAAACAGAACAATGGAGCAAGCCAAAAGAACTCCAGGGGTGTGTATATTTGGACAGACTAAGCCATGGCAGTCCCTCTGAAGTGCTTGTTCTTGTTTCCTGGAGACATCTACACACAGCTTGGCTAAGTGATTATGAAGAAATTTTACATTTAAAAGAGTAACCCTCACCTCATCATATCCCTTCTTTCAGGATATCTGCCAAGGCAAAGAACATTGTTTACTTCATCCAGCACTATTTTTTTATTTTTTTGCCACTTTTGCCTTGGCTATAAGAAAAAAAGCTTTTAGTAAGCACAGAAGATAGCTTTGATGTGGATAGAGAAGACACTTGGCTATGAAATGTTTAATTGGCTTGTTTATTCTACAAGAAAACAAAATGACAAGTGTTTACAGCTTCTTGCATTCTGAAGCTTACTTGCCACCAATGTGAGCAGAGAAAACGAGAAACAGCATTTCTATTCACTCCACTGCCTTCTTCCTATAAAGGCCAAACCACTGAAATGGGGTCATACTCTAGCAGAACATGCAGGATCTTAACAAGAAGTCCAACTGTGGAAAATGAGGGTACTATAACAGCTAGTCTTCAAGATCAGAAGGGATTTCCCTCCTTCAGACTTTCTGACTTAACACAAAGACCGTGATAATTTTGGATACATCATCCCATCCCCTAAAATGTCTCTTTATGGTGTAGAATAAAAGAGAGTTCACCTGGTGTACTCTTTTCCATTTGTTATGTCAGTATTAAACATATGAAAAGGTTAAAGCTGGAATCACCAAAGGCCACTCAAGGGCTATGGAAAGTTCTGCATCCTTTTGATATAAAGTAAACTCTTGCCTATTGTTTATGCCTCTCTCTAGCTCTCCAAGATACACAGACACACACTTTTACCTGCCTCTTATCCTTCCCCCCCTCCTAGTCAACTGTTTTTAGAATTGCTGATATTTAATAAATAAACATCAGGCTATTTTTTGGTAGCTGCACTGAATGACAAATATCCACTTTCTGATTTGGATATAGGGATTCACTGGAATGTGCTGGGTACAAACTAAACTGGAAATTACCTCTAGAAATCTTCCAATAATGTAGCCTATTAACAGCAGCTGCTTGCAATTATTGCAGGTTCAAGTCCCACCATGCCCAAGGTTGACTCAGCCTTCCATCCTTTATAAGGTAGGTAAAATGAGGACCTAGATTGTGGGAGGCAATAAGTTGACTTTGTATATAATATATAAATGGATGAAGACTATTGCTTGACATAGTGTAAGCCGCCCTGAGTCTTCGGAAAAGGACGGGATATAAATGCAAATAAAATAAAATAAAAATAAAATAAATAAATCAAATGAGACAGAAAAATGCTAAGTTTCACTTTCATTGATCATTTATATATAACAATAAAAATGCAGCATGCATTTTTATCTAAGCAACTTTTATCTAAGCAGCATGAATGAAGTTTCATCAGCAGGCCTGGAACAAAATGAAAATCATATCTCTAGATACTTTCATATCTAACAGGATTTAAAAAGAAATTTACTAAGTGAGTAAATGCCTAGTTTTCTGTGAGTGGCTATAAAACTCACCAATTTAATCAGTCAGTGAGTTAAAAAATGTCCAGCAGCCAAAAATCCCTCCAAGTTCAAGGCACTGTTTTAACTTTAGCATATGAAATATTATACACAGGTTGACCAGATAATTGAAACAAACATTTTTTTTTGTTTACATTTATATCCCGCCCTTCTCCGAAGACTCAGGGCGGCTTACAGTGTATAAGGCAATAGTCTCATATATCTAAAAACTTACATCAGATCATTTGATCCCATTTGATGTTTTACTTTTAATAGTTTGAAGACACCTATTTTTTTCAGTTTCACAGAAATACAAGAGAATCATATGTCAGAGGAAGGCTTAGCCATTTCCCAAAGACCAGTGACCAGAGGAAACCATGCAATATACACTAAAACAGGGGTCAGCAACCTTAAACCCTCAAAGAGCCACAAAGGTCCTAACTAGAAGCCCCTACATTCAATTCCGGAGCCAGCCGGAAGTCCAGTTCCCCCACCATAGAATTTCCTCCTAGCGCGGTGTCCTTTTTCCTCTGCCGACCGGAAGTTCGGTTCCCCCACCATAGTCTCCCCCTAGCATGGCGTCCTTTTTCCTCTACCTGTCCTAACCGAAAGCCCTATCAATTGTGGAGCCGACAAGCAACAGGGGATGAAAAAGGGATGAAAAAGCCAGAGCTGCAGGTTGCTGACCCCTGCACTAAAGACATAATTCCTCTTCGCCCTGCAGCATGATATTTTAGTCAACCTATAGGAATATGTTATCTACCACAAACCAATACTGTCTTGCTTGTTCAGACTCAGCATTGTTCACAAATTAGCCCTTCACATAGCACTATCCAATCCTGAGTAAAAGTATTTTTGTACTTCTCCCCCAAATACTGACAATTACACAAGAAAATTATGCCAATGACTTTATTGTGAGATATGAGTAATTTACAGCTCCCTTGCCTTATATTCCATCCCCATCGCCAGCAAAACTGCTTTAAATTCAACAGAAGAGAGAGACAAATAATAATAATAATAATAATAATAATAATAATAATAATAATAATAATAATAATAATAATAATAATAATAATAATAATAATAATAAACAACATTGAATATTTACATGTTAGGGCTAAAAAATGTTACCTCCTGAGCAGCTGATTTATTATATTCACCAACTTAGATGCCACCCATTTGGGGAAGTGAGTCTAGGTGGTTTACAAACATTGCAAAGGGTACGTCCTGAAAACTTCTGATTTCTCAGTTTATGATACAATAGCTGTTTTCTGCTGAGTAGCAGAGGCTACTGCAAAATCTCTATACAGAATATAAGGTAGATAGTAGAGCTGGCTGATGCTTTGAATTTGCTCTAAGAGAGTGGGTGGGAGCACAAATGGGGCACCTGTCCACAACTCATTAAAGCAGAGAGGTATTTTCACACATGACTAATTCTGCAATCATAGAGGCAAGTTACTTTAATGAATAGCACACATGCTGTGTTTATATTCCCATATGTTCTGAAATAGCCTTTTCATGTCAAATGCAAAGTCCCGTAATAGCCAGCTTCCAATTATGCGTGCATATGAAGTTTGGTGATAAGAATTCAGGCAGAGTTTAAGGAAGAAGTTTCTAATAAATGTTCACTCTAACTAGGCAGTATGTAGCTGGCTAACTAACCAGGAAGCCCAAAGAAATAGAAGACTTTCAACATTAAGAAATACCAGTAAAGCTGAATTTACAGGAATTCCATTTCTGATCTACAATATTTTTAGCATATTTATATTTTTGCCAAAAGAAACCTAACACAGATTTGCAATAAATACAATCGTGTAATGGTGCTTGAAGAAAAAAGAGCTGGAACAAGTCATCATACTGTAACTCATAAAAGAGAGTGAAGATGTATCAGACCGAAAAACTTAAGCCTTTTGTTGGAGTTGGTAGAGGAAGAAAAATTTTTTCCCCCCCTTTCCCCCCAACCCCCCTCCCTTCACTAATACCCTCCCCCCTCTCCCCTGGCTTCCCGGAACAAGCACAAGGTATAGTTAAAAATAAGACAAACATATGCTAAGAAAATTTTCTCCCAAAACTATTATACCAATTTTCCTTCTCTAGCTCTGACTTCCTCCTAACATAACCAAAATCCTTCAAAAAAAAAATAAAAAAAAAATTTAACAATTAACAATAGTAAAATATATAAATCAATAGAACAAATTAATCCTAAAGTATTTAAAACCAACTAAAGCATAAAAATCCAATCCAATTCAAAAAATATGTCCCTTATAACTTCTATAACCATATAATTTCCCCCCCCATGTCTTTCTTACATAAGATCTTTTGAAAATATTCTATTTAAAATTTAGTGCAACACCTTATAAAATTTCAATACAGAAAATTACAATATCTATTCAACTTTAGTCCTTCCTCATCAAAATCCAGTATAGATCCAAATATCTAGTCTTTTATGATAGATATAAAACATATAATCAACCCATTTCTTCCAGATTCCTCACAAATTGTCTTTCCGGAATACTAATATTTTTGTCTATTAATATTTTAAAAAAACCTTGTTTCAAGAATAATACTTTTGTCTCTTGCCATTTTTTTTGGTGCATTAATCTCTGTCTTTCCTTCGTTACTCCTTTTAAAAAGTCAATCACAATATTTCCTAGTAATTCCTTATGTCCAAGAATCCAAAATTACTGCCGATATTCCATCAGTCCAAAAGAGAACTCTTGGGAAACATTAAGCTTGTGAGTCTTTTCCATTTGAGGGACAATCTCCTGTAGCACAAATTCAGGCAGTTCATCCAAACTATTTAAAGAAAACTTCTTTACATCACCTTGTTTCTTCACGATCAATTCTTCATATTTATCCACTTTTATTTGTATCTCCTGCATTCCATTTTCCGAATGGTTGCACTGGTTAATTTGCTCCAAGCTCTCATCCAAAACGTCCCCATTTTTTATCAATTCGTATTTTTGAATAATTAAATACATACTTTCTGTGTAGTCCTGTATAAAGTCACAAATCCATTCTTCTGAAAGAACCTCCATGACAAAGTTCCTGCTGAGAATCCCCTTGTAAAGTACTTAAACAACGTAATATAATCCAACAGTCCACAGTCAAACACAATAATATAAAATCTCCATTCAGTTTCGATTCAACAGCAAAGCTCCCTTTGATGTATCGCTCTGCTTTCAGTTTCTCTAAAACGAAACTGAAGGGGGGACAGAAATTTCTCTTTTTAAAAAAAAAAAAAAAAGGTAGAAGTCAGAAAATCAAAAATACTTGCAAACCAGTAATTGTTCACTCACGCTTGTTCCGCCTGCTTTTAGTAACCACAAAAAGAAATCAATTGCTAGCAGAAGTGGACACCTTCCTCTTTTCCTGCTTTTTCAGGAGCGCAGTGAATACTGGAGGTTGGGGGAGGGGTAAGGGGATTCGACCTTTCAGGACTTTGCATTACAAAAACAAAGCCCCTAGGGAATCTACCACAGTTCCCCCCCTTGCTCTTTCTCTCTCTTTCAACCGGAGAGAGAAATTAAGCCGGGATCAGTTGTTATGTCCGGCTTTTACCATATTCAATGCGGAGTGCCATAAATTAGCACCCAGCGAGAAAGGTGGCGCCACCCAGAAGCCAGGAATCCCATTTCTGATCTACAATATTTTTAGCATATTTATATTTTTGCCAAAAGAAACCTAACACAGATTTGCAATAAATACAATCGTGTAATGGTGCTTGAAGAAAAAGACAAAGAGCTGGAACAAGTCATCATACTGTAACTCATAAAAGAGAGTGAAGATGTATCAGACCGAACAACTTAAGCCTTTTGTTGGAGTTGGTAGAGGAAGAAAACCAGGGGTGGGCTTCAAAAATGTTAGCAAGGGGGGACTTCCGGTTTGGCCCCACCTTTCTCGCTGGGTGCCTAACTTAAGGCACTCCGCACTGGATATCGTAAAAGCCGGTGAAAACAGCGAAAAACAGCTGTTCCTGGCTTCGATTTCTCTCTCTGGTTAAAAGAGAGAGGATAGAGCTGCACGGGGGAGTGGTAGATTCCCCTAGGGGGTTTGTTTTTCTTATGCAAAGTCCCAAAAGGTTTGAATCCCATTGAAATCCTGCTATCTCCGGTCTTCAGTGCGCGCCTGCAAAAGCAGGAAAAGAGGAAGGTGTCAACCTCTGCTCAAATGATTTCTTTTTGTGGATTTCTATATGCAGACGGAAGAAGCACGAGTGAACAATTATTGGATTGCAAGTATTTTTGATTTCCTGACTTCCACCTTTTAAAAAGAGAAACTTTTTTCCCCCCTTGCTTTAACTGATTGTTTAAAATGGCGTTTGAGGAAGTGAAAGTAAAGAGCAAGCTGCATAATTAAGAAGCTGGGAAACATTATTTGTGGATTGTAACGAATTGAGCTCTCCTATACTTAAAGGAAAAAAGGCGTTTATTTGCTGAGAATGTGAAAGTGAATGGAGATTTTATCTTATTGTGTTGGACTGTGGATTGTTGGATTATATTAGTTTGTTTAAGTATTTCATAAGGGGATTCTCCGTAAGAACTTCGCCATGAAGGTTCTTTCAGAAGAATGGATTCGTGACTTTATACAGGATTATACAGAAAGAATGTATTTAATTATTCAAAAATATGAATTGATACAAAATGGGGATGTTTTTGATGAGAGCTTGGAGGAAATTAACCAGTGTAATCAGTACTTGGATGGAATGGAGGTACAAACAAAAATGGATAAAAATGAAAATATGATCGTGAATAAACAAGATGATCTAAGTTTAGATGAAATGCCTGAATCTGTGTTACAAGAGGCTGTCTCCCGAATTGGAAAAATTCACAGGGTTAATGCTTTCCAAGAGTTTTCTTTCCGGACTGATAGAATATATGGCAGTAACTTGTGGATTGTTGGACATAAGGAACTATCAGGAAATATTGTGATTGACTTTTTAAAAGGAGTAATGAAGGAAAGACAGAGACTAATGCATCAAATAAAATGGCAAGAGATAAAAGTATTATCCTTGAAAGAATCTTTTTTTGAAATATTAACAGATAAAAATATTAGCGTCCCTGAAAGACTTTGTGTGAGAAAGATCTGGAAGAAATGGGTTGATTACATGTTTCACATCTATCATAAAACATTAAATATTTGGATTTATATTGGATTTTGAATATAAAGTTGAGATACTGTAATTTTTTGTATTCAAATTATATAATGTGTTCTACTGAATTGCAAATAGAATATTCTTGAAAGATCTTATGTAAGAAAGATTTGGGGGGGGAAATTATATGTTTATAGAAGCTATAAGGGAGATATTCTCTGAATTGGATTGGACTTTTACGCATTAGCTAGCTTTAAATACTTTAGGATTAATTTGTTCTACTGATTTATATATTTTATTATTGTTAATTGTTAATTTTTTTTATTTTTTTGGAGGATTTTGGTTTTGTTAGAGAGGGAAAATTGGTATAATAGTTTTGGGAATTTTTTTAGCATATGTTTGTTTTATTTTTAACTATACCTTGTGTTTCTTCCGGGAAGTCAGGGGGGAGAGGGGAGGGGGGTTTGTGAAGGGAGGAGGGATGGGGGTTGGGGAAAGGGGAATTTTTTGTAAAACTTTTTGAATTAAAAAAAAAATGTTAGCAAGAGGTTGTCTGCCCGGTTGCTGGGTAGGTGTGGCCTAGTCGGCCTAGTCAGCGTTTTTGCCCTCCCCAGGCTCCGGAAGCTTTTTTCGAGCCTCCAGGAGGGCGAAAACGGTCTTCCCAGGTTCCAGAGGCCCTCTGGAGGCCAGAAATTGGCCCGTTTCCAGCCTTCGCGAACGTTCGGTAAGCCTATTTTTTGCCCTCCCCGAGCCTCCACGCGCACCCTGCACTTACCTGCATCCAAAACGGGCCACTTGGGGTCTCCTGAGAGGGGAGGGGAGGGGCAGGGTGGAAGGGGCCAGCCAGGAGTGGGATTTGGGCAGGGATGAAATGCTCCCGGTTGGGACCGGATCACGCGATCCGGTAGCAATGGGGGTGGGTAGTTCAGAGAACTGGTAGCAAAAATCTCTGCCTCCCCCCACCGCCCACGCCTCGCTGTTCCTCTTCTCTTTCCCTGAAACTCTTGGTGGTGATATAGCTGCAAATGGCCTTAAATGACTGCCGCGGCGCTTCAAAGGGCCGCACTTCAGCTGATCAGCGCTGTGGGCAGCTAGTAGACAGGTGCCCCTATTTTTAAAGAAGGTAGACTGGTGCCTCCCAAAAAAAGGCAATTGGTAGACCAGTGCCTCTATTTTTAAAGAAGGTAGACCGGTGCGTTCCCAACTTTTGTATACTTTATTATTTTTATTATTTATTATTATTGACCATGCCCATTCAGTCACCTGACCCCTCCAAGCCACGTCCACCAATTAAGCCACGCCCACAGAACCGGTAGGGAAAATTGTTAGATTTCACTCCGGGTTTGGGGGTTCTCTGAACTGCACAGAATCTTAGCTAGAGGTTCTCCCGAACCCCTGCAAACCCCCAGCAGCCCACCCCTGAAAACAACTCTCAATTAGCCCTTAAATGAAGCAGATGAATAAACTTAGTTGGGTGAGTATGCAGCATTTTTTTTGGAATTCCCAATGTAAGTGCTGTCCACACATAGACATGTGGGTAGTCCCACAAAAAGCCTTAGAAGTATGCAAACCAAGTTTTCCGAAAATAAAATTGTTTTAACACCAATGAGCCTTGTGGTACATTCTTTGAATGCTTCACAGAGTCTCTGATCGTGTCTGATGCCCTGTGCAAAATACTAGTTCAGAGTAAGCATCTGAAAGAGAATCTTGGTTTGAGGATTGTGCATCAGAAAAATAGGGTTTTAATTTTCAGATGGATTTCAGATAGACTACGGAATCTAAGCTAAAGAAAGTACTAACAGCACCATATGAGTTTCTTCCCATTATTGCTAATTTATTCTGCATGCATTCCTTGCAGTTAATATTCTGATCTAAAAAAATGACAGTCCCTGCCAAATGTGGAATTATCTTAATCAATTTCAGTTAACCAATTTTTGTAGCCTGTTCTATTTCTTAAAAGTCTGCTTTGGAGCAGGCTAGGAAAACCTCTGAATCAATACAGGAAACACTGAAAAAGAAATACATGAAAAATACTTCCTTTTTCTAGCTGTCCTTTGATTTGAAGAAATCTAGTTAGGATACAAACCATTAATTTACATTTTATTTATCGATGGACTGTACAAATTTATACCCTGCCCTTCTCACTATCTAAATGAGTGAGTAGTTTACAATAAAATGGCCTTAAAAGGTTTTCAGAAACAAAGTTAAAAAAACAAACACAGCACTCAAGTTACCAACCATGTCCAGGATGGAATATCACAACTAGATGTCATGCTAGTTAATAGAACCAGGCCGTAACACTCTCCTGGAAGGCCAGAATAGTGGGGACCGGCCTCACCTTAGAGGGCAAGATGTTCCATGGGGTGGGGGCAATGAGAGAGAAGTCTCTCCTCCTAGTCAAAGTTCTTTAGCTGATAGGGTCCATAACATGCCCTTTCTGCCTAACTGGATAGGACAGGTGAATGTAATAAGGATGTGACAGCTCCTTAGGTAACCTGGGCCTATGCCATGAAGGGTTTTGAAGATCATAAGCAACGTTTTGAATTGGACCTAGAAGCAGACCAGCACTCAAGGTAGCTCATGCAGCAAAGGTATTAAATATATGTATCCCTAGGACTGAATGGACAACTACATTTTGTACCAGCAGCTGCTTCTGGATATTTTTCAAGAATAGTTCCATGTAGAGAGCATTGTGGTAGTTCATATCGGAGATGACTGGGGCATATGTGACTGAAAGAAGGGTTTCCCAATCCAGGAAAGGGCACAACTAGTACAAGTTGAGCATAGGTCCTCCTAGTCATGACTGCCATCTGCTCCTCAGGCAGGAGGTGTGAGTCTACCTTCAGACCTCCACCCTCAGCCACTATATCTTACTAGTAAGTTAAAGTGGAAGCAAATCAGTGCTGGGTTTCAAAAAATTTTACTACCAGTTCTCTGTGTGTGGCTTGGTGGGTGTGGCATGGCTTGGTGGGCATGGCAGGGGAAGGATACTGTAAAATCTCCATTCCCACCCCACTCCAGGGAAAGGATACTATAAAATCTCCATTCCCACCCCACTCCAGGGGAAGGTTACTGCAAAATCCCCATTTCCTCCCGATCAGCTGGGACTTGGGAGGCAGAGAATAGATGGGGCGGGGCCAGTCAGAATTTTTACTACCAGTTCTCCGAACTACTCAAAATTTTCGCTACCAGTTCTCCAGAACTGGTCAGAACCTGCTAAAACCCACCTCTGAAGCTTGAGCTCTTTCTCAAGGGCCTCTGGTGGCTCAGGCTGCTAAGATAGTCTGTTATTAACACAGCTGCTTGCAATTACTGCAGGTTCTAGTCCCACCAGGCCCAAGGTTGACTCAGACTTCCATCCTTTATGAGGTAGGTAAAATGAGGACCCAGATTGTTGGGGGCAATAAGTTGACTTTGTATATAATATACAAATGGATGAAGACTATTGCTAACATAGTGTAAGCCGCCCTGAGTCTTCGGAGAAGGGTGGGATATAAATGCAAATAATAAAAAAAAAAAGCTAGTTGCGCAGATGGAAAATAGGTGGCCTTCCAGAAGCTGTTGAAGAATGATTCAGCATTAGTCATACTAACTACAAATACCGAGAGTTGGAGATACACAGAAGCCCATCGGTTCCTCATTTCTGATACAACATTTCATTTAGCCCAAATGAAAAATTGTATCTCTAAGTTCATATTGACAAAGGGTAAAAGTTAGAATCACAACTCTATGCCTGCCACATGAAAAGAAATAATTTAACATTTTGAACATTCTGATTGTATGTTGCACACAAGGAACTTATCACACACTATTAGCTAGAAACTAATGCCATTTTAAAGAAGTTTAAAGAAGCTGTACAGTTTCTCAAATCTTAGCTGTGGAAACATAAACATCCTGAAAGTTCATATGTTCTCCATATGTCTCTGTTTATTCAAGTTCACCTGTGACTTGAGATTTAAGGACAAAGTGCACATAAAAACACTGAAACTATAGAATACTTAACAGTTTAATCCACAAATAAGCAATTTTTTCCAGATTGAGGGAAAACACTCTGTATTTTAAAATTTTAGCTGCGGACCATACTCCAGAAAATAAGACCCAAAGCAACAAAAAAGTTCTGATTTGGTCTAATTAAAATTACTGGCAAAAATATAGTTAATATGCTTCATCCTAATGTTTTTAAAAGTTTTCCCTTTCTGACATATTAAAAAATTATCACTTTTACCACTGAATCCATCTGAAACACATTACAGACACCACTTGCAACTCTGATCCAAAACTTGTATGTCCCAATTCAATTCCCCTCCCAAAAGGAAAAGAAACTGGCAATCCTTGTCTATTAAATGCCATTATAGAAGTCTAGCACGATTTGAAGTATCTACTTCATTTTAGGCATAAGGAACAAACTGAGTTGGAACTAAATGATTCAGACTTTACAATCAGAAGTGAAAAGACTTCTGTTTATTTCAAATTCAGGGTGACTATTTGAAAAGAACATGAGCCTTGACTTTAACAAATAATATAAAAAGCAGTCCTAAAATAATATCTGGATAGATTTCCTGGGACTTGCCTTTGTTATTCTCTAATAAGAAGCAGATGAGTGATAGTACTGAAGCCTGAACTCTATAACTCACTCTAGATCACAAAATCAATGTTAAACTTATCCTGTTCAATGGTGGAAGAACACTTCTTATATTACATTTAGGAGCTAGGATGAAATTACTTTTGACTATGGGATATTAAAGCATGTTGGAGTGGGAATTTAAGGAACCCACATATGACACCATGATTATCACTATGGTGATGGGTTAACACCTGGGGATTAAGGATGGGGATGTGTTTAGGAAAGTGTTCATTGCAATTCTATTCTCCAAAGCATCTGACGGCAGAACAAGAAGCAATGGATGGAAACTAATCAAGAAGAGAAGCAACTTAGAACTAAGGAGAAATTTCCTGACAGTTAGAACATTTAATCAGTGGAACAGCTTGCTTCCAGAAGTTGTGAATGCTCCAACACTGGGAGTTTTTAAGAAGAGATTGAACCACCATTTGTCTGAAATGGTCTGGGGCAGTGATGGCTAACCTTTTTGCCATCGCATGCCAGGGAGGAGGAGCTGGGAGGGTGTCACATGTGCGCGTGCCCACACCCATAATTCTATGCGCCCCCCTCCACTCTGGTGGGACCGGAAGTTGACAAACAGGCTGTTTTCGGCCTCTGGAGGACCTCCGGGGGTGGGGGTGGGGAAGGCTGTTTTCGCCTCCTCAGACTCCTAGAGAGGCTCTGGAGGCTGGTGAGAGAGGAAAACAGGCTTTCCCCACCCTCAAGGCCCTTTGGAGGCAGGAAACAGCCTGTTTCCCTACTTCTGGTGGGCCCAGAAGGCTCGAAATTCATTAGCTGAACTCACGTGACCACTGATATGGCTACGCGGGCCACCTGTGGCACCCATGCCATAGGTTTGCCATCACCGGTATAGGGTTTTCTGCCTGAGCAGGGGGTTGGACTCAAGACCTCCAAAGTCCCTTCCTATTCTATTCTATTCCTATTCCTATTCTATTCACAATAATTTTTCTGTAAATTGTTTCATTGTCAAACAAATCCAGGCAAATTATTTCAGCAGGTTACTATTGGTGAAACCTGTGCTTAAATGGAAGGAATACAGAAGAATATTGAAATAATAAAAATTGCACTCAAACGCTTCTCTGACCACTTCCATTGCTCTTCTAAAAGAGGAATGCAACCTAACTGCCACACCTTCAGATGCTGTTCTTTAGCAGTCAAGAATGGCACGCTCATTCTCTCCTCCTCAGTGATAATGCCTGAAGAAAGTTACTAGTAATACTAGTACTAGTAATAGTACTAAAGTTACTATTTTAATAGTCACTTACACATCAAGAAAAATCTTGATTGGGTGAAAAGATCCTTTACAAAGAGTAGCAATAGTTTTCCTTATAATTTATCTTATTGTATCAATGTCCATCAATGTCCAAATAACATTCCAAACCTTTAAAAGATTTGAGTAATTACAGTATGATTAAAATCTTGCTTTTGCATAATCACTACTGGGTTGTCAATAGAGAAAGAAAAATAGCACAGCTGGAAAGCAGCAGAAAAATATGTGTTTCTCTTGTGTTTTCCATCAAATGGAAAAAAACAGGGTAAGAATTCTACATAAAACCCAGAGTATAGATGTAAAATTGCCAAGGATTCTGGAACAACAGAAAAAACATTTTCTTCTGTTTCTTTTTTCCAGAGAAAGTAAGAAAATGGGCAGGAGAGGGACAATAAAATTTAAACATTTAATTTATAACATCATTGACAGATATGCTTTGTTATGAATTTACTTTAAATATTTTTGAAATAGCCACTCAAGCTGTAGAACCTTTTGTTGAGCCTGTTATATGTTATTTTTGCCTGCTTATTAAGAAACAAGCAGGTAAAAAGAGATAGCAATAAAAATGTGACATCACCATTGTACCAAAGCAAAGAAAGGTATTTACTTTCAATTTGCGTCCAAAAAGGAAACACTAATAAAAATGTGGTGAAGGAATATATAGTATATTTGGCCACATGAAGTACAGTAAATAAAGCAACATTTATTTATTTTTTTGCATTTGAAGTATTAACAAGTCATTTCTACTTGTAAAATCAATCTTGTTATCTATTTTACAGATTTCTGGAAACTAATTTGTGGTTCTTTGCTTCTTCACATGCTAGCCTTCTTCATGATTTAATGAATTTCACATCTCTATTTTGCAATTGCTCTAATGATGGAACGAGCTTCCCCCAGGACTTCGTCAACTTCCTAATCTCCGGACTTTTCGCCGCGAGCTGAAGACGTATTTATTCTTCCGCGCAGGACTGGCATAGAATTAGTATTAGTATTTGTAATTTTAAATGGGATTTTATGGTTGATGTATTTTAATTTAGGGGCCAAATTTAATAAGTTTTTTAGCATTGTTTTTATTTGTATTGTATCCATGGATTGTTGATTTTATCTGGCTGTGATAAAAGTCCTTCGGGAGAAGGGCGGTATAAAAATTAAATTATTATTATGATTATGATTTTCTCGCTTAGGTGTCAACAGAAGATTGATTTAAAATGACAGAGCTCTTACATTAAATCAAACTATTCTAAATATATGATCAATATTATCCAAATTATAACTGTCCAAGCTTAAGTTCTCAACACATTTGTTGCCAGTTATTCAAGCCCATTAATCTGAGGATTATTTTCTCCTCATTCACCAAATCAAGCTCTTGGAAAAAATTGAGATTGATCTATAGCTTTAACATATTTTTATTTAACTGAAATTTCTAATTCTGATGTTTCTATTTAAAATCTAATCTAAAACACAATGTTTTCCACTGCATTTAAATATACAACTATGCATAACCAGTAAAATCATCTCTATTAAATGATTAAATGCCAGGCCCAAAATCACAGGTGACACATAATACCGGTTTCAGGGGTATAGTCAGTATTGATTCCGTGAAGAAGTGCCTGCTACATAAACAACAATTTAGTTACGCGAGTCAAGATGCCTTGCTCTAAGCTTGCACACTTTTTTTAAAATGGACACAGCAAGTAGAAACAACTTCATTCAGAAACCACACTGTGGCTCATGAATTCTTTATTTTATTCTTCCATTTATACCCGCCTTTTGCTTCTATAAAATCCCAAACCATAAAATAAAAAATGTGGATGCTCTGAGTTTGTGCAGCTCCAGTGGAAAAATAATCTGACTGCTTAGAAGGAAGCTCTGCTGAATTCAGCTAAGATTTACTCCTATATAAATTATACATAGAATTGCAAACTAAAAGACATTTCAATGGAATGTGAAGTTTAAAAGATACTGTAACACTTTATGAGTAATTAAACTGAGAGGAGATAACACAAAAGATAATTGATATTGCATAAGAATGATGTAAACTGAAGAAAAGAAAACCAAAAATAAATGTATTCTGAAATTCTAAAACAATGCAAAATTAATCTTTGTGAGCCTCAAAGAACAAATTGATTCTTTTTAACTTCAGCGCCACATTTGAATGTATTGCTCAGCACTGAATATTACAGTATATCAGCTGCACAAAGAAATTAACAAAGTTTGCTAAAACTGAAACTGCAGTTTCTAATAAATATGTAATCATAAAGTTATAGGATCAGAGTAAATTCATGTTCAAACAAATGCAGAATATCACACTTTGCAGATTTATCCATTGAGGGGAATGGCGTAGATTCAATGCTAACTGTATATAATCCTAAAAGTATAGAACTTCCAATCCCTTAAAAACAATCTACAGCTCACTCACAATAATTTCTACTACAGCTTCAGCAGAGCAGTAGAATAATATCAAGGATATCATTAAAGAATGTTCAATCCTCCCATGATCTTAGTTCAGATTATGTACATTTAACTCATGATTTAAAAAAAACAAAAAACAAATCCAAGTTGGTTTTATGAGAGGAGGCTGCCTTTGTGGTAGCCTTCAAATGGAAAGAATAACATTCTGACTTGATGCTACAGCAGCCAAACGATCTGTTCAGGATTAGGATATAGATGATGCAAGAAAGAGCCTGTAGCTTGTTAAAGAGAAGGGTCCTCTTGGTGCAATTTTAGATGCACAACTGGCAAGCAAAAAATAAATCAGCTTAAAAACCAATAGCAGCTAACAATGTGAGACCATACATATTCCTCTCTCTCTCTCTCCCTCCCTCTCCTCCATCATCTATCTATCCATCCATTCATCCATCCATCCATCATCAGAAGGCACAGGCCTTTCCCAAAGTCTTTAGAATTCACAAGCTGTTTAGCAGCATACCCACAATTCCTACTAAAACCAAATATCTGTGCTAATCTCTTAAAGCCAACAGCTTTACTAAGTGTTTCTCTTTCCCCAAAGATTACTGTCTTCCAGCTGGCGTCTTGCTCCAGAATTGAACATTGCCTCTCTAAAACACTACATTCATCCCTTCCACATGCCTGCATCACCACCTCCCATGCCAAAAGTTTAATGCACATCTGCAAACAATTAAACAACTAAATGTTAAACAAACATTTAATCCTTTTGTGTTTTCTAAAATAAAAATATTAGGGTATATGGTGTCTCAAATGCTTTTTCGAATACCACGGAACCATATACCAATCATCTTACGAGTTTATCTTAATAGTTAGTAACCTTGTGACTTCTTGGCCCTGCAGCTTTAAAAATACTAACACTGGATTAGTTTTGGAAGACATTTTAAAGTGGCAATGAGTTTTTGTTCTGATGACTTTAAATTTGGTTGTTCTATCTTTCTCCTTTCCCAAGAGAAAAACTCCAAGACAAATATATGAAGAGATCTGGTTGATTCAAATTGCAGCATGAAAAGGAAGCTAGTCGTGTTCTCCATCTAGAGCTAGCCAACATTTTGGAGAAGTAGATATGTAATTGTTGGTCATAGTCCAGTGTTAATATGCAATATTCTATCAGATATGTCTATAAACAACTTTGGAATATTGAAAGATTTTCAAGAAAATCATACTGAAAATCGTTCTGTAAAATCCCAGCTGTAAAAACTTTGGAAAGAAGTCTTAGCTGAAATAAGTCTGCTTTGAATCTTTTCCTGAACATGGAACTCTCTAGGTTACTAATAGTAAACAAGATAAAATAGAGGAGACTGACAGAATGACTCAAAAAAAGAATAATTTCCATTTGAATTTCTGTGCATTAATATCAAATACAAAAATGGCATTCTTGTCATGCAAAGAATGCCATAATTACTTAGGATATTAAACAGTCTTGACAATAATAATCAAAATTGGCTTCAGCTTCCACCCTTATACTAAGCATAAACCATGGTTTCAAATCCTAGTGACTAAGCTCACATTAAGCCAAAACATTTAAAAATATGTCAGAGCCTTAGCTGCTCTTTGGTCATAAAAGTTTAAAATATGGCACACCTCAAGGGTCTTATTTATCTGCAGCTTCCACTCTTACAACTTTCTGATACTTTAAATCCAATTTTAACCAAAAACCACAAGGCAGCAGAAATATTTATTCTCTATGTTTATAATACCAATTAGGCCATGATTCATTCTGCATCTGAACTGCAAAAATATATGATTAACAGGAAAAATAACAGGAAAGGCATGAAAAACTACAGTTGGATTTTTGCAGTAGACATATAGTATATTCAGTTAGAAGTAACAGATTTGATGAACTGGGGTATAAAAGGGAAACAGATGGAAATCAGAAGAAGTAAACAAAATAAAGAGGAAGAAATATGCTTTGGATATTTGCATATTTGCTTACTCATTAGAATCTTAGAATAGAATAGCACTGGAAGGGACCTTGGAGGTCTTCTAGTCCAGCTCCCTGCTCAAGCAGAAGACCCCATGCCATTTCAGAAAACTGACTGTCCAGTCTCTTAAAAACCTCCAGTGAAGAAGTACCCACAAGTTCTGAAGGCAAGCTGTTCCACTGGTTAATTGTTCTCACTGTTAGGAAGTTTCTCCTTAATTCCAGGTTGCTTCTCTCTTGATTAGTTTCCAATTAGTTTAGTTAAAGCAGAACCTCTATGTCAGTGTTTGAATCTGTCTGTAAAGTAAACTTACATTATACTTCAACAAATTATTATCAATCTATCAAATCATATTTTACTAAACAAATTTCATTTTTAAAAGGTTCTAGTCCTGCCTTAGGCATAAAGTCAGCTGGGTAATTTTGGCTAGTCAATCTCTCTCAGTCATGGGAAGGAGGCAATAACAAATTTTGAAAAACTATAACAAGAAAATTGCAGGAACTACTCCATGCAGTCACCAGGAATTAACACTGAATTAAAGGCATATGCACGTACACACAAACTCTTTGAATTCCACCCATTGACGGAAGTTCCATAAACAAATAATGTTTACAAAAATAGTTTTTCTTAATAAATAATGTTTGTTTGCTTTGGAGCTGACACTGTTGATTTTTAATCCTGACTTCATATGCTTTTGGAATGTAGAAGTCCTAGAGGAAAGGCTGAAGATAAATCTGACAGTGAAATATGCCATCTGGATGATATATATTCTAATTCACAAATCTCAAAAAGATGGTCATAAAAGGGATACAGAATGTGGTATCTTGTAGCACAGTGAAACTGTCTCTCCCCCAAATATCATTAAAGCTATTATCTTGTATGCAGCTCTTCATACCCAACATTTAGATCCTAGAAATGTATTGACTAGCTTAAGTCTCAGCTCAGTACTGATGTGCAATACCAGATTGAAAATTGTTTCTATGGAGTTATATAATGTAATGAAGTCCTAAAATGGACCTCAAATCTCCATGTTCATAAATCAAAACTCTGCTGCACAGAGCAATTGTTAAACCACGGTTACTTATCCATGGTTCACTGAATAAACCATATCTGGCTACATACACATTAAGCCAAAATCATATCCTACTTGGGAAAGCCTAATGCAACAAGACTCCCTCTCTGAAGCACTTCAGAACTGGAAAGTGGAAAGCGGAAAAAGCCACACACCTCACTGTGATTGTAGGATTTCTGGCTTTCCATTCCCCCTCCAACTTCACTTTTGACATTACCCTACAAGAGCTCCAGAGACATAATGTATATACTTATTATTATTACCTTCACCTCTGCTCAGATTAAACATAATGAATAAATCAAAGCCATGGAAGGAAAAAGGCTTTGTATCGCTGCCCCACCTGGGTTTCTCTCTAGTGCCCTACTTTATCGGAGGAACTGACAAGAGGAAAGTCCCAAAGGTGCTTATTTTCAAGAGGCAACTGGACTTTCTGGTTTTTCTTTGAAGACATTTCACTTCTCAAGCCAAGAAGCTTCTTCAGCTCTGAGCTTTTTTGTTACCCTTTGCCTCCCACCGACGCGTACGCTCTCACAGAGAGGGTCTCCTCAGGGTGCCGTCCGCCAAACAGTGTCGGCTGGCGGCCCCCAGGAGTAGGGCCTTCTCTGTGGGGGCAGTGACGCTCTGGAATGAACTTCCCCCTGGCCTTCGTCAAGTGCCTGATCTTCGGACCTTCCGTCGTGAGCTCAAAACATATTTATTCATTCAAGCGGGACTGGCATAATAGTGTTGAATTTTAATTGGGTTTTCTTAATATTTTAATATTTTAAATCTAAATTTTAATTATCAGCCTTTATAATCTGCTATGTTTTAATGTTTTAATTGTATATATCTTGTTTTTTATTTTTGGCTGTACACCGCCCTGAGTCTTTCGGGAGAAGGGCGGTATAAAAATTTAATAAATAATAATAATAATAATAATAATAATAATAATAATAATAATAATAATAATAATAATAATAATGAAAAACCAGAAAAGTCCACTTGCCTCTGGGGGTGGGGGGGGGAGCACCTTTGGGACAACCATGACCTGGATGACTGAGAATCTCCACAGACATTGTCCTGAATTCCCTTCTCTTTCCCAAGACACAGCTGATAAATCCACCGCCTTTACTGTTTGCTTAGAATAGGTATTGCTTGCTGCAAGGGCAAGACCATTTGGCTGGCTGCCTGCTGGAAGATCCTTCACAAATTGGGAGATTAAACAGGACCCATTTTTTTTCCTCTGTCCTTCCTAGATTACCATTTGGTGCTTGGCCTCCAATGTCAAGGCCCTCCTGAAACTTGGCTCTCCGCCCCCCTTTCCCCCTCCCCCTCCCCTCACCTTCTGCGATGTAGCAAATCGAAAAGCTCAGCCTACGTGCCGATACACACGACTATCCTCGGGCAAGAAAGCCTTCCGAAGCGCAGCCTGGGTCATGTCACGACGCGCTGTCATTCCCTCGAGTGGTTGTTTTTCCCCACTCAGGAAAGCGGAGAGGAAGAGGAGCGACCACCTTCCCTTGGGCCAAAGCTCTTGAAGGCGGCAGGACTTTAAGCCTCTCCCCGCGCGATTAAAAAGGCTGAGCTTTCCCAAACTTTGGACCTCGCCCCACAAGTCCACCAACATTCCCCGGCCGGGGCTTTTCTAGAAATAGCTGTCTTGCCGCCGCCGCCGCCGCCTTCTCCTTCCCTTCCACCCCGCCTCCCCAGCCATCGCCCCCGGGCAGCGTTTCCAAGGGTTACCTGCAGAAACCACCGTGCTCGCCTCGTCCGCTCTCCGGCCTCTTACCTGAAAATTAAGTTAAGCAGGAGGTTTTTTAAAAATTATTATTATTGTTGCTGTTATTATTATGGCGCGGAAACATTGCAAGGCTGCAGCCGGGTCGACGGATGAAGTCATTTCCACCCCCGCTCCACCCAACCCCGCCGTTTCTCCGCTGCGCCTAACCAGGCTACATTAAAAGCGTCGCCGGCAGCTCGGGGGTTTCCCCGGCGCGCGGTTCCTATAGCTTGCCATGCAGGGGTTTGCAAGAGCCATGCAGGGGATGGCCTTGGGAGGCGATCCTCTAGACACGCTCGCCTTGGGCGCAAGTGCCGTCGCTTGGCTCGTGGAGAGGGAGACGGGGATGGGGGCGTCTTACCGCTCGGCGGGCACGTATAGGATCGCGCGCCGAGGCGCTCTCCGCGCGCAAGGGCAAGGAAGGGGTGGGGGAGTGAGGAAGAGGGCGCGTGTCAGCGGGAGACGGGTCATTAGGAGCCGGGAGAGCTTGTGGGCAAGCAGCAAAGCAGGAGGAGAGCTGGGGAAGCGTGGGAGCAGCAACAGCTCCGGGCCGGTGGCTGAGGCTAAGGTGCAACCAAACGCCGAGTCTGGCGATACGACGGTCGCAACGTACAAGGAATCCCACAGGTTGAACCCTGAGCCTCTCCCTCGCCCGGGGTAAGAAGCGGCGTCCGCGCCTAAGAACAAGCAACGCGACTCTCCGCGTTTTCTAGAACAGACCCTGCCACTTCTGGTCCCGCCCTCCCTTTGCTGATGCACTTGGCGTTCTGCGCTCCTATTGAGCGGTTGCCACGTCGGAAACCCCGCCTTCTTCCCCCCCCCCCCCGCACTTCTGGCACAAAACCTAGGGAAGGCTCAGGCGATGCCGTAATGCTTCCAAGAGCTGCACCCTTAACTTTCGAAGGCTGAGAACATACTCTCACGACCTCGCCTCGTCTTGCTGTTTATCCAGTGGTGGAATTCAATTTTTTTTACTACCCGTTCTGTGGGCGTGGCTTGGTGGGCGTGGTGTGGTTTGGTGGGCGTGGCTTGGAGGCGTAGCAGGGGCAGGATACTGCAAAACTCCATTCCCTCTCCACTCCTGGGGGAAGGATACTGCAAAATCTCCATTCCCACCCCACTCCAGGGGAAGGATACTGCAAAATCTCCATTCCCAGCCGACTCTAGGGGAAGGATATTGCAAAATCTCCATTCCCACCCCACTCCAGGGGGAAGTATATTGCAAAATCTCCATTCCCACCGCACTCCAGGGGAAGGATACTGCAAAATCTCTATTCCCACCACACTACTGGGGGAAGGATATTGCAAAATCTCCATTCCCACCCCACTCTGGGGCCAGCCAGAAGTGGTATTTGCCAGTTCTCTGAACTACTCAAAATTTCCGCTACCGGTTCTCCAAAACCTGCTGAATTTCACTCCTGCCAGGAACTCTATGAACAGACTTTTCCACAGAAGAAACGGTGAAAAAAACCCAGTGGAAATTGCAGAATAGGCCTATGTGTCTGGGTTCAAGTATGCTCATAATGTAAGCATGACTTATTGAATAAACTGTTGTCCACATCAGTCTAAAGTGCTGTTTGTTCCTCGACCTTGGCAGCAGCTTGAAGATATGTGGACTTCAACTCCCAGAATTCTCCAGCCATAATGCTGGAAGGGAAAATCCACACACCTTCTAGCTGCCAAGATTGAGTTCAAATCAAGAATAGCTTCATATGTCATACTAACTCAGCCATAATGTGGTTCAGTTCTCTTGCAATGTATGTACCGTAGTAACCCACTAATTTTTTTAAAAATAATTTTTATTAACATGGTTTTCAACAGAAAAACAACTTTTAAGGTGATTATAAGAAGAATAAAGAAAAATAGTAAGGGACGAATAAAAAGAATTTGAAAAGAAAGACAAAGAAACAAAAAGAAAAGCTTACAAAAAAGTGCTCTGGATCTTCTGAATGCATTTTTTTATTCTCTAAGGTTACATCATAATTTCCTTTTTTCCATAATCTACCGTTTCTAATCATCAAGTCCAAAAATCAGAGTTCATTTTTTTCTTTTTTCAGCAAAGAGTCCATAACAGTTTTCCAGTCATTAATAAATGTAGAAGTTGAGCTTTCTCTGAGCAGAAAAAATCCACTGATTTTGAACTGAAAGATAAAATATGCTCTTAAATAAAACTGTTCTGATGGCTTCAAAGCAATTCTTCCATTTTAACTTATACAGACTACAATATTAGTAATGGGGATTGTAAAACCTGAAACATAAACTTATCTTCTGAATGTATGCACATCACATTTCCTGTGCAAAATATTTTCAGAGAAATGAAAGGAAAAAGAATCCCATATGTTAAACTGTAGAATTGTAGTTTATATCTCAAATCAGAAATATACATGAGGAAAAGATACATTATTCTTCTAGATATATTGGGTAGATATCAAGAGATTATTATTGCTTGGGAAAATATCATGGGATTTTTATTCTTTCTGTTTTACCTGAATAAAAAAATAAGACACATAAAAATGGTTTGTTGCCCCAGCCCAGATATCCACTGTATGCCTGCAGCAATTATTTATGATATTTGTTTTTCCCATAGCTTAATGGGTATTAACTTTTGTCCTTTCAGTCTAAGTTGGAGCTGTACAACTGTTTGTTGTTATAATTAACATTTCTGCCCTGAGAAATTTTGGGTCTCTAACTCTAGGGTGGAAGTCAGACAAAAAACAAAACATGTATTATCTCATGACTCAAAATCCACAATTGGAGACTCGGTCAGGTGCAAGATGCAAGCATATAAGGCGGAATACATATCACAGCATCACATGTGGGCTGGATCTGGATGACTGTGGTGTGTGCTGTCGGCCATCCCAAAGTTGCCTCAGCTGGGAATACTTTGGGCAGCCCTGAGAAAGAAATCTGAGAAGATTCTCCTCCTGGCTGGCTTGAAGCAATTTGCTGCCCACCCAAATTACTTTCTGACAGTGAATTGGAGGTTCGCTTTGCTTTAGCGAAATGAATCCTGTTGCCTCCATGACCCTGAAAGCAGCACTGAAATCTACTCACTTTGAACAGGCTTAGTGAGCTGAACGTGAAGAACTGGAGACCACAGAACAGAGTAATTAATGCTATGGTCTTTCCAGTCATAGTGTATTGCTGTAAAAGTTGGACATTGAGAGTGATGGAAAGGAGAGAAAAGAACGAATTATAGATCAGATAGCTACTATCCTTTGCACCTCTATAACTGTCTGGTTCGGTTCTGCAACCCAACAAGAAAAACACAGACTTCAGAGGATAATTAGAACTGCAGAAAAAATAATTGCTACCAACCTGCCTTCCATTGAGGACCTGTATACTGCACGAATCAAGAAGAGGGCCGTGAAAATATTTGCAGATCCCTCGCATCCTGGACATAAACTGTTTCAACTACTACCCTCAAAACGACACTATAGAGCACTGCACACCAGAACAACTAGACACAAGAACAGTTTTTTCCCGAAGGCCATCACTCTGCTAAACAAATAATTCCATCAACACTGTCAAACTATTTACTGAATCTGCACTACTATTAATCTTCTCATAGTTCCCATCACCAATCTCTTTCCACTTATGACTGTATGACTATAACTTGTTGCTGGCAATCCTTATGATTTATATTGATATATTGACCATCAATTGTGTTGTAAATGTTGTACCTTGATGAACGTATCTTTTCTTTTATGTACACTGAGAGCATATGCACTAAGACAAATTCCTTGTGTGTCCAATCACACTTGGCCAATAAAATTCTATTCTATTCTATTCTATTCTATTCTATTCTATTCTATTCTATTCTATTCTATTCTATTCTATTCTATTCTATTCTATCTGAGTACCATGGACTGTCATAAGACCCAAGTGATCCATCCATGAGCAAATAAAAAATGACTCACTTTTTTCCCTCCCTCCCTCCCGCCTCCCTCCCTCCCTCCCGCCTCCCTCCCTCCCTCCCTCCCTCCCTTCCTTCCTTCCTTCCTTCCTTCCTTCCTTCCTTCCTTCCTTCCCCAACTCACACATAGTGACTCTGGGCAGCATGCAACATTAAAAATCCAGAGTTAAAAATCATGGATTTGCAGAAAAGCAACAAGGTGGAGGCCAATCTTATTTCTGTGGAAATGATGTTCCAAAGGGAGGGAGTCACCTCAGAAAAGACCCTTTTCCTAGGTCCAACCAGATCTGGTTGCTAGTGGGGATCTACAACATGCTCTGCCTTCCTCCTCTGGTGAGCCAGATAGATGGAGTTAAGAAGAGCTGGTCCTTCAAATCACCTGGCTGCAAGCCAAAGAGGGTTTAAAAGGTGATCACCAGCACTTTGAATAGCAACCTGAAGCAAAATGGTAACCGGTACAGCTCCTGCAAAAGGGTAGATGTGTGTGTGCATGCTCGGGCTTGCATAAAATCATGTGGGCCAATGCACCTTGAGCAGGATAGATGCCAATGGAAGGTTGAGGATGCTCTTCAAGGGCTGCTTCACGCAGAGTCCATTACAATAGTTCACATGGGAGACAGCAGGGAATGGGGTGACTATGAGAAGGTCTGTTGGTCCAGGAATGGGCGTAACTGGCATAAAATATGCAGTTGTGCAAAGGTTCTCCTGACCATGACCAGCATTTGCTCCTTGAGCAAGAGTCCAGGAGAATCCCTAGATTATTCACTGAGTTTGTCTGGGGATTCTCCTGGGCTTGCAACTCTTGAATCCAATCCACAACCAAATATGGTATTTCCTCAAGAGTCAATGAGCTCTAGACCTTAGCCACTTCATCTTGCCATGGTTCAGTTTTCACCAGTTGCTCCCCATCCAGACTTCAACAGCCTCCAAGCACCAAGAAAAGGTAGTCACAGCATTGCTTAATTCACTATGAGCAGAGATCTACAATTGAATATTATCAGCATATTAAAATAGAATAGAATAGAATAGAATAGAATAGAATAGAATAGAATAGAATAGAATTTTTATTGGCCAAGTGTGATTGGACACACAAGGAATTTGTCTTGGTGCATATGCTCTCAGTGTACATAAAAGAAAAGATACGTTCATCAAGGTATAACATTTACAACACAATTGATGGTCAATATATCAATATAAATCATAAGGATTGCCAGCAAAAGTTATAGTCATACAGTCATAAATGGAAAGAGGTTGGTGATGGGAACTATGAGAAGATTAATAGTAGTGCAGATTCAGTAAATAGTTTGACAGTGTTGATGGAATTATTTGTTTAGCAGAGTGATGGCCTTCGGGAAAAAACTGTTCTTGTGTCTAGTTGTTCTGGTGTGCAGTGCTCTATAGCGTCGTTTTGAGGGTAGTAGTTGAAACAGTTTATGTCCAGGATGCGAGGGGTCTGTAAATATTTTCACGGCCCTCTTCTTGATTCGTGCAGTATAGAGGTCCTCAATGGAAGGCAGGTTGGTAGCAATTATTTTTTCTGCAGTTCTAATTATCCTCTGAAGTCTGTGTTTTTCTTGTTGGGTTGCAGAACCGAACCAGACAGTTATAGATGATTTCCCAACCCATTGTGACAGATGGTCTCACCTAGCCATTTCATGTAGATGTTAAAACAGGAGTAGAGGAAGCACCAACTCTTGAGGAACCTTGCAAACCATGGGCCAAGGGTCAAATCTCTTGTTCCCAATCAACAGTAACTAGAAATGGCCTTGAAGAAAGAAAGAAAGCCAGGGCAACACAATGCCTTTCCACTTCCAGTCCCCCAACCTATTCCAGAAGGAATCATGGTCACTGGAATTGAAAGCCACTGAGGATGGATGCACTACCCTCATCCTGCATCCACCGGAGATCATTAAAAATGCAACCAATGCTATTTAAGTCCCATATCCAGGCCTAAATCCCAGATAATTCATTTCCCCCAGGATCATCTGGAGCTCCAGTGCAACCACCGTCTCAACCACCTTCTCCAGAAAGGGAAGTTTAGAGATAAGGCAAAAACTGTGATGGTTTCTTAAAAAGGGGTGAACCACAGCATCCTTAAAGGGCTGAGGCACCATCCTCTCCTCCATAGATGTATGACCACCACCCATACCTACCTACATGTCACCTCCCAAGAAGTTTTATCAGCCAGGAAGGACAAATGTCTAAAACACAGGTGGCTGAACTCATGTTCTCTAGGATCCTGTTCATTTCTTCAGAGCAAAAAGGTCTATCCATACTCAGATAAGTAGGCAAGCACCTGCCCTGGGCATCTCCACTGGACCAATGTGCACACCAACATCTAACTGGGAACAAATCTGAATACTTTATTTGGCAAAAAATCAGCAAATCCTCCATGCCCTCCCTCCCTGGAAGACATCAGATCAACCTGAAGAGGGCCATTGGGCAATTATTTGCAGAGGCAATTTGTGCTGTGAGGTATTTATGTTTCATCACACAAATTGTCACGAGGTAGGCTTTAATAGTAGCTCTTACCCGTGTTTGCTTGAGTTCATTCTTCATTTTCTACTAGCAATGCTTTAGATGTCACTTGATCCACTTCCTCTCACTCTGTGCCTCTGATATCACAAGGCCTAACGAGATCCACAAGTCAAGAAAGGCCTTGTGATATCAGAGGCATGGAGAAACCCCAAAATCAAAGTTTCATTTTTTTTCCACCTCAAGGACAAAATCCAGAAGTAGTTTCCAAGTAGAAATGAAAGTATTTATATATATTTTTCTTTGATCAATTTAGCCATCTCTGCTAACTCCATCAGTTTTTGTAGCCATTCATCCATTGTGGGAATCGAGGGGACCTTCCATTTCTGTGCATAGAGTAGTCTTGCTGCCGTCAACATATACAACATTGGAGTTCCGAATTTTTTTCCAAGTCTTCTTCTATTAAACCCAAAAGAAAAGTCTCTGGTTTTCTTTCTATATTCACTTTAAGAATTTTTTGTATTAAGATATGAATCCTACTCCAATATTTCTTTGTTTTACACACATCCACCATAGATGATAAAAAGTCCCTACTTTACATTTACATTTCCGACGTTCATTTGAGGTACCTTTATACATCCTTGACAATTTATCTGGAGTTAAATACTAACAATACATCATCATAGAAATTTTCTTTTAAATTATAGTTTAATGTAAACTTTAAACCTTTATTCCACATATTGTCCCACTGTTCAAGCATTACATTAAATGCAAAATTCCTTGCCCCACTGAATCATACAAAGCTTTGCTTGTTCATTTTCCAGATTTAAATTCAATAACACTTTATAGACTTTAGCAATAATGTTCATCACTACCACACAGTAGAATATCCAGTTCATTTTTAGCAAATGATTCTTTTTATATAATTTAAATCTTTCTTTCAGTCAGAAATATATAAACCAATGACATACATGACTTTCTGATTCTACTCCTCCTTAGATTTGAGAGTAGGGTCCCCTAAGTTAAAATATATTATTTTACCATAAGTCCACCAGGTCGGCCTCGTCACCATTTCTTTGCTAAAAAAGGGTTCCTGTGGGGAAACCCAAAGAGGCACCTTCGTGGAAAACTGTGTTTTATATTTATTCCAAACTCTCAAAATAGCACGTCTGACACAATGATTGTTGAACTTTAACTTTATCATACCGCAGGTAACAGTGCCAACCAAATCTTAATTCATAGCCTTCTAAGTCCAGTAACCTCTTATTCTGAAGGTTTATCCCTTAACATTCCTGAAAGGGTTTTGCAAGTTTGGATCCCAGCCATGCCCAATTTTGGCTTAGGTATGCTATGCAAAATCCAGTCCTCCAGCCAGTGGAATGTACTCCTCCCTGTGTTTTAATACACAACAGTCTTGCTGTATTTGCATAACTGTATATTTCAGGAAATATAGGGTTCTATTGGCAGAGTTTTGGAAGTGATTTGCCATCACTTTCTTTGCAGATCTTGTTTCAATATCCAAGGCTAGCCTAAAGACCTGATAATCTTCCTTACCTTCCAAAACCAGCCATAATCAGACATGTGATGCCACTTTCCTGGAATCAAATTAAATTTCCGATTCTAATATATCAGTCACTAAGCTCAAACACAGGTTTTTTAGCAGGAGGAATACACCTTAAAAGTTGCCTGCAGGACTATAATTAGCATGCTTTGATTTCTGGCTTTTCTTCCTGATGATTTCCACAGATGCATGTTCATTCACGAGAAATATAAAAGCTCAAATTTCCACTCAAATTACAAAATAGAGTTTATTCAAGCTATATAACAGCCTGCTTAGTTAGTGAAATGGTACTCGAATTGGTAGAATTGTTCAATTTAATGACAAAGTGAAAATAAAAGTGCATTTCTATATACCAATAACTATCCCATCTGTCAGATACATGGATTCATTCACAGCTGAAGGATTATATCTTCTTTTTAAGGTTTTGAATGATTTGGAAATACCTAACAATGAGCATTAAAAGTTCAGCATTTTGTATATCATTGCATAAATCAAATCAAATAATAAAAGCAATCTTCAGTGCATTTCCTTTTCTAATCTTCTTCACTATTAAGGGGATAGATTCCTGACTGTGGACTCAGATTTGCTCACTGGCCAGAATCATTGAGAATTAGGTCATATGTAAATTTAATAAATACATCTGGTGGCTATTATCACTTTGTTAATTTGCCAGATAAAAATCTTATTTCCCACATGGCATGTGTGTGTCAAAAAAGAAAGAATTATGTTTTTAATTGTACATTGCCCAGAGTGCTCTGTGAGTGAGATGGGCAGTTTCTAAATTAAATACATAGACAGACAGACAGACATGGATGGACGGATAAAAAATCTGGAAGATTGTAGGTCTGGCATCAGAAGACCTTACTCTTTTTGTACTTTTATGAAATTTCAGTTTCACATGCCTGAAGTTCCAAGGCATTTTTATCTTGGGAGAATCCTTTGGTGCTTGATTGCTTACTATTTCAAGAAGAGGGCCGTGAAAATATTTGGAGATCCCTCGCATCCTGGACATAAACTGTTTCAACTCCTACCCTCAAAACGATGCTATAGAGCACTGCACACCAGAACAACTAGACACAAGAACAGTTTTTTCCCGAAGGCCATCATTCTGCTAAACAAATAATTCCATCAACACTGTCAGACTATTTACTGAATCTGCACTACTATTAATCGTCTCATAGTTCCCATCACCAATCTCTTTCCACTTATGACTGTATGACTATAACTTGTTGCTGGCAATCCTTATGATTTATATTGATATACTGATCATCAATTGTGTTGTAAATGTTGTACCTTGATGAACGTATCTTTTCTTTTATGTACACTGAGAGCATATGCACCAAGACAAATTCCTTGTGTGTCCAATCACACTTGGCCAATAAAATTCTATTCTATTCTATTTGATTTATTGACTGTTTTTATTTTGCAATGTTTCAATTCATTGCATTATACTTTTTTTTTCATAAAAAAGTTTTATTTTTACAATCATATCAAACAGCTCATCCAATGTACAGTTATATATAATTAGTCAGGCTTGCCCAGTCACCACCCCTCTTTTTAACACTCTTCCCTCTTCTACCTTCTTCTACTTTCCAGACCTTCGTCTCCTTCTCTTATCTACATCCTCTCCTCCCTCCACCCTCCACCTTCCTTCTCCCTCTTCTACCCCTCTTCCTTCCTCTTCTCCTCTTTCCTACCTCCTACTCTCTCCTCTTTTCTCCCTCCCCAGCATTATACTTTTTTTCATGAGGAACTAATAAGTAGAGGAAAGACAGGATATACTTCGCATCATTGGTGGGATTCAAATAATTTAACAACCGGTTCTCTGCCCTAATGACCAGCTGGCTCGGCGTGGCTCAATGGTCAAGTGACCATGTGGGTGTGGCCAAGTCAATGTCACTCATGTCAATGGGCGTTTTGCCTTAGCTGTTACAATGTAATAAGGGTTAACCAGAGAGGCAGTTTCTGTAAGCAGGGCAATAAAGATTAGGCTGGAAACAACACCAGAATGTTTCCTTCCTGCCTTCCTTACAGGATTAGCCCTGTAAAGTGGAAAAAAACAAAATAAGATTTTTTCCAACAACCAGTTCTCCAAACTGCTTAGAAAGTTAACAACCGGTTCTCCCAAATAGGTGCGAACTGGCTTCCCAGCACTGCTTCACATTTGTAAATGTGAATAAAATAAAAATTCTACAAAATGGCTGCAACGTGTTTATTTGTTTGCTTGTTTGCTTGAGTTTTGTGTCACACAACTTCAATCCAACTCTGGATGATGGCTCATAATGTAAATAAAACAAGATTAAAAAAACAATAAAACTAAATTAATAAAATGGGGAATCCATCTATACAACAGTAAAATATATGAAAAAATATGCAAAAATATCAAGCAAGGGACTCCATGCACTCTAACCCAAGGCCTAGGAAAACAAGCAGGTCTTTAAGGCTTTCTGGACCACCACCAGTGTGGCAGCCACCCAGATATCCGGGGTGCAGAAAGCAGATGCTGTGACAGAAAAGGCATAGTCCAATTAAAAGCTTCTGATAGATGGTACAGATTCATTAAGAATGTTGAATATGTCCACTATTATTATTATTAGCATATGACATTGTTATATTAGCCAGGAGACCACTATTCTATTACAGAGTAGTAGCTTGGCTACCAATTTATCAGCTGTGTTGTAGGATATGCTGGCTCACTACCCAAGTTCACCACAGGAGGGCGAGCTGGCTTCGCACCAGAAAGAAAGGCAAGTAGCTTTTCTCTGCAGCATCATTCTAGGCTCCCTCCCATCCCCAGAGCTGCCTCATAAATGGGCACCACAACCAGGAAGGTCCAGAGCCCGCAGGAATCTCACTCCCTGCACAGAGCACCAGCTCGTCTCCCCACCAAAGTGGTACTTATTTATCTACTTGCATGGAACATGCTTTCGAATTGCAAGGTGGGCAGAGATTGAGACAAGTGATGGGGGTTCACTGGGCTACATAGTGCTAGGACTTGAACCACTGGAGCATAGACCATCTTCAGCATCATTAAGCCACTGAGCCACCGTGCCTCTCAATACAGCCACTATGTCAGCTCTAACCGATTGGGCATAAACCACTGGAGATAAGTAGTACTTCCAATAATTGAGCCTTATGCTATTTAAAGCTTTATAGATAATAACCAGCACCTTGACTCACACCCACAAGGATACTAGTAGCCAATACAATTCACAAAGTAAGGTGACATGGGCACGCTGCCTACTCCTCACTGCCTGTATTGCTGAATTCTGGACCAGCTGAAACTCCTGAGTAGTCTTCAAGGTCAGCATGTAACAGTTGAGCTGAGAAATGATAAATTATGAGTAACTATTGAAAGACGTCCCAATGCAACTGGAGCACCAGATGAAACTATGCAAAGGACTTCTTTCTCAATGCTATTTATTCTTTGAGCCACTATGTGAATCTCAGCAGATGGACACTGCTCTCAAATAAGGAAGTCCAACCCCATCCAAGAATAAAAGTGAAAGATCCCCAGATTTGGTGGCCTCAATATCCACAGACAAGAGTCTGTGAGTGTTAGTCATGCCTTAGATATAAAAGCTGGCTAGGTGACCTTTGGGTGAGTCACTCTCTTAGGCCAAACAACATACAGGATTATTGTTGTGGGGGGAAATGGGAGGAGGAAAGAGTATTAGGTATGTTTGTCACCAATAAAGGCAGGATAAAAAAAATCAAATAATCTTTAAAAATGTCACTACATGTTGTTCACATTTCCAAGATTTGAAATAGTTTTATTTTATTATTTTATATCCCTTTATTATTTTTATAATAATACCTTCTCCCTCCTATTTTCCCCACAACAACCTGTGAGGTGAGTTGGGGGGAGAGAGAGAGAGAGAGAAAGAGAGAGAGAGACTGGCCCAAGATCATCCAGGGGCCTTCATGGTTGAGGGAGGACTTGAACTCATGGCACCTTGCTTTCTATCATGGTACCTTAACCACCAGACCAAACTGGTGGTTAAATCTTTTCTAGACAATTTATCTGGTGACAAATACCAACAATACATCATTTTATAAAAAAATTCTCTTTGTCTGGAACACATATTTTTCCATTTGTCCATTTGTATATTGTGGGCAACATTTTTAGCCCATTTTATAGTTAACTTCTTTCACTTGTTCTTCTTGTGTGTCATATTTCAGCAAAAGTTTATGCATTTTAGCAATAACATGTTCATGATTACCACATCGTTCTATTTCACATTGAGTCTTACTTTGTTCAAAAACATAGCATCTTTTATTTGCTTCAAACTTTTTTGTTAATTGTACACAAGAAAACCATTGATGAGAATATCCTTCTGTTATCAAATCTCCTGATTTCATTTCACAAACCCCTTGAGAAAATACTGCTACATTTCAGAAGGTATTCCACTGTGCATCTGTACAGTTTCTGTTAATCAATTTGAGCAGAGGATTAACACCTACAATCCAACTGCTCTTTCCAATTAACAGTATGTTCACAAGATAATATTGGGATTAAATTTCCATTACAAATAAAAATAAATGTCAGGGGGATGCCTGATTACAAAAGAGATGCATTTATAAGGTCTAACAACTAAAATAAAACAGGTGGGCAAACAGGTGCTTTATTCATGACTTAAATCACAGGTTTGACTCAAAACATCAGAAAATGATGTTAGTGAATTAGTTTGTACAGAATCTTGATAACAAGTTACTTCTTTGGCTTACATGTATTTACTTTCTGAAAACTAAATTACAACAGACCCCTTTCTTCTCACATGTCATCCAGAATTAAATGCAATGTGATTACCTTCCTTGGAATTTCAAAAGTACTCATGTATTATATATGTCATGTGTATTACAGAGGTCTCCAACCTTGGCAACTTTAAGACTTGTGGACTTCAACTGCTGGAGTTCCTCAGCCAGCTTTATTGGCTGAGGAACTCTGGGAGTTGAAGTCCACAAGTCTTAAAGTTGCCAAGGTTAGAGACCCCTGGTGTGTTAGACATTTGAAAATGTTTCATTTTAAGCCACATAAAACTTCATGAAATGTCCCATTTCAGTGAGAAGGATCCGTTCTGAACAGTTTGACTGTATTTCAAAGTTGAAATAGAGCCATTCAGAGTTTGAATTATTTTCAACTTGCTTGAAACAATCTGTTTTGCACTGGAGTTGAGATATTTCATATGGTTTCATGTTCAGAATGGTTGAAAAGAAACATACGATAACCCCACCCTGGCATTCTGTAATACACGCACACAAACGCACAAATATGCGGGTATATTTGTGCATATATCTATATAGACACATACAAGCACAAGTCAGTAATTTGTGTTAAAGCCATAGAAAATTCTGAATTTAGTTATTTAATAAAATTATAGTCCCTATTGACCCAAATTAGATGGTTGAATAACAACAGCAACGATTTTGGGATGAACAGGAATAGATTTATTTTTTTAATGTAAACGTGTTCAAATTGAAAACAGAAACTCTGAAAAACTGCAGCTATGAATCTGGTTTTATTTTAGGTAATATCAGGCAGAAAGATCCTTTATCTTATATATTTAAAATACCCACACAAAGATAAATCCCACTGTGTCGGAGTGACTGCTTTTTAAATATCTATTTATAGATCTAGGCCTTAATTGGTATGCTTCTAGATCCCAGTAAGCCACAAGGAAGATCCCACAATCTTGAGGTATATCCACATTTATCATCTATGACGGGAAAGGCTTTCTTTATGATAATGCACCCTTTGCACTATTCCTTAACCTAAGAAAATAAGAAGTGGCTGGTTGCAAATTGTTGGCTCATATTTCTGCTTCTTATGGTAATTATGGTAAAACAAATTATAATCCGATGGCCTCTCCAAGCCATTCATTCTTGCAAGTTCACAAAGGCACGGAAATGTTTTTGAAGGCAGAAAGATCCTGAAATCGGCAGTCATTAGTATTATTTTAACCTTCACCGAATGGCCAAAATTCAGTATGTATAGCACATACAAAGGATGAGCTCTCCCCTTTTATGTTCTCTAAATACAGTGTAGTGTACCTTTATAGTAATTATTTGTAGCTATAGTAATTATGTATAGGTATTCGACTCACTACAAATGTATGGCATCATTGTTAGATTGTATTCCATAACTTGGCTATCTACTGTACATACATTTTTATATTGTGATGGGATGGGATTCTTCCTTGCCATATAAATACTTCATAAAGGAACCCTATTTTTAAAAAAATAAAATTTCATGTACTTAAGGCTATATTTTTTCATTTTCAGCAAAGATTTAAAGTACAATTATTGTTTAAAGTAGGCAGTGACTTCATTATCTGCTCAATTCTGTTCAAAAAGGACATTTTGGAATCTCCATTGATGGATACTTTTTATTCATCAAGCTGGCACATTCATTTTTGGTAGACAGTTGTAAAGTTAGTGTAAATAACACTATCTCAGACACAAACACAAGCATCTAATATATACACCATGTTTAAATCTTAGAGCAATTTTCAGAATCTTAATGACAGAACATGAAAGTTTTCTTCAGGTAATTATGAATTGGTACAGGTTGTCCTTGAGCCCAAAATTTCTGTTGCTACGTGAGACATTTGTTAAGTAAGTTTTGCCCCATATTATGATTTTTCTTGTCAGTTATTAAGTGAATCACTGGAGCTCTTAAGCTAGTAATATGGTTGTTAAGTGAATCTGGATTCCCCATTGATTCTGCTTGTCAAAAGGTCACAAAAGCTGATCACATGTTCCTGTTTCTGACATTGCAACAGTCATAAATATGAGACAGTTGCCAAGCATCTGAATTTTGATCATGTGACCACAGGAATGCCGCAATGGTTGTAAGTGTGAAAAATGGTCATAAGTCACTTTTTTCCGTGCCATTGTAGCTTTGGTCACTAAATGCCTTTAACACGATAAAAAGATTAAAGGCTATTCCAAAGGCATGTGGGTAGAGTCTTAGGAAAAAACAGAAATAGAAATTCAGCAGCTTGAAAATAGCATATCTTATTTTCTCGCCAATTAGTTATCAGTGAAAGAAGGAGGAGGGGAATAACAGCCAAATAGGAGATAGCTGTTTAAAATAATAGCATTTTCTATCTTCTGCCTTTGCTAGCGGGAAGTAGCCAAGCTTAGAAATTCCTTTACTAGACTTACTTCTATAGGATTATTCTTTTAAAGGTTAAAATCCAAGCAATTTCTCTACCCAAACAGTATGGACAAAGGATATAATAATAACTACAAATTGTATAAGTTCCTTCTCTCAGCTGAATACAAAAAAAAAAGTGTGGAAAATGTATGGGTTCTTGTTCAAGATCCCAGCCCATCTGTCAATCAATTCTTTCCCTAGGTACCCATTTTCTATCCCCTACCCCCCTAAAAAAAATCAGGCTTGCTCAGCCAAGATATCCTTCAGGTGTGGAGACTTCAATCCCATAATTCCTCAGCCAGCCTAACTATTGCTGAACATTCTGGGTTTAAGGATTTACAGCCACAGTTGAGCCCAACTTTTCTGTTACTATGCGAGACTATTGTTAAGTAAATTTTGCCCCATTTTATGACCTTTCTTGCCACATTTGTTAAGTGAATTACTGCAGTTGTTAACTTAGTAACATGGTTGTTGAGTGAATCCTGGCTTCCCCATTGACTTTGCTTGTCGGAAGATCGCAAAAGATGATCACATGACCCCGGGACAGTGCAACTGTCATAAATACAGTTACCACTTGCCAAGCATCTGAATTCTGATCATGTGACCACAGGGATGCTACAATGGTTGTTAAGTGTGAAAAACGGTCATAAAAGTCACAGTACCGTTGTAACTTTAAATGGTCACTAAACAAACTGTTGTTAGTCGAAGAGTACATGTATTGTTATAATACAAAGTGTATTCTATCTCTAGTATTAAATCTTAAGTAATTTGTTCAGCTAATAGAATATATCAGGTGGCACCTAATTATATATCTCAAAATTCAGAAGGCAAGCACACACATTTATTGAATTTTACCAGCAGGGCATCCAGCACATATCAGAAGTTTTATCCACAGAATATTCCATGATTTGGGATGCAAGACTAATTTGGATGTTTTGTATGCATCTTTCAGGTACCAGATTCTAATTTCTTACTGGTTTCCTAAAGCATGTTAAGAACTAACAAAATCATGGTTCCCTTCCTCCCCCCCCCAAAAAAGCATGCTATATTTACTTAAAAGATATATAATGTTTATAGCAGTGGTGAAATCCAAATTTATTTCCTACCAGTTCTGTGGGCGTGGCTTGGTGGGCGTAGTGTGGCTTGGTGGGCGTGGCAGGAGAAGGATACTGCAAAATCTCCATTCCCTCCCTACTCCTGGGGGGGAAGGATATTACAAAATCTCCATTCCCACCCCACTGGGGCCAGCAAGAGGTGGTATTTACCGGTTCTCCAAACTGCTCAAAATTTCCGCTACCGGTTCTCCAGAACCCATCAGAACCTGCTGGATTTCACCCCTGGTTTATAGGAAGAAGTGGCATGCTTCTTTTCACTTAAAATGATGTTCTTGAATTCAAAGTCCTTCTGCAAAAGGGTGAAGGAAGTGTAAATTTTTGAAGAACTGATATTATTTCACTTTGTATGAGCCAGATGGCTAACAAACTTTCTCATATAATTTTTTTATTTGAATTTTTTTTTTAAAAAAAGGCATTTTTTAAAAAAATTTGTAGCAGAGGATGGCCTGATTAAAACCTAGGTGCAAACTGGAGGACGTTTCATAATTACAAGGAGAAAGAAAGAAAAGATACTTGTCTAGACCAGGGGTAGTCAACCTTTTTATACCTACCGCCCACTTTTGTATCTCTGTTAGTAGTAAAATTTTCTAACCACCCACTGGTTCCACAGTAATGGTGATTTATAAAGTAGGGAAGTAACTTTACTTTAAAATTTATAAAGCAGAGTTACAGCAAGTTAAAGCATATAATAATAATTACTTACCAAATACTTTATGTCGGACTTTCGCTAAGTTTGGCAGAATAATCTTTATAAAACAACTTACTGTAGTTAAATCTATCTTTTTATTTATACTTTGCATATATAGAAGCATAAATTATGAAGACCTAATGAAAATGTTTTTAAATAATGCTGTGAAATTTTTTTAAAAAGTCAATTAAATTAAAAAAAAGGAAAGAGCTTCAGTATAAAACCCCTACTGTCCACATGAAAGCTGGAACGTCCACTAGTGGGCGGTAGGGACCAGGCTGACTATCACTGAGCTAGACTGAATATGAAAACTCTATTGCGTATGCTGTCAGTCAGAATTGTTTCCATGGTGAAATATGGATGCCGATATCTAATTGCTATGAATGAATGCCCTCCAGATATCTGTGAAAATTTTCAGGACTTCCTCTATAACCTCTCTAATCCAATGTTATGTAAATAACAACAACAAAAGATTGGTCGTAAAATACAAGAGGAGCGATTATTGGGAAAAGCAGAGATTTTTTTTAGATCCCAATTTACAGACAGCAGAAGGGATCAGCAGAAAATCTAACTGAATATTCTGATGCTGAAGAAAACCTGGTCAGTGATTTGGTTGGATGATTGCATTGCTAAAGTTGAATGTGCCTTTGCATCACAATGGAAAATTTTGGAGTATAAAGGGTACTTATATTTTTAGCATAGAGTAGGGGGGGGGTCAAACTGGCGGCCCGCAGTCTGGATGTGTCATGCGCAGGCCCCGCCCACCCCAGCTCCACAAATGGGAAAAATGTCACGAAATGTCACATGATGGCAATGTGACACGATGAGTTAGATCACATTGTAGTTGGAGTACATAATCTTTTTTTATGGAGCATGGCTGTGTCAGAGTGCGCATAGTGTGACTATGTGAGACATCCCAGGAGCAAATACAGCAAACAGAGGTTTGTATTTAAATAGTGGCTTTATCTACAAAATATATACATACACATTCTTTAGTCAGACCTCAAACAAACAGCAATTTACAGCAGTTACAGCATGGAAGCACACATGGAGAGAGACTTATGCCCCGACAGGGCCTCTCTTATAATACAGATTCTTAAAGTGGTAACAGTCAAATAACCCTGCTGACTCATTCCTACCATTGCATCATCATTAGAGCCAGAGGTGAAATCCTCTGAAGTCTGCTACCGGTTCTGTGAGTCTGCGGCTTAGGCACGCCCATGCAGTGCTAAACAACGAACATTTTGAAGCCTTCTGAGTCTGCAAAGGTAAGTAGAACAGTGAGGGGGGGAGAATCCGCTGTGCCATGCGATTTAGATTACCTAGAAAGCAGGAAATCTGATGATTCTAGCTAATATAACTTGCTTGTCACAGCTGATCATCACCCAGCTGATCATCGGAAATACCAGTTCGTCTGAACCAGTAGCATTTTTTTCTACCAGTTCAGGAGAACTGGTCCAAACCGGTAGCATTTCACCCCTGATTACAGCATTACAGCATTACAGCATTACAGCATTACAGCATTACAGCATTACAGCATTACAGCAGCTGGTCAGCTATTAAATCATTATTACAATGATAGGCTGCTAGTTGTTGTTCCTGTTGTAATCATATACTATTGCTTATTTCTTTACAGTTTTACCTGAATTTGCAGTGTTTAATAAAGATTAGATGGTGAAATACTGTCTCCTTTGTTGAATGGCAAGAAAGGTTAAAGGCTTGATTAGCTTTCCTTAGAGCAAATGGGTTATGGATTAGGAAATCCAGGACAGCCTTCATTTCTTCCTGTGTAAAACCAAGCAGTTTTAATTTAACCAGTGTGGGTTTTTTTGTCCCAAATCAAGAAACGTGGTTGCTACCTTCAGACTAAGCCAGGATATTAGTCCAACTTCAAACAATGGTTTCATGTTAGAACTTGTTTCAAAGCTGTCAATCCTCCTTTCTGGTTTAGTGGAGAAGGAGGCTATAATCAGTTACAACAGCCAAATAGTTTCTTTCCGAGTAGCAATCAAATATAAATATTTTCTCTAGAATATTTTTGGAAAGATATGTTTGGGATAATTTTGCTAGCTACCATCCAGCTATAAATGGCTCCTTTTTGGGGCAAGGTGCTTGAGAGGGTGATATTTATGCAGCTGCAGACATTTCTGGAGGATGCTGATTATCTCAGCCCTATGCAGACAGGATTTAGGCCTGGGTCTGGTCTCAGGGTCTCACTCCCTGAGAAAGAGGCAAAGAGTTAAAGTACAATTCTGTCCCTCCTGGTTGGGTTTTTTTTAAAATATCATATTTCAGTGTCATTGATAAACAGTAGAAGAGCCATGGTGGCGCAGTGGTTAGAATGCAATATTGCAGGCAAACTCTGCCCACTGCCAGATGTTCAATCCTGACTGGCTCAAGGCTGTTGTGGTCTGCCAGCAGCCTGCGGAGCTGGCACCAGAGTCAGACAGCTATGAGACTTAGGAAGAACATGGGCCAGTCCTGGAGGCTGGGGAAGGCCCGGATGAGGGCTCTGCGTCGGAGGCAGAAGTGGGGCTAGGGCCATCTGGGAGTGATGTGCAGACTCCAGAGCCTCCAGAGGCTGACAGTAGTGAGACAAAGGAACAGGAGGAGCCTGTTCCTTTTTTTTTTTTTAGATTTTTTTAAATTTTTTGGACAAACATACATAAAAACATCTTCAATACAAATACAGACAGTGTGTCGGTTGGTTGATTACAAATCTTTTGTGCAGTTTCACCAAATTCATGTCTTTTAATTTATCTAATTTCACATTTTACCAATCTAATATATATCCAAATTTTTTGGTCCATTAATCATTTGTTTAACTATAAGTATTTGTTCCCTCATTCCATACAAAATGTTCTTTAATTGTATTAATTAATTGTATTACATCGTTTATTTCACCATCTTAAATCAAACCTATGATATTATGTTATATTTTATATATTTCAACAATTCTTACATTATGAAAACCTCTCTCAAACTTCATTAACATACTTTTTTATCTAACCATTAAATAAAGTAGGTCCCATATCTTATAATACTGATTATCTTCCTGTTCCCTAATTTCAAATGTCAATTTGCTCATTTCAGCACATTCCATTATTTTCTTAATAATTTCATCTTGCGTTGGTATTTTCTCAAGGAGCCTGTTCCTAATGCACACATGAGAAGAGCTGCCAGAAGGCAAGAGCAGCTAAAGCAAAGAGGACGATTCGGGAGTAGGGCCAAGAGATAATTGGCCCCTCCCATAAGGCTTAAAATACCAGCAATGGCGTTTGGGCTCTGAAAATAAGACTGAAAAATTGTTAGGAAGAATTTGCTTTGATTTAGTTTGGACCACGCTGAGAATGAGTTAATTCTCAGCTGTTCTAATAAAGTTTGTTTGTTTTTAAACTGACTGAGTTTCCTACTACCTACTTGGGCCTGGGTCACAACAAAGGCTGACTCAGCTTTCCATCTTTCCAAGGTTGGTAAAATGAGGACCCAGACTGCTGGGTGACATATAATGATGACATTATAACAGCCCAGAGAGTGCTGGAAAGCCTTATGGAATGGTATATAAGTCTAAGTGAGATTGCTGTTGCTATTCTCCTTGGCAGTCTCAAGTTGAGTTGGAGGCTTGGGGCTTGGTGTTACCATAATTCTATTCCTACTTGCCAGGAAGATCTCTGTGTCCATTACCAATTCTTTTTTTTCTTGCCAACAATTTTTTTATTTTTTTTACAAGCATAATAAAAAAATAATTGTGAACAAATTATTGGTCAGGTACATCTTTAAACATATCAAGTTTCACCTAAATTATAGTCTAATACAATGTATTTTCCTTCTTCTTCTTTAAACTCAATTATTTATTTGCACACAATCTGATTATGAAAATAAATCAAATTCAACCCATTCAGGAAAATATTTGAATCAAGTCTAGTCCCCATGCTTAATTCCCTTCAACATCATTAATAAATTCTATTTACGTTTTAAGTTTCACCACTCTCAGCTTTATATCTACATTACTAATCAGAGGTCATCCTATCTAAAATCTCTTTCTTAAAACTGCCTAGAGATCACATAGACAATTTCATTTTTCCCTTCGTCTTCCTCTGCCTCAAATCATTAACATATATTTAAAGTTTTCCATCTAATCCATTTTAATATCAAACAAAAATTTAACATTTGCAAGGGTAGTCACTAGTTATTTCCCTCAGTTATTCCCCCAAAATATTAACTGTTTCCTTAGAAGTTCTATCAAATCTTTTCATTACCTTACTTATTTGTAAGAACAAAAAAAAAGAACATTTTTTCCTCGATATAATAACACTCATTTCCCTCTTATCCCAATTTATTCTAGTATTTTTCCCTTCATTTCCCAAAATCTCAATTATTTTTATCATAGTTGTCACTCATATTTTAATATAGATATTAACATTTTCTAAAATAAATTTCTTCACATAACTCTAAAAGCAACCATTAATTCCTTTCAAAAAAAATGTTGTGTGTCTACATCAGCAGCGCCTTCTCCATGGGAATAGTCCACTATTCCATTCTTACTTTCTTTCTTTGCCTCTGAGTTCTTCTTAAGTAAGGAATTCTCTGCTTAAATCAATAATCCAAAGACACACCATCTAAAAATCTCTTCTAAAACTTTGTGTGGTCCCAACGACATCAATCCTCATGGGAATAGACACAAGAAAGCTATTCAACTCTTGCTATTTTCCTCAGCCTCTATTTATAAAGGCAGCCATAAATTCTTTAAAAAAAAAAAGTCGTGTGCCCACACCCACAGAATTTTCTCCATGGGGAATAGTCTGCTATTCCATTCTTGCATACTTTCTTTGCCTCTGGGTTCTTGTTTAAATAGAGAATTCAATTTCTATAGTTCAAAGACATGCCATCTGAAACTGTCTTCTAAAGCTGTTGTGTAGTCCCAGCAACACCAATCTTCTAGCTGTCTTCCTCTGCCTCTAGATGTCTCCTTTTGAAACAGTTACTACTCACAAATAATAGGTAGCCATTTTGATAATAAAGTTCCTTTGTTCTCAAATGCTTTGGTACGTGAAGGTCAATTTTCCAAAATTTCCCTTTAATTTATTTATTATGTATTTATTTATCTTCCAAATTCTTATGTCCTATTGATATCTTTAATATTCCATAAATTTAAAACAGAGGGATTTGAGATATTCGCATAAAAAACAGTTCAATAGCTTCTTTTACTTTTTTCTTCTATTTCTTTAGTTTCCAAAATAATCCGTTAAGACTTCCAAGAATCTCCAAACCATTATTTAGTTGGAAAAAATTTATTTTCTTTTTCTTTATTTAAATGGGGCTCTATTTCCATTCCAAGCCCTATCTTTCACTTCCCAGATGTGTATTCTCCAAATTGACTTTCACTTTCACTTGTTATTCAAGTGATTATTATTTATTTTTTAAAAAATAAAAAATAAAAAATTAATTTGTTTCTTGATGCTTCTTCCTCCTGCCTGCTCTTGTAGCTGCCGTGGCTGTAGCTGTAGCTGCCATGGCAGATGGACTATGGTGCTGCATTCCTCCCCGCTGGGTCAGGGGAAAAGATCCGGAGCTATGGGGAGTTTGCCATCTCCCCGTTCACTTGGGCGGCTCCCCCACTCTTCGCTGCCCCTTCGAGGCAGCTATGGTCTGATCCAAAGTTCGGACGGAACCCCTGGGCGGGTGGATATCGGCGCAAACTGCGGACATCGGGGTTTGCCCGCGACGCTGGCCATGCCTCCCTCGTCCATTACCAATTCTGATTGACTTATCAACTGTGCCTTTTTCTAGATACAGACAGTTTAGAATATTCCAGCCTACATTGGAATATTCCTTGATAACATCACATTTAGATTTCTACTAGACAACCATGCCCCTTTGGATCAACATTTCAGAGATCTTTCCTATTTCTGTTTCTAGAGAAACAATATTATCACAGATGGGCAAAAAAGCAGTGGAAGCAGAAGTGACTTCCAACTTCCTCCAGCTTCCCCGCTGAGTTTACTCATGAGAAACTGGCAGGAAATATTAGAAATCCATCCCTCCTTCCTTCCTTCCTTCCTTCCTTCCTCCCTCCCTCCCTTCCTTCCTTCCCTTCCTTCCTCCAACCCTTCCTTCCTTCCTCCAACCCTTCCTTCCTCCCTCCTGTCTGTTGTGCAAGGTCTGTGTGTGCATTGAGAAGGTCCTTGGGAGTGCTTGAGAATTGCAGAAGAGGTGCCATGCAGGTCAGGGATGGTAACAAGATTTGGGGAACACATGGGGTATGACATGAGCTAGGAAGGACATGTAGGGGTTCTGTTTTCCTCCTTTCCATTTCCATTTCCCCTTCCCTTCCCAGTAGGCAGATAAGTGGCTACTACTGGTTGTGGGAAGGAGCCAGGGCAGTGGTGGTATTCAGTCGGTTCTATCCGGTTCAGGAGAACCGGTAGCGGTGGCTGCAGGAGGCTCTGCCCACCTGCCCAGACATAATCACGTCCCACTTATCCACTTTTTTGAAGCTCTGCACATGCGCAGAAGGCCCTGCGCATGTGTGGAGGTGGTGCATGTGAGTGAAGTGAGCACGCACGTGCGCTTACATTTGCAAACCAGTAGCAAAGATAAGTGAATACCTCCCCTGAGCCAGGGATTGCAAAACAGACTGGGAAACTCTCACAAACATTGAAAATGAAGCTCACATTTCACATGTAACAGCAGCCTACCAATGGAGCATCAGCCAGTAGCATTGAAGCAGCCACAATTTTTCCTTGGGTCCTAGATTTTGGACACATTCTATAAGTTAAACCAAGATACCTTGGTTCAAAATTGTTTTCAAAAATATTGTATTTAAAGATTGCCAAAAGTCATTATTCACATCTATCATTTCAAAGCAGAAAACATGAAAATCAAAGTGTACTCACTAAAACCATCTAGATATAATTTTTTAATATACCTCTAAACCCAATAAAAAGAATGTGTGTGCTTATGTGAAACACACACACATACGCACATATGCACAACCCTTCCCATTTTGCATCCATAGTTTGCCTGCTGTAGCTTCGAATATTTCCTGCTGTTTAAAAGACTGATGCAGTTTTAATTATCATAAAGCCTTCACATAATCATATTTTAATGTTGAGATGCTGAGACTCTAGAAATAGTGCAGAGAAGAGCAACAAAGATGATTAGGGGACTGGAGGCTAAAACATATGAAGAACGGTTGCAGGAACTGGGTATGTCTAGTTTAATAAAAAGAACTAGGGGAGACATGATAGCTGTGTTCCAATATCTCAGGGGTTGCCACAAACAAGAGGGAGTCGGGCTGTTCTCCAAAGCACCTGAGGGTCGAACAAGAAGCAATGAGTGGAAACTGATCAAAGAAAGAAGCAACTTAGAACTAAGGAGAAATTTCCTGACAGTTAAAACAATTAATAAGTGGAACGACTTGCCTGCAGAAGTTGTGAATGCTCCAACACTGGAAATTTTTAAAAAAATGTTGGATAACCATCTGATTGAGATGGTGTAGGGTTTCCTGCCTGGGCAGGGGGTTGGCCAAGGTCCCTTCCAACTCTGTTGTTATATTATATTATATTATATTATATTTTAACATCTGTTTGGGAAAACAGTATGAGATATTGTGAATAACAACAAACTATCAGCTGAATTGTAGAGGGTGTGGGGGAAATAGAACAGAATAGATTTCTTTATTGGCCAAGTGTGATTGGACACACAAGGAATTTGTCTTGATGCATACGCTCTCAGTGTACATAAAAGTTACGTTTATCAAGAATTCTAAAGTACAACACTGAACAATAGTCATAGAGTACAAATAAGCAATCAGGAAACAATCAATATTAATATCAATATATGTCAGGAAATGTCAGTAATGAGAAGGCAGCCATAATTTTGCATTTGGAAGTTCCTCCAGTCTTGCACAACCCAGTTGTACAGTATAATAATTTATTATAGTGTAATTGTGAAGTACTTGATGGTCTCTGACTTCAGTTGTTTGCTTGTAGATATTTCATTTCCTGACTCACATCATTTGTACATTGAGGTTGTTGCACTGATGATGTTAGCACTGATGATGTCTGAATAATGGGGACAATCAAGCAGTTGATATGTTGAATTATATTCAAGTTTGGATTTATACGTCATAGGAAGATATATTTGGAGACCACTGGTTGGCGGGCTTCTAAATTTCAAACCTGCATCTTCCATCAATTTGCACTGATGGAATTATTTCACCGATGAGAAATCAACTGCAATGATAAGCTTTGACATTAGAGGGCGCCCTGACATAACCAATCCTCATCTACTGCCAAAATACTGTATATACAGTTGTTTGAGGCTCTCTTTTTGTGGTAGAAGACACAGTCAGAGGTTTGGGATGTATTTCTGAAAAAGGACGTTTTTTTCTCTTGTGTGGGTATTGTTCATCCTCTCAGAAGGCTTCTAAGATCCAGAAATGGGCCTCTGTGGCTCAGACTGGTAAGACAGTCTGTTATTAACACAGCTACCTGCAATTACTGCAGGTTCTAGTCCCACCAGGCCCAAGGTTGACTCAGCCTTCCATCCTTTATAAGGTAGGTAAAATGAGGAGCCAGATTGTTGGGGGCAATAAGTTGACTTTGTATATAAATATACAAATAGGATGAAGACTATTGCTAACATAGTGTAAGCCGCCCTGAGTCTTCGGAGAAGGGCGGGATATATAGATGAGGCTACAGTTAGTCCAGAATGCAGCTGCGCGGGTGATAGATGGAGCCCCTCGTGGCTCCCATATGACACCTATCCTGCGCAGACTGCACTGGCTTCCTGTGGCCTTCCGGGTGCGCTTCAAGGTTTTGGTGACCACCTTTAAAGCGCTCCATGGCATTGGGCCGGGTTATTTACGGGACCGCCTACTGCGACCGAATACCTCCCACCGTCCCGTGCGCTCTCACAGAGAGGGTCTCCTCAGGGTGCCGTCAGCGAGGCAATGTTGTCTGGCGACGCCCAGGGGAAGGGCCTTCTCTGTGGGGGCTCCCACCCTCTGGAACGATCTACCCCCCGGACTTTGTCAGCTTTCGGACCTTCGGACCTTCCGCCGCGGGCTTAAAACATACTTATTTAATTGTGCAGGACTGAGCTAGATTTTAAATTTTGGGTTTTAAATTGGGTTTTATTTCTATTTTTAATTGGACGGGCTTTAGAATAAGTTTTTTAAATGTTTTATATTGTATTTATATTGTATTTATCTGTTTTTAGTGCCTGTAAACCGCCCTGAGTCCCTTGGGAGATAGGGCGGTATATAAATATGATTAAATAAAAAATAAAAATAAAATAAATGCAAATTTTAAAAAAAAAGTCTTCTGAAATTGTGTGTAGACCAAGTATAAAAACAACAAAGGCAGATGTTGTCAGGCAAAGACCCGATGAATCAGGTCATGACAGGTTTATAAAAGGTATCTCTGAAATGGAGAAAAGTGCTTTTCATTGGTGGATACATATCATTGGTTCTTTGCTGAAATAACCCATAATTCTTGGTGCATCTTGTTCTTGGTGCAGGACAACTGGGGAACAAAAGGAAAGAAGCTGTCTTGGATAACAGCAACAGTGCCAGACTAAGAATAAGGGGCTCTAGCTGGGTGGGTTCTACTTATCTTTACTACCGGTTCGCAACGGGATGGCGCATGTGCAGATAGCCTATGATGACATCCGGGTTGATGGACAGAGCCTCCCGCCAGTTTTACTACCAGTTCTATAGAACTGGTCCGAACCGGGGGCAACCCAGCACTGGGATCTAGGGTTTAGTTCATTGTCATTCATGAACTCTCCCTGGGTCACTTATGCTCTCTTAGCCCAACCTAACTTAAGTATGAAAGCTTTTCTGGGTGACTTTCTCTCTCTGTCTTTCAGCCCAACTCACATTATGATTAAAGGGTTGTTGTTGTGGGTAAAACATAAACAGGAGGAAAGAGTATTAGATACTTTTACTGCCTTGAGTCATTTATAAAAATAATAAAGGTGGGTTTGTACCAGGGGTGAAATCCAGCAGGTTCTGACAGATTCTGGAGAACTGATAGTGGAAATTTTGAATAGTTCGGAGAACCGGCAAATACCTTCTCTGGATGACCCCAGAGTGGAGATGGCAATGGAGATTTTGCAATATCCTTCCCCCAGGAGTGGGGTGTGAATGGAGATTTTGCAATATCCTTCCCCTGCCACACCCACCAAGCCACATCACACCCACCAAGTCAGGCCCACAGAACCGGTAGTAAAAAAAAAATGGATTTCACCACTGGCTTGTACCTATCCTCTGCAAATTATGGTGCTATATGTAAAATGAAAAAAAAAAGAAATAAAAATAGTAACAGCAGTAAGAAAAAAAAGGCAATTGATCGTAGAAAAAAACATGCTCAGTTATTTAGGCCATTTTTCATTTTTCTAAGGAAGAAATTCCTGACAGAAAGGTATAGCTAGTCTATTCTGCATATTCATAAGCATCTGGTATTGATATGTAGAATGTCTGGTATTTTATAGATTCCTGTGGAATATACTGATACTGTACATAAGCCACAATGATATCACATCCATCATTCTATTATCAGGCCAAGGAGGTGAATTATGTCACTGAAATTCATTACAGTGCTCCATGGGTGGTCAGTGATCATATTATTGTAAGTGTATTTCATGGAGAATTGTACTACTGGAGATGAGATGGTTATTTTTTTTTCTTGTTCATTCTTTTTACAAAAAATAATTTTAAAAAAATAAGCAAAATTGGAATCTTTGTTAAGGAGCAATATGGAATATCCTTTCATAAATGCATTTCCCTCAATAATGTTTTCCAGAGTATTTTATAGTTTCCATGTTTGTTAATAAACTGTAACGTATGGATATAATTTCAAATCTCAATACTATGAAATTTAAAATTTGAAAACCAATGTATTTTGAAACTGATCATGCACTACAGAATACCACTCACAAACAGTTCTACACTCTTCACTGTTCCAATATCATGCTTTTGATAAAGTCACATAAAAGCTCTTTTGTGGAACAAAGCCAAGCAGGAGAACACAAAGTCAAGTTGTGCAGACACAGCTGACAGCTTATTTATAACTGTTACCATTGTACTCCATTTCTCCTTAGCTTATTATCACCCTCAGGATTTTTTTAGGATATATTTATTGAGCTTGTAGTCATGAGACTCTCTTTGAACATTGTGGGAGTTATGGCATAAACACCACACCCAACCATTTGAAAATGATGGCATTTCATTCCAGAATTTAGCATAAACAAGAACCCTTTGTCCATGATTGTTTACCATGGGTTCAACCTTCAGCCGTTTGAGAGATCCATCAATGTTTCCTTCAAATGAAAAATGACATTTCAGACTATAGTGGAATTGCAATAAAATACAGCTTTGCTGTATGATTAAGCAATATCCTTCAGAATCAGTAGGGGCAATCTTGCATGTGTTCATTTCTGAGGTTTACCTTTTTTTGTATTGGATTGCTAGAGTTTAAAGGGCCATACCTTGAATTTTAATATGATACAGTGATGGGAATAGATGAAAATGACATCTAGACACTGAATTTCTGCAATGCAATGGGGATACTGTGGATTTATACTGGATATTGAGGGGCATATATAGGAAATTTGCCACCAGTTGCTTGCCATTCTCTAAATATAATTGCTGGGGAGGAGAAACTTCCTGACAGTTAGAACAATTAATCAATGGAACGACTTGCCTCCAGAAGTTGTGGGTACTCCATCAATGGACGTTTTTAAGAAAAGATAGGACAACCATTTGTTTGAAATGGTATAGGGCAGTGATGGTTAACCTTTTTGCCATTGTGTTCCAAAAGCGTGGAGAGCGTGGGGGGGGGATTTGCGCACACATGTGCCCACACCCATAAATCAATGCCCCCCACACTCCCATGCTTGTGCGAGGGAAACACCCCCCCATGCGCCCCTCGCTTTTGGCACACGATGCCAAAAAGGTTACTGGTGGACCTGATAGGCCCGTTTTTCCCTTTTCCCAGGCTCCAGAGGCTTTCTTAGAGCCTGGGGGGCCGAAAAAGCCTTCCCTACCACCCCCCCGGAGGCCCTCTGGAGGCTGGAAACGGCCTATTTTCCAACTTCCAGTGGGTCCAGAAGGTCTGTTTTTCGCTCTCCCCAGGCTCCAGAAGCTTTCTTGGAGCCTGGGGAGGGCGAAAACAGCCTTCCTCACACACCCCCGGAGGCCCTCCGGAGGCCAGAAACGGGACATTTCCCAATTTCCAGTGGGCCCGGAAGGCCAGAAAATCAGCTGGCTGGTGCACACATGGACACTGGAGCTGAGCTAGGGCAACCCTCACGTGCCCACAGATATGGCTCCGCGTGCCACCTGTGGCACCTGTGCCAAAGGTTCGCCATCACGGGTATAGGGTTTTCCGCTTGAGCAAGGGGTTGGACTAGAAGACTTTCAAGGTTCCTTCCAACTCTGTTATTCTGTTAGATGACTTGTGTCCTTGTGAACTTTGCAGAAAACGCTGGTTGGTTATTTGGCTATACTGTTGGATCACCAGAATGGGTAAAGCTGTTCTAGAGTCCAAAGAAGCTCTACTAACTTTCTACAGGATGTTCCTTTCATGTGATGGTTTCTTCATTATCAATATTCATTAATACCATTTAACAAAAGATAGTAACAACAAGAAGAACAAAAAGTAGTTAACCAAATTAATATCAAAATAGATCTAAAGATTTTAAGAGACTATAAACGTCTCTGCCCTTTATGACTGCATTATATAATGCAAATACACAGTTCTACAGCAGCTTTGGGGTGTTTGCCAAATAAAAGCTGGTGGGACAATTGTCCCTTATTTGCTGCCTCTACTCCCTTTATTTCACCCTAGCAAATTCCCTAAGCAAAGGGAATTTAAACAAGAGTATTTCCAGCTGATTTACTGAAAGGCATGTTCAGTGTATGCAACATTTGCTGTATTCTTTAGTCTAAGGATAAAGTTTAAGAGTATCCATGACAATACGTAGGCAATAGATGTTCCGGCAATACTAAAGCGTAACAATACTTGAATAAGTATGAATAAACAATGTGCAGATTTGAAAATAAGAATCTTTGATATGATTCAGGATGAGGGGGGAGAAGTGAACATCAGATAGGTAGCATCAAAATGAAATAATTATTGGAATTATTGGATTATTGCAATGCTCTCTACATGGGGCTCCCCTTGAGGTGCACTCGGAGGCTTCAGTTAGTCCAGAATGCAGCTGCGCGGGTGATAGAGGGAGTTCGCGTAGCTCCTGCGTAACACCGCTCCTGCGTAGACTGCACTGGCTACCTGTGGCCTTTCGGGTGCACTTTAAGGTTTTGGTTACTACCTTTAAAGCGCTCCATGGCTTAGGGCCTGGATATTTACGGGACCGCCTGCTGTTACCGCATGCCTCCCACCGACCCGTACGCTCTCACAGAGAGGGACTTCTCAGGGTGCCGTCCGCCAAGCAATGCCGGCTGGCGGCCCCCAGGGGAAGGTCCTTCTCTGTGGGGGCTCCCACACTCTGGAACGAGCTTCCCCCGGGTTTACGCCAAATACCTGACCTTTAGACCTTCCGCCGTGAACTGAAGACACATCTTTTTATTCGCGCGGGGCTGGCTTAAATTTTATTGATTTTTAAATTTTCTATTAGTAATTTTAAGGGTTTTTAGTTTTTTATATATTTTAAAGTTTTTTAGGCCAATTATAAAATAAGTTTTTTAATTTGTATTTTAAATTGTATATTGTATTGTCTGTTTTTACTTTGGCTGTACACCGCCCTGAGTCCTTCGGGAGAAGGGCGGTATAAAAATCGAATAAATAATAATAATAATAATAATAATAATAATAATAATAATAATAATAATAATAATAATAAAAGAAAGCCATTATCCAGATCGCTTAGGCGATGTTTCAAAGCTTGTGAGTGGCATCCATTGCATAGAAAATTCATAGGATAATTGATTAGGTAATAAGCTAATTTTGTTAATGAAAATAAGTGATTGGAGAAGGCTGACAGAAAGGGATCCTTTTTATCCAACCTGCAGATTGTGCAGCATCTGAGAAAACAAATTCTGAAAGCTTTTGCAAACAGACCAGCATTTCTCAACCTAACTTGAAGATGTGTTCAGCTTGGAAGAATCTTGAATTGAAGAATGTATCACTCTTGGTTTAGAGTCCGGCATCTATATTCTGCATCTTCAATGACCTTTTCTATTTTGTGTTTCACACTTTCTTGAAACTTAAGGACACACCAGAGTAACAAGGAACTCACTTCCAAAAAGCAAAAGCAAAATTTTTAATTTAAGCTTTATTTGTCTGATTGTTTAACACCAACAAAATTATCCCATTAAAGCATTGTTCCTGTGTTGATTCTCCATGAAAGGTAGCCCCCCACCTCCAATCAGTACAGCTAAAGGATTCTAAAAATGCTTCTAATTCCAAAATCTGCTTTTTACATCAGCAACATTGCAAATAAATTTTATGGCTTCCAAAAAGTATTGCAAGCAAGAGGGATATTTATTGCAAACACATTTATTGGGAACAGCTCTGGACTGTTCTCATCAAGTTGTTGGAAAATTCCAGCTTTGTTTTTTTGGGGAAAATATGGTTTCAGACCAGAAATGTCATAACAGTACAATATGAAATAAAAGCAGTTTAGTGGTATTGTCCAACTTCTAAACAAGAGGTCATTTGTATATAGACTTCAGGTCACAACAATGTGAGTTCGTGCAGATGAGAGAAGCAATTTATATTGAAAGGTCAGAATGAATTAAAAGCAAACAAGTGAATGGAAACAGTAATTAGACATTGAGATGTGACATCTTGGCTATTCTGTTTTCCAAGATTGGGCTTGCTGTATGGCACAAGATGTGGCCTTCTTCGTTGTAAGCCTTTGATAGTTTTGGTGAGGAGTGTGGTTCCCACAGCAACAGACACTGAGCCTTTATTGTTTTCTTTCCATCTGTTTATGGAAATTCCACTCTGTTCCGGAACAGAGACCTGCATCATCACATCTATGAATAGACAAACATGCCTTTGCACAAGATCCTAAATTCTGAAGAAAAGCAAAGAATTCAGAATGGTGATGACTCAGATCTTCACCTGGCACATAGTACTGGCAGGGTTCAGTGGAATACTCTACAGTTGAATCTGAAAACCAGGCATCTTGATTATAAGTAGGAACAAAAGCAGTGCAACTAAAGCCAATGTGGATGAAGTTAGTCAAGACTTTTTAATATTGGCCAGATCACGAGAACAAATGGAACAGATGAGGATTAAGAGTTCAGATCTCATGTGCTGGTTTTCTCTCTTTCAATAGCAATAGCACTTAGACTTATATACCGCTTTACAGTGTTTTACAGTGCTCTCTAAGAGGTTTACAGAGTCAGCATATTGCGCCCAACAATTTGGGTCCTCATTTTACCCACTTCGGAAGGATGGAAGGCTGAGTCAAACTTGAGCTTGGTGAGATTTGAACTGCCAAATTGCAGGCAGCCGGTAGTCAGCAGAAGTAGCCTGCAGTACTGCACTCTAACCACTGCGCCACTGAAGCTCTTACTCAATATGTGTGCATGTGTCTTTAATAAACCCTATGACATTGAACATCATTCCACGCATTACCACTCTTCGTTTTATGGAATCTTTTGCACGTTATGCCTCATTCTCATTGGACCTGGCTATGCTTACCATTAAAGCTGACTCCTGTCTTTTTCTCCTGTTGGCTTACTTCTAAACTGGCTTAAGAAAGCTTTTGGCTTCAGCCCAGATCAGCATTAGAAAATCCTATCCAGGAAGAGACCCTTCGGCAATGACTAGTAAACTATTCAGTCTGGACTTCAGGTGACCAAGTCTTCTGATTAGGCAATTCCCTCACTTCTAGATCTTGGCACTTTTCTGTTGTAAGAAAACAATTGCCAACTGCTTTCTGATGGGTGTGTCTTGGTAGTTACATATTCTTTCTTTATCTTTATCTCACACACACAAACATTAAATGATTTATATACACAAATATCAAGAAACATATACACTTAGCCCCAGAATCTGCTCTTAAAAGAAATCTTTTCTTACTCTCCTGTTGCTTTCTAAATATCTTTTAGCACTATCTTCAGTCTCAGCTTTTTTCCTTTCTCTGAACATCCTACTTTCCCCCGTGCTTTTTTGTTTCTGTTCAATTCAACTATTCATAGTTTCGTTTTTCCAGTCCCTTGAAGTAGAAGGATTTTACTTTTAACAGTTCAATAGCTTGTACTGGAAAAACAATGAAAGCTCCAGGGAAAAGTAATGTTAGCCCTAGTAGTAATGGTAGCAGCTGTTTTTCTTTATTTCTTTATTAAATTTATTGGCCACCCATCTTACCGCAGGGTAACTTGTTGTTCTGCTTTATTCTGTTTATTCTGTTCAGTGACCAGAATTCCACAAGTCAACATAATAATGTAATAGTAGTGGTTTGACATCAAACAAATCAGAATTGTCTTGGGACTTCACCAAATATTATTGACTGCTATGAAATGGGCACTTGTGTCCTGATATGAGATGCAGTATAACAGAAACTAGGGAATGGATTCATTAGTTATTCACTGCAAGGACATAATCTTAGCTTATAAGGAACTTTAATATTTGATTTCAAGAACACCTGTTAGGAGGGATTAAAACTGGTAGTGTTAGTGCTCTTCAGAGGTTGGGAATGGTTACCTGATTTAATGAAGTTACCTAAGTTGCCAACCTGAAAAAAAGAGACTTGACTCGTCAGAAACACTTATCTATCATAATTCAAAGAGAGGAGAACAGTAACCAGTAGGCCAGGGGTGGGTTCTACTTACCTTTACTACCGGTTTGCAGCGGGATCGCACACATGTGCAGAAACTTTCTGATGACGTTGGGGTTGGTGGGTGGAGCCTACCCCCTGTTTTACTACTGGTTCGCAAGAACTGGTCCGAACCAGGGACAACCCACTACTGCACTAGGGAGTAATAAAGACCATGAGCCATCTCTACTTCAGTCAGTAAGCCTCCTGCCTTAGAACCACATTTGGGCCAGTTGACATATCGTTCTTAAGATTCTAGATGGAACCTTTTCAGTGATATGATCCCAATTAAGCTTCAAACACAATTTGCATATGTGCCACTTATGTACTGTACACCTCTGTCAAAGTAAAATAATTATATTGCTGCCATTGATTTTTGCGCACTTGAACTATGTGAGTTTGATAAGCCTTGTGATTGGTAGAGCTGTGGAAAACTATGTACAAACATTTAGTTATTCTTCTTTGTGGCAGTCCCTCAAATATTCGGAGATGCTAAGAGTAGTGTTTTAAGACGGGCAGCCATACAAATACAAATAAAATGATTCAATGCATTCCTGTCTCTGCCATGTCAATTGTGAACAGCTGAGGTAAGCTTATAACAAATTAAAGCATGCTATGAGAAACAAATAGGAATGCTTCAGCTGACATAATATGGAAAATCGTACTTTGGAAGTAAAGTAGAAACTGGACCCTGAATAGTGAATGGGGGAATTAACAGACAATAACATTATTTATTTCTGCTATCCAGAAATGATTGCCAGCCTCTTCAGGTGGAGCGGTACCTGACCAGTGTAAAATAGCCCAATCTCTCTCGACTTTCATTTTTCTGAAATGATTGGCCTGTTGTCTTTTGATTACAGGATTTGATGGTATTCTACTACTACTTTAATTGATTAAAAATAAAGCCATGGTAAAGAGAGTGATTAAGTTTTTTTATTAGGTATTTAAAATGCTAGCCCATGTTTGTTGTGTCATAGTTTAGCAATAACTTTTAGTCTTATATAATGCTTCACAGTACTTTACAGCACTCTCTAAGTGGCTTACAAAGTCAGCATATTGCCCCAAACAATCTGGGTCCTCATTTTATCAACCTTAGAAGGATGGAAGGCTGAGTCAACCTTAAGCCAGTTAAGTTCAAACTCCAGACTGTGGGCAGAGTTAGTCTGTAGTTCTGCTACTGCATTCTAACCATTGCATCACCAGGACTCCTTTTTACTAAACAAAACGCAACTATCTGGGTTCACATAAAAAGCTGAGTCTTAACCCATGATTTATATAACAATCAATGGCTTTTAAACAGCTGTTTTGTTGCCAAGAAAACTGCATGAATATGTTCATATAGTCACAATGAGAAAAGCTTGATTCAAGGATAGTCTTAAAATGAAAAGAGTTAAAGCAATCAGAAAATCTTTTCTGTCCCACAGTACATTGCAACATCGGCTGCTTCAGAGACATGTAATTGGTGCTTTTGATCATGATAGAAGATAATTCCAAACCTAGGAATTTTCAAAGAATAAGATTGAAATAGAGCCAAGGGCAATTAATATGGCCAAGACCATTATAATCCTATCAGTGAGCAGTTATTGTGCGCAACAAAAGTATGTAATATGGAAACTGATTCTCGGCCAAACAGGAACAAACACTGTAATGAGTGAACTTTCTGGTTCAACAGCTTGTTCATGGCTTGAAATTTAGGGGATTTTTAGGTGCCAGGAATCTTTCGATACACCAGTCATGCATCTGAACGCATAAACTGTCTGCTTAGTAAATGGATGAAGTCATTCAAATTTGGAGGGACATCCCAAATTGTTATAAAGTTGTTTACTAGAGTCGGCAAACAACATTTGTTTAGAAATCAGTCACTTCAAGACTTTTCTACAATTAGAAAGATATGTCATGGACTGAGAGGGCCTAGGCTTTTTTGATGGAGAGAGCGAGCGGTTTTATTTATGCACATGTATACATATTCAGACACATGTCCATCTTCTGCAGCAGCCTTCCCCAATCCCCGTTCTGCCAAATGTAGTCATACCAGCTAGGTATTGCGAAAGTTATTGAAAAGCAGCACCTGGGGAAAGCTGTTCTTCATAACTGTGGCATAAATTTCTCAGGCCGAAACTAAAAGACAATATGCCAGATAGCTCAGAGCAGCTGAAGCCATATTTTGTGGCATCATCAGTGTTCCAAAGAAACCAGATGGTCAAAACAGCAAGCAACAGGCATATAAACAATGTCACAGTTGTTTCACATAATCATCAGATTTGATCCATACTGAAATGCCTTAATTCAAGAAATTGTGTGTTATAGCCTAGGGACAACATGGATTATTCACATTACAGAAACATAAATGAAGTTGCATTCCCCTTGCTGGGCTCATGCTTCTGCTTCAGGTTTGGTTCCCTAGGTTTTTCCATAAATTTTAGATATCTGCCTCAGACCTAAGTAATAAGTAGCAGTCATCCAAACATTGATTCATGATGATAATGGAGTCTCTTTTCACAAGTGTGCCGCTTATCAATTCCCCCCCCCAAATTAGGGTGGTAGTGTACTTTTAGAAAACTATAAAATATATGTGGTTATTTGCTAGAGATTCCCCCTCACACAGAGACACCATACACAAGATGAGAACAGAAGGACAACAATAGCTATTAAATGACCATCTCCCCATGCGTCTTCTCTATAATGACTACAGGACCATTTTGATATATTGCTTATTTACTGAATTTATGTGGAAAGACCAGAGATGTTATTGACTTGTGTTATTTGTGTGCCTCTTTTACATAAAAAGAAAGTACAATATTAATATAAATGCAACAACTGTAAAATTGAACTGTAAAGTTGAACTGTTTCAACTGCTACCCTCAAAACGACGCTATAAAGCACTGCATACCAGAACAACTAGACACAAGAACAGTTTTTTCCTGACCACCATCACTCTGCTAAACAAATAATTCCCTCAACACTGTCAAACTATTTACTAAATCTGCACTACTATTAATCTTCTCATCGTTCCCATCACCCATCTCCTTCCACTTATGACTGTAACTTTGTTGCTTGTATCCTTACGATTTATACTGTAATTGATTGTTTCCTGATTACTTAATTGTAGCCTATGACTATCATTAAGTGTTGTATCATTTAGTGTTAAATTTGTACCCTATGACTATCATTAAGTGTTGTAAGCGTTGTACCTTGACGAATGTATCTTTTCTTTTTATGTACACTGAGAGCATATGCACCAAGACAAATTCCTTGTGTGTCCAATCACACTTGGCCAATAAAAATTCTATTCTATTCTAAAATAACAAAATTAGCACTACAGAGCCAAAGAAGCAGCAAGTTTAGGTCTCTTCCATCAGCCCAAAGATGGAGAGAAATTAGATCTGCCCTTCAGCTTATCAACCTGACCGTATGGCAACTACTGAATAGAGGCAGGTCATTACTTTAATCTTCCTGTTATAGCATAAAATATGAATCTGTGGGACAATTCTGGACTAGTTCAATATTCGCTTCAGGCCTCTATTTTTAGAGATGAGCTGATTTAGTTCTAACTCAGCTATTAAAACCACAATAGATGAAGCAATTTCTTGTGGCCTTGTGGAATCTGCATGTAATTCCTTCATCCTTTGCATGAATTCCTGAATCACTTTGTCTTCCAGCTTCTCAGTTTTAGCTTCAACTTGTTCAAAGGGAAAGGTAACTAGATGGATTTGCAACTTCCCTTGTACCAAACTTAGGGGGGGGGAGCAAACAGGTGAACATTAAGATGCATGTTCTGCCCTTTTTGTACATGTTTTGTATACATCTATCCCAGATCAGAACTTACATCACAACATTGTGACATTTGTTTTAACATTTTAATGAAAACATCAGATTCTGCAGAGATTTTTGTCCCTCTCATGTCCCGTCAGATTATTTTGCATGCAGACAATTGTAGACAACATGAAACAGACAGCTCCTACTGCTACCAAATGAAAGTTATTTTGCAGTTTTGGATTCTTTTTCTGACAGATTTGAACCTGTCCAAAAACAGAAGAGAGTCAGAAATGGAAGATGAAGATATTTTGGGATATCTTCATGCTTACACTCTGTGAAGGCACAAAGCTTTGTGTGAAAGGCCCCTAAGGCTGGTGTCATGGACTGATGCATTGTTTCTGGAACCTCTTTTGACCAGAGGGGAACAAGTGCTTCCAATAAATAAATAGGCAACAAGACCTTAAATACTGGATAAAAAACAAGCAGAAGATGACTCAAAGACCACCTGAGGCTCTTGCTTGAGGGATGAAAAGGGTGAAAAAGTTTGTGAGTTGAAATGGCTGTTTATATAATCCACAAAAAACAGAAACAAACAAACCATCAAAAACTGGGCATGGAATGTTATAATATTTGTATTAACAACTTTTCTTGAAGCACAGTGAGAAATAATGATTTATAGTAATAGAGACATTGTTTAGCTTATCCTGGTGGGGAAAGTTGTTGCCAGGTGATCTCTGTTGATGGACCTCTTCTAAAACTTGGCACTTTCTAATTCTTTCCCTTTAAACCAGGCAGTTTTGAATTAGAGGTTGTCTTCACATAAAGAACTACAGGTATCTTTTGCAAAATAGGTCATATCACCATTCTATTTCCTGTTATGAGGAATTATCATTCTATCTCTACTCCATTTGTCCTGTATATGCAAACTAGGGTGGTGGGTGACTTTACATTGTTTCTGTTTTCCTATTGGAACATTCCTGTCATTTTACGCAATTCCTGGATCATGTTTTCCATTAATTTAAATTAAAATCACTAAACACTAGCTTCTCAACTGGTTTAGACCAGCAAAACATCTGTTTCCTCATGTAAATTTCATTTTGTCTTCAGGAACCCGGTAAGAGAAGTGCCACATGATTATAATCTTAAACAAATCCAAGAAGCAGAACATTATACCCTTCTAAAATCTCTCAGCTCTTTTAAAACTACATAGTATAACTAAATTGAAATGAAAGGAGCATTTTCTTTCAGGATAAGAGCCCCATTGTTTATGGGTGCAAATATACTACCAGATTTGGTAAGTTCCCTTATTTTTATCAGATATCCATTAGATATGTTGTATTGAGAATGCCCATCTTGTTTGAGCATTGGCATCAAGTTGTGAAAAGGTATTTAGACTGTCCTGGAATAACCTCTACCTTATGGAAGGATGGAAAAAGGTTGGGGCTAAGTACCTGTGGGACTGTAGCAACTAAACATAAACAACTAATCTTCTTCAGTTCTTTAGAAGGCAAAAATCCCAGAATCCAAATAGGTTTTGCTGAAAAAAGAGGTAAATTATATTAATACTAAAATAGTTTCACCAGGAAGCTTCAATAAAAGAAATTACTTCAATGAAATATTTTAAAAAACAAACACAAGAAGGGTTAGACTTATAGTGATTTGTTGTTAAATTAATTATTGGTCGGGATGAAAGTAAGTTGTAGTAGCTAGGACTTAGTTCAGACCTTGTTCTTAGCCTGAAATATGGTTTTGGCTTAAAGCAATGGATGAACACTGTCATTATATTTTGCAATCTACAGGTTATGGCTTATTACAGGTTATGGTTATGTCATATGAACCCAGCTGAGTTTTACACACACACACACACACACACACACACACACACACACACACACCCCTTGTAGACTAACTTGCTCTGCTCTCTACTTTTCTGTTTTGTTATCCAGTAGTTTTAGTTTTCTAATTTCATGGAATCTAATGTTGTTTGTACTGCATCGTGTTATAAAGTCATTCTATAATGGAGAAACAGTTCATAATAAATACATGAACCCAGAGATGATTTTTTTTTTGCTTCATTTCTTTTGCTTCGTTTTTTTCTCCCTGGGATTTGTAAAAATAGAGGGCAGAGCCAGAATCCTATAATATCTTGTTGCAAGTGGCTGCTGCCCTGTTGCATGGATTCAGAGGCCTGTATTTACTTATTTATATGCCACAACAACCCTATGAACTGAGCTGGGCTGAGAGAGGGAAACTGGCCCAAAGTCCCTCAGCCAGTTTCTGTGCCTTTGGAAGGGCCAGCACCTTAACCACTACAGTTAGTCCTCAACTTACAACAATTCATTCGTGACCATTCAAAGTTACCATGGCACTGAAAAAAGTGACATGGCCGTTTTTCACATTTACAACCATTGCGATCATCTTTTGCGGCCTTCTGACAAGCAAAGTCAGTGAGGAAGCCAGATTCACTTAACAACTCTGTTACTAATTTAACAACTGCCGCGATTCGCTGTGGTCATAAAACGGAGCAAAACTCATTTATCAAATGTCTCATTCAGCAACATAAACTCTGGGGTCGGTTGTGGTTGTAAGTCGAGGACCACCTGTATTCCAGACTGGCTCTCAAAATATCCCAGTTTTCTCCATGTTACTTATTCAAGTTGGGCACTTTTAGCCTGAGTGCTTAGTGTTAGTTTGGTTTTAACATCAACCTCAAAGGAACATAAAAGTGTCCAGATATCCTGAACCTAAGGTTGACTCCTGCTGACAGAGTCTATACAATTTTGTTGGCAGTGTTCAGTGTCCACACAATTTTGTTGGCAGTGTTCGGGAAGTAATTTGCTGTTGTCTTCTTCAGTGAGAGTGCTGAGGGGAGGCGAGGGAGGGCTTCTCAACTGGAAGCTCTGGGACACTTTTGTGGTTCTGATCCAAGTATTAAGCAGGGACGATTTTATTTAGCTTCTGAGTTCAGCCCAGGAAAGATACAAACAACTTCCTAACCTCTGTCTGAGTGAATGGCTATGTCAGGCCACTTGGAGCTTGACTGCTCTGACCTCAAGTTAAGATGGCTGTAAATCAAGGGAAAAAAGCGAAGAAAAGCCCAAGATGCGAAAATAAAAAAGAATAGCCTTTGTGTTCAGATATGGTGTTGTTGTTTTTTTAAAAAAAACCTACAAAAAAGTTTTTGATTATAGATTTATAATGGAAAGGAATGCTTATATAAAGAACTCTGGAAGCAAATCTTAAGGAAATAGTATAAAATGTACTAAGGGACATAGCTCTGATGATCTATCTGAAGCAAAGTGCATGTAACTCCCATTAGCATTCCTGGGAACTTTGCCAAAGCATCAGAGTGGAAGAAAATGGAGCAGGGCTTAGTGCTTGGAACTAGTGTTGCTTAGAGAGTCCTCCATAAGCCTTTAAAACAACTGGGAGTTTGTGGGTAATCAATCTCCACATGACAATCTTTGTTTACGGGTGAGTCCCAGGCTTTCCTGGTTAGCCTGCTAAAGCTGAGCCAGATCTCCAGGAAGAGTTTACTCTGAAAGAGCTGGAGACTGTAGTGAGGATCACAGATGGCTATTACTGCTTCTCAAAACAGAAGCAAGAGAATCAGTCTAAAGCAGAACACAGATATACGCACATCTGAATGTATATAACTAAATTATTCAATAGCTGCTCTTTGCCATCATCTACATTTTAATATATTTACAAAGCCTTGGTTTGCTTTGCTTTTTAAAGTCTGCTAGCTTTATAATGGATGAAGTTTTAATTGAGAGGCACTCATAACTTCCAGGTTGAATCAGTTGCAGTAATAGCTGAGAGATGGTGAGAATGTTCTCAGGGTCCATATGTGAGAATCTAAGCAAGTGGATTTTTAAAGCAGAACATAATATAAACACCGCTTTTATCTAACAAGTATATTTCCAATTTGAGCCAATTTTAAATTGATCTCACAACAATCTGTAATTCCAAAATTAAATTCGGATCTGTTTCCAAAGATGTCTCTTAATTGCTTTGCTTTCATAGAGTACTTTTTTCATTTATACCAAAGGTAAAAATACCCAGGGAAATAATTTTTTTTTAAAAAAAAGACTAATAGAAACTTTGTCTTTACCAGTAAGTTCTACCATATCACATTCCATTTATCAAAAAGTTGCCAAGATTTTTCTGCATGATTTATGTTGGAAGGGCCAAAACGCCTCTTATTTCTGTGAGATAGTTTTGTGTTTGACATTTTTGGATTTAGCAAATACTAGTATTGTTCATAGAGCAAGCGGAAAACCTGGCAGACCTTTTACTGAAGCAGAATGTGGAATTTCCAATGATCAAGGAAGTCATTTTTAAACCAAGGGGACAGGAATGAGGGCAAGTAGGCTGAAGCTGTAATATGGAATACCCTAAAAAAGGAGAAGGATGATATAGTTGCCCCAGAAATTTAACCAAAGATATCTATAAGAATCATCTACAAAGATGCTTAGTTTTCCATAGGGGAACAAAATTACTTAAACTCTTCCCTCCCCTCCCCTTTGTGATTATGAAAATTCTCAAAATGAAATTATTGCCCTGAGCCTTGAAAATATTTTTCCTTCCCCCCGCTTTTATTTGTTTTTTCCCCTTAGTTCAAGCTAAATATTATAATTTTCAAAGAAAATGTGTAATCTTGATACAGGTCTAAAAGGATATAGAAAAAACAGATAGTAGAGAAAAATACCAATTTAAACAATAAAATAAGGGTGGATAGCCAAACAAATGTAAATATATAATATGGCTAATATATTCTAATAGATTTGGGGTGCTTAGTGTGGAAAAAAAACCATTAAAAATATCAGTTAGTACTATGAAACATTTCAGCCCCAATGTCTACTCAAAATATGTCTTTACTATAGGTGTCTACATAGTTTTAAAAATATTTATTAACACAAATAAAACAAAACAGACCAGAAAAGGCAAATAATAGATAATGAACAATATATTAAGAGTATACTGTAGATAATATATAGATTATATATCACACTTAAATGTAAACTATGAAGCCCACATTTCAGATGTGGAACAATTGCACGTGTAAAACTCTAACTGACCTAAAAATGGCATCCAAATATTGAATCAGATTAATTTTTTTAAATATGCAGTTATTCTGGAGTGATGAGTTATTTTTCCTAGCGGATAAGGGTGGTGCTTTGAGGACATTTGTGACTCAGCTAAAACATTCCTGAGTTAATTCAAATCAGTTGTGCTACCTCCCTTTACCCCTCTTCTTACTCTTAATAATTGATCCCATTAAGGTTGGCTCAATGAATGACAACAAAGGAGGGAGCTTGTTCAGCATCTTCCCTAATAATAGACTGGTTATTATGGCATAAAAGGATTTTTATTTCAACAGGCTTTTGTCCGTTAGGTGTGTTCTTTTATGTCAACATTCAGTGAATAAAAATAAAAGCTGGGGCTTTTATGCCATCTATAGCAACAATTCTGCTGATTGATGAATCACATCATCTGCTGGTCAAGAGCCAGATTTGTCAACAGTCCAATAGTATTTTTCCCCCCTCAAATAAATGGAGCTATTGTAAGGAAAGCTCTTACTTAGTAGTAATAACATGTTTTGGACTTCATATTCTATCACTCCACCCAGCATGGCCCGTAACTGTGTGACAAGGACTGCACCCAGTGGAGGGATTCAGCCAGTTCGCACCACTTTGGGAGAACCGGTTGTTAACTTTCTGAGCAGTTTGGCGAACTGGTTGTTGGAAGAAATCATTAAGGCAGAGAACCAGTTGTTAAATTACTTGAATCCCACCACTGACTGCACCCAATAGCATTTGCTACCCTTGCTCCAAACCTACCGATTTACTTATGATTATCCTTTCCCTAGTTTTCCTACCATAGTTCCAGTTTTGTGCATTTGTATTCCACAACTACATTCTTCTAGTACGAGTGGGAATTGTCAACTGACTTAAAGCATAACATTTCATTCCTATAACTTGTCTTTTCAATAACCAAGCCTGGAGCTTAAACAAAAGCTATGTGTCACTTCAAAGGCGAGGATGGAGCCTGGCCTTGAATCATTTGACGGCCGTCTCCAGGGGGGCCTTCCACCAGGTTCGCCTGGTTCGGCAGTTGCGCCCCTTCCTTGATCGGGATGCCTTGTGCACAGTCACTCACGCACTCGTTACCTCTCGCTTGGATTATTGTAATGCTCTCTACATGGGGCTCCCCTTGAGGTGCACTCAGAGGCTTCAGTTAGTCCAGAATGCAGCTGCGCGGGTGATTGAGGGAGCTTCGCGCAGCTCCCACGTAACACCGCTCCTGCGCAGACTGCACTGGCTACCTGTGGCCTTTCGAGTGCACTTTAAGGTTTTGGTTATGACCTTTAAAGCGCTCCATGGCTTAGGGCCTGGGTACTTACGGGACCGCCTGCTGTTACCGCATGCCTCCCACCGACCCGTACGCTCTCACAGAGAGGGACTTCTCAGGGTGCCGTCCGCCAAGCAATGTCGGCTGGCGGCCCCCAGGGGAAGGTCCTTCTCTGTGGGGGCTCCCACACTCTGGAACGAGCTTCCCCCGGGTTTACGCCAAATACCTGACCTTCGGACCTTTCGCCGCGAACTGAAGACACATCTTTTCATTCGCGCGGGGCTGGCTTAGATTTTATCGATTTTAAAATCTTTATTATTAATTTTAAATGGGTTTTAGTTTTTATATATTTTAAATTTTTAGGCTAATTATAATAAGTTTTTTAATCTTGCATTTTAAACTGTATATTTTCTTGTCTGTTTTTATTTTGCCTGTACACCGCCCTGAGTCCTTCGGGAGAAGGGCGGTATAAAAATAAAATAAAATAAATAAATAAATAAATAAATTAGAAACACCCTTATAAAGTGTTAGCAGAAAAGTAAATAAAAATCAAATAAGGCTAGAATGTAAAAAGTCTGAAGAGAATGAAATGAAAAACATCCATTGGTGGCTCAATAGAAAAACCCAACCTGACTTTTTCAGCAACGCAGTATAAAATGGACATCTGTATGTTTCAGTTTATTGGAAGGTGCACCAAAATAGAGGTAAGGGAGAAGCTGCATCATCAAAGCTGGCTGGAGTTCTGCATATTTGGACTGCACACACAGAGGGTGGGTGGGTGGGGGAACTTTGAGAGGATAGCAAGCAAGGAGTTAATTTATCTCTCTCTTCCCATCTAATAGTTAATTGAATTTTTGGAGGCCAGATCTGTTAGTTCTAGCTAGCTAAAATAACATGGAAGTTGAAATCTAAAACATTGTAACAAAAAGTTTTGCAATATTTGAGCTGATTTATTGGACAAGAATTGTGATTGCTGTTATGCATTTGTCAGAAGAAGATTAAATAATGTTTATCTGTATGGGCAAAAGCTGTCTAAATAACAAAGCAAGTTTTCAACTCTTGAAGCTTTCTTGGAAATAATGAAAACATGTGGGCAGGAATGTCATGTTAAAAGAGAGAGAGAGGGAATACATTATAAGTTTGTTTTATTATATAACATTTTTTTTCTGTAGCAAAATATCCACTGTGATTCATGTTTGACTATTACTGTTTTCTGTGATTCTTGTTGACTATTACTATTTTGCATATTATTGATGTTTTTCCATTTTTTTTCTTTTACAAATGACTTGCTTGGCTTTTGAAACAAGCCAGCAATGTAACTAGTACAGTCCTTCAGTTGTTTTAATCACTGTAGCTTCATCTTAGTTTTTTTTTTTTTTTTTTTTATTTATTTATTTTTGTCACAACAGTATACACAAACAATTGTCATAGATAAAACAACATGTATTGAAGAAAATATATAAGTAAAAATATGCATCAATAATATTAATTTGATATAATGAAGGGAACAATAGGACAGGAACGGTAGGCACTATTGTGCTCTTATGCACGCCCCTTATAGTCCTCTTAGGAATGGAATGAAGTCAATAGTAGACAGTTTTTGGTTGAAGATTTTGGGATTTTTTATTTTATTTATTTATTTATTTATCAAACTTCTATACCGCCCTTCTCCCGAAGGACTCAGGGCGGTGTACAGCCTTCATTTAAAACAATAAATATACATATTAAAATAACCATTAAAAAGCTTATTCAATGAAAGGCCAGATTAAAACCGTCGATGACCATAAAAATACCCAATAAAATTACCATTAAAAGTTTAAAATTTAAATTTAGAATTTAAAAAGTCAGGCCAGTCCTGCTTGTATAAATAAATAAGTTTTCAGTTCGGCGGAAGGTCCGAAGGTCAGGCAATTGGCGTAAACCGGGGAAGTTCGTTCCAGAGTAGGTGCTCCCACAGAAGGACCTTCCCTGGGGCCGCCAGCCGACACTGCTTGGCGGACGGCACCTGAGAAGACCCTCTCTGTGAGGCGTGCGGGTCGGTGGGAGGCATGTGGAAACAGCAGGCGGTCCCGTAAGTACCGGGCCCTAAGCCATGGGCGCTTTGAAGGTGGTAACCAAAACCTTGAAGCGCACCGGAAGACCACAGGTAGCCAGTGCAGACTGCGCAGGAGAGGTGTTACCGGGAGCAACGCGGTGCTCCCTCAATCACCAGCGCAGCTGCATTCTGGACTAACTGCAGTCTCGGGTACACTTCAAAGGTAGCCCCATGTAGAGAGCATTGCAATAATCCAGTCGAAGTGGCGAGCATGAGTGACCGTGCATAAGGCATCCCGGTCAAGAAAGGCGCAACTGGCGGACCAGGCGAACCTGGTAAAAGCTCTCCTGGAGCGGCCGTCAAGTGATCTTCAAACGACAGCCGTTCATCCAGGAGAACGCCCAAGTTGCGCACTCTTTCCGTTGGGGCCAGTGACTCGCCCCAACAGTCAGCAGCGGTTGCAGCTGACTGTACCGGGATGCCGGCATCCACAGCCACTCCGTCTTGGATGGATTGAGTCTGAGTCTGTTTCTCCCCATCCAGACCCGTCGGCCTCCAAACAACGGGACAGCACTTGACAGCTTCGCTGGGGTGGCCTGGGGTGGAAAAGTACAGCTGAGTATCATCAGCGTACAGATGATAACTCACCCCAAAGCCACTGATGACCTCGCCCCAACGGCTTCATGTAGATGTTGAACAGGAGGCGAGAGAATCGACCCCTGCGGCACCCCACAAGTGAGGCGCCTCGCGGCCGATCTCTGCCCCCTGTCAACACCGACTGCGACCGGTCGGAGAGGTAGGAGGAGAACCACCGATAAGCGGTGCCTCCACTCCCAACCCCTCCAACCGGCGCAGCAGGATACCATGGTCGATGGTATCAAAAGCCGATGAGAGATCCAACAGGACCAGGGCAGAGGAACAACCCCTATCCCTGGCCCTCCAGAGGTCATCCACCAGCGACCAAAGCTGTCTCCGTGCTATAACCGGGCGGAAGCCGGACTGGAGCAGGTCTAGATAGACAGCTTCCTCCAGGTACTGAGGGAACTGCCGTGCCACCACACTCTCAACAAACTTCGCCACAAAGCGAAGGTTGGGGGCTGGGCGATAATTACCCAAAATAGCTGGGTCCAGGAAGGCTTCTTGAGGAGGGTCTCACCACCGCCTCTTTCAAGGCAGCGGAAAGACCCCTCCATCAAAGAAGCATTTATAATACCCGGAGCCAGCCTCGTGTCACATCCTGAGTGGCCAGCACCAGCCAGGAGGGCACGGGTCCAGTAAACATGTAGTGGCATGCAGCCTCCCAGCAACCTGTCCATGTCCTCGGGAGCCACAGAATCAAACTCATCCCAAACCACATCAACAAGGCAGCCTCAGTCATCTCATCTGGATCATCGCAATCTTGGTCCAAGCTATCCCGAGCTGAGCGATTTTATCGTATAGATAACCACTAAACTCCTCGGCACGTCCCTGTAAGGTCATCCCGTCCCCTGGTGAAGAAGGGAACGGGTCACCAAACAGGGCGGCCGGGCGGTTATCTGCCGGCGCAATGAGGGAGGCGTGGAACGCCTCGCCACCCTCAGTGCCACTAGGTAGGTCTTTGAAAAGACCTAACTAGTGTCCGATCAACCGGGCGGCTGGACCTCCAGGTGCTCTCTAGGCGTCTTCTCCGGCGTTTCATCTCTCTCAGCTCCTCAGAGAACCAAGGAGCTAATCGAGATCTGCGCGGGTCAGAGGCCGCAAAGGCACGACACGGTCCAAAGCCCCAGCCGCGGCCTGTTCCCAGGCCGCGACTAGTTCTTCAGTCGTGCCATGGGTAAGATCCTCAGGAACGCCCAAGCTCCGTCTGGAACCTCTCAGGGTCCATCAGGCGCCTGGGACGGAACCAACGCATTGGCTCCGTCTCCCTGCAGTGGTGAGTAGCGGTCTGAAAGTCTAGGCGGAGGAAAATGATCTGACCATGACACGGTATTGTCACTAAATCTCTTACTACCAGATCATTAAACCACTGTCCAGAGATATAAATCAGATCCAGCGCAGATCCCCCCGTGTGAGTAGGGCCATCAGTTACTTGAATCAGGTCCAAGGCCGTCATGGAAGCCTGGAACTCCTGACCCACTGTTGATGACAAGCCAGCCGATGGCAGATTGAAATCGCCCATGACCAAAAGTCTGGGGATCTCAACAGCCACCCCGGCAAGCACCTCCAGTAGCTCAGGCAGGGCTGTAGTCACGTAGCAAGGAGCCAGGTACGCGATCAACAAACCCATCTGATTCTTATGGCCCCACTTCACAAGAAGGATTCACAGCCGGCTATCTGAGGAACAGTGGTCTCTCGGCTCTAGACCTCTCTCATTACAACCGCCACCCCTCCACCCCTACCCTGGGCCCTTGGCTGATGGAATGCTCGGAAACCTGGCGGGCACAGTTCAACTAGGGGCACCCCCCCTTCTGCACCCAACCAGGTCTCCGTAATGCCCATAAAGTCCGTGGATTCCCCCTGGATAAGATCGCAAATCAGGGGGGCCTTGTTAACCACGGACCGGGCATTGCACAACATCAACCGGAGGCCCGGGCTCTGAGGATCCTGACCTTCCGGGGAACGGGGAAAGACTAGGGGGCCGGAGCACACGATCGCTTTTAAACAGCGAACACGTGCTCCCAACGAACGATACGGCCCCTTGCTTCCGCCATATCTGCCCCTCCCACTTACCGTACAGATGGAACCAACTTCCAATTCTGGAACGAACCCCTCACCCCCCTCCCTCGGACCAGATGAAAAAACGCCGTGAACTGGGACTGGGACTGAACCAACCCTCCCCGACGGGATCTCCCCCCCTCCCGTCACTTTCCTCCCCCCCTTTAAAAAACCCTTATTAAAAAACCTATGTACAAAACCCCATAAATTCTTCTTCCTCGCATGCCACCTCTCCGGGTCCCAAGACCCCTCGTTAAGGCCGGCCCTCGATAACCCAGATGGCCATTCCTGCGAGGCGGGGGAACCTCGCAGTTGAAGAAGTTCGGCAGCCGTATATTTCATGCATAAAGATCTAAATAACAGCGGGGAGAGGAAAAGTTCCCGGTCAGTAGATGGTATTGCGGACGATGGGTGAAACCGAACAGTCACAGACAACGGCCAAAAGGCGGTAGGGCAACAGTTAGATGAAATAAAAGTTGGGCTGATGAATTCTGCCCATAATGTCGCCCATCGACTAAGGTCAAAGTTCCACCTGCCAGAGCTGTTCGTATCCAAACCGGCGATAACATTGCCGCTCAAAAAGTGCGGCAAACCGTCCAGGCATCCGCAAAGATGGCAAATGCGGTCAATGATGGTGAATCGTTGGGTTGTTGGTATCCGTGCTGCTAAGCAGAGCTGCCAAAAAATCAGCGGCCCACACTCAGTCGCCGATGTCCTGACGACCGGCTGCAGCAACCTCGGCCAAGCCAGGCCATTTCTAGCGCCAATCCGCGCCCTTCCAAAATGGCGGCCGTCGTTCATCATCATTAGTAGTGGCCTCCGATAGTATCAGGGCCACTGTTGGTATCATTGCCGCTGGACGCTTCAGCCGGTGACACCCATGCTGGTTAATCGGCCACTGATGACCCATGCGGCCGCCTGGCAGCGAACCACAAAACCGGGCCGGCTCTTCTCAGCGGGCGCTGCTACCCGCCCGGCGCCTCTGCCCCGTTCCTGGCAGCCGGGGGTCCAACAGGGCCCACAGGTCTTCATCCGGCTGTCGGGAAGATGGTCCACAGGGCGATAGCTCCAGGCCGCTCGGCAACAGCTCTCCGGTCTTCCCGGCGGGCGCTGGCGGGCGCGCCCCATGCCACGCCCAACCAAAATGGCCGCCGCCATCCGCCCGTCCGCCGTCCGCTGCTCGCCCGGCACTTTAGCCCCGTTCCTGACAGCCGGGGGTCCAGCAGGGCCCACAGGTCTCTATCCGGCTGTCAGGAAGATGGTCCGTAGAGCGATAAGCCCAGGCAGCTCGGCCACAGCTCTCCGTTCTTCCCGGCGGGCGCAGCCCCATGCCGCGCCCACCCAAAATGGCCGCCGCCATCCGCCGTCTGCCGCCCGACACTTCAGCCCCGTTCCCCGGCAGCCGGGGGTCTAACGAGACCTAAAGATCTCTGTCCGGCTGTCGGGGAGATAATCTGCGGGGCGATGGGTCCGGGCAGCCTAGCAGCCACCTCCGCGGCTTCCCGGCCGGGAAAAAACCCGACCCGCTGTCGGCATGTATTTTACAACGCCGCCATCCTGCACATGCGCAGAAGAAATTATTAAACCCATTCCTTGAACTTTGAGTAGAGTAGAGTAGAGTAGAGTAGAGACTATGGAGTCAGGTAGTGAGTTAAACTGTGAAGTTCACAGGATGGGTCTTCTCATACCAGGAAAGAATTTATATAACAGAAAAGGTAGACTTGATAATTACTAGTTTACATTAAAAGAGGCAGAAACTAATCCAGACGACATGCTTTAAGATCCCGTGTGCTTTTTTAAAAACCTAAACAAAATGCCTATTCATTTTGAGGAAATGGCTGAGAAATTCCAAAGCTGAAGTGCCTAACTATATAGTGACTTTTTAAATATAGACTGAAACTCATGGCCTTCCATTTGAAAGAACTACAGATACAGTTTCTTTTTTATTCTAGGATAAATCAAAATTTATCCAAAAGCAAAACCAACAGGCCCGAAAAATTTAAGAGTTGGAAAGGAAGACCAGACCAGCAGCCGAAGATGAAATGCTATTTCAGCACGAATATGGCTCAGTAAGAATTAAACTATGTTGTAATTACCTTTATTAAACCCATTCCTTGAACTTAACTCTAGCTGCTTCTTAGAATACTGTCTGCTCCAGCATCAAATACTGCCATCAAATACAGCTGATCATGATCTAAAACAGATTGCCGTGTACATTGAGTAAAAGCAGAGTTTAAGAAATGGCAGGCTACATTCAAAATGTTTTCTTTCTTTCCATGAAAATCAGTAATGGTCCCGGGAGCATTTTTTAAAAATGTTTTCTGCAAACTATTTGGAGAAACAAATACATTTTGAAACTATTGCACTGGAGTTATCCTAGTCAGAGTTTCAGCCATGCTTTTTCCTTAGATGCATCCAACTTGCCAATTTTGGGGCCTCAGCATTATAATCAAGTTAGATCTTTCCTAGCTCAGCTCTCACAAAACATTCAGCTGGTTAATAATAATATTTAAGTGTTTCATGAGAACTCTAGAACTGAGTTAATTCATCCAGTCGCTATTTGCAGAGGTTTAAAACGAGCAAGATGGTGGTTGCAGCAAGGCATTCCAAATTCCATCTCTTTTCATAGCATCACCCTAGCATCATCAAAAGCCAAAGTGGCACAGTAGTTAGAGTGCAGTACTGCAGGCTAACTGCTAGCTGTGATCAGCAATTCAAATCTCGCTGGCTCAAGTTGACTCAGCCTTCCATCCTTCCGAGGTGGGTAAAATGAGGACCCAGATGGTTGGTGGCAATATGCTGCCTCTATAAACCACTTAAGAGAGAGCTGTAAAAATACTATGAAGCAGTATGTAAGTCTAAGTGCTATTGCTATCATAGGGTTGGAAGGGATCTTGGAGGTCTTAAACTCCAAGTAAGGCAGAAGTCCTTATACCAACCCAAACAAATTGTTGTCCTGACTTTTCTTGAAAACCACCACTGATGGAGCAGCTACAACTCTGGGAGGCAAGTTAATAGTTCTCACTCTCAGGAAATTCCTCCTTATTTCCAGGTTGGACCTCCCTCTGATGAGTTTCCTCTCATTGTTTCTTGTCCTGCCTTCAGGTGCAATGGAAAACAAATAGCCATCTTCTTCCACTGTGGCAGCCCTTCAGATATTGGAAGACTGCTATCATGTCTCCCTTCAGTCTTCCTTTCATTGAGCTAAACATACCTAGTTCCCCTCTAGCCATTCTTCATAGGATATCGGTGAGTATAGAACAGTGCTTTAACTTGTATGTGTGTTGTCCTGCAGCAAGTTCCAATTGTATTGTCAAGACTGCCAGTTTGTCAACAGCTGCTGCTTTCCAAACAAACACAGATTAAGGTAGCTTGAGGTAACTACTTGGTATCCATAAATTTACCATAAAACAAGTACAATAAGACTTGTACCGCTTATATTTATACATGGAGGAATCACATTCATCTGGCAAGATGATTAACCAAAGGATGAAACAACATTATAGCATCCCATTCCACAAGATCCACTAGATTAGCCAGATTTTTGTGGTTTTCCTAAATCCATCCTGATCCCAGGAACACCATTTCTCAAGGCAAACTAATTCCCTCCAGAGGAAAGAAAACAATTTAAAAAGACAGGAGTTGGAGAGAGAAGTTAGAGCCTCCTTTGGAAAGATCAGGAGTGAGACGTAAAAGAGGGCCAATGTCTAACTATTAAAGACATGCAGGTTTGCTGGAGGACCGGATCTTGGTTGAGACACATGTGAACATGGCCATTGGAGCATATAAAATTGAAATTTTTTTCTTTCAACTTGTTAAAATGTGGGGTCCTTCCAAATCAGTGAATTTGTCCTTGTAGGTTTGGAAACTTGGAAAATTTTGTTTTTATTCTTAGTCTGAAGGCTAAGCTATGGCTTTCAAAGGGAGCCAAAGATACATAAAAATAACCACATTTGCTTCTCAGTGGAGATTCAGTCTTATAGCCACTATAGAGGGCTACATATTATATAATTATTGAGTGTTGCTTATGATTTACTTTTCATGGATCTAATTTACTTTATCTTCTACTTTTGTTTTGGCAGACAAAAACGCAATCCTTAAAATCAGCAATATAGTGAGAACAGCATTCGAAATCCATAAAAAGTAGCAGATTAATTATAGCTACAACAGTCTTTGGTTTATGGGGCTGGGATCCTTAGGTCAGATAGTAATTAAAGGTTCCCTCAAATTTCTGTTGCCCTTCCACAGAGCTTGGCAAAATTTGGGCCTTTGGGGTTGTAATATAACACTGTATACTCAGAGCAACTAGTATCCGCTCACTGATGGCTGTCCTAATTGCCATTTCCTCTACAATTACAACTTACAAAGAGAGGAAGCTTTTTTGGGTTGCTCCTTTCTGGAGGAATCTTGTCTTTGGTCTTCTTCAACTGTGGCATTTTCTAGAGATAAAGCAAAACCCAAACATCCAAGGTGACCCTAGGATGCTGCAACCATCGTAAATACATGCTGATTGTGAAGCACCTAAATTTTGATCATGTGATTGTGGAGATGCTGCAACAACAGTCATAAGCGCATCGATTGTAAAGGCTGACTACCTGTTCCATTTTTACACTGGAAAAAAGACTTCACCGCTTCCTGTTAGCTTTTTAATACTTTTCACCCTGTTCACTGCTATCTCTGATTAAAATGCAGTCTCAAATCTGTCAAATTTTAGTTTCTGGAATTACATTTAACACTGAATTGAGTGAAAGCAAAGGCCATTAATAGGTAAGATAAAGATGGGAAGAGGATGGGCCAGTTTGGAGACATTGGTGGGGGCTGTTTCTTCATTTTTTCCCCCAGATGGGGGGGGGCAGAATTTGTCAGAGGATGCCATCCTTCTTTAAACAACTCTTTCTGCCTCTTACTATGTATATCAATTTCACAATTTCTTGTTTTCATACTCACATCCAGTACACAATTTAGCAAAGAAAGATGTAGGACTTTCATTATGAAAAGTAATGTATTTGGCTGCAACTAATATGGTCTTCTTGGATCTTATTTCCCACCTTCTACTACTCTCTTGCAACAAGCCCAAATGTCTTTGCTCTCTTTATCTAAGTAGCACAGCTGGCAAAACCTGATGACCCCTAAAAGGTTAAAAATAAATGAATCAATGGACAGAAAGAAAGCCATCTCCACAGGATAAACACTAAAAAAGACAGCTCCAAGAAGCTGATGACACAACCTGATGCACTAATGGCAGGCAAGACATGATACTTTATTGTAATTGCTTCAAAGTATTTTAGGAAGCTTGAACAGCGTTTACCCAGAGCTAAGAGTTCACAGGTCAACACATGTGAGAGCGCTCTATACGTCCCAATAGACTAGCCCATTGCTATAATTTAAATCCTTCCAGATGTCCGGAAGAACCTATGGCAGACATTCAATAACACAATATCTGGGATTTATACTGCTAGACTCCTTGATAGCTTCTGCCCAGCGGTGGTCTGAGAGATCTATTTATTTTAAGAAGCCACCATTTGGGGGCTGTTTTGCACATATCTTTTAAAACAAGTGTGCTAAATAATCAGCTTGCTCATTTATGTTATTTTTCAGTCATATTTAATGTCTGAATACATGGAGACTTCCTTTTCAGTGTAAAGCTAATAAGAATATATTATAAAAATTGCTGGGAGATCATCAAGATAAGACTACCTATTGGGAATTGCGCTAGGATTCTACTCCTGGTTTTTATCTCTGCTTCCTTATTGCCTTTGACAATCATGGTTTTGAAGAAATTACAAAGATTTACTGCTGAGATGGGTGCATGCTGAAGACTAGAAGCATGTAGCTCATATATATCCAATTCATTTTATTGTCCATATTAGTGAAACAAAAGGCCACTTCACTGGGGAATTCTAATGCATTAAAAATGAGAAAACAAAAATTCTGTCTGCATCTAATTTTTGGTTCCCTAATAGTGTAAATGACCCTATAATCTCCTTCTATGATGCAAAGTTCCCTTTTTGTAAGGCTATTTGCCTGCTGCAAGGTGTCTATCAAGGTGTTCCTTGATATAAACAGTTCCTGAAAAACAAAACAATACTTTTCTACATGCCGATTTTAGAAACAAATTACTTGTTTTACACATGGGACATTTTGCAGGCAGACTGTTCAGTGCTGTTACCCATGCCATGGTTGTAGCCATTTGGGTGGAATTTAGATCAGTTCCCATGGAAATGTCTAAGATTTGTTAATTTTGTGTTCTAGTCCCACTTTAGCAGGGGTAGGTTCTATTTATCGTTACTACTGGTTCGCAACAGGAGCGTGCTTGCATGCACTTCTGCGCAGAAGCCCCTTGAGGATGGGTGGGTGCGCAGAGCCTCCCACCGGTACATCAAATACCTGTACAATTAGCACAGGGGCCCCCCAAGGCTGTGTGCTCTCTCCACTTCTCTTCTCTCTGTATACCAATGACTGCATCTCCAATGATCCATTTGTTAAGCTACTGAAGTTCGCAGATGACACAACAGTGATTGGTCTCATTCGAGACAATGACGAATGATAGACGAGAGGTCGAACGACTAGCCTTGTGGTGCAACCAAAACAATCTGGAACTGAACACACACAAAACCGTAGAAATGGTGGTAGACTTTAGAAACCTTCCATACTCATTCTCACAATACTTCCAACACAGTATCAACAGTAGAAACCTTCAAATTTCTGGGTTCTATCATAACGAGATCTCAAATGGACAGCTAACATCAAAAACATCATTAAAAAAGGACAACAAAGAATGTTATTTCTGTGCCAACTCAGTAAGCTCAAACTGCCCAAGGAGCTGCTGATCCAATTCTACAGAGGAATTATTGAGTCTGTCATTTGCACCTCTATAACTGTCTGGTTCGGTTCTGCAACCCAACATGAAAAACACAGACTTCAGAGGATAATTAGAACTGCAGAAAAATAAATAAATATAAGCTGAAAGTTTTGCTCCTGTGGACTCTTGAATTTGGCAGGTGAGAGGTTGTATGTAGCAGTGGTGGGTTTCAATTTTTACTACCGGTTCTATAGAACCAGACAGAATCGGGAGCAACTCACCACTGCACTTTAGGCATGAAAGCCAGTTGGGTAACTTTGGGCCAGTAACTCTCTGTCAGCCCCCACAGACGTATTGCACTGAATTGTATTGCATTTATATTTCATATTTCTTAACTGCCCATTTCTCTCAGATTATTGTTGTAAGAGAAAATAGGAGTAGGAAGGAAAATTAGATATGTTTGCCATCAAAGGCAAGATTTAAAAATCTAATTAAAAATGAGAAAACAAAAATTCTGTCTGCATCTAATTTTTGGTTCCCTAATAGTGTAAATGACCCTATAATCTCCTTCTATGATGCAAAGTTCCCTTTTTGTAAGGCTATTTGCCTGCTGCAAGGTGTCTGTCAAGGTGTTCCTTGATATAAACAGTTCCTGAAAAACAAAACAATACTTTTCTACATGCCGATTTTAGAAACAAATTACTTGTTTTACACATGGGACATTTTGCAGGCAGACTGTTCAGTGCTGTTACCCATGCCATGTTGTAGCCATTTGGGTGGAATTTAGATCAGTTCCCATGGAAATGTCTAAGATTTGTTAATTTTGTGTTCTAGTCCCACTTTAGCAGGGGTAGGTTCTATTTACTGTTACTACTGGTTCTCCAGAACTGGTCAGAACCTCTGGTATGTGGGCTTTTAAGGTCATGATATGGAAAGCTAGAATTTCTTTTTTAAATGGCTGGAATTTTCAATATTTTACTTAACTGAAAAAAAATCTGTTTTCACAGAAATGCAGACCTCTTCATAAACTCATATTTTCACTGCTCTGCCAGAAAAGCTGGAAATTGTAAAAATGTTGAACCCAGAACACAAGACCATATTGAAGCCTTGCCAGACAGATAACTTGTCCAAGGAGAGTGAAAAAAACTGTGAGTTCATAGCCTAGTGAATTGTATGGAAAATATTGGAACCTAAATACCTAATAAACATTTCTATTTATTCCTGCTAATAAAACCTGATCTGCACAGTTGTGGTTTATGAATGTTGTGCTTATTTAATTTAATAGCACTCTGGGCTCAATATTGTCTGACATTAATCATGTTCTATGAAGAACTATAGCCAATGATTTTACGATTATAGCTGATGTCTCTTAACAAGTAAATACTTTAAATTGTTTTACATATCTTACCAATAACAACTATATTAAAAAGGGAGGAAAGTTTAATAATGAACAATTTTTCTTAAACATTCATAGTTTCATAATTGTAGCAAGCCATAGATATGTCCTTAGAGCAGGGGTGAAATCCAATTTTTTACTACCGGTTCTATAGAACCAGACAGAATCGGGAGCAACCCACCACTGCACTTTAGGCATGAAAGCCAGTTGGGTAACTTTGGGCCAGTAACTCTCTGTCAGCCCCCACAGACGTATTGCACTGAATTGCATTGCATTTATATTTCATATTTCTTAACTGCCCATTTCCCTCAGATTATTGTTGTAAGAGAAAATAGGAGTAGGAAGGAAAATTAGATATGTTTGCCATCAAAGGCAAGATTTAAAAATCTAATTAAAAATGAGCAGATATGATTTGCCAAATTTAGTAACAAATTTATACTCAGAAATGATAATAATCTTCCAAAACAGGGATACATCTTGGCCATTTATTTGGTATTGGAAGAGATACGAAGCAAGGCATAAATAATCCATTTTACTCTTTCCGCTATTGTCATATAAGCTTTCATTATATCCAATTAATATAGTTATTACATACTTACGCTTATATATGTGCTTATATATTGTATAGTTATTTCATGCTTATGCTTATATATACCGTGTGACAAAATAAATAAATAAATAAATAAATATAAGCTGAAAGTTTTGCTCCTGTGGACTCTTGAATTTGGCAGGTGAGAGGTTGTATGTAGCAGTGGTGGGTTTCAATTTTTTTTACTACCGGTTCTGTGGGCGTGGCTTGGTGGGCGTGGTTTGGGGTGTGTGGGGGAAGGATACTGTAAAATCTCCATTCCCAGCCCACTCCAGGGGAAGGTTTTGCAATATCCTTCCCCAGAAGTGGGATGGGAATGGAGATTTTCCTTTCTAAAATAAAAACATAATAAAACTTTAAAAATGGGACGCTATAAGATATTTTAATATTGGACATATTGACGGATATTTTTGAAAAACCAACCCAGAAGTAATTTTTAATAACTATTTTTAATAGTAGCCTATCTCGATAGACAGACTGTGTCTAAACTATGTTATGGAAGAGTTCTACCAATTCAGACTGAGACTGAATTGAAAGTAGATTTTACAAGAAGGACATGGAAAAACATGGTACACAGGATATACAAAAGGAACTATCTGATGTCTTAACAATTAAAAGGACAACAAACCAAGAGAGTGAATTGGATAATTTTCCTACACTGGATTTACAAAGGAGGCTTTTTAACATTTTAAAGAATTTTGTGGGAAGGGCAAAAGAAAAAATGCAAAGAAACCGAGTTCTAAAACAGTACTGGGCCTTATTCAGGATGACAATGAGAGTGCTTACCAAAAGGAGGTAGAGGGTTTGGTGAACTGGTGTAATAAAAACAGCCTAATTTTAAACATAGGAAAAACAAAATAAATCATTTCAGAAAAGGCAGGCATACACATCTTTGTGTATTAATGATTCAACTGTGGAGGCAGTTAGCAACATCAAGTTTCTGGGTGTGCAGCTGATGCATAGGTTGGCTTGGTCGCTCAACAGTGAGATACTGGTGAAGCAGGCACAGTAGCAGCTGCACTTTTTCTAGAGTCTCAACATCTTTTTTATAGTGCAGTGACCAAAACTGGATGCAATATTCTAGGTGTGGTCTTACTAAGGCTTTATGGAGTGGTATTATTGGTATTAGTACCTCACTTGATCTTGATTGTATCCCTTTATTAATGCAATTTAGGATTGTGTTGGCTTTTTTGGCTGTCGCCGCACCCTGCTGACTCATATTTAGTTGGTTATCCACTAAGACCAGGGGTGAAATCCAGCAGGTTCTGACAGGTTCTGGAGAATCGGTAGCGGAAATTTTGAGTAGTTTGGAGAATCAGCAAATACCACCTCTGACTGGCCCCAGAGTGGAGTGGGAATGTAGATTTTGCAATATCCTTCCCCCAGAAGTGGGATGGGAATGGAGATTTTCCTTCTCTTGCCACACCCACCAAGCCCTGCCCACCAAGCCACCCTACGCCCACCAAGCCATCCCCACAGAACCAGTAGTAAAAAAATTTCACCACTGCCTTGGAGTAACTATAGAGTGCCTGAACATTCAACTCACTACACAACAACTAACACAAGCTATAAAAAGATAATACAACCATATATTTCAATCATCTCAGAAACAACTAACTACTATAATCACACAGCATCCAACACCCAGATAAGAAGGGATTAACACCAGACAAAGAATCAAACAGAAAACAATAAATGTACCAAGGAACTACCAAGGAGAAGCCATACCCCTATCAACATTTTAATTTTATTTTCCTTTCTAAAATAAAAACACAATAAAACTTTAAAAATGGGACGCTATAAGATATTTTAATATTGGACATATTGACGGATATTTTTGAAAAACCAACCCAGAAGTAATTTTTAATAACTATTTTTAATAGTAGCCTATTTTTAATAACTATTTTTAATAGTATCTCGATAGATAGACTGTGTCTAAACTATGTTATGGAAGAGTTCTACCAATTCAGACTGAGACTGAATTGAAAGTAGATTTTACAAGAAGGACATGGAAAAACATGGTACACAGGATATACAAAAGGAACTATCTGATGTCTTAACAATTAAAAGGAATCTGCAAACAACAAACCAAGAGAGTGAATTGGATAATTTTCCTACACTGGATTTACAAAGGAGGCTTTTTAACATTTTAAAGAATTTTGTGGGAAGGGCAAAAGAAAAAATGCAAAGAAACCGAGTTCTAAAACAGTACTGGGCCTTATTCAGGATGACAATGAGAGTGCTTACCAAAAGGAGGTAGAGGGTTTGGTGAACTGGTGTAATAAAAACAGCCTAATTTTAAACATAGGAAAAACAAAATAAATCATTTCAGAAAAGGCAGGCATACACATCTTTGTGTATTAATGATTCAACTGTGGAGGCAGTTAGCACCATCAAGTTTCTGGGTGTGCAGCTGATGCATAGGTTGGCTTGGTCGCTCAACAGTGAGATACTGGTGAAGCAGGCACAGTAGCAGCTGCACTTTCTGCGTCACATGAAAAAATTGCATCTTCCTTCCCCTGTCCTTATCACTTTCTATAAAGGATCAATTGAGAGCATCCTGTCATATTGCATTACTGTCTGATTTGGAAGCATTATTGCTTTGGACAGGAAGTCAGTACAGAGGGGTGAGGACAGCAGAAAAGGTTATTAGTAGTTCACTTTTTTCTGTCCAGGACATGACATATAAGGGCTGCTTGAATAGGGTCCACAGTATTGTCAGGGATGCTACACTTCCTCTCCATGACCAGTTTTTCTTGTTACCTTCTAGGAGGAGCTTCGTGGCATCCGAAGAAGAACATCTAGATTCAGTCACAGCGGTCACCTTTATTTATAAGGCTATCTGTCTATTATTAGAAAGGACAAAAAATCAAGATTGTTAAAAGTGAAAGGAAGGAATATAAAGTTAATTTATTTGATTAAGGCTAAAATAGATAGGCTGTTATCTCTGGTAATTCTTAATGGATGTTTGCTGACATCAGAAGTGAACAATGTGACTTATGAATCTGTTTATATATAAGACATGAGATTTGGGAAGAAGAGATCATTTGTTATATTTTAAAAGAAGTTGGTAAGTTCCTAAAATTGTTTACAGTGATGAAGATGTCAAGTCACTTCTTTATAGATTTTTTTTCATTTTCTTTACTATATTATATTTTCTTTCTCTTCTTTTTCTTTTTTCCTTTCTTTTCTGCACCTTCTACTTTTATATTGATATATTGATCATCAATTGTGTTGTAAATGTTGGACCTTGATGAACGTATCTTTTCTTTTATGTACACTGAGAGCATATGCACCAAGACAAATTCCTTGTGTGTCCAATCACACTTGGCCAATAAAATTCTATTCTATTCTATTCTATTTTTATTCTTTTAGGGTTTTTCCCCAATTTGTGTTAGTTTTTACTGTTGCAGCTATAACGCTTAATAAATTATTTATATTAAAAAAATTGATCCCAGTCTCCTCCAAATCTCTCTGATAGATTTCCATGAGTGCTTATGCTTACTGGCTTTGTTGTTGAGTGCTCTGCCACTGCTGGCTGGGGCAAACCTTTTCCTAAATGCTCTGTCCATTCTTCACTGTAATCCAGATCAGAAAACAGATTCCACAGATTTGACTGGAACTCTAATCTATTGATATGGGCTATATTATCAGAATCTTGAAAACCTGTGTTTCCCCGTCCCTTCTTGTTATGCATCAGGAAATGAGAGTGAATAGTGCCTACCATTCCTGTCCTATTGTTCCCTTCATTATATCAAATTAATATAGTTGATGCATATTTTTTTTACTTATATATTTTCTTCAATACATGTTGTTTTATCTATGACAATTGTTTGTGTATACTGTTGTGACAAAATAAAATAATAATAAATAAATAAATAAATAAATAAATAAATAAATAAATAAATAAACCAGAATGCATTTCTTTTTATGTTTCCCTCATTTCTGGGAATCTCTAAAACACCCAAAAGAGCTATAAAGAATTTTGTGGGAAGGGCAAAAGAAAAAATGCAAAGAAACCGAGTTCTAAAACAGTACTGGGCCTTATTCAGGATGACAATGAGAGTGCTTACCACAAGGAGGTAGAGGGTTTGGTGAACTGGTGTAATAAAAACAGCCTAATTTTAAACATAGGAAAAACAAAATAAATCATTTCAGAAAAGGCAGGCATACACATCTTTGTGTATTAATGATTCAACTGTGGAGGCAGTTAGCAACATCAAGTTTCTGGGTGTGCAGCTGATGCATAGGTTGGCTTGGTCGCTCAACAGTGAGATACTGGTGAAGCAGGCACAGTAGCAGCTGCACTTTCTGCGTCACATGAAAAAATTGCATCTTCCTTCCCCTGTCCTTATCACTTTCTATAAAGGATCAATTGAGAGCATCCTGTCATATTGCATTACTGTCTGATTTGGAAGCATTATTGCTTTGGACAGGAAGTCAGTACAGAGGGGTAAGGACAGCAGAAAAGGTTATTGGTAGTTCACTTTTTTCTGTCCAGGACATGACATATAAGGGCTGCTTGAATAGGGTCCACAGTATTGTCAGGGATGCTACACTTCCTCTCCATGACCAGTTTTTCTTGTTACCTTCTAGGAGGAGCTTCGTGGCATCCGAAGAAGAACATCTAGATTCAGTCACAGCGGTCACCTTTATTTATAAGGCTATCTGTCTATTATTAGAAAGGACAAAAAATCAAGATTGTTAAAAGTGAAAGGAAGGAATATAAAGTTAATTTATTTGATTAAGGCTAAAATAGATAGGCTGTTATCTCTGGTAATTTTAATGGATGTTTGCTGACATCAGAAGTGAACAATGTGACTTATGAATCTGTTTATATATAAGACATGAGATTTGGGAAGAAGAGATCATTTGTTATATTTTAAAAGAAGTTGGTAAGTTCCTAAAATTGTTTACAGTGATGAAGATGTCAAGTCACATCTTTATAGATTTTTTTTCATTTTCTTTACTATATTATATTTTCTTTACTATATTATATTTTCTTCAATACATGTTGTTTTATCTATGACAATTGTTTGTGTATACTGTTGTGACAAAATAAAATAATAATAAATAAATAAACCAGAATGCATTTCTTTTTATGTACACTGAGAGCATATGCACCAAGACAAATTCCTTGTGTGTCCAATCACACTTGGCCAATAAAATTCTATTCTATTCTATTCTATTTTTATTCTTTTAGGGTTTTTCCCCAATTTGTGTTAGTTTTTACTGTTGCAGCTATAACGCTTAATAAATTATTTATATTAAAAAAATTGATCCCAGTCTCCTCCAAATCTCTCTGATAGATTTCCATGAGTGCTTATGCTTACTGGCTTTGTTGTTGAGTGCTCTGCCACTGCTGGCTGGGGCAAACCTTTTCCTAAATGCTCTGTCCATTCTTCACTGTAATCCAGGTCAGAAAACAGATTCCACAGATTTGACTGGAACTCTAATCTATTGATATGGGCTACATTATCAGAATCTTGAAAACCTGTGTTTCCCCGTCCCTTCTTGTTATGCATCAGGAAATGAGAGTGAATAGTGCCTACCATTCCTGTCCTATTGTTCCCTTCATTATATCAAATTAATATAGTTGATGCATATTTTTTTTACTTATATATTTTCTTCAATACATGTTGTTTTATCTATGACAATTGTTTGTGTATACTGTTGTGACAAAATAAAATAATAATAAATAAATAAATAAATAAATAAATAAATAAATAAATAAATAAATAAATAAACCAGAATGCATTTCTTTTTTATGTTTCCCTCATTTCTGGGAATCTCTAAAACACCCAAAAGAGCTATAAAGCTCTCCCTATCCCCACCCGTATGTCTTCAGTTCGGTAAATAAAAGAATCACAACGAACCATTCTAATCCCATTTTTTCCATTTTTTCTCTCCTAATCAACCTTACATTTTCAGACTGCGTTTTTCAAGTTTTCCCATTGAAATTTAGTTCAACTGTACAATTTCAAGATAACAGTCAGATTGAGGGGATTCAAAACATTAATCTTATTAGAAACTTTAGGAAGTCGCGACACTACAAAGTTTGAGAATATCTGACTTATTGTCATTGTTATGACTTTATTTTTTTAAGAAAATGTTGAAATAACACAGATTTTTTAAAAGGTCTATGAGAACATCCTCATTATAACCCACTTTGATATTTTGCATGTGAAAGGAAAGCCTCATGCAAAGTAAATTACAAGAATTTACGAGAACTGATAAGCATACAAGTGTAGAGCACAAAATAGTTGACTTTACTGGAAGATAGGTGAGCTCTGTTACCAAAGCAACTAGGAGAAAGCAATACAACTTAAGCCCAAAACATGCAGAAGGAATGGAACAGCAGCTCAGATAGACACCTTCCTAATTCACATATTATATACCGGTGATGACGAACCTTTTAGAGACCGAGCACCCAAATGTCAACCCAAAACCCACTGATTTATCGCAAAGTGCCAACACTGCAATTTAACCTGAATACTGAGGTTTTACTACCTAAAATAATGATAAACAAGGCAGAGTTCAGCTAATTGTTCTAAGAAAAACATGATAAATGCACTTTTATGCCCCTTTATTTTTTTTCTGCTTTTGAAATATTACGTTTAGCAACAATAAAAAAGAAAAACTTTTGTAGTATCATTTCTCTTTCCCTCCCTCTCTCTCTTCTTCCCCACCTCCTCTCTTTCTCTCTCTCTCTTTTCCTCCCTCCCTCCCTCCCCCTCCCCCCTCCCTCTCGTTCCCTCTCTTTCCCCGGAAAAACCTGATGGAGCTGGGCTGGGGCAATGGCATGCATCCCCACAGAGAGGGTTCTGTGTGCCACCTCTGGCATGCGTGCCATAGGTTCGCTACCAGGATTATATACTCTATCTCTAGCAATTACTTTTGCTATCCTTCCAATGCTGAAATTAATCAAGATTAATGCAGTATATTAAGGCTATTTTCAGGCATCGGATTCTTAGGGATAGTAATCAGAGAAAAACCATTTACCTAGTCCATAGGGGGTGAGGAATGGGGTGGAAAAAGAGAATGCTTACAAATAGAAGCTTACTAACCCTAACCCTAACTCTAAAACTCATGATGATCTGTGAAGAAGGCAGGGCACAAGCCCTAGGTAAACACACTATAACTACACACTCTTCATGTATATTTATAAGTGGTATATTGAGAAGGTAAGAACAATAATCACATGGGGATTTTTACAAATCTATACATTACATTGTCTAGGTTTGTCCTATTGATGCATATCTATAACCAAAGTCTCTCTCCCAGATTCTTTTGCTGCCATGTGAATAAACTATTGTCCTCTGCAGTTCCTGGCCTTTTTGGCTGTTAGGATGTCCAGCTTCTCAGAGCTGGGATCAGGACAACGTCATATCAGCTTCTTATAAATGTTATATGATTAGGATTAGCTCTGTGTCTGACTAAAAGATATGGAAACAGTGACTTTCATTTACAGCCACACAATTCCACATCTTTCATTCAAAGCTGCAAATGTATCAGTCAACACACTCTACTGCAGGCTGGATAAAGACATGCCCTTCCATGAATTATGAAACTGACAGAGGTCTCATGGAAGCCCCTGCTAGAGGAAACAGGGTTTCTAATCTTCAGCTTTCCTGAAGAAATATGGGACTGCATAAAAATAAGAAAAGTACCGTAGTACATACCTTTCCCTACATATGGCTAATCTCTGGATCCCACCCTTTTCTTTCTGCATATACTATGAACAGAAGAATGTTAGATATTAATGCTTCCTGATAGAAGGCAGATCCTTCAAAAGTAAAAATGCACCTTTGTTGAATCCCACAGATATTCTGGAGTTTGGTCCTGCAACAAATTTGATTCCTTAAGTAGTTTTTCAGCTGGAAAGAAAACAGCACAAAGAGAAGTAATAAATTCATAGGACTTGTAACTCAATTGTATCATCATCACTGTTTCCTGTCATCTCTAACAGCCAGACAGTAATGGAAGATCCATCTTAAAAAAATCCCTCTCCATAAATGGAGCTCTTAGCAAGTGTTCAATTCAGAAAAATGACAAGTATTCCAAAGTCTTCTGCGCATGGAGAATCATCCTTCAACTCTGATTTAATATCAGAATTTACTCTTCTTCTTAATGTTAAAACCATTTCTCAGGTTTCCCTTATTTTGTATGCATGTATACACAATTTCAAACAACAGAACTGACTCAACAAGAAATAACCTCTTCTGATTTGTAGGTGTATTTCTTAGGGGGAAAATCCAGTTTCCTGCCACCATTTTGACCTTTCCCAGATATATTTGGATATACATGGTGATGGTCTATGTACACAGGTGTTAAGTTCGGGAAGTAACGAGGCTGGAGACCAGGGTAGTGACAACAGCTCTTTAATATATGGTGAACCCAGCAACCAGGCTGGGGAAAAACCTCTCCTTATATACAGTCTAACCGGCGGCTTCAACCAATCAGCAACGTGCTTGTTTCCCGCCAAAATATTTAAAGATACATTACACTCCTTCCCTCCCAGAAAACACTTTACCCCTATTTACATGATATTTACATATTATTTTTCAACGTAATCACGCAAATAGACTGGGCGTCTCCTGACTCTTCGGACCTCGCAGTTCATTCCTGGGAGTGGGTCGAGCTGACCGGAGGGGCTGTTTGCTCCTCTCAGCTCCTCCTCCAGGCCATCCGGCCCTGGATTATATACTCTATCTCTAGCAATTACTTTTGCTATCCTTCCAATGCTGAAATTAATCAAGATTAATGCAGTATATTAAGGCTATTTTCAGGCATCGGATTCTTAGGGATAGTAATCAGAGAAAAACCATTTACCTAGTCCATAGGGGTGAGGAATGGGGTGGAAAAAGAGAATGCTTACAAATAGAAGCTTACTAACCCTAACCCTAACTCTAAAACTCATGATGATCTGTGAAGAAGGCAGGGCACAAGCCCTAGGTAAACACACTATAACTACACACTCTTCATGTATATTTATAAGTGGTATATTGAGAAGGTAAGAACAATAATCACATGGGGATTTTTACAAATCTATACATTACATTGTCTAGGTTTGTCCTATTGATGCATATCTATAACCAAAGTCTCTCCCAGATTCTTTTGCTGCCATGTGAATAAACTATTGTCCTCTGCAGTTCCTGGCCTTTTGGCTATTAGGATGTCCAGCTTCTCAGAGCTGGGATCAGGACAACGCCATATCAGCTTCTTATAAATGTTATATGATTAGGATTAGCTCTGTGTCTGACTAAAAGATATGGAAACAGTGACTTTCATTTACAGCCACACAATTCCACATCTTTCATTCAAAGCTGCAAATGTATCAGTCAACACACTCTACTGCAGGCTGGATAAAGACATGCCCTTCCATGAATTATGAAACTGACAGAGGTCTCATGGAAGCCCCTGCTAGAGGAAACAGGGTTTCTAATCTTCAGCTTTCCTGAAGAAATATGGGACTGCATAAAATAAGAAAAGTACCGTAGTACATACCTTTCCTACATATGGCTAATCTCTGGATCCCACCTTTTCTTTCTGCATATACTATGAACAGAAGAATGTTAGATATTAATGCTTCCTGATAGAAGGCAGATCCTTCAAAAGTAAAAATGCACCTTTGTTGAATCCCACAGATATTCTGGAGTTTGGTCCTGCAACAAATTTGATTCCTTAAGTAGTTTTTCAGCTGGAAAGAAAACAGCACAAAGAGAAGTAATAAATTCATAGGACTTGTAACTCAATTGTATCATCATCACTGTTTCCTGTCATCTCTAACAGCCAGACAGTAATGAAAGATCCATCTTAAAAAAATCCCTCTCCATAAATGGAGCTCTTAGCAAGTGTTCAATTCAGAAAAATGACAAGTATTCCAAAGTCTTCTGCGCATGGAGAATCATCCTTCAACTCTGATTTAATATCAGAATTTACTCTTCTTCTTAATGTTAAAACCATTTCTCAGGTTCCCCTTATTTTGTATGCATGTATACACAATTTCAAACAACAGAACAAAAGTAGGCCATGACTCAACAAGAAATAACCTCTTCTGATTTGTAGATGTATTTCTTAGGGGGAAAATCCAGTTTCCTGCCACCATTTTGACCTTTCCCAGATATATTTGGATATACATGGTGATGGTCTATGTACACAGGTGTTAAGTTCGGGAAGTAACGAGGCTGGAGACCAGGGTAGTGACAACAGCTCTTTAATATATGGTGAACCCAGCAACCAGGCTGGGGAAAAACCTCTCCTTATATACAGTCTAACCGGCGGCTTCAACCAATCAGCAACGTGCTTGTTTCCCGCCAAAATATTTAAAGATACATTACACTCCTTCCCTCCCAGAAAACACTTTACCCCTATTTACATGATATTTACATATTATTTTTCAACGTAATCACGCAAATAGACTGGGCGTCTCCTGACTCTTTCGGACCTGCGCAGTTCATTCCCTGGGAGTGGGTCGAGCTGACCGGAGGGGCTGTTTGCTCCTCTCAGCTCCTCCTCTAGGCCATCCGGCCCTGGATTATTTGCAGAGTCGTCCCTGCTGTTTTCTAATGGAACCTGTTGGCGTCGCTGGACCTCCCGGAACTCAGATAAGTCCTGCGATTTTCCCGGGTTTGAGTCAGCTGTGGATTCAAACATTGTATAGTCAGGGCCTGTTTCGTCTAGATCGGATTGTTCGGCTATGCGTTTTCGTATTTGGTCTATGTGGCGCCTCCATACTCGGCCGTCCTTTAACTCCACCAAGTATGATTTTGGACCTGTTATGTTTAAGATTTGTCCTGCTACCCAGATTGGGCCTTCACCATAGTTATGTGCCCACACTTGGTCGCCTATTTCCATCCCTCTAGTTTTTTCAAGTCCCCCCTTGTAATCCTCCGGTGTATAGTTTGGATTTAACCGGTCTAGTGGGCACCTGAGCTTTCGGCCCATTAATAATTCTGCTGGGCTTCTGCCGGTTGTGACACAGGGGGTTCTGTGTTGGACGGCCAGGAAAACATCGATTTTTGTTTGCCAGTCGCCTGGCTTGATTCTGGACAATGCCTCTTTGCGCTCGGACGAACGCTCTGCAAGGCCATTCGTCGCAGGGTGGAAAGGCGCCGAGAGGGCATGTCGGATGCCCTCTTCTGCCAAGTATTCCTCAAACTGGGTTGCCGTGAATTGCGGGCCATTATCGGAAACTAGTGTGTCGGGCAACCCATGGGTTACAAATAGGTGCCTGAGAACTGAGATCACGGCCTCGGCTGTCCTGGATCTCATGAGAATGATTTCCAGCCATTTGGAGTAGGCATCGACTACTACCAGGAAGGTTTGGCCGTGGAAGGGGCCGGCAAAATCAATGTGGATTCTCGACCAGGGCCCTTGGGGTCTCTCCCATTCCCGAACCGGGGCCGTTGGGGGTAGCGGTCTGGACTCTTGGCAGGCCTGGCATTTCCCTACCCTTTCAGCAATTTCCGAGTCCATTAAGGGCCACCACACATAGCTTCTCGCTAGACCCTTCATCCTTACGATCCCTGGGTGACCCTCGTGGAGGAGATCCAACACCCTTTTCCTCAATTTCTCTGGGATCACCACTCGTTCCCCCCATAGCAGGCACCCCCCTTGAGCCGAAAGTTCCCCACGTTTCTTTACAAACTCTTTAAAATGCTCGCCCGGCGCAGCGGGCCACCCTCTTTGTACCCAACCAAGTACAGTTCTCAAAATAATGTCCCGGTATGTCGCCCTAGCCACCTCCTTAGACGTGACTGGGCCAGAGTCCAGAGAGTCTATTAACAGTATGGGCGTCCCGGAGTGGGGTCTCGATCGCCCCTGGTAGTGGGCATCTGCTTAATGCGTCCGCATGCCCCAACTCTTTTCCTGCGATGCCGCAGGTTGTAGGAGTAGGCGGCCAAAAGATAGTCCATCGGGTCAATCGGGCGAAAGTGCCACAGGCGTTGGGCGATCGCCAGCCAGTAACCCTAACAATGGTCTATGGTCTGTAACAATTTCAAAGTTTCTACCAAAACATATTCGTGAAACTTTTTTACCCCTGACACTATAGCTAGAGCTTCCTTATCTAACTGACTATAGTTCCTCTCTGTCGAGGACATCGTTCTGGAGTAGAATGCTATTGGGGCTTCTGTGCCATTTGGAAGCCTGTGGCTGAGCACAGCCCCACCCGTAAGGGAAGCATCGCAAACTAATACCAATTGCATTGTGCTATGATACTGAATTAGTAAGCTATCGCTCGAGTAGGTTTTTACTGCTTGAAAGCCCTAGCTTCCGTCTTTCCCCAAGACCAAGCAGTATTCTTTCCCAGTAACTTATGTAGCGGCTCGGCACGGTTGCCTTATTTTCAAAAGACCGTAAAAGTTCACTAGACCCAGGAATGCCTGTAGCTCGGTTTTGTTTTTGGGCGCTGGAGCCTTCCTTATTGCCTTGACCTTGCTCTCAGTGGGGTGGATTCCTTCCTTGTCTATTCTGTAACCCACGAACTCTACAGATTCTACCCCTATTTGGCATTTGTTTACTTTAACCTTTAGACCGGCTGACCGGAAAATGCCCAGAACTTTTCTCAATCGTTCCCCCAATTCTTCTAAATTTTCGGCTGATACCAATACATCATCGAAATAGGGGACTACCCCCGGGAGCCCTTGCAGAAGTCGCTCCATTAAATTTTGAAATAGACCAGGAGCCACACTCACCCCAAACTGTAACCGGGTACACTTGAAAGCACCTCTGTGAGTCACAATTGTCTGGGCTTCGGCTGTGTTGGCGTCTACGGGCAGTTGTTGATAGGCTTGGGCCAAATCTAATTTGGCAAAAACGTGCCCTTGCCCCAGCGAATGCAGCAAGTGTTGCACCACGGGGACCGGGTAGGCGCTTTTTTGCAAGGCTTTGTTTAACGTTGCCTTGTAATCAGCGCAGATTCTAACTGACCCATCTGGTTTCACTGGGGTGACGATTGGCGTCTCCCACTTTGCATGATCGACTGGCACCAGTATCCCCTGACTGATGAGCTTGTCTATCTCCCTGTCGATCTTGGGTTTAAGGGCAAAAGGGACCCTCCTTGCTTTTAACCGTATGGGGGCTACCTGGGGGTCTAAATTAAAGGAAATAGGGGTCCCCTTGTACTTGCCCAGGCAGTCCTTGAACACATCTTCGAATTCGTCCATGAGTGTGTCTTTTAGGTTAAAGTCACTTCTGTAGATGCCAGTCACTCCCATGCCCAATGCACGGAACCAGTCCAGTCCCAACAAACTTGGCAGGGTCCCCTCGACTATCGTGATGGGCAGGGTCTTCTTGTGTGGTCCGTACTCGACGCGGACGGAGGTGGTCCCTCGAACAGGGATGCGATTCCCTTGGTAGTCGTGAACTCGTAGCCGCTGTGTTTGCAGTTTGCGTTTGGCGATTCTCGGCAAAGCTTTCGCAAAAGTGTCCCAGGACATGATTGTGATCGCTGACCCGGTGTCCACTTCTAGTCGGCACGGCACTCCTTCGATTTTCGGTTTAGTGAAGATTTTCTTCTCGACGCGGGTTGCTGCACGGCCTATTACCACGGTCGTTCGATTTGAATTCGCGCCCTTTTTGTTTTGACCAATCGCGGGTCGCCTTGCCGATCCTGCGCTCTGATTGGCTGGTTTGAATTTTCGGCGGGAAGGTTGGGGTGCTCGACAGACTTGAGCCAGGTGCCCCTTCTTCTCGCACCGCCGACATGTAGCGTCCTTGAACTTGCATCGTTGACGCTGGTGTTGCCCTCCGCAACTTCCGCATTCATCCCGGTCTTCTTTGCCCCTTCTCTCGGTGAGGCAAACTCCTTCCTCATCCTCGCCGTCTGATTCGGTCTGGATTTCTTCATTGTGGACCGGGGTTGATTTCGCGCTCGCCATTGGTGTGAGCGGCTTTTGTAGGGTTTCCGCCGCTTGGGTGGACATCTCATGAGCTCTGGCTTCGTCCAGAGCGTTTGCCAGCGTTAGATTGCTTTTTGATAGCAGCCGCCTCCGCAAACGAATGTCTCTGACCCCACGGATGAGTTGCTCTAACAGCTCCTCATCCAAGTCTCGGTACCCACAATCTTTGGAGGCTTTTCTCAGGGCGGCCATGTAATCGCTGATGGATTCGCCCTCTTGTTGTCTGCGCTCTCCAAATTCAAAACGCCGTACGTATTTAGACGGTGTTGGCGCGAAATGGTTCTTCAATAGATTTTGCAGAGTTTGCCACGATACCGATTGTACCGGCGTTGGCTCTGCCAGGGCTTCCGCGATGTCGATGACCTCGGGACCGCAGTGGCTCAGGAAATATGCCCTTTTGCGGTTGTCTGGAACTCCTTGCAGTTCGTTAGCCTCGAGGAAACTCTCGAAACGGGTCATGTACGTTCCCCATTTCTCCCTGGATGGGTCAAACGGCGCGGGCGGAGTTTAGCTGGCCATCTCCGCGTTTCTGCCCTGAGTTTGCTGGGTTCGGTTCTTCCGTGCGTTCAGCTCGTTCCTGGTGCTCTTTAGCCTCGAGATCCCACCCTCGTCGCCAGTGTTAAGTTCGGGAAGTAACGAGGCTGGAGACCAGGGTAGTGACAACAGCTCTTTAATATATGGTGAACCCAGCAACCAGGCTGGGGAAAAACCTCTCCTTATATACAGTCTAACCGGCGGCTTCAACCAATCAGCAACGTGCTTGTTTCCCGCCAAAATATTTAAAGATACATTACAACAGGTATTGTTTGAGTGGTTTGAAGACAGTGTTAGCTATGACAAAATCAAGTTAGTTAACAATAGTTAAATTGTTCCCCTACTTCATTTTAATTTCCTAAAACATACAATCAAATTTACACTTCCTTCTTAACATTTCCAACTTTGGCATTCCAGTCTCCAATCCAAAACCGCTCCTCTTGCTTGCGTGCTCTCTTGATTTCATATCAAACTTGATCATGAAACTCATCCTCTTCATCTGCTATACCCTTCCTAACTGTGAGAGCAACACTCTTCCTTCTTTGTTTTTCGTGTCCTGAATAAAATAAAAATCTTCTGACTGAACGTGCTCAATTCCAGGCTATCTTAACAATTTAGGTGGGAATTCAGAAGCTGATGTTGCTTGTCTCTGCCTTATTCCTGTAGAAGAGATATTTGCCCCCTCCCGGTTGTGCTTTAGCAAGATGATTAAAACGCTCTGTTCTGCTAATTATTAGGGGATGTTTGGGCTGCTTTAAGTTGAGCTTTTGACTATTTCTCCTGGTTTTATATCATTTATAAAACTAAAACTAGTTTTTTTTCCCCAAAATGAAAAGGAAAGTTTGAGTTAACAGAATAACAGAGTTGGAAGGGACCTTGGAAGTCTTCTAGTCAACCTCCCCACTCAAGCAGGAGACTCTATGCCATTTCAGACAAATCGTTGTCCAATCTCTTCTTAAAATCCTCCAGTGTTGGAGCACTCACAACTTCTGGAGGCAAGTCCTGAACAGGATGTGTATCAAGGTTGGAAGGGACCCTGGAGGTTATCTAGTCCAACCCCCAGCTCGAGCAGGAGACCTATACCATTCCAGACAAATGGTTGTCTGATCAGTGAAGTCATTCCACTGATTAATTGTTCTAACTTAATATATGTCATATTTGAAACTTGAATATTTTCCTCATACAAAATTTAGCATGACTTTTTTTTAACGTTCAGCACATTTATTACTCTTTCCATAGAAATATATCATCATCAACTACACCTGAAAACAAGCAATATTACTAAGATACAGATTTATCATCATATTTTCTATGTAAGAGTCCCAGTGTAGGATATTTCTGAACTTTTTTGAAAAGTGAATGTTTACATTTTAGGGTCCTAGGATAAACAGCATAACGCTAAACAGTTTCATTTTAAAAGTTCACTTTTAGAAAATCTGTATACATAAAAGCTGAGTATAAAATGCTGAAAATATTAGGATTTATATGCAGCATGAGAGAATGAAAATTACAGCTAGCTAAACCAAAGCCTTTCCTCTGTTGTCTCAAGTGAGAAATAATATAAACATTTAGACTATTCTCTAAAGTATCAGTTGCTTGTTTAATGGTAGACAGAATTCTTTCTGCTCTAATTTACGAACAATTCTCACATTTAATATATTAAACATGTTGTAATATTTATCAGCATATGTCTCTAAAGCCCTTAATCCAACTTTAACCATGCAGGGAAGAGTAAAATGAAACATATACAAGGAAATTAATATGATGAAACTAGATTTCTTTAAATTCATGCCAAAATGGAAAATAATATTTAATTACGTTTTTCCCTTCTGGAGTATGAAAGACCATCAGATGAAAATTGAATGGAAATCTTTCAGTTCCAAGAGCTCAAGCCATAATCAAGAGACAGTGAACTACATTATGGCATCTGATGACTCAACATAATGTATTATACACAATTATATACAAAGGTTTAGATCCTAAATTAAATTATGGAATATTCCTAGCTTTGCCAAGGGGATGGTTCATGAGCCACAAAGTCAAAGTCATTCCGCTTTCAGAATAGAAGAACCCCAAGGAGAGCTGTACAATTTCCATGTACAGCCCCAGGAAAGGGATGCAAAGCAGGGTGTTTAAAGACACTTACAGCTCTGCATCTGAAGAATCTTTATGAAACTGTGGGAATTTGGCCTGAAACTACAGCCTTATGTCTCTTTTTCAAATGTTACGCTCTGGATTTGGTGAGCTGATAAAACAAGGGATATGATGTATGTATGGAATTTCCCTTTCTTTCTCTTCCAAGGTAGCAATTATGCTGGAGGATCAGAGGAAGCAATTACCCATCTTCCTTGCCCTTCTAATTGTCAAAACATTACAGTGCATTCAGAAAGTATTCAGACTGCTTCAATTTTGTCAATTTTGTTATGCTGCAGCCTGATTCTACAGTTGTTGAAATTTATTTTTTCCCCTCATTAATCTACCCCATAACGACACAGTATCCCATAACGACAAAGTGAAAACAGAAGTTTATAAATGTCTGTTAATTTATTTCAAGTGGTTTTCATTTGTTATGGCTCATTTTGTTTCATCTGTTGAAAAATCAGTGGGAATTGTATTTCTGTTTTCAACAATTTGCTATCTAAGCTTGGCATTACAATTTACAGGAGCTCTGTGGGCTATGGGTTGCTTAAAATAGGTTCAAAAGCAGTGGTGAAATCCAAATTTTTTTATTACTGGTTCTGGGGACATGGCTTGGTGGGCGTGGTGTGGTGGGCGTGGCAGGGGAAGGATATTGCAAAATCTCCATTCCCACCCAACTCTGGCCAGCCAGAGGTGGTATTTGCCGATTCTCTGAACTACTCAAAATTTCTGCTACTGGTTCTCCAGAACCTGTCAGAACCTGCTGGATTTCATCCCTGTTCAAAAGACTTCTTGGCAGTGGTGGGATTCAGCCAGTTCGCACCACTTCGGGAGAACCGGTTGTTAACTTTCTGAGCAGTTTGGCACACTGGTTGTTGGAAGAAATAATTAGGGCAGAGAACTGGTTGTTAAATTACTTCAATCCCATCACTGCTTCTTGGTGTGTGTGTTGGTGTGTGCGCACATGTGTGCATACATGTGCCTTCAAGTGAGGATTGTCTCCTAGCAACTGCCTAGACAACTCCCAGGAGTGGCTTGCCATTGTTAACTTGTTAGAGCTGAGAGAAAGTGATTGGCTCAAGATTACCCAGCTTGCTTAGTGCCTAAGGTGCGGCTAGAACTCCTGGTTTCTAACCTGATGCCTTAACCATTACACCAGACAAGATCTCCAAAGGACTGCTGTATTTAATAAAAGGATAACAATCATCATAGATATTAGCATACAAATACCAAAAGAACTGCTTTTTATACAAACATATCATACTGCCGGCATATATTTCATATTAGGTTTACAAGAAATATCTGGTTTTGGGGAAAAAATGATGTGCTTCATGCATATCACAGTTTTGTGAAGTTGAAGCATGGTGCAAGCAGTTTATAGGCTAGGATTTACAAATATACCATAAAGAATCAGAATTTTTTCTTCACTAAAGTGTATCACTGATATACTGATGTTTCTCCATCGGTTTATGGAAGAAACTATTATTTCCAAAAACATCTCCATATGTCTCTTTAAGATGTATGTGCATGCAAAGTGCAACTTGATCCTAAAGTAATCATGCATTTGTGAGTGTGTGTTTGTATATGCTTTTGTTTATCTTTTAATGTTATTTCAATTCCAGGATGTTAAAATGCGAAGGCTCATTCATGAAACCGTTCTGAAATTGTTTAAAGTAAGCCTGAAATACTGAAATCTGATTGGATAGAAGCTTTCATAGGAATGATGTCATTAACCACTAGAAAATGGTTTGCTTGAAAAATACAATAATAGGTATAATTGCACTTGTATGGCAAAAAATTTAAAAAACAGACAGAACATCATTGTTCAGCAAACCACAGTTCTGCCAGAAAGATTGTGTCTGGGATTTTTGCTTACTTCACCCAACCACTATTCCCACAGGAAACAGATCAGTTAAATCCTATAATAAGAGCAATTAGAATTACTAGAAAACCAGACATTAGCATAACAACATTACTATCTTTGAATATTATACAGGTAGTCCTCGACTTATGTCCATAACTTGACCCCAAAATTTCTGTAGCTAAGTGAAACATTTGTTAAATGAATTTTCCCTGTTTTGTGACCTTTCTTGCCACTGTTGTTAAGTGAATCACTACAATTATTAAGTTAGTAACGAGGTTGTTAAGTGAATCTGGCTTCCCCATTGATTTTGCTTGTAAGAACATCACAAAAGGTGATCACATGATCCCACAGGATACTGATTCATAAATATGAATCAGTTGCCAAGCAACTGAATTTTGATCACGTAATGATAGGAATGATGCAACAATCATAAGTGTAGAAAAACTGTCATAAATAACTTTTTTCAGTACCTTTGTAACTCTGAACAGATGAACTGTTGTTAAGTCGAGGACTACCTGTAAAACATTTAAATGTTATAAATGGTTGTGTGGGGAGAATCTGTTACTGTTTGGTCAGCCGCAAACTTTATACAAATGCCTCATGCCTCCCACGGATCCGTACGCTCACACAGAGAGGGACTTCTCAGGGTGCCATCCGCCAAACAATGTCGGCTGGCGGCCCCCAGGGGGAGATCCTTCTCTGTGGGGGCTCCTACCCTCTGGAACGAACTTCCCCCTGGTTTGCGCCAAATATCTGACCTTCGGACCTTCCGCCGCGAACTGAAAACACATTTATTTATTCGCGCGGGGCTGGCTTAAATTTTGTTGGTTTTAAATTTATATTATGAATTTTAATGGGTTTTTAGAATTTTAAACGGTTTTTAAAGTCTTAGGCCAATTGTGTAATAAGTTTTTTAATTTTTGTTTTAATTGTATATTGTATTGTTTGTTTTTATTTTTGGCTATACACCGCCCTGAGTCCTTCGGGAGAAGGGCGGTATAGAAATCTAATAAATAATAATAATAATAATAATAATAATAATAATAATAATAATAATAATAATAATAATAATAATAATAATAATAATAATAATAATAATAAATAAAATTGGGCTTTGGTTTATCCCAGACAGACCTTCTCAAAGTAACTAATCTTCTGATGATCCTAGAAATCAGTCTTCCAAACTGTTGTTATTATCATTATTATTGAGTACTCTAGGCAAGATCCAGTTATTATTATTGAGTATTCTGGGCAAGCGTTGTTGGATATCAAATCTAAAAAAAAAAAAGTTGGATCTCAAAAAAAAAAAGTAGACAAAGATGGTTTCTTGGACAAGGTTTTCCGAAAACAAAGTATAGGCATTCCTCAACTTACCACCACATCTGAGCCCAAAATTTCCATTGCTAAGCGAGGCAATTGTTAAATGAGTTTTACTTCATTTCACAACCTTTATTGCCACAGCTGTTAAGTGAATCATTGCCATTGTTAAATGAATCATGGTGATTAGAGGTGACTCTGACTTCCCCCGTTGACTCTGCTGGTCGGAAACTGGCTGGGAAGATCACGAATGGCTATCACATGACCCTGGTAGGCTGCAACCATCATAAATACACACCCATTGCCAAATGACCAAATTTTGATCACATGACTGTGGGGATGCCATGATGATCTTAAGTGTGAAAATTGGTCATAAGCAGGATTGAAATGCTCCCGGTTCGCACTGGATCACGCAATCCGGTAGCGATGGCAGCAGGTGGTTCGGAGAACCGGTAGCAAAAATCCCTGCCCCCACCCCTCCCCAGCTGAGCCGTGTGATCATCAGAGGGTTTTTTAAAAAAACTTTTAAAAGCATTTTTTTCTTTTGCTGAAAAAAAGCTTTTAAAAGTAAAAAAAAAAACCTCTGATGATCGCGCGGCTCAGCTGGGTGCTAGCCCAAAAACGGGGGGTGGGGGTGGAGTCTGTTTTTCCTCCAAGCAGGCTACCTGAAGCCTGAAGCCTGCTGGGAGGACTTCCCGCCCCTCCCCATTATTTGGTGTGACTAGCAGGCTTCAGGTAGGCTGGGAGGAAAAACGGTGTGTGTGTGGCGGGATCGTTTTTGAGAGAGAAAGAGAGAGAGAGAGAGGAAGGAGGGAGGCAGGGAAGAAAGGAAGGAGGAGAGCAAGGAAGGGGTACAAACTTGGCACTAAATACAGCTTCAGACAATAATCCAGGGCTAGAAGGGACCTGCAAGTTATTTAGTCCAGGGGTCTTCAACCTTGATCACTTTAAGACTTGTGGACTTCAACTCCCAGAATTCTTCAGCCAAAGTTAGCTAAGGAACTCTGGGAGTTGAAGTCCACAAGTCTTAAAGTGGCCAAGGTTGGAGACCTCTGATCTAGTCCAACCCTGCTCCAGCAGGACATTGTTAGTGAGTTTCTGTCTTTTGATCCCCCAGTCACATAACCACACCCACCCAGTCACATGAGCCCCCAAGCCATGCCCTCAAGCCATGCCCACAGAACCAGTAGCAAAAAAATTTAGATTTCACCCCTGGTCATAAGTCACTTTTTCTAGAACAGATCATGCCAGACTAATCTTATCGCATTCTTTGACAAAATGACAAAATTAGTAGACCAGAGGAATGCTGTCAATATAATTTACTTGGACTTCAGTAAAGCATTTGATAAAGTAGACCATAACCTACTACTAGATAAAGTAGAAAAATGTGGGTTAGACAGCACCACCACCAGATGGATTCGTAACTGGCTGACCAACCGCACTCAACGTGTAGTCCTCAACGGAACTACATCCACATGGAGGGAAGTATGCAGCGGAGTACCCCAAGGCTCTGTTTTAGGCCTAGTACTCTTCAACATCTTCATCAATGACTTGGATGAGGGGATAGATGGGGAACTCATCAAATTTGCAGATGACACCAAGCTGGCAGGAATAGCCAACACTCCAGAAGATAGTGTTCTATTTCCCTCCCCCAATACTCCCAACAAAGAGTCAGTCAAAGGCCTTCTCTTCTACTTTATTTACATAGATAAATGTCCTGGCCACGTCTACTCACAGGCCTGCCAAGTCTCTAGAGATAACGAGGAAATTATAGATAAGGCCAGAATTACTCACGAATATATTCTTCCCTCCATTGATACAGTTTGCCTGTGCAAATTCATTGCTTTGTCCAAGACAAAAAACCAGGAAGTCCCGCCTCCTATTTATAGTCTCTGCAGATGTCACTGCATGACCATCATTCCTTGGCTTTGTCCCAACATTTCCTCTGCTGCGCGTGCCGGTCACGTCTGCGCAGTCTTGCATCTCTCCAAAACTGTTCTTGGGGCGTTGCCAAATCAAAAGAAGGCTCGAGAGAATCAGGCCTTGCTGGCCCCTCCTCCTCCCTTTGAGTGGGTGCCAGGGAGGGAGAGGGCCCAAGAGAAGCAGGGCTTGCCAGGTCTTCTCCCTCACTTTCTGAATCATCCGAGTCCAGGAACCTGGGTAACAACAGATAGGCTCAAGTTACAGAAAGATCTTGACAGACTTGAACATTGGGCGCTATCTAACAAAATGAAATTCAACAGTGAAAAAAGTAAGGTTCTACATTTAGGCAAAAAAACCAAAATGCACCAGTACCGTATATGTGGCACCTTGCTCAATAGTAGTACCTGTGAGAGGGATCTTGGAGTCCTAGTGGATAACCATTTAGATATGAGCCAGCAGTGTGCAGCAGCTGCTAAAAAAGCCAACACAGTTCTGGGCTGCATAAACAGAGGGATAGAATCAAGATCACATGAAGTGTTAGTGCCTCTTTATAATGCCTTGGTAAGGCCACACTTGGAATATTGCATCCAGTTTTGGTCGCCACGATGTAAAAAAGATGTTGAGACTCTAGAAAGAGTGCAGAGAAGAGCAACAAAGATGATTAGGGGACTGGAGGCTAAAACATATGAAGAACGATTGCAGGAACTGGGTATGTCTAGTTTAATAAAAAGAAGGACTAGGGGAGACATGATAGCTGTGTTCCAATATCTCAGGGGCTGCCACAAAGAAGAAGGAGTCAAACTATTCTCCAAAGCACCTGAGGGTAGAACAAGAAGCAATGGATGGAAACTGATCAAAGAAAGAAGCAACTTAGAACTAAGGAGAAATTTCCTGACAGTTAGAACAATTAATAAGTGGAACGACTTGCCTGCAGAAGTTGTGAATGCTCCAACACTGGAAATTTTTAAGAAAATGTTGGATAACCATCTGACTGAGATGGTGTAGGGTTTCCTGCCTGGGCAGGGGGTTGGACTAGAAGGTTTCCAACTCTGTTGTTATGTTATGTTATGTTATGTTAGTGCCGTTGTAACTTTAAACAGTCACTAAATGAATGGTTGTGAATCAAGGACTACCTCTAATTTTCTCCATGCATTGGGTTAACTCTCAGAATTCATCACCTGGCAGAAGCTATCATGTGTGGATGCTCGTCCATACTAATTAGTTAATTAATTATTAAAATTGTTGTTTATTGTTCTAACACTTCTGGGAGACAATAGAATGAGTAGATCTGTCATCTCTGTGTCAGGCATACAGCTATTACCAAAGTGTGGATCAAATCTGTGGCTGAGGCTGAGCTGGTTGAAGTGGATGGGCTTCCAGGGCAGCTGTGAGTTTGCACTCCACTGAGGCTGAAGGCTTCTCACAACCCCCACAGCTGTGACATACCAAGAAGCCCTTCAGCCACAATGCAGCAAGCAGCCCCAGAGCTCCATGGTTCTAGGGCTGCCTGTATTCCTTCAAAGAGGGCACCGAGTGGCCAAAAGGCCAGAAATAGAGGAGAAAAGGCCATTGGGGGGTATTTGAAGAGGAGGTAGCTCCTTATCTTACAAAAAAACCAAGATAGACCTGGGTGGAATTAAGCAAGGAGTGGTTCTGATTGGGGGGTGGGGTGTCTCCTCAGCTAATGATCAGTGAAATTCAGTTAAAGGTAACAATGGAGACTGTCAGGATTGCAGTCATTAAGTGATGCAGTCATGTGATGTTGAGCTTTATAACCTCATCACTTAATGTCTATGGAGATTCTCTGTCATCCAGGTCATGACTGTCCCAAAGATGCATTTTCAAGAGGGAAGTGAACTTTCTGTTTTTGTTTGAAGGTGTTTTGCTTCTCATCCAAGAAGCTTCTTCAGCTCTGACTGGATGGTGTGAAATATACTTCTTGCAGGCAGCTGATCATTTGCATTCTTTTAGCGGGTTGTTAAGGTCACTGGAGGTTTATCTGTGTCCCTGATGACACAGAAGTATAAATCCTTCCATTCCCCACCATCCAGTCAGAGCTGAAGAAGCTTCTTGGATGAGAAGCAAAATGTCTTCAAAGAAAAATCAGAAAGTCCAGTTGCCTCTTGAAAAAGCACCTTTGGGACAACCTCATCACTTAGCACCAGAAATTCCTGTCCGAACAGCTGTTGTAACCTCTGTGCAGTTGCTGAGAGTCGATACCAGTTTGATGGCACAAGAACCATACAAATTATATAACATTAAACAAGAGAGAAAATGAAGAAAAATGCATAGAATTTTATATCACGAACAAGCTCCTAAATGTTGACCAGAATGCTTAGGAGTTCTCTTCCTTACACTTCTTTCAAAAAAAGGAGAAAGTCTTATATTAACAAGCAGCACATAATAAATTAATTAAGGAGCTAAAGGGCTAAAGATATAACACCCATCAGAATTACATTGGACAAAACTGTATGGACAAGAACAGGTTATAAATTTAAATAAATAAATAAAAATGTGTTCCCTATTAAGAGGTTGCAGTTTCAGGAAACGTAGCCTGAGAACTGATTCTTGAGGATAAACGATTGCATTCAGTGAGAAAAATGTATAAATTGGCTCTGCCAGGTTTCATTTATACTGTAAGTATTTTTTATCTGTCAAATCACTCCATATGTAATTTGGTTAATATACAAGCACACATACTGAAATCTAACCATATATGACCTTCATGCATACTGTGGTAGGCTTAGGAAAGAATTTTATAGGATTAAGGAAGAATAGAAGATTTAGGATTGTCTAATAATATTCAGTGACTAGCCATGTAACATTAAACTTTTGAACCATGCTTAGAAGCCTCTGGCATGTAATAAGCCACCCTCTTAAAGAATACATTTTTATTGAAGGAAAAGATATATATTTTCTTAACAAATGCATGCTCCTACATTTGACTCTGTTCTAAAACAATAAACAAATATATAAGTACATAAAGAACTGCATATATTTTCGGTCACCTGTTTTAGATTTGCCTTCATTATATTCTTTTTCATTTTGTGTGCACTGTTTAAATGCCTCAGGGTGAGAATGCTTTATAAACTCAACAGTGTAAACCGATGCTCTTCATCAGGCTGACACTAGATAGGGCCTTTTTTTTTTTTTTGGCTTTGAACTAATTTATTTTCCAATGTTTCTTTTTCTCAGGACCTTTGTGGTGGATGACAATTTTGAAAGACAGGAATGGCTTCTTTCTCTTGTTGTTGTTGTTAGTTGCAAAGTCATGTCCAATCCATCGCGACCCCATGGACAATGTTCCAGGCCTTCCTATGCTCTACCATCCTCTGGAGTCCATTTAAGCTCACGCAGACTGCTTCAGTGACTCCATCCAGCCACCTCATTCTCTGTCGTCCCATTCTTCTTTTGCCCTCAATCTTTCTCAGCATTAGGCTCTTATCCAGTGAGTCCTTCCTTCTCATTAGGTGGCCAGAGTATTTGAGTTTCATTTTCAGGATCTGGCCTTCTAAAGAGTAGTCAGGGTTGACCCCTCTAGGACTGACTGGTTTGGTTGCCTTCCAGTCCAAGGGACTCGCAGGAGTCTTCTCCAGCACCATAGTTTAAAGGTCTTAATTCTTTGGCACTCAGCCCTCCTTATGGTCCAACCTTCACAGCCATACATTGCAACTGGGAAAACCATAGCCTTGACTATACGCACTTTTGTTGGCAGGGGGATGTCTTTGCTTTTTAGTATGCTGTCTAGATTTGCCATAGCTTTCCACCCCAGGAGCAAGCGTTTGTTAATTTCTTGGCTGCAGTCCCCATCTGTTCTTTCTCTACCCTGGCCAACATTTGAAAAGCCTAGAAATGAGGGCCACTTGCACTGCTGCTTGCTTTTTTTTAAAAAAAACCACAGTAATCTATGCACAAATGTGCTTAAGACTAAACAAGGAACTTAACGGGAACAAATATTGGGCTCATTTGCTCAATTATGCATCTGTGCACACTTCAAATGTGATTTGGAAGAAGCGCTTCAGATCTTGTACAACTACAGTTTCTGTCTCTCCATTAAAGCAGCCTCTCGACTTTCAAACTTCTGTTAAAAAAAAAAACCATTTCAGCTTTTTAAAGATCCTGACTGATTTAAGTGAACGTGATTCTTTTTTTTTTAAGGCAAAATTTTTATTTTCCATAATAATTCCCACAATTTGACCAGTGTACAATACAATCACTTATCTAACAATCAATCCTATACTCAAATTATACTCAATCAGGGCTCTCGACTGCCACTCCCTCCCTTAATCCTTTCTTCCCTTCTCATCCTTCTTCAACTTTCCCCACCATCCTTCTCCTCGCTTTCCTACTTCCCCTCCTCTTTCCCACTTCTCACCACCATCCTTTCTAACCCTCTATCTTCTCCTTCTCCTCCTCCTCCTATCCTTTCTTCTCCCTCCCTTCTTTCCTACCTACCCATCTGCCTACCTACTTTCTTCCTTCTTTACTCCTCTTTCCTTACCCTTTCCCTTCAGGAGTGGTTACCGAGCAGTCCCGACTTTACACCATTCCAACTTGTTTAATTCTACCATTATTCCTGTACAATGGCAACCAATCAATTTATAGTCTTCCCCTTCCCCTTCCCTTCCCCTCCCCGAGACTTCCCAGAACAGAATACAGGATATTGTAACTAACAAACATAATCTAAAATATGACATAAAACATATTCCATTTCACACCATCACACTATCAATTCCCTTCTTTCTTAAACTAATACATAGCAATTCCTAACTTCACTCAAAAACTAATTGATATTTTTTAATCTGATACTTATTTTGAATATAATCAATCCACTTCCTCCATTCCAAAATATATTTTTCTTGTGTACAGTCTTTCAAGTAGGCAGAAATTTTTGCCATTTCTGCTAAATTTGATACTTTACTAATCCAGTCTCCAATTGTAGGTAAGTCTTCTTTCTTCCAATATTGTGCAATCAATAGTCTTGCAGCAGTTATTAAGTTCAAAATCAGTTTTGTCTCTATAACAGTGCAATCTGGAATTATTCCTAATAAAAAGAACTGTGGAACAAACTTGATCTTCTTTTTCAAAATGTTCTGCATAATCCACCATATTTTAATCCAAAAGGCTTTAACTTTTTTGCAAGTCCACCATATATGATAATAGGAGTGAACGTGATTCTTAAATCAGCTCCAAGGTTGTTGTTTTTTTCAATTGGAAGCTTGAAAAAGGAAAGGGTACCTTAAAAAGAGAGGCCATCAGGTGACTCTAAGCAGCTTACAAGATAAAAACGACAATAATAAAACATTAAAATAATATTAACGTTAAAATTATTTTAAAAAATTGCTAAGTAACTAATGTACAATGGATTGAAGTGGAGTTTTCTTTTAATCCTCTAACCACTTCCAATATGGAACACCCCATCGGGACCAGAGGTGGTGTTCAGCCAGTTTTGACCAGTTCTCTTGAACTGGTAGCGGAAATTTTGAGTAGTTCGGAGAACTGGCAAATATCACCTCTGGCTGGCCCTGCCCCCGATCTATTCGCTGCCTCCCAAATCCCAGCTGATCAAGTCCCAGCTGATCGGCTGGGTCTTCTTTTGTTGCCCTGCACAGGACAACAGAGCTGGAAAGCAGGTTAGTCGGGTGGGGCGGGGAATGGATATTTTACAGTATCCTTCCCCTAGAATGGGGTGGAAATGGAGATTTTACAGTATCCTTCCCTCTGGAGTGGGGTGGAAATGGAGATTTTACAGTATCCTTCCCCTGCCACGCCCACCAAGCCATGCCCACAGAACCAGTAGTAAAAATGTTTGAATCCCACCATGGATCAGGATCCAAGGCCTATCAGCAGAGTCAGGTTTTAAGGCCCATCCAGAAGGCCAAGAGGGTGGGGGAAGATCTCCCCTCAAGGGGCACAATGTTCCAGAGGGCCATATCATGCCCATAGTGCTTTTTCCAAATCATTTTCATAGCACTACTGAGTCATAAACACAACACTTTAAGAAAACAAGTTCTGGGATGAAGAAAAAGAATTTATTAATTGAAGAACATCATTGATTTCAATATATCTGCTACAATATACAATTGTAGCGATTGTATATTATATCATTTCAAAATGTTGTCCAAAAGGAAGATACGTTCTGGAAAATTTAAGCTTTGCTGGCTGAGGGACTCTGGGAGTTGAAGTCCACAAGTCTTAAAGGGACCAAGGTTGGAGACCCCTGGTTTAAAAGTGTAATTCTCCTCAATCGAAAGCTTCCTATTTACAGTATATTAAACTAAGATGCTCTCTATATGCACCTGCAAACTATATCTTCAGGAATACCATAGCATATGCTTTTCTTCCAAAATCCGTTGGCAATTCATGGCTTCAGACTGCTTTTACTAAAAGCCAACTAGACATAACTGTCAGTGCTTCAAAATAGGCCAGGTCAAGGAACATAAACCATTGGGATTCCAGAAGTGCCATTTTACAGATAGTCCTTGACTTACGACAGTTCGTTTAGTGACAATTCAAAGTTAAAACAGAACTGGAAAAAAGTAACTCGTGATTGTTTTTCACACTTACAACCGTTGCAGCATCCCCGTGGTCACATGATTAAAATTTAGACGCTGGCTCATATTTATGACTGTGGCAAAGTCCTGAGATCATCATCATCATCTTTTGTCATCTTCTGACAAGCAAAGTCAATTGGGAAGCCAGATTCACTTGGCAGCCTTGTTACTAATTTAATAACTGCGATGTTGTTAACAACGATGTAAAGAAAGGTTATAAAACAGGGCAAAACTTACTTAACAAATGCCTCACATAACGTAAATTTTGGGCTCCATTGTGGTTATAAGGGGAGACTAGCTTTTATTGTACAGAATATAATGACAGAATCTTGAAACTCAAAGTTTTTCTTTGTCCCATCTTATACTAAGCAAAATCAGGGCAGAATTATTTTGAGGGTTTTTTTTCTCATGTTCCTTCAATCTCTGGACTATCTCTTGTCCAAGGTGATTCTTTATAGCTGTGTTATACCCTCCTCAACAGCAGTTCTAAGTTCCTTTACATAATGCAGATATAAATGCTACCCTAGAACATTATTGAATATAGCAATAGCACTTAGACTTATATACCACTTCGCAGTGCTTTCCAGCCCTCTGTAAGCCAACATATTACAGAGTCAGCATATTGCCGCCAACGATCTGGGTCCTCATTTTACCCACCTCAGGAGGGCGGAAGGCTGAGTCAATCTTGAGCCTGGTGAGATTAGATCTGTCAAACTACTGGCAGCCGGTGATCAGCAGAAGTAGCCTGCAGTACTGCACTCTAATCATTGTGCCACCGCAGCTCTTATCTTTAGATAATCTAAATCTAATATCTAGATAAAAAGCTAATATCTTTAGATAAAATGCCTGAAATAAAATGAATTTCCCACATGTAAGTTAGGATAGCAAAAATCTGTGGCATCGTCCCATCTCTTAAGGCTGCTATTTAGGTAAACGTAAAGGTTTACCTAAGGGCCTCTGGTGGCTCAGCAGACTAAGTCTGTCTGTTATTAACACAGCTGCTTGCAATTACTGCAAGTTAAAGTCCCACCAGGCCCAAGGTTGACTCAGCCTTCCATCCTTTATAAGGTAGGTAAAATGAGGACCCAGATTGTTGGGGGCAATAAGTTGACTTTGTATATAATATGCAAATGGATGAAGACTATTGCTTAACACTGTGAAAGCCGCCCTGAGTCTTCGGAGAAGGGCGGGATATAAATTCAAATAAAATAATTTTTTTAAAAAAGGTTCCCCTTGCACATATGTGTTAGTCGTTCCCTACTCTAGCGCTGTCTGAAGACGTTTCCATGGTCATGTGGCCGGCATGACTAAATGCCAAAGGCGCACAGAACACTGTTCCCACCAAAGGTGGTCCCTGTTTTTCTACTTGCATTTTTTACATGCTTTCGATCTGCTAGTTTGGCAGGAGCTGGGACAAGTAACGGGAGTTCACCCCGTTACGCGGCACTAGGGGTTCGAACTGCTGAACTGCTGACCTTTCGGTCGACAAGCTCAGCATCTTAGCCACTGAGCCACTGCATCCCTACTAGGCTGTTTACTTATTGCCAAATCCCATTCCCTTCCATGCCCACGTGCACGTCATTTGCATATGCAAAATTTACTTGTACAGTTGCCTATTCAATATACATAGTCAAGGAGTAACAATTGAACAATTTCAAAAGCTTTAATCTCTTTTCTTATATTAATTTACATTTACAATGGTCTACACATAATATATGCCCATCTTAATGTTCATTTGACTCACCACCAAAATTGTAAAATTGTATTTGATTTCTTCAGTTTTTGAAGAAAGTCTAAGTTATCAAATAAGATTCTTTATGCCACGTAGCAACCCCAATCTAAAAATATTTTATATCCAATGTATTGAAAGAGGCTCCAAATTATTGATATCAATATAGACAGTGGCATCCTTGATGCCCAATTGTAAATATATAATACATAGTCTTTAAAAAATGAACTATACACAGATACATATACATGTACATTATGTCCATGCACACACATGGATCGCTTATTTAAATAAATTCAGTGACTCTTTTGATCATTAACACAAAGGTAGATAAATACTTTTGCACAAAGCATCATTGAATATAAATTATTTTCATGCCATAAAATTATTCTACTCATAAAATCACCCCGCAAAATTACTTGGTTACTGAATATGTCAGCCAATTCTATCACGTACATGTGGTACCTTAGTGTATTGTACAAGAACATTGAATGTGACAGAAAACTTTCTAGTATTATTTAATGCATTTGATGACTTCTTGGCATTTGCTATACGGCAGCATGACATAAATTGTGATAAAAACTTTATAGATAGTTTGAACAAACAAATGGATACAGTTTGCAACATTTGAGAATATTCCAAAAACCTATCAAAAGGGAAAATAGCTCCAAGCTGAAAGGTTCAGCAACCGCCAAGCCTATAAATTAAATAATCTTTTTCAAACCCAAAACAAATTTTGCCTTAGGGCTCATGTTTGCCTGGACTAAGTCCAAATAATGACAATCAGGTTTTTCTCTTGTAAGTTCCTTTACAGTAATCTGAAAGCTTTTATTCCCCACTGAATTATTGCAAAATTACTATAATTGGGACCAAGCTATCATTCATTCTGCAGAGAATGAATTAATGGATGCTTAACCATTTATTCAGCCACTTAGTGTTGATTGACTGGAGACATAATCTTTTTTTAAAAAAACCCAACAACCTACTCATGTAAAAAGGAATGAAAATGTATTCTCAAAGGGAAAAAAATGTTCCACCCTTCTAAAACACTAGCCTAACCTTTCAAACAATCACGTTCTATTATTTGACATTAACTTCCATTCCATTTGCCCCAACTGCCATATTCTGGGGCTGAGATCTCTTATGTTGATTGCTTTGTATATGAATTGTTTAAATGACAAACTAAGCATTTAATAAGTAGTTCTGTATTAAGCTGCTAAGTAACCTTGAGCCCTTTGTTGAAACATATCTGAGAGTTTTACATGATGTTGACATCTACAGAGGCTTATTATAGAGAGAGGTAATGTGGCAACCATTTAGAAAATAATACAGTAAGCCATGAGAAAGAAACTCAAGACTGCCCCACTTTGACCCTCTTTGGTATTAGAAGGTTAAAAAGGAGAAACATGATCAGAGTTTCAAAATTCTGTTCGTACAGCCTATATTAATAACACAAAGTTCTAGTATGTTGTATATGTCTGTTTCCTGACCTGGTCTACCTCAAGAGCCTTCCCTTGCAGCTTTATTCTCCAGTGGGAGATAAAAATCTTCCAACCATATGCTTACTTCAGATATACTCATAAATCAATTCCCCAGAAAAGGAAATGCAGAGTCGTATAAATAATATGCACAATGGCTAAAGTCAAGCTTCTTAGGGTGAGCAACCTTTTGATGGTTCAAGGCACATTTAACACATCGCGGAAAGCTGAGGACCACAAAGTATGTAGAGCCAGAATGACTCAAGTTGGTAGTGATGTTTGAGAGGAGAGGTTGTTGGGAAAATTTATTAAAAAAATAAATCTTTGGGGACTTTTATCACAGCTTTCATGTGTTTTCCTCCTTAGGATATGAGAAACAGTATAGTCGGTTACAGCAATCATAATCAAGGGGGCTAAAAGGCCTACGAAACAAGGTACTTGGATCCTGCATGCTCAAGGACTGCAGGTTGTCTGTACCCTGCCTTAAATCGACATTGCATTAACCTTTAAGAACAAATCGATAGTATGAATGAGGGGACTTGGCTTTACACCCTGTATTGTAGTTGGTCAACCAGACTCTATCTGCAGCTGGATTCCAACAAGTGGTGGTAAACTTAGCAATGTTGGGGAATGACTGCAAGGAAGAGAGGTGCAAGAAGGAGAAAGTCTGAATTAGAGATTGATGGACAAATTATTTTGAGCCAGAGCTTTTCACATGTGCCAATTTATACAAGGATCCATCCCATTTCTGCAGCGTTCTCTGTTTCTCTTAAATTTGTACAAATACACTGAACTTGCAGGGAACCTGCTTTCTCTCAAAGTACATATTTTGAAAAGTATTTTGAAGTGCTTTTGTTTAGCCAAGAATTACACTGCGTGGCATGTGATATTAAACTATTTTTATGAGATGTGGGAATCAGATTAGGTCATACGTTACTTTGCAAAGTATAAGGATCTAATATCTGCATGCCTCTTTTCAATTTAAAAATGACAGGGGTTTTATATAAAGGCTGCAACAGATGTAGTCCTTGATCTCAACTGAAAAAGGAATCATAACAGGAGCAGAATCCTCATGTGCCTCGGTGAAGAACGTAACTTCATGGTTTTGGATCAGAGGCAAAGATGGATTTGCACATGTATTTATACAAAAATACCAAAAATAAATGAATGAGTGAATGAATAAATGAATAAATGAATTGCATAATGGCTTCTCTAGAACTCAGTTCTGGGAAAAGAATTGCCCAGAGGAAATACAAAGGCTGATACTGAGTTTCTATGAAGCAGAATACTCATTTATGATCTAATTATGATCTAATTTCCTTGACATAATAATTAATCTGGCAGTATTACAATCATACAATTCAAATTTGTTTTGGACTCTATCCAATATTTTTATGATGTAATTTACTTTTTATCCATGTTTCAAGGTGCCACTTTCCCAAATATCAACATTAATCTAGATTTTTGTAGTTGTGAAATTTAAGACTGATTCACATAATATTTCAGATGCAAGCTTCTACCTGCTCTTGAAACGTCTAGAATAGTTATGTACTGGGCAGTGGAGTTTAATCCTTAAAATCATGTTCCTTAAGTAGGGTTTAAAAGAAAACAGTCTCTGGGTTTGTGTGAGTGATATATATATATATATAATTCTTTGGATCCATTTCATTCAATTAATAGATATATATTTAAATTATATTGATAATTAATTGTTTCTACTTTTAATCACATGATAGTTTTAAGTAGAGCAAAAGGGATAATGATTTAAAATAATCAAAGAATGCCTAGGATTCACCTTTGATTCTGGCCATTATTTCCTATTAAAATAATTCCACTTTTCAGCTTTAAAAATTATTGTATTATTTAAATATTTCACATCATTCTTATGGATGCTTTATAATAGCCAGAATGTGTAAGTTGTGGTGGGAGGAATTGGGGAGAGAGAAAAGTCAGATATTTTTGCAAATGACCAGGCTTAAGGCAAGGGTCTCAAAACATCTTGCATTCTCCATTTCCCATTGGGCAGCAAAGGGAATGTTTTGAACTAAGATAGAGTTGAGATAAAATTAAATGGATTTGGTGTTTTGTATTTGCCAATTACATCTGAAAGCAGTAAAACTTCTTTCAGGAGGGTTACTCAGCTGTAACTTTTGTGTACAGGAATAACAGTGTTGCTGTCGATGATGGATGTAATTTTAAAAGCAGCTTTGACAAGCACATTACTTCTCTTCTTGCACAAAATCACCCATGCATACACGCCATGCCTGACTGCCAATTTTCCAATGCATGTTTTGTCTACTTATGGGAAAAAATATGAACAAAAGATACAATAAATCCAGTTGGGAAATTATAATCATTTCATCCTTAGAGATTTTTTTTAATGCTGCACAAAACTCTATAATTGACATGATTTTTTGAAGTGTTCTTTTGGAACAGCAAGTTTTAAACAGAGCTACAATACTGGATGAACTAGAAAAAGGAACAGCAATCCTATACCAAACACCAAAGAAGTATTTTCTCTGGGAACTATCAGATAAAGAAGAGTAGGCTATTGTTCAAACAACTAGAGCCAGTGATATAAAAAACATGTTAATAGGAATAGGGTATTTTTTGATAGGTCCAGCAGTCTTAGTATCTCAAATGAAGCTCTTGCTCCTATCAACTCCCCCTAAAAGGAAAGGATGGGATAGCTAATGAGAATAATTATATATTACCTCTCCAAGACAGGTCGGATCCCAAATTCTATTGCTACCGGTTTGCTCATGTGTGTGTGTGCGCACGGCGCTTCTCCACATGCGCAGAAGCATCTGGGTGGTTAGACGGAGCCTCCCGCTGCAGCTGCTACTGGTTCGCCTGATCCAGTGTGAACTGGTAGCAACCCACCACTGCTCCAAGCCCTTCAAAATACATCAGTGTACAAGCAACTTCTGGGTGAATGGACATTGATCTTCAGAAATCCACAACCAACATGTCCATTAATTGGTATTTTGGAAGCAGAGAAATTTCCCAGCTTGAGAAACAGTGCTGCAGAAATTAGGAAAGAGAAGGACTTTGGGTACAGTAATACAAACATCCCTTCCTCCATATCTGAAATCACTGGGAAATATACAAAGGATTGTAATTTACTACCTCTCAGCCAGATCGTTCTTATAGGATTGTTGCTGTGATTATGATATCATCTGTGAGATCCTGGAGAAGGTGGAATACCAATTAACTCAGTGGTGAGTTTCAAATTTTTTTTACTACCGGTTCTGTGGGCATGGCTTGGTGAGCATGGCTTGGTGGGTATAGCAGGGGAAGGATACTGTAAAATCTCCATTCCCTCCCCAATCCAGGGGAAGGTTACTGCAAAATCCCCATTTTCGCCAGATCATCTGGGACTTGGGAGGCAGAGAATAGATGGGGCCATTCAGAATTTTTACTACTGGTTCACCGAACTACTCAAAATTTCCGCTACCAGTTCTCCAGAACTGGTCAGAACCTGCTGAAACCCACCTCTGAATTAACTAATGAACAAACATAATTTTTACTTCTGTTTAACTACAGTTTACTATTGGAATACACAAGCTAGCTGAAACTGTCTTCATGTGTGTGCATACCCCGGCAATTTAAGCATCTTCCACTTTCTGCCTGAATGGACAGCAACAGGAAATTCTTTACTTTTCCTGATATTTCAACTGTTTCAGTCTAAGTGTCACAGCAGCAAATTTTTGCTATTCCTCCCCAAATCATTCTATTATGCATTATCTAATTAAGATTTATCATCCTCATATTATTATTTTTTTAAATTTTCAGATAAAAGGTTAAAATGTGCTTTTTTTCTTTTTAAAAACATCTTACTCACATTAGTTCAAGCAGAAGTTCATATCTTTATATCATACATCATACAATACATGTATTATATATACATATTTAGCCATTAGGGTATTCTTTTTTGGGAGGCAGCAACATTATCCTGAAGTGCAGAAAGGGAGTAAGAAATAGCAAGTCAAAAAATTAGAGACATGAGATAAACAAAGAAACTTTATCTACATTTAGCTTATTCCAACACCACTTGAAATGCCTTTTCATACCTTTCTAATTGCCATCCTTGTGTTTCCAGTAGCAGTACACTTAATATATTATCTTTTATTCTTCAAACTTTTACCTTTGTTTTTTGCAGGATCTCATAACTTGATCTCACTAGAACTTTTTTACCTAATTTGAACGCACCAGGACCTTCCTCTTAAGCCATCCATTCTTCCTTGATGTATTCACTTGGTGTTTCAGTCCTCATTCATGCTCTCAAAATGTTCTCCATTCTGGTCATTCAACTGCAAATGTAAAGTTCAATGTCACATGACCACATCACTTAGCAATGGCAGTTCCAGCAGTTCTGGTTGCTGCCATTAAACAAGGACTACACAGGTTAGATGAGGACCTCATGTGAGCACAACTTCTGGTCAGCTTCCCCATTCACTTTGATTGTGGGAAGCCAGCAGGAACATTGGAAATTGCAATTATGCGGCCATGTCTTGCAGCAATGTTGTGATTGTGAGTTAGGTGCTAAGTGCCTGAATTTAGGGAACACAGGGACACTGCAACAGGTGGACTCTAAGGACCTGTCCTAACCGCGCTGCTCCCACATAACATCTATCCTGCGCGGCCTACACTGGCTGCCGGTGGCCTTCCGGGTACAATTCAAGGTTTTGGTCACCACCTTTAAAGCACTCCATGGCTTAGGACCAGGATATCTACGAGACTGCCTTCTGCTGCCGATTGCCTCCCAATGACCTGTGCGCTCCCACAGAGCGGGCCTCCTCAGGGTGCCGTCGACCAAACAATGCAGGTTGGCGACCCCCGGGGGGAGGGCTTTCTCTGTGGCAGCACCGGCCCTGTGGAACGAGCTTCCTCCGGGGTTACGACAACTCCCCGACCTCCGGGCCTTCAGACGTGAACTGAAGACTTTATTATTTCAGCGAGCTGGACTAGCCTAAGAAATATTTTAGTGAAATTTTAAATGGGTTTTAAACCGGTTTCTACCGTTTTAGTGATTTGGCCGTTAAAATATTTAATTTTAATTTGTTTTTATATTGTTATTTATTATATTGTTGTATTTTAATATGGCTGTGAACCGCCCTGAGTCCTGCGGGAGATGGTACGGTATAAAAGTTTAATTAATAATAAATAAATAACCCTCTTCAATCAGCCCCATCACAAGTTTTAATGATTTGTTGTAACCCAAGGACCACTTCTACTTAGTTCCCACTGTAACCCATGATTTTTTCTGGATCTGTTGACATATCCCAATTCCTTCCTATCTAAGAATGTGAACATAAACTTGCTCTTGTACACAGCTAGATTTCCTTCTTTTGACAAACATCATCTACTTTCTCTTTTTTGCTATTTGTGCCAAGAAACATCTACTTTCGTCTTGGATTTTACCATTTATCTAATGTTCATGTTTTCTGCCAACAGCATGATGTTATCTACATAGAAAAGTGCATGTATATTCATGCTCTTCACTAACGCATCTTTATTATCACTACAAGCGTTCCTTAGGCATCCATTTATAAATACAGCATATTAAACAATCAAAAGGACATTACACATCCTTGACGTATTCTGATCTCAGTGTAAACTTTTTGCCAAGTATTCCATTGATTCTCCTGCATATATTACTTTTATTATATGCTTCTCTTCACTGCCTTTTTCAACAATCCCTTATATATTTGCACACAAAAACTATAACACAATACATTCACTTTGTCATACACACACACACACACACACACAAACACAAACACACACACACACACACACACACACACACACACACTGCAAGGGAATGCTTTTTTACTTTTGGCAACAGCAAAAGCTATTGCTCTGCAGATATCTAATATGGAGTTATTTAAAATATTCCTGGCCTAGGTTATCATATGATTCATAAAAAAATTAATAAATAAATCATGCAACACCTAGAAGCTCCCACAACTGCATTCAATTTCCCAACTCTGCTAGGCAACAACATTATTGAAAAAGGTCAGAGTAACTGGGTCACTTTGACAAGGGAGGAAGAAGTAGCTGTGTTTGCCGCCCAATCTTAAAACCTGCAGTTTATTAAGGGGCAAGGGTTGACTAAAAAAAACAACAGAACCTGTAACACATTTTCCCTTCATATATCACTGAGGTACATTTATGAGTAGCACATGATATGGCAAGCACCATGTAAAGCTACAAATCGATAGCTTGATTAATCTTTAGTCTCAGAGGGTTGTGGCTGCCTTGCAATCCTATAATTCTGATGAAGGAACAGGATGACTACCTGGAAATTATTTGGGTAGAAGAAGAGTTTCTTGTTTTTTTAAGACAACACCTTCCATTTGGAATTTCTCCACTGAATCATTATCATTAGAGGAAATGTTGAGTCATGGGCCTGGGAATAAGAAGAAAAGCTTCAGCTTAGCATGCAAATAGCAATTAAAAATAGTTGGCCTCAAAAATACCGCATGAATTTTGTTTTTGCATTGAGCCCAGGCTATTCAAGAACAGATGAAAAGAAATTAAGGAGACTGGGCAGGTTATGGTAACAAAGCAATGGGAACCAAAAATTATTGGGGGAGAAAATATTGTAAGAGGAAAGCCGTGTTAGTCTGTAGTGGCAGAAACCTAACATTTTCTGGTAGCATTTTTCTCAGTAACAAATTTTATTAAAAGGTATCAGTTTTCAAGACCTGTAGCTCACCTTGTCAGATGCATAGACTAGTTAGACAGATATAGGATTTAAATTGGGTGAGGTGTGGGGGGAGAAGGGACAGGAAGACAGGTTGTTTGTGTAGATGCAGGTTACAGGTAAGACAGATTGTAAATACTTTATCAATTAACAATTGTAATATGTTAAAACCCCATTGTGTTTGTGAACTTCTAAGACTGCCTCTAACCTTTTGATGTATGTGAATTCAACACTTTCCATTCAGTGGTGGCGTTAAAAAACCCATTTTACCAAAAGAGTAAAGAGATCTGATATAGAGTGTCCTGGGAAGTTGAAATGCTCTGACGTTACTTTGTCCTTATTTTGAGCCCTGATGTCAAAATTGTATTTATTCGTTCTTTTGGACAAAGGTTGTTCTGTTAATCATACATAGAATCTAGAAGGGCACTGCTGGCAGATGATGGCATACCTAATATTGGACAACAATCACAGTTAGATTGCGGGATGGAATATATCAAGTGGGCCATCCAAATGATTCTGTGGAGGTGCTATCTTGGTGTCTGATGGGGGCTTAGATGGAGCAAACAAGCTTCAACTCAAGCCTCACAAGACTGAACAGTTTGGGTTCTAGAGGCTCCTAGTTCTGTGGAGTCAACTTCTTATTCTGGATGGGGTGGCACTGCCCAGGCAGAACTGGTGTACAATTCGGGGTTCCTCCTTGACTTATAGATCCTGTTCAAGGAACAGGTAGTGGCAATGACTTTTGCATAGCTTTGTGTTGTGTCTGGGACTGAAAGGCTCTGTCCATAATCACCCATGTCTTAGTCACCTCCTGATGGATTATAGTAGTCGGTTCTATATGATACAAAACATAGAACAGACAGCTATGGGTTTCTCAATCTATGCATGCTATATCTCTGTTTGGAAAGCTGTATTGGTTGTCAATATGCCTCTGGGTCCAATGACAGGTGCTGATGATTGCCTATAAAGTTTTCCATGGCATGGGGAAAGGTTATTTGTGGGAACACCTCTCCCCAATCAGATCTGGCAGAAGAGGAATATTATGGATCCCATCTTTAAAGAGTGCCATCTAGCAGGATTCTTTATGTTGCCACATCATTCCCTAGAAGATCAGATTATTCTTGACCCTGTTGTCTTTTACAAGGACTAGAAGATAAAGCTGTGATCCAAGGATTGGGGTCTGTTGGAGCTTGTGAATGAAGTTTAATGAAAGAGCAATAGCACTTAGACTTATATACAGCTTCATAGTGCTTTACAGCCCTCTCTAATTGGTTTACATACTCAGCAACAATCTGGGTCCTCATTTTACCGACCTTAGAAGAGTGAAAGGTTAAGTCAACCTTGAGCAGGTGTGAATCAAACTGCTGACAGTCAGCAGAATTAGCCTGCAATACTGCATTCCAACCACTGCACCACCACAGCTCGAAATGTTTCTTTTTGCATTTAGATAGATAGGGGATTTTGTTGTGGTTCTTTTAATCTTGGCTAATGAATGCCTATTTTATATTTTGGGCTGGCTTTTAAAAATCTTGTTAAACCAGTCTCATTTATTTCAGATGGCCAGCCATATAAATTTGAGTTAAACACATACATTAAAGATGCAATTTGGTGCATACTTATTTGGGAGTAAGTTCCACTAAATTTTAAAAAGCTTAGTTTGGTTATAGCTGTATACATTTCAATTACATACTTAATCCCTTAACAGTTGGGAGTAAGTGGCAAACCTGGTCTGTGCTCAGAAGCAGGGTTAAAACACAGTTACCATTTGAAGAGTAAATCACTAGCAAATTAAAGAGCTATAGGCTATGCTAGAATGCCAAGAAATATCCCGGAAGGCAGCAGTTGTAAATCACTTCTGAATCATAACCAAAAAAAAACAACGTGAACAGGAGAAAAGAAGGAGGCTGCCATCAAGGGAGGCTACTGAAGGAGGCTTCCGCTGGATAACTGCTTTCTAGCTATATCCCCAGATATTTTAAATATGTCTTGTTATCCTTTTTCTATTTTATTTTTAATTTTGTAAATAATATGCATATTGTACTGCATCCTAAATCAATAAGAAAGTTGCCATTAAAAAGAAATAAAAATAAGGATGACTACCAGTGGAAAATGTGGTTCAAAAACATGCAAATTGAGAATTTTATGTATTGCTATGCTCCACAAACCACAAAACTTTTTTTTTTTAAAAAAGAAATCTCTTTATTTCTCTCCCTATGGAAAAACTGATGAGACAAAGAATATGGAGCATATATTCTGCTAGAGTGATGAGGATGTGAAAAGTCATAGGTGCTCCACTACCTTTTGATTCTCCTTTGCACTCCACATTTTACAAAAGATTCAGGCAAAGCAGAATAAGTTCAAAGAAAGGGAATGGAGAAGATTAGGGAAATTAATGAAATCTTATGAAAAATGAGTGAAGTAATAGGAAATGTATAGCCTTGAGAAGAAAACGTTAAGATTAACTTGGTAGCATTCTTCCAATATTTGAAAGGTTGTCATGCAGTGAAAGTCAAGGTATGTTCTCCATTATTCCAGAGAAATTGACTAACATATGAAAAAGCATTCAACTAATATATACAATTGTATTATGTTGACTCACTTGTTTTCATAATAAAGTGTGAAGACCGCCTATCCTGTACAACAGGAGTGTCAAACTTGATTTCATCAGGGTGGTGTTTGACCTTGGGGGTTGGGGTGGGCGTGGCCAGCTTGACATCACTCATGTCAGGGCGCCTGTGGTGGCCTGAGCGCTCTGCCAGTGAAAACGGGCTCCCAAGCTCCATTTTTGCTGGCAAAGGCACCATGGGTCGGTCCTTCACTGTTTCCAGGGTTGTCCCTGGAAACAGCGGGCCAGATCTAAGCATCCTGCGGACCAGATCCAGCCTGCAGGCCTTGAGTTTGACACCTCTGCTGTACAATGACAAAACCAGAGCAAGGCTGGACCGTTTGCCTACCTCAATAGCAAGCTGATCAAAGGTATCCCAAAGGAAATCTCCCATTGAAATAATGGACAAGAAATATGAACAGTTATCATTTCTTTGCACATTGACTTCCAAGTAGAACTAAATAAAACTGTATGCAGATTTGATCCAGCAACCTATTTGATCTAGCCAATTCAAACCATACAGGTTTAAGGTGGCTAAATGAGTCTTTCATTGTTTGTAGAAATACGTAATACAAGATAGAATCATAGTAGTGTGAAGACACCCTCCCATGAGACAAGTAGAACCCTTTTGGCTCAGGTAAAGATGGGGGAAATGGTGTGAGCATGCCTTGTTTATCTGTTGTAGCTAGTTCACAGCATTTTCTATGTGTTTGCCTGCCTGTCTATTGTTTGAACCAGTGGTGAAATCTAATTTTTTTTACCACTGATTCTGTTGGCGTGGCTTGGTAGGCATGGTGGGGCTTGGTGAGTGTGGCACAGGAAGGCTACTGCAAACTCTCCATTCCCTCCCCACTCCTGGGGGAAAGATATTGCAAAATCTCCATTCCCACCCCATTCTGAGGCCATCCAGAGGTGGTATTTGCCAGTTCTCTGAACTACTCAAAATTTCCGCCACTGGTTCTCCAAACTGCTCAAAATTTCTGCTACCGGTTCTCCAGAACCTGTCAGAACCTGCTGGATTTCACCCCTAGTTTTAACAAGAACATGTTACAGATAAGGCTTCCACTACCTGCTGACCCAATGAGAAAAAGAACTGATAATGAGTAGCTTTCTTTGGATTGTTTGGATTGAAACCAGCAATTTACTCCAGGACTAGAGAGAGAAAGAAAAACCCACACTGCTAGCAATGACTCCATGCCATTGGCTGTGTTGAGAGATGATTGACATTATGCTGTAGTGAACCTTGGCCAGATCACAACCTGTTGACTTAGCAGCAGCATGTAAGAAGATTAGATGGGAGGTGAAGTAAACAAGCAAACAATTCCTCAGACTCTTAAAGAAAGAATGTGTGCAAGGAGTGTGCTCAGCAATGGAATATTGTTCAGCTCTGCGAATTATTATATGTCCAGTTACAGCTTGTGCATATGGCTAAAGCATTCCAATCTGAGGATGCATTGCTAACACATGGAGCTACTCACTTCACCTATGTTTCTAGGTAAGCAAATAATAGGTGGCGATGTCAGAATCAAAACTACTACACCCACTGAACCACCCATTTCAATCTAACTATTATGTTCTCCTCCCATCTTTTCAACAGAGGAAAATCAAACAGTAGCAACAAGATTTCAGCATCTTTGTACTTTTCATAAGGTTGACAGAGTTGGAGAAAGAGAATAAACATGTTATTTATATCCCACCTTTATTTTTACAGAATAACTCAAGGCAACAAACATATCCAACTCACCTTTTTCCACGTATTTTCCGCATAACAACAACCCTGAGAGGTGGGTTGAGCCGAGAGAGACTGACTGACAAATCACCCAATTGGCTTTCATGGCTAAGACAGGGTGAACTCACAGCCTCCTACATTTTAGCCAGGTGCCATTTTCAATTTTTTAAACTGCTAAATTATTAGCATGCATTGCAAAAGTCTCCTTATGATTCTCTGTAAATTTAAGCCTTAAATAAATGGGAGTGGATTGTTGATAGTTTACATCAATATATTTATACAGCGTATCTATTTCTACAAAGAAATCATAAGACATTCAGCAAGCCATTTTTCATGCTAGGATTTTTTAAAAATGATTTTAAAAAGTTAGATTTTTTTAAAAAAATCAATACAAAAGACACCCCTTTTAATATTCCTCTTTGGAGTATTACAATGCAGTCTACAAGGGGTTACCCTTGAAGAGTATTTCGAAGTGTCAAGATTTGGCTTGTGCAAACAATTTTGAGCACCCCAAGAATGGCACATGTAATACCCAGAAGGAGACAGGCAGTCTATGAACATGAAAAACAAACAAAGTAAGTAAGTAAGTAAATAAATAAATAATGCCTTTCCTGCATGAGTTGCATTGGATGAAAATTTGCTTCCAGGTTCATTTCAAGGTATTGGTTTTGCTATGGGACCAGATTATTCCAGGTACCCACCTTAACTCCATCACATCAACCCATCCCACCCCGTCAGACAGAGAAGGCATGTTACAGACCCCTGTCAATTAAAGAATTTTGACTTTATCCAGGTCCAGGAAGAGAGCTGTCTTTCCTATCCTCTGGAATATCCTCTCCCCACCACCCCAAAGGTGGGGCAGCCCCCCCTTCTCCTGGCCTTTCGAAAGACTCTGAAGACCTGGCTTTGCCAACTTGCATATGGGTCTCACAGAGGAGTGTAGTTGGTGCCATGAAGATCTCCCTCCACCTTTTAGAATAGAATAGAATAGAATAGAATAGAATAGAATAGAATAGAATAGAATAGAATAGAATAGAATAGAATTTTTTATTGGCCAAGTGTGGTTGGACACACAAGGAATTTGTCTTGGTGCATATGCTCTCAGAGTACATAAAAGAAAAGATACTTGTAATTGATTTAATCCTTGTTTTACCTGGATCCTTTTCCTGATGCATTGTATCTTTAGTGATGTATTGTATCCTTATACACTCTGAGAGTGATTACATTTGATAAATAAAATGTAAAAGCCAGGAATACGATTCTTCTTTCTCCCCCCCCACCCGCTTTACCCTATTGTTATTCACAGGACAATTTGGCTAAATTTAGAAACTGTGGCTCCAAGTCACAGTTTCTTGGGCAAACCATGACTTCAGCTTGCCTTCTTTTTCAAGCCTAACCAAACTGGTAATAGAATAAACAGAGAAGGGCAGGTAAATGTAAACAATGCAGGAGGTGGAGCACAGATTTCTGAATTATGTAATGATGCATGCAGGAGGTGGAGTTGTGGAAAAAGTTCCAACAATAACCTTTGGAATTTAAACTGAACTGTTATAAGCATGTCTCCCTTTATTTTTGAAATGCTGGAGGGTAAACATTATTAATACAGTTAATTGTTACAAGAGGATCAATTACAAAAATAGGAACTGTCTGATCTCAGACAGAAGAATGTTGCAGCAGTTTAATAAGTACAAAACTACTTAGAAAATGACTTGGTCTCAAGGGCATTGTGTATGAGGGTCACTTTCCTGTATGGGTAGCAAAATAACTTGGGCCACTGCTGTATAGCTACAGATGAAAAGCTGTAAATTGTGTCGCACACAAACACATATACACAGAGGGAGAGAGACTCATACATGGGCATAGCTGACCAAGGTAGAAAGGACAAATCAGCAAGAAAAAAATGAGGAAAAAAAACTATTTTCAGAAGTTTATTGAGATATTTTACTTCCATTTCCAGTAACATAGTATGTAATTACCTAATTTGCCTCCAAGGAAACAAGTGAGAAACTGTGAGAGGTTTTTTTTTTGTATTTTGGGTTTTCTTGGATAGTTACAGAGCAGGGGTGTCAAACTCATGTTGTCACAACAGTGTCATGTGACGTAGCGGGACTTTTTCCTGCTTTGCTAAACTGGGTGTCGGCGTGGCCAGCATGTGATGCATCCGGCCCACGGGCCAGGAGTTTGACAGCCCTGTTATCGAGTAAGGAAGGGCTGCAGGAGTAGGAGAAATGTAGCTTTCACATCAGAACATCTAAAGATGACTAAACTCATCATAATCAGGACCGAAGATAAGATGAAAGCAACATCATGGGGACAAAGCAATGCAGGTTGGCGACCCCCAGGGGGAGGGCCTTCTCTGTGGCGGCACCAGCCCTGTGGAATGAGCTTCCTCCTGGATTACGACAACTCCCTGACCTCCGGACCTTCAGACGTGAACTGAAGACTCTATTATTTCAGCGTGCGGGACTAGCCTAAGAACAAAAATGTTTTAAACAAATTTTAATGGGGGTTTTATTGGTTCTTATTGTTTTAGTGATCAGGCCTTGATAATATTTAGTTTTAATCTGGGTTTTAAAAGTCTATTTATTATATTGTTTTATATTGTTTTAATATGCCTGTGAACCGCCCAGAGTCCTATGGGAGATGGTGCGGTATATAAGTTTAATAAATAAATAAATAAAAGCATGAAAAACATGTTGCTATAGCAAGTTTTTATACCATTATTAAGTTCAAGTGAGGAAAAATTAAAACTTTTAGTGTAGCAGACTATATCCTTAACATCTAAGTCTGCATTATTTGGAATCCTTTGTGATCTAGGAAATGATAAATTAAAACATATGGAAGTTATAATTTTTTTTATCACATTTCCCCCTCCAAAAAACATTACTCAGAATATTGGGGTGAGAGCTGGGTCCAGTTTTTCCTTAATTTCAGCTCAGCTTTAAAGTCTCCTAAAAATAGATAATATTTTTAGATAGATAAAGTATAAAAAGCAAAGGGAAGGCATTTTATTTTTCATTCTTCCATAAACCTCTCAGAATTTCAATTGCTTGTAACGATTTGTACAATATTGTGTAAATAAAACCAATCCATACATTGGGAGAGGGGGGCTCTACCAGAGGCTTGTTTGCATAACCATGTACAGAGAAAAGAAATGTAAATGTAAGCCAAGATTGCTGGAACTGGAGAGGAAACAAAGACAAGGTCTACCTGTGTTCTTGCTTGTAGTTGTTGCTGTTTTATGCTTTCCTTAGAAAGTTGCTCTTCAGTTAGGGAAAGCATATGAACCTGAGGTTTGAGAGTTTTCTCTCTCCCCCACCCTCTATCTCCCTCTCTCCCTCCCTCTCTTTCTCTCCCTCTCTTCTCCCCTCCCTCCCTCTGCCTCCATCTCTCTCCCTCTCTTTCCCCTCTCCCTCCTTCTCTTTCCCCCCTCTCCCTCTTTCCCTGCCTCTTCCTCTCTTCCCTCCCTCTCTCCCTCTTTCCCCCTCTTCCTCTCTCTTCCTCTCTTCCCCTCCTTCCTCCCTCTCCTCTCTTCCTCTCTTTCCCTCTCCTCTCTCTTCCTCTCTTCCCTCCCTCCCTCCCTCTCCTCTCTTCCCTCTCCTCCTCTCTCTCCTCCCTCTCTTCTCCCTCCCTCTCCCTCTCTTGCCCCCCCCCCTCCTGATAATCTGAGCACTGGTTAGCAATTGACTCAGGTATAAAAGAACAGCAGGATCCCTCAAAAGAAAAGGTTGTTTCTGTGACTAAAAAAAACCAAAAATCCCTCCCCAAGTCTAATCAAGCAATATCCTTACCCATCGGCTGGTTGTGCAGACGGGCCAAGGAGAAAGTTGGATTCCCGCCCGCCCTAAGCGTGAAGGGCCCCGCCTCTCCCTTTCTCTGCCCCCTGTTCCTCCTCCTCCTCCTCCCTCTCCCCTGTACGGGGAAGCCGAGAGACGTCAGGCCGGACCGGAGATTAGCAGGCGCTTTAAGTGGATTAGAAAGCAACAGAGGCAGAGAGAGGAGAGTAGAAGAGAGAAGAGCGGAGAGGCGAGAAGTTGGCGGAGCAGGCGCCGCTTTGCGAGTTGCTTCCATTCAGCCGGCTGGCCAGGCGCGCTCCCTCGTCCGGCTTTTCTTTCTGGCTTGAAGAGCCCCGCCATGCCCCAGACAGTGGCGCTGAACGGTCCTTCGCCATGGGGGTTCCGCCTGGTCGGAGGGAAAGATTTTAGCACTCCGCTGACTATTTCCCGGGTAAGTGTGAGGGGAAAACCGCGTCTCTCCCTCTGCGCGCCGGCGGGGGGATGGATGGAGGTTGGAGAAGCGCCTCAGACGACCGAGGCGGGAATTGGCACTTTTCGCCACTCGCGTCGTTGCGCCGTCTTGGGCAGACTGGTAGAAGGAGGGGGGGAAGAGAAAAAAAAGAAAGCTCCCGGGCCTAGATGCCAGGAAAGCACGTTTGTACCCGCCTGGTTTCGTTCAAAGGTTATCAGGGGACGGCGAGCAGTGGGTTTTTTTGGTTTTGTTTTGTTTTTTAAATAGTAGCCTTTGTTGAGCAGCATCCTCAAGCCAGCAGCACCAGGCACCATTACAGCAACCCGTGGCAACCTGGAAAGCCGCAGCCAGCCCGCCAAACAGAAAAGCGGCGATGCACTTCAAAGGCCCCTCCGGGGCTCTTGTCGACCCTGCGGGAGGCACTTGTTGCTGCCCAGCCAGCTCGGCGATCTGGCGCTCCCGCCGTTGCGGCATTTCGTCGCTTTTGAGGCGAACAAGCGGGACGAGAAACAAGAGGGCGCCGGGCTATAAACGCCCCTGCGAGAGAGAAAAGATGCTTGGGGTGAGATTTTAGCCAGATTCCCTCAGCATTTGGATGCTGGGAAGAGCCGTCTCAGACCTGCAAGGCGCTGAACTTTGGGGCAGTTCCTTCCTTCCTTCCTTCCTTCCTTCCTTCCTTCCTTCCTTCCTTCCTTCCTTCCCACACCCGAGTCTAGGCTAGAAAGGAAGGCTTTAAAAAGAGAAAGCGATCTGCTGAGTGACTACAAAAGGATGGGGGATTAGAGTTTAACAGCGTGCGGTTGTTGTTTTAAAAAGAAAGGTGCAAGCAAGTTTCTTGGAGAGGGAAATGAAAAGTTTGCAGGAAACGGACCCATCAATATAAGTGGATTGGTAGAAAATGTTAGTGCAAGACAAAGAATTATGCTGCCTATTTTACACACACAAGCACACACACACACACAAACCTTGGGTCATCACATTTGGGAAGGCAGAGAATTTTCCCCTGGACTTATTAGTCACAGAAATTATTGTCCTATATATAATGAAATCATTTCCTAAACTGCTTTAATTTCTAACAGGCAAATCCTAGGTGTGATTACTAAAGCTACATTTTCCCAAAAGCAGCGGAACTCAAATAAATATGTTGGGCAGTTTATAATCCTAAATCGTATTTAATAGGCAGTGTCAAAATTCAGTGGCATTTTCTCCTGAGAAAGATAACAGGAACACATTGCACAATTATTCATTAAAATAATTAGTCTTCATTATTAAGATGCTTAATGTACATAATAAACAAGTACTGGTCATGACATTTTGTTTCTGAATGATTTTTGTGAAAGTTTGTTCTCTCATGATGAAAGTTAAATTGAGTAAGGATAATGATCTAGTCATTTTAATTTAAAATGTGCATGGTTTTATAATAATAGCAACAGAATGCCACATATTATCCAGTAAAGTATAGACCTGGTACTATGGGAAAGTTACCATATAATGCTTGAGTTCTTGATTTTAAGAAAAACTAACACTGAGCAGAATCAACTGAGTGCATATTTGATCACGAAAAGTGGATTTGAAAAAAGTCTGGGTAATGATCAATTAGAACCTCTGGCAAGAGAAGCTTAAAGCAAAGGGGCTCAAAAGCAGGAGAAAGACAATAAATTATAGTCACAAACAATTCCAGTGCAGAGAAAAAATGGAAGACAGCAAAATAAGCCAGTGTGACTACATTAAAAAGTTAAAGGAAGATTTGGGGGGGTGGGGAGACAAATACAGAAAAATGAAAGATCCAAATCACAAAGGAAGAACAGGTAGTCCAGAACTGTAGTGCTGATAACTGGAAAGCCAAAATTCAGAATTAGCTGAAATTAGCAAAAAAAAATAATATATATGTTAAAAATAAAGCAGGGCTTCTTCAAACTGGTTCCAAATCAATCACTATAAAAGCTGCCCAACGAAAAAGGAAAAATGCTAATAAGTGACAGAGAAGGGGGCAGAGCTGTTTAACTCCTGTTTTAGTTCAGTCTTCAACAAAACTATGAGTTCTACTTAGGAAGAGCAGAATGAAAGGACAGGTTTGTATTTTAGACTGACAGCAACATTATTAAAAATCCCTTTGAGTTTAATTTTAGGACTCGAGTAATTGTATCGTAGAGTACTGTATTAAAGGAAGTAGCTGGTGGTCTGGTTGAACTCTTATCTATTATATATGATGATTCCTGGAGAATGGATGCCGCCAAGCGACTGGAGGAGACAATTATTAACCATGACATTAAAAAGGGTCAAAAGAAAATATAGCAAACTACAAGCCAGTTTGACATTGATACTTGGGACTCTAGATTCTAGAACCCATCAAGAGTGAGATCAGCAATTTAGAACCAATCATCAAGAGATGGATCTACAGTATAACCCACACCAAAAACAATGCAGTAACTACCAGGAGTTGGCAGTGATTTGCTGAGAACAAATTGTGGCAGATTAATTTTAGCTTTTTTTTTTTTAGATCAAACATGTTGGATAGTGCAGCAATCAAGCGGTTGCTTAACAATATGGTTTGAAAATCATACATAGATTGCAAGCCATCAATGACTCCTTGCCAAATTGAAAAAAGATAGTGGGTGTGGGTGCCATAAAAATATTTTAGGTAACCTACTTTTCAATATTTTATTATTTATTTACTTACCATATTTATATAGCCAACCTTCTCACAAACACATATCTCTGGGCTGAGTACAATCCAACAACAATTAAATGCTTCCACAAGAATCTAAAAACAAGAAACCAAAATAAAATAAACATAAAGTAATCATGCAAAATAAATAAAACAAACAAGTAAAAGCCAAGAAACCAGGAGAGCAAACATCACTTAATCTCATAGACCCGCCTTGCACCCTGGGATCCCCAAGGCTGATGAAAAAAGCATGTTTCAAGGGCCTTCTTGAAGAACCTCCACTCAGGGAAGAATAATATTCCAGAGAGTGGAAACCAGAGCAGAAAAGGGTTTTTGACAGCTGGAACTTGTTAGGAGATGGGACCTACAGCATACTCCTCCTGCCTGATCCGCTGTTTGATTGAGAATGTCATTAAGCAGAGCACATAGTGCCTCTGGTAGTGAAGGCCTTAGGAGTCCTAGTGTGGGTGCAGGTTTGCACTATGTGGTCATTGGGATGACCACATAAATGATTTAATGGCACATATTCATTCCTCATAAAGATAATTTGCTACAGGTAGTCCTCGATTTTCAACAGTACATTTAGTGACCAAAGTTACAACGGCACTGGAAAAAATTGATTTATGTCCATTTTGTATGACCACTTATGATCATTGCAGTATCCGCATGGTCATGTGATTTCTATTCAAATGCTTGAAAACTGACTCACGTTTACATGAGCTACCTTCTGACAAACAAAGTCATTGGGGAAACCAGATTCACTTAATAACCGTGTTGCTAATTTAACAACTGCAGTGATTCAGTTAGCAAACATGACAAGAAAAGTCATATAATGGGGCAAAACTCACTTAACAAAGTTCTCACTTAGCAACATAAATTTTGGTTTCAATTGTGGTTGCAAGTCAAGGATTACCTATATATACAATTTCTTATTCATTTGGAGAGACTAAAAAAAGGTGACTTGTAATAATAATAACTGTAACAGAGTTGGAAGGGACCTTGGAGGTCATCTAGTCCAACCCCCTGCTCACTTTTCTGATTGATAACTCAGCTGGGCAACTCCATTCCAGTGTGGGATTGAATTTTACTTTCAGCAACCCAACTGAAATTCAGATGCAGAGAGAGAAAATATGACAGATCTGAGCGTGTCACAATGGTCACATGCTACAGATATTTTAATACAAAGTTAATGTTAATTAGAGATGAAAGAAAAATTGTTATTTTGAAGGATCATTTTAATCTGTAATTAAAAAAAACCTTTGACTTTTTTCCCTCAGAAAATACTTTGTAAAATGCCACAACTAAGCTGCTCCATAAATACAGTTCCATAAACATCACGGGTCTATGTGTCCCAATGAACAAAGCTCAGTTTTTGTTTGAACAGATAACAAAGTTGGAGATGATTGCAAATTCTGCTGGAGTAATTAGTGATAAGAAGAACCAGGTAACAGTTTAGAGAAAATTGTTGAGTGCTGAATGAATGTGCATGGGATATTCTGCTAGAATGGATGGTGGGGGGAGAAGGTGTCAAGGTACCATTTGTAGTTCCAAAGATGAATGAAATTGTTGACAGCTTGATGAGTTATCAGCTCAGAAGACTATTTCCAATACACTATTTTACCCATAAGTCTACTCACTTGGATACATGGCAATGAAATGAATATGAATCTAAAAATATGATTATTTTTCCTGCATATGATGAAAAGGAAGTAATGAAAAATGGAAGAATGGCAAGTACTGTAGTAAGGTCCCATGGTATCTGAGAATAATTTATCTTAAATGCAAAAAATAATACTAAAGGAACCTATTATCCAACTAAGCTGCCCTGAAAAATGTCCATGTTAGACATGTCCATTATTATATTACTTGAGAAGGAAAAGTGCTTGCTTAAAAGGTGAATGTAATCAATCAAAGCCATATACTATAGATATTCCCTCTACTCTAAAAATTTAGAGTATTGCACTTTGTCTTAATATGCTTAATGCAACAAAACTATATGAACTTTGGATCTTTCAGTATTTTAGATCTGAAAAGAACTGTGTTTCTCTTTGAAGATAAATGCTTTGTTTATATTACTTGTGTTTGGTTGTCAAGCCATTGCACAGGGAAAACAGTTAAGGGTATTTTCCCAACTACAACCTGCAAATTTCTGTAAATTACTCTGTTAGAAGAATTCACTGCAGCAAATTAAAAAAAAAGAGATAAAGAAAAAAAATAAAAATGAAAATTTTCAGAACACATGTAACAAGTAATTAACTTGGATTTTTATTTGCAAAAGCTACTGTATGTACTTTTAATTTATGGAACTTTTAATTTAGATAGGCTTTTCTCTTTAAATACTCATTGTTTTAAACTGGGATTTTAATAGCAGAAATTATTGTAGTAGATAAATATATGGCAGTGTACAGATGAGGAACAAGTAAAATTATAAATTACTTCAACATACTTTATTTGTTTTAGAAAACCACTGCCTTTCTTTTGTTCTAGACCATTTGTTATGGAGTCTATTTCATTTAAGGCTACTAGATTTGAATACCAAAAATCCAGATGACAACTATATAGAAGCAGAAATGTATGGGTTTTTTAGATCTCCCGTATCATGTAGTTATCATCTGCATTTCTGCAATCCAGACATAGTATCCTAAACTTTTCCATGGAAACTTCACTTAAGAACTTATGTTGGGTTTTAAAGCAAATTAAGAAAGTGTTTAATGAGGCTGATTCAGAAATAACAATAGGTGAGCAAATCCATTTTTCTTTTAGTCACTTTTTAATCTTTTTAATATTAAACTTGCATTGGATCATTTTCTTACTCATTTGTAACAAAATAAGGGGCCTCTGTGGCTCAGACTGCTAAGACAGCCTGTTATTAACACAGCTGCTTGCAATTACTGCAGGTTCTAGTCCCACCAGGCCCAAAGTTGATTCAGCCTTCCATCCTTTATAAGGTAGGTAAAATGAGGACCCAGATTATTGGGGGCAATAAGTTGACTTTGTATATAATATACAAATGGATGAAGACTATTGCTAACATAGTGTAAGCCGCCCTGAGTCTTCGGAGAAGGGCGGGATATAAATGCAAATTTTAAAAAAATCTTAGTGAAAATAAAATCTTCTGAATATATGCTTGGATTTTGAATATATACTTGGATTTTCTCTATCTGTTGTACATGCACTGTTCTTACATTGGCAAGCAATTTATTGGCTCTCTTTTCACCAATATAGTCATCTGTGTGTGTGTGTGTGTTATATAATACACACACAATGGAATATGTATGTATGTATGTATGTATGTATGTATGTATGTATGTATGTGTGTGTATATATATTTATATATATATATATATATGTATGTATGTATGTATGTATGTATGTATGTATGTATGTATGTATGTATATGTATATATACATACATATATAAAAGATTTCCCTCATAAAACTGAGAAAAAAATCTATTTTTAAATTTCAGCTACATTTTATTCATATATTACTTTGGGAGGTGAGTTTCTACACTGTCATGAAGTGTTGTTACAGAAGAATTCAGTCATGCTTGTTTTAAATTCTATTGCTCTAACATGTCTCTGTGAGTTTTCCCTGAGACTTAGTCCAAGAATCCACATTGCAAAAGGCAACAAAATTACAAGCCTCAAAACCTGCTAGGAATGAGAATAATGTCATGGTGAACTGGAGAAAAATTAGAGCTTACTATTTATGCATTTCCTTGATAAATTGAGTATAGTGAGCAGCAAGCCTAAAGATTTCACACTAAACCATATTTTTGGTAAAATTTATGCTAGATTTCCTTCATTGCTTCCTTGTTCCTGCTTCTTTCTGCAAAGTATTAGTAAAACGTATATTAACAACGTTTTGTTTTAAGGTTATCCATTTATATGGATATTTTTTCAAATTTGGCAAGTTTCATATATGTGGACTCAGGGGAATTCTAGGAGCTGAACTCCATACATCCTAAAGTTGCCAAGTTTGAAAAAGACTGATTTATATATTTTTGTATGAAATAGTTGTAATATTAGGCTAATTTATGATAAAATTAATTTGATAAGATTCCCATGATTGCCACAATAACAAAGAAAAGCTGAGGGATTAAAACTAATGTCATTAGTGCCTGCAGTATTTTTTTTTTACTGCCCTAATGTGCTATTTATTTTTCTTTGCCTCTGTGAAAAAGATACATTTATTTGCTGCTATATGTAATTCTCGCTAATGTTGAGTTCTGGTATGCAACAATTCCAGCCTTTTCATTTCCTTAGAATGCCCTTCTACTCCTTGTTTAGCAAAGACCAACATCTGCCCTCTCTACTTTTTAGTATTCAGGTGTAATTAAAATAAGAGGTATTCACAATGCAGGCAGTAGAGACCCATCTCATTCTAATAAATTGTGGCTGAGATGTCAATTAAACCAGTTGTGTCCAAGTATGGAATTGAAATATCTACACAATGGAGGCCTCTGGGTATGCTACCATTTGCACAGCCTGCAGACATAATTTATTTATTTATTTATTTATTTTATTTGATTTTTATACCGCCCTTCTCCCGAAGGACTCAGGGCGGTGTACAGGCATAATAAAACCAACAATACAATATACAAGTTTAAAATACGATTTAAAAAACTTATTTTAAATTAGCCCAATGATTAAAATTTACCATACTAAGAAAACCCCGTTTAAAATTAATAAATTTAAACATTAAAATCCCAATTTAAGCCAGCCCTGCGCGGATAAAAAGATGAGTCTTGAGTTCGCGACGAAATGTCCGAAGGTCGGGTATTTGGCGTAATATCATAAATGGCAGGGCTCCTCCCCTTCACTTAGGTTTTTTTAATAACTCCTGGATAACACGAATATCTTAAAATCATTAGAAATTGTATAGTAGTCGTGGTGTTAAGGAGTCAGTATCTGTGTAGTCTACATGTGGTTAAATAAAGATGACAACTTTGGTCTTGAATAGCTATCTAAGTTATTATTCACAGTGCAAACATCTGTTAAGTATGTGCCCCACCTCTAGAAATGATCCATTAAATCCCTTATTACAACTGTAATCTCTTAGCAAGGAGATGCAGCTCCCTCTTATTCAGATTTATTCAAACATTTTGTATATATATTTCTGTCATGTTGTACAGCTTGAAAAATAGTAGTCTTGTATGTTTTAATGGGTTTTTCCAAATATTTAAGATTGTAGTCCTTCAAAGTTTGTCTCTGTGGCTGAGATTTTAGAGAGTTGTCAGGTAATAATTTCATTAAAGAAGTGTAGAAGATAGAAGAAGTATTTTGCTATGATTCACAGTTTGATTTCTGTAATTGCTGTTATTAGTTTCACTTAAAAAATGATTCAAATGATTTAATTTAAAAATTGCATAAATTACATTAAGCCAATAGACCAAATAGTAAAGAAAAATTATTTTACAAATCTAATGCACAGTTGTAAGATGTGATGCTATATTATTAAATGCATTTCAGACATAACAGTCACCAAATAACAGTAGGAAAAGGAATTATACTATAAAGGGATTACCATAAGTGGCTGACCAATTAAATATTATGTTATTGTCATAGTTAGAAATGTGAGTGAATGTTAATTTTTTTAGTGATAAAACTGTAGGAAATGAATTGCATGCGGTGCTTCTGTAAAGGCATGTGCACTAAATTTGGTGTGCTTCATATTCTCCCCCCTCTCCCTGTGGTGGGTATATGAGGAAAAAATTGGAAATGGCCACAACTTTTTCAATTATTCATAAGTTATACCCAAACTGGGATGCTATACTTTATTGAAATAAGCCTCTGTCTTCTTTCTTTCTTTCTTTCTTTCTTTCTTTTTTTTTCTTTCTTTCTTTCTTTCTTTCTTTCTTTCTTTCTTTCTTTCTTTCCATCTCTCTCTGTCTATTCTATCCATCCATCCATCTTTATTGCTGTCTCTATATCTATCTACTATCTATCTATCTATCTATCTATCTATCTATCTATCTATCTCTGTCTCTCTCTCTGTCTCTCTCTTCTATCTATCCATCCATCCCCCCTCTCTCTCTCCACCCATCCCTGTCTGTGTCTGTGCCTATCTCTATCTATCTCTGTCTCTATCTCTATTCCATCCGTCTGCCCACCCACCCATCCGCCTGCCTGCCTGCCTGCCTGCCTAACTCCAGGCAGCCTCACAAAGTTAAAAGATTAATTCTATTAATAACAACAACATCCATAAAGCAACCATCCTAGGAAACAAAACTACCCTTCCACATCCCCCTCCAGTTTAAAGGGACCATTGAACTATCCTAGCCCAAGGCCTGAAGGAAAAACCAGGATTTCAAAGAACACCTGAAGGAAGGCAGGGTAGGATCCCTATGAATCTCCAGGGAAGAGCAGGTGCAGCACAGAGGCGGTCCAATTCCAGGGTTCTTATAGATAACATTGCTTAATCAATAGGATCTGAAAAAAGTCAAATCTATCAAAAGATGCATAGCACCATAGAAGACATGCAACCCTTCAAATATCTTGACCTTGTGCCATGGCCACCTAAAAAGTGACCAGAACATGAGGAAATCTCTAAAGCACAACTGGCATAGTGCTACACCTGTGCAAAGGCATTCCTGGCCATAGCTGCCATCTTTGAGATTGCCAAGTGGGGATAGTACAAAAAATGGAAGATCCCCTGTTCCAGGAGGACATAACACCCTTGGCCCCTTAGATTTAGATCAAATCTAAGCCTGTTCCTTCCTGTCTCCCTCAAGAGCTTCCAGACACTCGAACAAAACATTAATTGCACTACTTGGTTATCCAATGATTGAGGGATATCACTGTAAATCATCAGCCTGTTAATGATACTCAGAATCCCAACCAATGACTTCTTCCAGTGGGTTCATATGTGGGAGAGGAGAGAATGCCAAGCTCTAAATCAGCCTTAATTCGGGTTCAACCTCTCCGCTCCACCAAACACCATCTAAAACTTGCCCTGAAGAAAGGAGGAGAACCGCAGCAACATCATGCTTCTCATTCCCTATAGCTGGCCCAGAAGGATACCATAAATTTTGTGGAAGTTTCAATAGCTGAAAATAATGTTAAGAACCATTTTGTTTTAATGTAGATAGAATGACAAAATATTGAAAATAAAAGTTAATTTTTCCAGTTCCTTTCTTTGCTCTTCTATAGCTAAAATATAGTTTAGCTTTATCATACAACCTGAATTTTGTAACTGAATCTTGTTTCCAGTTTCATAATGTGGCCCAGTGGGGGAATCTTTCAGTCTAAGATACCACAGATCAGTGGTGAAATCTGAACCGGTTTGCCATCAGTTCACTGGCTGTGCATGTGCGCTGTGCGCCAAGCATGTGCAGTGCACATGCATGTGCAGTGCTCACCAAACATGCATTGCATGTGCACATGCGCAGTGCGCACCAAGCGTGCAGTGCAAACCAAATGCACGCTGCATGCGCGCATGCACAATACATGCCAAGAGGAGGCTTGGGAAGGTCAGTAGAACAGCAGGGGAACCGGTAGCTTTTTTTTTACTACCGGTTCGCCCGAACCAGTGCGAACCAGTAGCATTTCACCACTGCCACAGATGTATTACTGAATATTCCTCCCCTAGCTTAACCAGCTCCAATTAACACACTGAATTTACTGTACAAAACCCAAGTTACTTTGAATAACCTCACAGTGGGCTGGTGATATTCAAGGGAGAAAAGGTTGTTTTAAATTTATTTCATTTTGGACATAATTGTAAAATATTCTTTGTTTATTCACTTCGTTATGTTTTGGCACCCAGATAATTAGAGCCATTTTAATGTCATGCCTCTTAATTACTTCAATTAGTTTATTGCACCAGCAATCCAGAAGTGGAAATCAGGCAGGAGAAATTATTTATAATCTTTTCATTCCAAGTCTGACCTTGGTGGAAGCTTAACAAAATAAATCTCCCACACCCTAAACACTTTCTGTCTTTGCCAAGCTGGATGAAACAAAAACATTCAAGCTACTTGGGAGAATTTACACCATTTTGCAATGCTGGTATAATGACATCAGCATTTTTTGAAACAAAGTTTAAACTATTGTTTTCCCAATGCAGGTGTACCTAGCTATTGTGGAAATAAAGATAAACAAACATAAGAGGAGAAAACTTGAAATTAAAAAAAACCCTACATATACTTAAGAAAACCTATTTTTCAAGTTGATTACAATAATTTAAAATTTCTAAAACAAAAGCAGTTAAAAGTACACTCTTTAATAATATTGGTTACTCTAATAAACTGTTACCGATGATCGACCCTAGAAAATAACTTTTAAAAGAATAATCAGATAATTTACAGAAAATTTCGTGCAAGAAAGCAAGGGTGAGTTTGGTCTATGCCTCTGTTGGGTGACTTTGGGCCCATCATTCTCTCTCTCTCTCTCTCTCTCTCTCTCATCCCAACCCACCTCAAAGGGTTATAACAAGAAGAGAAAATAGGAGGAGGATGGTATGGTAGATATATTTGCTGCCTTGAGTTATTTATAAAAATAATAAAAGTGGGAAACAAATAAAATAAATAAATGTGATCCTTCATGCTTAATAAAGCTGCTTCTCGAGAATGGAGAAATACCGAATATCTTGATCTTTAAGGAGAGCAGCACATATCTTGTATGTATATTGCATGGGGTGTGAGTGATTTGCCTGATTCTCCTTTGGATGTGGATGGATGACATGAGAAGGTATTTTATTTATGTGGTTAAGTGTACTCCTTTGTGTACTCCTTAATCTGATCTGCCTTCTATGGAATTGTCATTTTGTGCTTTGCTGGGACAATACATTTACTACTGCTGTTTTACATCTGTCTTGAAGCATTTTCTTGGTCAAAATATCTCTGAACGTGTTTGGATTGCCTTGGTGTTGAACCCAATCTTATCCCCAAAAACATTTCAAAAGGTATTTTTGGGTTTGGGATCTCTGCCACATCCTGAATGGCATGGACAAATAACTGATTTTTCTAAAGTACAATTTTACCTTCTGGGGAATTGATATTCTCCAGAAGCAAAAGTTTCTTAGAACTCACTCATTGAAAGAGTTAACATTTGCTGTAACCACTGTAGAAGAGGGAACGAACGGTCAGTCGTGTCCAGCTTAGGTGGTTTGCTTAGCTTCTGTGTTGGCTTCTCTTATCCCTTCCCCAATCCAGAAGCCAAGTGGGTTGCTGGAGGAGGAATAACTTTTTCATCAGGGGATGACAGGAATAAATATGCCAAGCCCTATTTTGTTTTGTTTTCTCTCTTCCGCTAATGAGATAATTCAATTCCTTTTGGCTAGCAGCAATATTCATAACTAGGACCATACTGTTTAGTTGCAAGCTCTTGTGCTCTCGAGAGTGGATGGTATTTTTTTTACTAAGAATATAAAGGAAATGTGTCAGTTTCCAGAGGACAGTTTTCAGAAATCCACACATCAGCAATTGAAGGCAGCCTGCTGAAAGACAATCATTCTGTTTTTTAAGGTTCCTGACTGGGAAAAGAAGTTGTGGGTGTTAAATTAAAAAAAAAAAATTTCAACATTCACCTTTCCTTAATGGAACCAATGCAATGTTTGGGAAGTACAGTATTTACTGTTGTTTTCATTTCTCCACTCAAGTAAAACCTGTCATTTAAACAGACTATCATTTACATTTTTCTAAACCAGTTCTGATTTACTAAAGACCGGCTTCTCTTTTTTTGTAGGAAAATGGGATTCGTTTCGCTGTCCTTTTTTTATTCTCTCTAACACAGCAGAATGTAAAAGGGCCTCTCTCCACTCTTCATCAGAATAATTCTCTCTAAACTGAACATAGTGGGACTGGATTTAGTGCAGGAGGGTAGGGAAATAGCTGGCAAAAAGGATAAAAGATTAAAGTGAGCTAGATCTTGACCTGGCTTGGGTCTATAAAGGGAAAATTTTCTTCTCCTGCTGCATCTTTTAGAGAGAAGCAACTGGACAGATTGCTGCAAACTCATAAGTCCTGCTGTCTCCTAGTTGGGTGGCCCATAGAATACTGGTGATTAAACTCCAAACTTGCTTTGCCCCACCAACCTTTCCCAATCTCTAGTGGCAGCAGTGAGGCACTTGAGGGACTAGTCAGGTTTTATCTAATTTCCTTAAACTCTCTACAGAAGAAAATATGTCTTTCTTCTATAGCCATTGCTGGTAAATGAGCTTGAAAGTCATGTGACTCAGAGGGGAGAATACAGTATACAGTCTGCTCCATTCTTCTCAGTGCACATATGCAGAAAGCTACAGGCAAGTAAAACCACAAGACAGAGCAGATACACAGATATGCAGTTGCAGTGATTAGACTTTGCAGAGGATATGCACAAATACAGAGATGGGGGAGAAGGAGAAGGAGAGAGTAGAAATATGTAACTATGCACTTAGAGAACCAGCCAATGTTTTCCAGCCAATGAAACTTTGGGAATAAATTATTTCTATCTGTCCATCCATGGGATTAATTCTGACAACCAAACAGAAATGGGACCAAATTTGGTGTAGGGGAGGGAGGTGGAGTTGAAATCAACAGAGATAAGATCAAGTTAGAAAATGGGCCAAATCTGTTTGTGGACTGCCAAAGGGGAAAAAAAATTGTTCAGTGCATCAGGGAGAGATGGCAGCTGGCAGCAGCTCAGATTGTTGGCAATTGCTCCATTTTAACTCGCTGCCAGTCATATAATCCATAATGGAAGTTATGAAGCTATTATATGTTTTCTAATATACACAAACAAATGGCTTCTGCTGACAAAGGAATTGGAAATAATTCCAGAACTATGATCTGCTTGCTTCCTTTCGTTGTTTAAAAAATTGAATTTTGAATAGAATAGAATAGAATAGAACAGAATTTTATTGGCCAAGTGTGATTGGACACACAAGGAATTTGTCTTGGTGTACATAAAAGAAAAGATTTAAAATTCTGCAATTTTAAAATTGCAGAGTAACTTGCAATTTTAAATTGCAAGTTACTCTGAGATTCTTTTCAGAATTGAACAATAATTCAGAAATAGTTTTATAAAGGCAAAATTAAAATTAAATTTGATTAATATGATAATCAAAAACATTTTTCTAAAGGCTAAGTGTAAAGCAAAAGAGACACCAAGAGATAAACTGGTGATGTTTTTAACTTCATCGTTCATCTGAAAATGGGGATGTTTTAAGGATTGCATGTATTTCCTATTGGATCTGGACAGTTTTAGGTCATGGATTGCCTAACTGAGCGATGTGTATACGCCCGTATTGCATATATTCAAAATTCCCATTCCTGGGAAACATACATAAGGCACAGTATGTACTTTAATTCTCTTGTATGGTGTTAAGAGAACATGCATTACTCTTATGATCCTTTTGTTCCTGGTTGCTTGGAACAATAATTAATATGGAAAATGTTGGGGGTCATGGTTACAAAAATACTGTACAAAAATCACTATGATTAAATGAATTGAAAACTGAAGATAAGAGAAAGTCTTCCTGCCTAACTGAACTCATGAGTGAGGCAAGATTACATGAAATATATTATGTTCAGGTTATGAACCAGGCAAACTCTGAATATACTGTTCTTTTCCCATTCATAATACAGTTATCAATCTGAATATAGAAATCATGCAAACATTGAAAAAGGGACAGCCTTGGATGACAGCATCAACTTTAGCAATCCGGAAACAAGAGTAACATTGTCTCTTGAATGCTGTCACTTCGTTCAACTTTTACAAACACAATAGAAAGTTTTAAACTTTGGAAAATATTTCAGTTCTGCCAAAAATAAATAAATAAATAAACTGGAATATCCAAGGTATTCTGTACTGAGTCACTTCATTCATATTATGTAAAAAGGTCAATTTAAATCTTTTGGAAGACAGGAGTGGCTTTTCCTTCCCCCCCCCCAAAGAAATTACCGTATATACTCGAATATAAGCCGATCCGAGTATAAGCCGAGGTCCCCAATTTTACCCCAAAAAACTGGGGTAAACTGGGGACTCGAGTATAAGCCGAGGGAGGGAAATGAGGCAGCTACCGGTCAGGGAAAGCCTCCCTCCCTCAGCCGAGAAGGCTGGCGGCTCCCCCGCCCCGCCCTCTCACTGCACCGGCAGGGCTTCCCCGCGCTAATGCAAAAGCCCGCCAAGTTTGCACCATCCGGTATAATGTGAAAAAAAGAAAAAAAAAACAAAACTCGAGTATAAGCCGTATATACTCGAGTATAAGCCGAGGGGACGTTTTTCAGCACAAAAAACGTGCTGAAAAACTCGGCTTATACTCGAGTATATACGGTAACTCACATTTGCCAAAACAATTCAGCTATTGTTTGTAAAGGTGACATGATTAAATATTATCAGTGAGTATATTGACCAGAATATGTACAATATTGTTTTGATTCTGCTTTCCCCTAATTGATAATGTCAGTTTTCCCAAAATTTCTAGCTAGGTTGCTTTAATTCAACTTAATTGTATAATCTTTTAAAAGTAATATGTTTTTCTCCTTTGTCTGTATTAAGCCATTGCAGGTCTTAATGGAAACAATGTTGAACTAAATAAGCTTTTTCATTTTTTTATATGTTTAAGAAAGTATACTACAACAAAGGCAGACTTATCTACCTAGAATCATATGGAACACTATAGAAGAAACACAAGAATGGCTAGCTAAACCTCCACATAGGCCTGGGAAGGAAGAGAGGAATGAGAAAGAAACTCAAGATAATTATGCCTTGACTCTTTTTAGTATAAGAAGGAAATTCTGTGAGACATTCAGTAGCAGAATTCCAGTAGTCAAGTCTTGGAGCAACTTATTTCTTTATGTGGCCTACCTAAAAGGGCAGATTATGTAGTTGTTAAAATCTAGTAATTTAGAAATGGTTAGTACCATTTATTTAATCCCCCTCCCTTCCTATGCATATTTTTTTTTAAAAAGGTGTATAAGAGATTATCTCAAAATCAGAATAAATCACTTGCCTAAATTTTCTGACAAACAATCGTATGATCTTGTTCAGTAATCAGTCATGTCCCATCTGAAGACAAAAAAATCAAACAGTTTTCGTTCAAACCATTGGAGCCCTTACTTATTGGGACAGAGGGCAGCTTCAGGAAAAAAAATGATTTATGAATAGTAAATAGCTACCTAGGAAGGATTTGTATTTGAAACTATGCTCATCTTCCAAATCAGATGAGAAAACTTGGATTTTCTTTATTACATTCAAAGCAATTTTATTATTTGGATATGGGAATTGCCATGGGAGAGTGTAACTAAATCCACTAATCTGAAAGAAATGGATCAGTAATACTTATAGAGCAGTTCTGGAATAATCTTACATAAATTGAAATCTTGCATTATCTCAAGACTATTTAACAACCAAGATTACTGAGAAAAAAGGAGGGTCAAGAGGCATTTGGGAGAAGTTCAGTGTTGCAGAAAGAGATAAATCTTTAGGACTTAACCACACATACCCAAAGGCCACAAAGTTCTGGTTGTTGTTGTCAAGGGCTACCATGTCATAAACCAAATTTAGACAAATAATGGATGGCAGACATACAGAAAACTTTCTTTGTTCCATTTGTTTGTTGATCCAGATTTCTATAGCCTAAATGTGGTCACTCTAAACTGGACAGGTTAACAGAAAAATAATAGAAATGTAACACATGCCATAATGAATGTATTAGTTAAATTAAAATTAATAATAAATTAACAGGTTATTTTACAAAGGAGCTTAATTTGGGCCTCTTCATGAGTTTGGAGCTCAGATTAGATATGGCTACTTTGTCTGCTTACAAAAATCTGAATGAGTTGTAGATAACAGAAGAGAGTTTTAGTTTTTTGAATTTGTTGTCAGGTAAATGTTTGCAGCCCAGAAATGATAGAACTGGTATAGAATGGATTTGTGTCAAGAATTTTACAGTCTTTCAGCTATAACATTGGCTTAGTTATGTTACTATTCCCAAAACGACCTTGATCATCTATCCGCTTGGTCTAAAAATTGGCAGCTCCAAATTTCAACCAGCAAATGCTCAGTCTTACATATAGGAAAAAAGAACCCAAAAACTAAATACATACTAGATGGACATTACCTTACAGACGACCCCCATCCCGTTAAAGACCTTGGAGTTTTCATGTCAAATGATCTAAGTGCCAAAGCCCATTGCAACTACATAGCAAAAAAAGCTCTAAGAGTTGTAAACCTAATTTTGCGTAGCTTCTTTTCCAAAAACACCATACTACTAACCAGAGCATATAAAACATTTGCTAGACCAATTCTAGAATACAGCTCGCCAGTTTGGAACCCTCACCACATCTCTGACATCAATACAATTGAACATATCCAGAAATATTTTACAAGAAGAGTTCTCCATTCCTCTGAAAACAATAAAATACCCTATCTGTTGTGTCTTGCCCGCTCTCACAGCAGCCGGGGCCTTCTTACCTGCTCCCGAACACGGAGGAATGTATGCCTCCCGGCCCCAGTCCTGGCTCCATGCCCAGACAAGCTGCAGAGGAAGGAGCACCTCCCGGCCCCAGCCCTGGCTCCATGCCCAGACAAGCTGCAGAGGAAGGAGCACCTCCCAGCCCCAGCCCTGGCTCCATGCCCAGGCAAACGGAGCAGCTAGACCCCTCCCCCTCCTCCACAGCATGTGAGCCTGAGGAGGGTTTATTTCCAACAGCTGCTGATTGGAGTGACCCTCGCATCAGAAGACTGGATAGGTGGAGGCAACAGAAGGAAGGGAGGGGCAGGCCTTAATGAGTGCTGAGTCATGGAGCCACACCCCATGGCCTATATAAAGGATCTGCTTTCTGGCAGTCTCTGAGTCAGGCAAAGTCGAACTTATCTTGCTGAAGTCACTTTCTGGTCTCCTGCCTGCTCTGAGGACTTTGCTAGGACTTTGGGCAGAGCTGCAGAGGCAAGCCTGATTCGGATTTCCCTGACCCGGCCGTCAGCGGAGGAGTGGGACACGACACTATCCCACCAGACTTGAAATCCTAGGCTTAGAAAACTTGGAACTCCGTCGCCTTCGACAAGACCTAAGCTTAACTCACAGAATCATTTATTGTAATGTCCTTCCTGTTAAAGACTACTTCAGCTTTAATTGCAATAATACTAGAGCAACTAATAGATTTAAACTTAATGTCAACCGCTTTAATTTAGATTGCAGAAAATATGACTTCTGTAACAGAATCATCAGTGCTTGGAATACTTTACCTGACTCTGTGGTCTCTTCCCATAATTCTAAAAGTTATATCCAAAAACTTTCTACTATTGACCTCACCCCATTCCTAAGAGGACCATAAGGGGCATGCATAAGCGCACAAACGTGCCTACCGTTCCTGTCCTATTGTTTTTCTTTTCTTCTTCCTATACATATGCTTATACCTCCTTATATTTACTCATATATATGTTTATTTACTATATAAACTTTTTGTATGATACCTACATATATTGTTGTGACAAAATAAAATAAATAAAATAAAATTTATTGTTAAGGTCAGCTGTATATGTGGAATTCAATTTTTTAAATATCAGTGTAATTGATGCTTATTGTAGGATTTCATTTTATTTTAAAATCCATTTTAGTTGCACTACAAATATTGCTAGGCTCTACCATTAGTCACACTCAAACAAAGTAACAGTCTTTGCAAGATCTTGGCATTAAGACAAACCACAAGGGAAAATGCTGTAGAGTATAATAAACAGCATGATATTTTATGCATGACTGGCAAGTGACAAGCTATTTGAGTACTAGCCAAGCAAAGCTGTTGGGGAAGATAACACCTCAGCAGGAAGCTATTAGTATGCTTCCATAGTGTTGACTGCTTCTTTTAATTGCAGAAATATTTTATCATTTATTGCTTGGTTTCAAAAAACAGATCCATGTCATGAAGCACTGAAACTTGGGTTTAAAGGCTGGAGAGTTCAAAGAATCAAATATACTTAGAGCCAGATTTTAGAACTTGTTGAACTTTGAGTTAAAAATGTTGATTTTGAAATTGTAATCAGTTCTCAAGAATTCTTTCTATTAAGTTACAAATATAAAAATCAGATTTGGTTTCTGGAAGGACAACCATTTAGAAACTATAAAGAAAATTTACATACTTAATTTTGATCTGCTTATTGAAAAACAAAGATACTTTATCACTACAAAATATGAATTTCATTGTTGTAAAACATTAAACCAGAAATATAGTTTGTTGAATAAGTCATACTGGCATCTTTAACAAATATTGCCAAAGCATAATTTGAAAAACTGTTGGTCACTGTTACCAGTTTCTATTACCAGTACTCGCCTACCAGTTAAGCTTAGAGCTTTAGGAATTTAGTATTAGCATTTTTAGATAATTCTACACTATTTTCCAAGAATTATTGTGCTTGAATTACTTATTGAGTGCACCAATTTTCAGAGAAGTCAGCCCCAACAAGAGTTTATTTT